>NW_027094089.1:74743854-75443052 GCF_029207755.1 Chamaea fasciata
GGAGGGGAGGCTGTGGTCTTGCTGTGGGGAGAATTTGCCACCACTACGGGGTTCTGTCTTGTACTGTGAGTGAGGCTCTGCTTGTGGGAGCAGCCACTGAACTGG
This sequence comes from Chamaea fasciata, assembly GCF_029207755.1. NCBI lineage: Eukaryota > Metazoa > Chordata > Aves > Passeriformes > Sylviidae > Chamaea > Chamaea fasciata. The sequence continues at coordinate 74,743,960 of NW_027094089.1, forward strand.
GACCTTATTCACACCCGATCTCACTTGGGTGAGATCCCTCACCATCTATCCAGGTGTCTCAGGGAAAACCCAGGACCCTGAGCCCCTTTCCCCTCTGAGGGAGTCTCTCCTGGCCGTGTTTGGGAGCTGGGCTGTCACTGCCCAGCCCCACCGTTCCTCTGCCGCTGCTCCGGGTTTTTCACTGCAGTGTAACCCCATAGCCTCTGCCTGCCGGGACACTCCTGCAGCTCCTGCTACAGTTGTGGAGTTTCTGATACATTTCATTTGCCACCCTGGGGTGTGCCCGTCTCTGCCAACCCAGTTCTACTACAAGGTTCCTGCTGCAGCCCATTTCGCCATCCAGAGGGGCACTGACACCGGCTGTCCCTGGGGATTTGCAAAGGAAGCCGCTTTTCTCTCTCTCCCGCCGGCCCGCCCGCCATTACCGCCTGAGGGAGACGCGGCCGAGCTCGCGCCACAGCGCCCCCTGCAGGCGCGGGGGAATCACGGCAGGGCCGTGCCCGGCCCGGAGCCAGCAGCGCCCCTGCTGGCTGTGCCCGGAACTGCACCGCAGGGGAACGTGCCGCAGCCCAGAGAGGCTGTCCCGGGGTTTGTGTTCTGTCCCTTGGCACTGCTGCTGCTGGTGTTTGTTTGCCTGGTTTTACACGTACAGACCAGTAAAGAACTGTTGTTTCTTCCCCCATATCTTTGCCTGAAAGCCCCTTCATTTCAAAGTTAAAATAATTTGGAGGGGAGGCAGTCATATTTTCCATTCTAAGGGAGGTTCCTGCCTTCCTTGGCAGGCACCTTTTTTTTTCAAACCAGGACAAGTTGTTATCCTAGTTCTGAGGCTGATCACATGTTTGTTGCTGATTAGGATTCAGTGAACTCTTACCTTTTTTTGCAGCTTTCGAGCCAGTGGTGACTCATGCAGATGTAATAAGTTTCTGACTAGTTGTTTATGTAGCCTGCTCTGATGGTCGACTCTGCAGACAGATCTCAACAAGTTACAAGTTACCCCTCTCTATTCACACTTCATCATGTTGCAGTGTGCAATTCGCTTGCTAATTACACTGTTTGCTCCCTTCTTGGATTTATGAAGCTCTTTTAAAAATCAGTAGGTTTTTATAATAATGCAGGTGGATGTGCTCTCAGAAAAGGGTAGGAGGGAGAAGGATTTTTGGGTAAGAGATACTTGCCTGTTATTGAGAGTGCTGCTGAAAGGTGAAAATGTAGCAGAAAAAGCCTACACAGAATAGATGAAGAGAGTGCAGCTGAAAGGTAGGAGAAGATCAAACTTCACAGCCCCAGGATGACTCCAGTTAAACCCCCATACTCAGTCCACCAGTTGTAGCCTCTCCCACTGCCTGGAGTTGGTGAGGTCCTCTGCTCAAAGCAGAGCTGAGCCAGGGAATAGGAAATGCTGGGTTGTAGCTGTTCCATCTCCAGCTCATCCACATCCTCGTTATCTTCAATGGTAACTCATTTCAGCTGCTTTGCAGGATATGCTGTGGCAGCCCTAGTCTGAGAGTACCCTGATTCTGAAGGGAAGGTAATCGTGCTTCTCCCTGACACATCTATGTGTTTTCACTCTGCTCCAGGATCTCCCTCCTTTGGCTTTGATGCTTCAAATAATGACTGCTCATTAGCACAGCAGAGTCAAGCCTTAATTTCCCCAAATCAAAAGCTTTTTCTGGCTCTGCAGTTTGTGTGATCTGTCCAGAAGGTGCATGTGCTGGAGCTGTAGTAAGAGGTCTGCCTCACCTGAAACAGAGTTCTTCATGTGTTGGCAGAGAAATTGCTTATCATGTTCTTTGCTAGATACGAGCTTTTGCAAGTAGCAAGTGTGCTCAGCATGGGGACTCTTTCTGAAACTGAGAGTCTCATCTGAAACCTTACACTTTTGGACCTTGCTCATCCCACTGAGCCTCAACGATGCTGTTCAGTACTGTCTGCAGCACAGGCTGCTCCCATCCTGCAGCTTTGCTTCAAGTACTGCTTGGAGCAGGTATTCAAACCCTCTAGATGGGCTCTGTATCATCCTGCACACTGTGGAGTTTGGTACTTTTTTAGTTCCTAAAAAAAAAAAAAAACCAACAAAAAAAAAGGAAGATCAATTTCCTTGGTATTTCAGATATAGGGACAAAATTTTGCCAGTAAGGTGCAGTTCAGTTAGAGATGCTCTGACATTACAGCATTGTTACTGTCCAGGGGGTGGAATTCTGTTGGTTGGATGCCTTGTGCTGCAGTGCAGTGGCACAAACCTTGTCTTGGCTTATCTCCTCAGCACATCTCTAGGACCTGCAACACATAGTGCTGCTGCAGGACTGTCCCTGTGTCTATCCACCACCTCTGCTTCCCCCAGGAATACCATGATCCCTGGGGCCTGATGCCCATGGAGCCAGCAGGCAAGTCTCCCAGAGCAGAACAAGTGATGATGAGTACAGCGTGGGATTTTCATTCAGACATCCCACGGGAGGATGAGATTTCCCCCAGCATGGAATCATCAATACTCTTCCTTTGTGCCACCACCCTGTTCCCTCCTAAAATTGCCTGCATACAATCCTGCAGTGTATTTCAGGAGATGCCAGGCTGTTTCTTTGTGGTTGTTTATGGCTTAAAATGTTTTTCCTTTTACTGCATACTTCAGATGCAATAAAAGAGAAATGAAGGGGCCATTAAAGGAAAATGCTTTTCCCTGGCATTATCTACTCTGTGGGATGTTTCCAGAATTGCTCCTGAATGAATGCTGCCTGTTCCCCTGCACCATTTGCCTTGTTGCTTACAGGATGCTCTCTTTGGTAGCTGGTGCCCCTTTTCTGGGCTGGTTTCCCACCCCTCCAGCCTGCAGTGCAGTGAGGTCCTGCCCAAAGGTTACAAAAAGAGGAGATGCTGGAGCCTGTGGCTGGGACAGCTTCAGTCAAAGTGAGCTGCTGCTCTGGTACACCTGCATCCTTTCTGAGCCAGGCTGGTCTCAGCCCTTACTGAAAATCTTGCCAAGGTGCTGCTCCTTCCTGAGCTTTCCCCATTGCTACTAAAGATTGGATACTCTAGGAAGCAGGCCTGGAGCATAAACCTTATCTTTATGGTTTATGAATAGAGCTCCTTCTAAATCTGTAAATCATGAACCAGCTCTGCAGCATGTCTTGCATAAATCTGGGAATCTGAAAGAAGAAAAAGGATTGTGTAATTAAAGTTGGTCTGACCCATATGCACGTAGAGCTTTTGTTTGAGTGCAGGGTTTCTGCACACACTCCCTTTAGTGCTAGGGAAATTCTGGGCTGAACGTGGTAACTCATCAGGGGGATGCAAAAGGCACAATCCCACTGTTAGTGCCCTTTCCCTGCCAGTCTTCATGAATCAGCTCCGAAGGCATTAAAGAAAAGCAATTGGGAACTTATTAGCAGGCAAAATGACACATCTTCCCCTTTCCTTGGTCCTGGAAACAACTGAGCACTTTGGAGACTTCCAAAACAACTCAAGTGGGATGTTTCTGTTCTCTGTGGAGGCCAGGGACAAGAATCACCAAACTGGAAAATGGGTACCCTCAGCACAAACAGACCGACCCCCTCTCTTTCTCTCCAGCACTCATGTAGAAGGCAATAAATGATGAGACCACCATTGATTTTCTAATTACAGCCCTTGCCTTGTCACTTCTGCCATCTGCTAGGGGTGAAGGTACCTTGAAGGCATAATTATTTTAAATCCTACTTCATAACAAGTATTAAAGGAGGGCAGGATGACCTTGTCAGACAAATTTGATACCAGTTTTCTGATTGTTTTCTTCATAACAAGTTTATAACAGGTTTGTATAAAACTGATTGATTAAGGTAAAAGGATTGTAGGAGAGTCTCTCCCAGCCTTGCGGATCTTTCCTACTTTGAAAATAACATAATGAAGAATTTATGATCATCAGCAGTATACTTTGTATTCAGCACTGGACTGGTGTAGAATAAGCTGATTTTAATGCAGCTAAATACAAGGCAAGGTACAAGGCGAAATAAATGTAGGCTGTGTAGGAAAGATAATGAATTTGTTGCCTTAACAGAGTGCTTCAGAGAAAAATTTATGGTTTACAGTTACGAGATGCTTTAGTGTTTGCAATGGCCCTGGGTGTCTGACTTGGGGGTCTGGTGTCTGCTCAGTGAGAGCCAAAAAACTGAACTGCTCTCTGTCATCTGTGATGCAAAATTGAGAGGTGACTGAACAGCTCCTGGCACCATTGGTGCTCCCACAACAGCATCCTCTGGCCCTTAAAGATACAAGAACTTCATCCTTGGCTCTCCCTTGGCTCAAAGGTCACTGTTGCCATGTGTTGTTTCCGTTTGCAATCTAGCAAAATATTAGAAAGCCTTCTGCTGGCCGGAACAGCTCTCTTTGTGCTGGTGCTCAGAACTGTCAGTGTGGACTTTATTTGTCTTTTACAATTTGCAGCTCTGTGGTCTCACTGCTCCACACATCACCCTGTAGCAGTCAATACTTTTAATGGGTGGAATTGGCAGTGCTCTTGCTTAGGCAAGGAAAGATCTGTCTCTGAGACTGTCATTAGGAGACAGCTTTAATAGTGCTACAGGTGAGCTCACAGGAGAGAAAGTTTTTCACTCTATGAAAAACCCTGTGTGAGTCTGGGGGCTGCAAGCACAAGACTGAGCAGCAGCTGTGAGTGCTAACAGCAGACCTCTCCTGATGGACTGCACTTCACTGGGAAGGGACCAGTGACCAGAATTTGCCTTTCTCTTCATCCATGATTTGAACCAGCCCTGGAACATTGTGGTGACAGCAAAACCTGACATTTTCTGTCTAATAATGGCAAAGCAGTAGCCCTGGGCAGTAGAGATTTTTTGTTTGGCTTCCCAGCATTTTCTGTGATCTGTTGGCATATTTTCATGTGGGGAAAAAACCCCAAGGATACCAAGTCAGGTATTTCTGTTGTTTATAGGAAAAGTAACAAAGGAAGAAGTTTTCCTTCCTTCCTTCCTTCCTTCCTTCCTTCCTTCCTTCCTTCCTTCCTTCCTTCCTTCCTTCCTTCCTTCCTTCCTTCCTTCCTTCCTTCCTTCCTTCCTTCCTTCCTTCCTTCCTTCCTTCCTTCCTTCCTTCCTTCCTTCCTTCCTTCCTTCCTTCCTTCCTTCCTTCCTTCCTTCCTTCCTTCCTTCCTTCCTGCCTTCCTTCCTGCCTTCCTTCCTGCCTTCCTTCCTGCCTTCCTTCCTGCCTTCCTTCCTTCCTGCCTTCCTCCCTCCCTCCCTTCCTGCCTCCCTCCCTCCCTCCCTCCCTCCCTCCCTTCCTCCCTCCCTCCCTTCCGCCCCTCCCTCCCTCCCTCCCTCCCTGGGATGCATTGCAGATGCCAATAAATACATTAGGGGGAATTTGTGAAATGATTGGATAGCAGGACGGGCAGACAATGCAGAAAGTCACTTTGCCCTGTGCTTGCTCCAAGGCAGGAACTGCTTAGGCATAGATTTCTGCCTGCCCTCATCTCAGGAGCCCATCCCAGGAACTGACAGACCAGTTTCCAGAGATCACAACTATTCAGCCCTGTGACCCTGCCAAATCCTCCTTTCCTCTATGAGGAAGAGGCATCAGAAGTGTTAATCCTTATCAGGTTCCTCAGGGTCTGTCTCACTGACTTTTAATTTGCATTTTCCATCCTTTCCTTTTTTTGGTTGCTTGCTTGAAATCAGATTTCATCCCAGTGCTTTTCCCAGACTCCTGCCAAGCTCATCCGAGATGAACCCTTGCATTCATAAGCACAAAATTACTGCTTCCTTGCCTTGCCTTGCCTTGCCATGTTCTCTCCTTGCCTTGCACTTCTGATTCCTGCCCTGAGGTCGTGAGGCCTCTGTGGGTTTACTGGAAAAAGAAACCGGCATCTTCCACAGCTTGTGCCCACCTCAGGAATTTCTGCTTTCATTCCTCCCCCTCCAGCACCTTCAGCTCACCTTAAAAACTGGCAGTGGAAGCTGTGCTGCAGCTCGGAGCAGTGTTTGTGGCTGCCACTGTGTCACTTGTGGACATGGAAGTCATGGAGTGATCTCAAATTGCCCCATTCTCACCCTGTCCTCAGCTTCAGAGAAACAAGGAAAGCAAGGCACTAATCACTTGGGGCGACAGGCGCTCAGACTTGTCTGAGCAGCTTCCAGCACAGGCTGTTATATCACAGGATAAAATTAGACTCTGACCTTGAAACCTATATGTGGCAGAGCAGGAGCTGTAGCCTTGAAGCCACCCACATCCCATGTAATTCTCGGGAAATTATGCACTTTGAAAATGCTTGTCTTTCATTCTGACAAGCTTAAATCTTTTCTTATGGCACCAAGTGCTCCTGCCTTCTTTTCCAGACTTTGTCTCCCTCCCTCCCTCTCCACTGTGCAGCATGCTCAGAACATTTTCTCCTAAAGCACCTTCACCAGAAAAAAAATCCTTTTTATCATGCATACAGCAGCATGAAAGAGAGAGCTGTGCCAAGCCTCAGCTCTGCTCAAGAGTTACTGCAGCTGATATATTTATCTCCCAGGCTCAGCTCCCCCTGGCAGTTCATTCATGGGGAAAAAGCCCAACAACTCCCACTCCCCCCCAAAAAAACCCAAGGGGAAAGCAAGACTGAAGACTTGATTATAAATAGGTTTTGTGGAGAGGCAATATTATCAGCTTAAGAAGCAAGCAAACAAACAGAAATGCACACAAAGGAAGCCTGTCTCTCCTTTGGTCCACTGAAAGCCACCTTGCTGTTCTTGGTGTGACAGTAGAAATGATCAAACCACAGAATAACCAAAATAATGAATGTTTCGGTGCTTGTATTTAGTGAGAACGTGACTGCCCCTTCATTAACGATAGGTGTGCTGCAGTTCAGTGACAGTATATTAAATCCATAGCAAGTCTGGGTAGATTCCACTGATTTCCACTTCATTGGAAGCAGATACGGAAGTCAGGGCTTTTGTGGCACCTAATCAATGGCAAACCACACAATAACATGTGTATAAAAAGCACTAGAAACTCCGATAGTCTCTGGGAGCCTCAACCAGCCTGGCTGGGCTTCAGTCTAGCAGGAGTTACTACCAGGTGTATACCATCATCACTTTATTTAATTTTATGCCAACTGCTATGTGCACAAAGCAACAGGTTAATACACCATAAATCAGAATAGGAACTGTCCTTTCTCATTTGCATTTGTACTATTCCATGCTCAAGTTTTGCATTAGGAGTTATTATTAAAAAGTCGAGTTTTTAAAGCCAAACATTGAAAAAACCTTTTTTTTTTTTTTGTATATTCATACAGCAGTTTTTGTACTTTTCCTCAGAGTTTTTTTCAAGATGAATATAGTAACTACTTACACGTGTGGTTTGGTAGAAATATTATTTACATATAATACATTAAAAACCACATTCGTTGTGAATCTTGAAAGCTAGAAACTCTTTTCTGAAATATTTACATTTTAAAGCTCAAGGTAATAGTAATGAAGTCTGCATATTTAAAAAGAAAGAATTTGCTCGCAAATTTGCTCACAGCAAAAGCTTTTGATTGTTTTTTCTCATGAAGAGAATGCTTCCAGTAAGACTTGTGTCTCTCCAGTGGATGCAACACTCACTGTAAAATCATGGAATGAATCCAGTGCTGGATAATCAGCATGTGAATCCATTTCTTCCTTTCTTCCTCAGTGAATATCATGTTACTGACAAAAATTCTTGGTAATGTAGAGTATTTTTGCAGTTGGTGGAAGTGAGGACTCTGCCTCCCTCATAGACCCCAGGATAAGGATGAAAGAGAGACTTGAATGAGGCTGGCAAATGTTTGCACCTGTGTTGAAATGACTAAAATAATCTCACCATACATAATGTAAAATTAAAGTGTAGGTACCCCACTGGGACAGCCGAGGAGCCCTTTAATAATGAAACATTGCACCTCTGACAATGATGGGCCTTTTGAATTACATGGTCTGGAAAGGACTAATTTCTGGTTTGATTGGAATGATCTAATTTACACCCAGATAAACCATGGGCCAGACTGTGCCTTTGCTTGGTGGAAGATTTTGGACTGAAGTCAGGAGAGAAGATGGCTCCTGAGGCTGTGCTTAGAGGTGTTTTAGTGTCGCTTGTCATGTACAACAGTCTAGGGAGGCTTCTGAAAGTTCATTAGAGGATATATTCCACTCCCACTTTCTCTCTCTCTTGATCTCATGATCTCTTCTTGTCTATTCTCTTTTCTTTCATTAGCACTTTATACCATTTGACACTTCATCAAGATGATGGCCTGTTTACTGTATGCAAATAATCCCTGAATTATGCATTAATAATTACGAATTTGTGTATTGGTTTCCTGAACTGGCACATTGCCATGTAAAATTAGCTTCACTTCAACGTGAGCACAAAAACACACCGACACGTCCAAATAAACTTGAAGGGAGAATTCACCTTGAAGGGAACACAAAGAAGGGAACACTGCTGGGAAAGAGCAAAGTACGGCTGAAGCCAGGTAGGTGCAGCCATGATCTGGGGCAATGGCATGCAATGGAACGGGGTCTTTTTTGCATTGTAGCACCTCCTCTGGATCAAAGGGACCGTCTTGGCATCACCTTCACATATGGCACCCCCTGAGCTGCTTCAGCCACCTGTGCCAGTGCAGGGATTTGGTGCATTGCTTGAAGTCAAAGCCCACTGCAGGACCCGACCTGCCCAGCACAGCCCTTGTGAACAGCATGTGATGTGATCAGAAGTGTTGACAATAGGTTTTGTCTTTTGTCAAAAGAATTTTTTGTTGTTGCAATCATTGTTTTTATAGTTTTGCTCATGTTTCCCTGTTTAGTTAAGTGTTTGCAAAATCCATTAAGGAGGTCTTCACAGTAAGAAAAAACAGGGGAGCTGTGGGAACCCTCAAACCCAAAACCCCCCGTCAGGGAAACTTCCAGGCTTTGCCTTGGAAAGATTTACCATAGAATTCCTGGCCCAGGCTGAAGGAGAATACTTCCTTCATGTTGCCTTGCAGAACTACTGCCAATCTACCTTGGACTGACTCCTCCATTGGTCACTTAACCCTGCCCTCCCCAATTGTTCATCCCTCATAACCCTCTATAGGCTTTACCCTTTGTACCTCCCCTGTGCCCTCAGATCATTGGCCACTGACCCCACACTTAACTCCTGGGCAGCGTATGGTCTGTATCTTCTGTCCATGGTCCCTTTGGCATGGTGAGATAGACCTTGCTGGAAAAGATCATACAGGAGGCCCTTCCAGTCTTTCCTCCACTCAGACATGTATGTGTGCATGGACTTGAAATGGCTGTTCCTGTGGCCTGCTCTGAGTGGCTTCTGGAGGAGACACTTTGAGAAGGTAGCAGCATTTCACCATCCTGCACAATGTTACAGTGTTCAGACTGTGAGGTGGGAAGGAGCCACACTGAGGATTTAAACCCTTCTGCATTTCAAGATCTTTGTTCTTCAGGACTGGGTCCCAACTGAGTTGCTGGGGTTGACTGGGTTGGTGTGGGCACTCCTGAGGTCATGTGTCAGTCTCTGTGCCATCCTGGCAGAACTGCGGATGAAATACCCTGCATAATTGCAAATCAATTAGTTAAACTTACATGTGGTATTTAAATTTTATTTCTCTGCCATTTTAATTGCCTGTAAAATCTAATTGCCTATAAAATCTAGAGTAGCCAGCCTGCCTCTGATCAGATGAACCAGCCTGTTAAAAGAAGACTTCAAAAGCTGAAGGCACCTTGTTTTCTCTTCCTGCCAAACAAAGGCCAGTGATGAGCCCACTGCACTCATGCTCTGGCATCGTCATCTTTAGAAGTTTTGCTATGCAAAGCCCCTCAGCAGGGCCACTTTGTGTAGCAGATCTAAGAAGGGAGCTAGAGGTGGTAGCAGCCCTTTCACAAGAAAGAGTACAAGTACTGAAGATCTTTTTGCCTTTCTAGTATTTCTCCCAAGATGACATGAAATATATTTAGAGATGGGCTGAAGACAGACATTCAGTAGGCACAGAGAAACTACTGAAGAGCTGTTTTCAGTTGGCAGTAATTCTGGTTGAATCTGTGATACCCCTTGGGGTAAGCTCTTTGGTATGTTTGTATTTAGTAGCTGCAATCTCATGTGTTGCTGCATAAATGTCTAGTTGTCCTCTCCTCTTTGAATTTCCTGCCAGGACAAGGCTGTTGATTGAACCTGTTTGAGCAAATCTTAAAACATCTGCACCAGTCTTGGTGTTAACAGTGCTTTGTTCTATGATGTTTTGCAAGGGCTAATTAAAACAATTGTTAGTAGCTATTCTATCTGAAATATTGTCTGAATTATTTCATCTGAAGTGTTTTGTATGTATTGCAGCACAGGAACCCCAGGACAGAGCAATATTACTGCCCTGTAATTGCAGGCATTCTTGGCTCTGCTCCATGTTTGGTGAGTGTTATTTTAGATCAAAGTTTGATTTTTGGTGGGGATCTGTCTGAACTCATGACAGCAGTGAGAAAAAGGACCAGTTTACAGAAAAACCTATGTCCCTTCTCTCAAAATCTAACCAGTGGACACACTATTCTCCCAATAAGCCTGTTATTCATCAAAAACAGCTTAAATAGTTCACTAAAGTAACTTTTTTTTTCTGTTTAAAAGAGAACCAGTAAACAACTCATAATACTTTTATTACATTTTAGTGAGAATCTGTTTTCCTAGCAAATGAAGGCATAATATTTTCTTTGTGTGCCTTGCCTTCCTAGCACATGGGGCCATAGACTCAGTTACATCTATAGAAAGGTGAATTGGTGCTCCTTGTTCCATCCAGAAAGCAACAAAGATGATTAAATGAATCCAAGCAAATCCCTATCTATGGACGAAGTCAAAGGAGAATTTAATGACTAATTTCTCAGAATCAGCAGAGATAAGGCTCCTATATGAATTTTTTTCATCATGCAGTATCACATTTCCTTCAGATTCAAAGACCTGAATAATTATAGAATGCTTCCTCTTATTTCCCCCCTTTTTAAAGTAGATTCTTTTACTGGGGTTTGGGACAGGGACCAGTTTTTGTCTGTGCACATACGGATCATCCTGCATAACTGAGCTGTAAATGCTATTGAGGTGCTCTGGCTAAGTTTTCCCAGTGTCTTGTGCTGTGATGTTTGCTGGAGTCTTTCCATCTTCCCTCTTTAAATGCATTCCTTGCTCTCTGCCTGGTTCAGGCTTGAAGGATGCTGACCAGTGATGTCTCTTTCCTCACCACTGAGTTGTGCTGGTTTCTGGGAAGCTGTTCTGATCCATGTTCCTCCCCTGGCAGCTCCACAGGCATTGCACAGGGCTGGTGCAATGCTGCCAGATGCAGGCAGGGGTGCATCTGCACTCAGGCAGGAAAACAGGCTGGGGAGCTGGCAGGGCTGCTGTAAATAGTGCCTGTGGGGTGGTACTGAACTGGTAACAATGGGGAACGTGGGTGCTGAGCCTGCAGCACCGTTTCATTGCATCATTTTCACCCGTATGATTATTTACCTCCTCAGTGGTGAATATCCTCTTGATTCCAGTTCAGAAAGTGATTACTGGGGTCTGTGATCAAGCTGCTGTTTTTACTCACCTTCCTCCCTCTGCAGTTTAACCTCTGACTCCTAATAATCCCTGTGGCTCAGGCTGGTGGGGCTGGAGCAGGGCTGTGAATTCAGGAGGGCTTTGGGCGCCCACCCAGATCTGGCCCACCCACACCACTCCCTTTCTCCCTTCCTGCCAATTCCTGTGTCAACTCTGTCAAGTCCTGAGGGTGCTCTGGGCCAGCACTACAACCTTGCCTCTTGATCTTTGTGATGATTTCATCAACAGAAACTCGGGATGATCCTCTCAGTGCAGACGTGTCTAATTTTCTGCCTGGGGATTTGAAGTGGGCAAACACAGACATCTGGCACCAGATCTAACCCACAGGGCTTAGTGGATCCTGAGAGGGAGAGGGCAGAGGAAGAAAAGGGGATTTCTGCTCCCACCATCTAAGGATGGAGGAAACAGGCGGTCTGGGAGAAGCCTCCTCCACCAGTGCCAATGGGCACAGCACACTGGAGGGCCGAGTTTTCACCTACTGACTGTGCCTCTCTGCCAAGGCAAAAGGCTGTTTAATTGGTGTGGAAATAAGCCAGCAACATCCTACATCTTCTTTTCTCTTCCAGGAAGCTCACAGGGAGGGTGATTGGGGATTTGAGCTTTGCAGAGATCTGAGATATTTTTCCCCAAAACACACATTTCAGCCTACTCTGCTCATGCTCTGCTTTTTTTATATTTTCCCCTTTTTTCATCTGCTTTCCATGTTTTTCTTATCATCACCATGGTGGTGAAAAATAAACACTCCAGCCAACAATGCTGTTCTAATAAAGCTGCAGTTAAAATAGCAAAGAGAATGCAAATTAAATACCATAACCATTTAGAAACTTTTTTAAAATTAAATATGAATACTTTCCATCTCAGTTTGAAAACATGGGCGGAGTCTATTGAATTTAATAATTTTCCCGGAGAAATGCATGGTAAAGGTGTTGCACAGATGCACAGATAACAAATGAGGGTGATTTTTAGAAATAGCACAGAAAGGTGTAGTTGTTAAATATATGGATCATAAAGATGCCGTTATGGACTCAATCTCCTTTCTCTTTTCAAGATTGCTTTATCTGATGTTGCTGCTCTCCATGGCTCCAAGAATGAATTTTTCAGAAACATTAATTATATATTTATAAACATAAGCACCAGTAAACTTGGCTTTTTAAGTGCCTTGCAGAGAGGTCTATGAGCTTTCCTTTTGGCTTCAGTCAGAGCAGGATTGAGCATCCAAGAGCTGAATCTTTGAACTTGGACTTCAGTGCTGACATCCAGGCCCTGCTCAGGCTGCTGTCTGTCTCCAGGGGCTGGAGATACAACATTTTTCAATATTTACAGCTTGCACCTGGACATATCAATGCTGTGGCCAAGTCTTGGCTAACAGAAGATGTCTGCTTTTCTTTCAGGTTCTTGCAGGCAGCTCCCGTCTATAACCACCCAACTGCTGCAGAAACCATCCTGTGGCCACCTGCTCCCCCAGGTGCCAGCTTATATTGCAGTCAGTACTCAAATTCCTCTGTGGATCTGGACTTTGGTGACCATTCCCCCGGTCATTCCGGGAAATTGCCAGCCTGGGGCCTCTTCACAGCCAGTAGCTAAATGACACTGCTTTATAGCAATACTGAGCAGTGCTGCAGTTTTGTGAGTGTGGCTCAAGGTTGACTGCAGTACACCACAGCTTCCTGCTGCCTTCCAGTTTGTTGTTGATTCTTCCAGAACCATCCTTTTCTTGGCAATTTCTGTTGTCAGTCTATTCCTCTGCAGGACCCGTGAAGCTCTAGCAGTGTACGGACCTGGTTTTGCAAAAAGCTACGATGTTTCTGTAGTTTGTTTGCCTACCTGTGGATCTGAATCACCTTTTCCATTTCATTTGTTCTGAATTTCTCTTCTGAGAAAAAAATCAAACAAGAAGAGATGCCAGGGGGAATGCTCTTGCCTTTTCCTCTGTCTGGCTCACAGAGCTATGTATGGTGCTCCTGTGAAGATGGGTTGTATCCAAGATCTCAGAGCTCATCCTTTTAGGCCTCATGGAGTGCTCCAGTGCTGGGAATGGCTGCTCTCCAGAAATGGCCATGCTGAGCTTGGAATTGCTGTAAAACCTCTAATTTTGCAGGTGTTTGGTGCAGTGTGGGAAGGCACAGCATCACCTGCACGGGACCAGCAGCACACCAGAAATTAAAGGACACCAGAGACTGGCATTTGCCATAGGAAGTTATCTCCAGCCAGAACTGGTTTTGAGACAAAAAATACACCAGGCTGGATGCTGCAATTAAATTATGCATGATAGGGTGTGGTGGTTTAGCACAGCCTAGTTTTTGGAAGCTGGGAGGAAGCCACAGAGGTGGTTTCTGTGAGAAGCTGCTGGAAGTTTTCATGATGTCCAACAGAGCCAAGCTCTGATGGCTCTGAAGCTCCAGCAGACATGTTGCTGGCCCATTTAGAGATATTGGTAATGTCTTTGTGATGACATATTTAAAAAGAAAATCAAAACCACACAGGAATAGTTTGGTTTTTTTTTCTCAGGGGTGGCGAGGTGCAGCCACTGAGACCATCCTGGTGCCAGGTATGTGGCTTTGCAGCCACTGTGGCTGCTGCCATCTCAGCACAGCCCATGGAGAGCTTTGCCTGCTGTCCTGGTTTAAAGCCTGGTTTAAATTTGGGAGGCAACTCCCAAAGGAGTCCCTCTAGAAAAGCAGATTCAAGTGGCCCCTCCCCCAACTGGATCGGGAAAAGATTTCCTTGGAGAAAAGTGGGAAAAACCTGTTTATTTAACAAGCAAAGTATTCACAAGCACTAAAAAATGAATGATATTAAACAATAAAACCTCTTGCTGTTCTGAAGAGATGGCAAATTCCGAAAGTCCTTTTTGTGGGGTGTAGCTCAGCTTGCTCAGTCTCTTATCAGTCCCTCCAGTGCTGGAAAATGCCACATCCTGGTCCTGGTGGGCCACAGGTGTCAGTTCCTGTGGTGGTTTTGGGTTCTTTTCTTCTCTGCCAAGGTCATGATAAAGACACAGGAAATGCCAAGCTCGAGTTTGGACTTGGAATGTTTATTATCTCTTATCTATTTATGGTACTTACAGACTCACACACCATGAAGTCTTCGAAAATAAAGGTAAAATGGCAAGCTTCTAACTCTTTCCAAGGTCTTTTAAGCGATAATTACCCAATACCAAAGTGACACCTACATTGTTTATGTTTTTGACCTAAGAATGACCACCCAAGGCCTGAATGCGGACATTTTTCACCCAATTACAGAAAACCACCTAAACCCATGAAGAAGGAATAAGGTGAAGAAGTAGGACAAAGACAACACCCAAAATTCTCCATCTTGACTCATATGTATTACTATACACCAAAACCCCAAATTCTAAGTTTCTAGGACTACAATAAGCTCCCAGTGTTTTTCTGGGTTTTCAGTCCAGAGCTAGTTTAAGCAATTCCAAGAAAAAGAACAGCCACAGTCCAAGGATCTTCTCTGCCTCAGCCAGCTAAAAAAACTAACTAAAAGCAAAGGAGAGCTCTCTCTCTCTTGGCTGTTAGTGCTGCAGACACCACAGTCCAGGAGAAGGAATGCAGGGCAGCAAGAGCAGTTTCTGAAAACAAACTGCACACCTTTTTTCCCCCTTTCACTCTCAGGAGCTGTCTTAAAGGTGAAGAACTTAATATCCAGCATTAACAGAACAGATGACTGGGGATACAAGCATCATAAAACCACCGTAGGACACCTGCCTGGCTGCCTTTAGCCAGTTGGGCAGGGCCAGTGGCTGCGGCTTCTCATTTTTGGTACATGAAGAGACGTGTTGAATGGTGCCAGTGCCACAGTGGCCAGAACCACCTGCCACCAGTATGGCAGGCCAGTGGCTGGCAGTGGAAATATGATGAATGATTCTACAACACAGAACCTAAACAAAATCAACTTCTCAGTGCTGCGAGATCCTGCAGATATCTTTGAACTGGTGGAATTTGTTGGCAGTGGTACTTAATGATCAGCAGGGTTTTTTTCCTCCTAGTCGGAGAAAGAGGAGGAAGTGAAGACTTGTGGAAAAGGACAAGGTTGTGGCACCAAGATCAGTGAAAAGAAAGAAGGAGAAGATGTGGTCCAAGCATCGGAGTTGAGATTCCTCTGCAAGCCATGGTGAAGACTATAATAAAACAGTCTCCCTGTAATCCATGAAATGCATGGGGGGATGCAGACATCCACTCACAGCTCATGAGAAAAGGTGCTCATGCTGGAGTGGGTGGATACTGAAAAGCTGTAATCCTATGGGAGACCCGAACAAAGAGGGCCCTTGTTTTCAGAAACAGAGATAGGGAGCTCTTGCTTCCAAACTAGAGCAGCATATCCTTAAAAGACTACATCCCATGAACTAAAATCACCCATGCCATGGCAGTTTTGAGAAGACTGTTTGCCCAAGGGAGGGAGTCTCTTTATAGCAGGTCGGGCAGAACTGCTACTCATGAAATTAGAACCACACTGGAGAATTTCATGGAGAACTGTCTCCTTTGGGAAAAACTCCACAACAGAGCAGAAGAGAGACTCCTCTACCTAAGTGAACTGAAGTAAAATTTTGAGTGATGAACTGACTAAAACCCACACATCCTGTCTCCCAGCACTGTTGGGGGGAAGGAGGGAGGGGCTGGCTGGAAAAAATGTGTTTTAAAGGCTTATTTTACTCCTAATTATCCTCTTCTGGCTCTGTTAAAATAAATTTACTTTATACCTATAAGTTTGAGCCTGTTTTACCTGTAGAGTGCTTTTCTCTCAATCCTTATCTCAACTCATGAGTCCGTCCTTACAGTTTTCATGGGTGCCTGGCATGTTAACAAGTGTCAAACCATGATATCAGAAGAATAAATAAAAATTTAAAAAAAAAAATTAAAGATCCCTCCCTCAGTCTTCAACCCACCAGCTCAGCAGCACAGACTGAAAAAAACTGAGTGTTTTATCCATGGTGGATTTTGGGGCATAAGGAGTTTAAAATCCGTGCCAGTTGTCTGATTGGAAATACCTGGTGGTGCCCAGGTTTGGGAAGGCCTTCTGAATACCTGAAAAATTGTACACATATCTCAAACAAGGGCCCAACTCCAGCACAAACTTGGATTTAGTTTTTTAACCATCCAAAGGTGCTGCATGGAATAACTGCATCTGTGTTTTTTCCCAGTTGAGTTTAAATGAAGTACAGCAACTTTGCTGCCACCAAGCCTCAGATAAACAGGGGCATGTGAGAAGAAAACTACCTACCATATAATTCCATTCCCTGTAAACAAAACACTAAGAAGGCCTGAGGTTATTTTTCACTGTTTCATGACAAAAATAGAGTGAAAAATCAGATACTGGGAACTGTCAGTGCTAAACATCATCATCTGTGTATGTGAAGCTTGCAGAGTATCTGTTAGTAGATCTTTCAAGGTTAATGTAACTGATCTTATTTTGTTGATTGAAGAAATGATTATTTCCAGAGGGATTAGTTATAATCCAGAAGTTAACATGTAATTTTATATTTGATTGTGCTCCTACAAATCTTCCAAATACCCTCTCAGGCAGACATCTCTGCAAGCTCAGCACTTTTTGTAGAGGGATTTGTTGCAAATCAAACTATTGTGCTGTATTTTTGTACGAGACCTGAAGAGAAATAGTGCAATGATGCATTTTCTCCTTTGAAAATGCCAATTCATTGAAAATGAAAGGTTTCACAAAACTTTGGCCAAGATGTATGACTTCCTTATTGCTCTTTGTAGTGGTTTGAAAGCAAAACAAATGAGAGGCTCCAAGTCAGAGATACAATTTAACAGGAAGAAAGGAAAAAGAGATAAAATAAAAATAGATGCAATAATACAAAAGACCACTGACAGAGTCAGAATACAACCTGAGCAGAGTGATGGAAGCAGTCTAGATGAGGTGGTCTTCCAGAAGCAGTGATCCCATAGAAAGGTCTGGTAGCTCGGGTCCTCTGGAAATCCAGTGGGTAAGGGCCCCCCATACTGTCCCAAACCCCAGATTATATCCAGGTGAGAATGCTTGGTTCTTCCCTCTGGGCGGAGCATCTCACAATGGGATGATGAGTCATGCAGGGGGTCCTTGATGGACCATTGAACAGAGAGAACTCCTGGAGGGGGTTATCTATCAGTCCTGAGCAAGGGATTTGACAGGCCATTAACAGAAGATAACGGCCCAGAGGGAGGGGGTCTGGGAAAACACTGCCCCATCTAGATTCAACAGTCCATGAAGATGGTGATAGAATATTTTGTGCACATCCTATACTACAACCTAGGACACTCTTCTAGTTGTCATGATGCTGAGAGTCCTGAGTTTCTACACCCACTTTCCTTGGAACCCTGGCTTGCATGTATCCTTTTAGACATCTCTAGGAGATGGTAAAGGGGAAATTCTGTAGACCTGGTGTTGAAAAGTCCCCCCCATGGGACTTTGTGCATAGACAAACAGGACTTAGCAAGTGTAAAGAATGTGAAGTGGGGGCTGGAAGGGAAGAAAGATAAAGGATGGCTGAATGTGCATCTTCACCAGGAATGCCTGTTGTGCTATCTGTCCACTTCTCTGGTGCTCAGCTAGAATATGCTGCAAAGTGGAGTCACCTTTGGCTCTATGCACTGGGACAAAGGAAATATTTTCAAAGCAAGGCAGCTTTCCAAACTTAATCAGCCAAAACATTTTTAAGCCTCACCAATCCAGCTTACACAGCTTTTTAAATTTAATTGGCATTATTAAGTTTTTTAAGGAGGAGAAAGATACACCATAAAACAAGTGTGAATATAGAGATAGCTTCAAGATATTTAGAAGTGCATCAATTTGCCACTGCACAGAAATATTAGTGAGAGTGTGACCTGAATAATGCAAAATCTTTGCTTTCTCACCAGGCACTCCAAGAGGAATCACAAACATTAGAGAAGCTCAGAAGTCACAGCATCCACATCTGTTTTTCAGCTTTGCAGAAGTCCATGTTTTCCAACCTTGTAATATAGTTTACTATATATTATCTTTCTAATTGTATTAATATAATTATATTGATATTGATATTTTCTATACTAATGCTTAATTTTTTAATGTGATGGCCCCTTGGACAGATAGTGAGTACACCTGGGTTTTTGAGTGTTGCAGCCTGAGAAAGGGGTCTGCTCCACGTGATTTGTTTTCAAATCCATCTTGGCACAAGAGCAGAAGTACAGAGCTCATGCACAAACCCAAAGGGATCAGGGGGTGCCCAGAACCCAGGGATGGGCTGCAACATGCACTGGGGATCTTGGTAAATAATTCACCATGAATGGCATGTCCTGAGAGGCTGCTGAGGTGTTTTCTAGTATTTACAAGCTCCAGACCCTCCTGTTCACCCAGAGGTGATCACTGCCTCCATAGTAGCAAGTTTTGCCTCTGCCTCCTGGTAAATCAACATTTCTGAGTTCTTCTCCCCCTGCACTGCATTGTTGTGCAGGCCCCCCCAAACTACCAGCAGCGTCTTCTCTCTCTCTCTCGGAAAAAAGTTTATCTGGCAGATGTATTCCTTCCCTCGTCCTCTTGGGGATGCTGCTTTTGCTGCCACCCCTCTTCACATCTCAGACACCTTCCTGCAGAGGGTGAGCTGGGAAATCTGCTTGTGCATGGCTGGGACTCCTCTGCTGCAGTCTGGATCAGGCAGGAATCGATAAGGAGGTGTGCAGCAGAGGTGAGGCTGAGGTGCAAAGTGTTGCTGGTTCAATGTCCATGGAGAAGCAAAACCCTCAGGTGAATTTGTTACTGCTGCAGGATAATCCACCCAAGGGATGGGATGTGCTTCTGGTCTTCCTCCCCACATCCTTCCCATCCTTCCCTGTGCAAGGTGCCCTCTGGAACCTTTGGCACAGGCAGGATCCGTCTGCCTCTGCTGCAGCTCTCTCGGGCTGCTGGGACTGGCTTTAGATTGCAGTTTTGGATTTAATCACTGTTTTGACAGGCTGCAGAAAAATATTGCTGTTGGCACCAGGAGCAGAAGGAACATGAGCAGCCCCAAACAGAATGAACTGAAGAAAAAGAGCTTGTTTAGCTGGGGGCTTTTCTCCCCGCTAAATTTCAGCATCTGGCAGCAAGTGGCAGAGGTGATAGACCTTCTCAAAAATAGGTGACAGGCATAATTTCTAATAGGAAGCATTAGACAAGCCCCAGAAATGGGCTCCAGGGAAAGGTGAATGCTCCCGGCTGGTTTGCTTTCAAACACAGTGCCCATAAATAACGGCTTCCAAGGCATGGGGTGTGGTAATGATTCCTGTGTTCCTGTTAGGGACTAAAATGAGCGGACACCCTGTAAGCTTCATGCCCTAGACTTGCGTATCTAATATTCTGTAGGATGTGACATTTTCTGCAGCCCTTTCTATTTACTTGTACACATAAATAAGCAATTAAATTGAACCTGTTGTATCTGTCAAGACATGGTCCTTTGTGGGGAAGATCCCCCTGTGTGTGTGAGAAGATGCACTGAGGGAAAGGGAGGCATTCCCAACCAGTGTTAGCTTGCTGCTTCTTATTTTCTCTACCAAAACTTATTATTTTCATGCTCAAATTTCCCTTTACTGTTCAGGGATATTTACCTAAACAAATCTGTACATCTGCAATGCAGAAAAGAGTGGAAGCTATACTCTCTTCTGTGTTCAGCAATATGTTGTACAGGAATTTCCATAATTAGCTTCTTTCAGCTGTAGGTTTTCCTTTCAGTTTTCTGTCATCCAAATGGCATTGAAAGTATCTTAACATTATTGTAGGTTAACAGTTTTGGGTTTTTTTTTTATACCAGTGGTACAAATTCAGAGCTTTAATTGTGCCTATAGATCCTCTTCTATGATGTATTCATTTTTAATACCTATTATGGAATTCATATATGGGGAAATGGGTATTACAGATTACTTTTATTGCCACTGTGGTGTGTTCCACTCTTCTTAGCAAGCCTGTGGGCAGTTTTGTTTAGATATCTATTATTCATCACATGCCTGATATGTGCAAATGGGGGTGATTTTCAAAAGCTCTCCTATTTTAAATCAACAGGTTTTAGCTAATGCTGTTGGTTTCCCAAGAGAAGCTGATTCAAGGAAAGTGCAAGGAACCAGCCAAATAGTTAAAAATTCTTCCTGTGAGATGATCAATCTTTCTCAAATAGAATTGTGGCCCTTAGCATGCTTAAATTACTATTGATTTAATGGTAAAAAATACATTTTTATTTGTTTTTATTTTATTTGTCCTTTGCACTGAGATCCCTCAAAACCACAAGTATTTATACAAACAATCTGTGATCAGATAATAAATAGTCTTCACGATTTAATTAAAAAGTCAAGCAGCATAACTATTTTTCAAACCCAATGAGTAAAGATCCTGCCATTTTTTTTGTCATAAATCAGGATACAGACTGTCAGTTTAATCTCCTCTGTTTTCAACTGATGCACCCATGGCACAATACTGTGTTTATATGAGCACTTGAGCATTTTCTCAAATGCTCCAGTTAGCCCAAGAGCTGTAGTAAGGCCAGGCTGTGTTTGTATTTCTTATTGCCCTCCTGAGTGGATGATCCCTGCTCCTTGCTGGCGTGTTTCTAGGCTGAGCTGTGTGTAGTGGCAGGCAATGATGGGTGTGGCTGTGGAGCCTAAATAAACACCCCTGGCTCTTGCCCCAAGGCAGTGACATTTCCTGGATGTGGATGTGTTGTTCTGTGGTACAGAAACCCACCAGTGCCTGCTGGCATATTGCCATTTCACTGCTGTAAAACCCTTCATTTAATGCATTCTATCATTTGTCACAGACAAATTGCTGGGTCTGTTCTCCCGATGTCCATGGTAAGTCAGGGAGATGTGGCTGCCTCGCCAGGGTGTGGTGAGGGGAGTGCTGGCTCTTGCTTCTTCTGCCAGCACTCATTAGGGTGCTGTTTACTACACGAGGTTATGGAATTATCTTCTGCTTTAGGCCTGGGCAGAATGGCCCTTCCTGCAGAAATCATCTGTTAAATGCATCTGTCCTTTCCAAAGAGATCACAGAGCTCTGCAGGACTCCTGGGAAAGGGTGTTGGAGCACAGGGTCTGCTGTGGGGGGCCATTAACAGGGACAGAGGGGACATTGCAGCCTCTCTATGGGAAGAACATTGTCACCTTGGCACTGGGTGACACCTGTGCATCATTTCAGCTGTGATGACCGAGCTGGGTGACCTGTGTGGCACTGGCAGCATCAAGTGACTACCAACATCGTGGCTTTGCTGGGGAGTGCAGCTGTTCTGGCACTGTCAGATTCATGTTCTGAATAAGTTTCCATTTAAAATCATTCTGATGGCTGTGGAAAGGCGTTTGAAGAAAGACTTGCTGCATGGGCAATCTTGCCTTAACCTCCTGTGCTGCACTCACCTGAATGCAAGGTTTCTTCCCAGCTGCAACTGGCCCATGTAAGTGCCTGGCTGTCCCTGCCCTTACCTGTGCTGGTGTTCTGTTCAGCTTTATCATTTCAGAGATTTTAAACTGAAAATAGGAATATGATTTCTAAGGTTATCTATTGGCCTGAAAATGGCACACGTGGGCACCTGCACATGGGCTCTGTGGGACCTGCTGGTGCACAGATATCAGTGACTACTTGGATCTAGCTCGTATGGTGTGGTTTATAATGGGAGCTTCAAAAAGTTTTCAGATTTCCCTTGGACTTCTGGAAAGTACCATTCTGACAGCCCTTTAGCACAGGATTTAATCTGGAGAAGACTGATTTGGCATCTCATTAATGCACGTAAATATCTCCAGGGTGGGTACCAGAGGATTTTCTGACTTTTGGGTGATGTCCAGTGATTGGATGAGGAGCAATGCCCATAAACTAAGCCATGAGAAATTTCACCTCAACACAAGGAAGAACTTCAGATTAAAGGTGGCAGAGACCTGGAACAGGAAGGTCATGCAGTCTCCCTCCATGGAGAACTTCCCAGCCTACCTGGAATTGTTCCTGTGTCACCTGCTCCAGGTGACCCTGCCTTGGTAGGGGGGTTAGACTATAAATGGTGGGTGAGCAGGTAAGAGTTGCTGCCTGGAATCCTGCCAGCCTGATCAACAGAAAAATCCATAGCTGAAGCACTCAACGTGCAGGGAATTGAAATGAAGTTCAAGTGAGGCTGAGCAGGTGTTTGTTCAGCAGCTTGTTTAGACTTTAATCACGGTTAAATCTTTTAGTTAGATAATTGTTCTGTCAGTTGATAATTTGAAACGCATTGAAGAACAATGTGCTAAAACATCTTCAGTGGGAAGCAGCAAAGGAGATGAGTTTGGATTCCTTCCTGTTCATTTCTTTCATATCATCATGTGGTTCCTGTGTTTTCTGCGTGCATTTTCCTGTGCAAACACTGTCTCCAAATACACATTTACCACCACTGCCTGACATGATATCTTGGGAAGCCAGGACTCATTATCAAAGGCCAAGGCCTCTGTGTAATTTGCCTTGGATCAGGAGTTGTTACGCGTCCAGCTGTGCTATGGGAATTGGGACTAATTTCCCAGTGATGATATGCCTGAGTTTTCAATTTATGTTGTTTTAGGATTCAGGATCCGTGTTTCTCACAGGCTTTGTTCTACTAAATGCCAAGTTGCTAGGTGGTTTCAAAGTCCTTGAAGTAAAGCTATGTACAATTTTTTTAAAGAAGAAATGAATTAAGCTGTACTTCAGGCTATGTTTTCTTCATTTTATGTCATTTCTGTGTGCTGGGACAAAGAGCATTACAAGTTTAATGGCTTTTGTGTGGTCTTTCTGTAGGACACAGGCCATCACAGAAGGCTGTGTGGCCCCAAAAGCTGTTCAGTGCATAGCAGTGAGCCTTGACCTGTGCTGGAGGTGGTTGGATGCTCAAGGTAGCTGGAGGCTTTCCTGTTTCCAGCTGGTTCCCTGCAGCTCCCTGGGCTGAAGGTGAGGAAATCTGTGCACACTGCAAATCATGAGAGGTACCAAATTCTCCATGTTGCCAGGGAAACATCCAGCTGTAGACACAACCCTTAAGCTTTTTGCTCACTTTGCTCAGTCCCATGGACTGAGCAGCCCCTCATGGACTGCCAGTTTGGCTGCTGTTGGTGGAAACTGGGAATGCTGAAAAATCTGAGAGGGAAAACTAACTTTGTAGACCTTGGCAAAGAAGACTCATACAAAGAAAATGGGAAACAAATAAGCAAAAAGCAATGCATTTTGTTGTTGGGGGTTTTTCCCCCATAAAAACAGAGGGCTTTGTTTTGATCGAAGTATTTGTGCGTTTGGGGATTTGCCATGCAGGTGCCAAAAATAGTGTGTTCCTGGGCAGGGGATTGCAGGGATTTGGTGGCCTCCATCCAAGGCTCAGTAATTCCCCGCAGAGACCTCATGAGAGCACGTAGAACTGGTCCAGGTGAGCACCAGGACAATGGGCCAGAGCCCAGATATGTGGGGCTGCCACGGGGCACACAGCCTGTGTCACAGCAAGCTTTGGGGAATTACAGTGAGCTCCATGCTGAGCTGACAGCTGGGTCTTGCTGCCAATGAAGCCAATGGCAAAGCAGTGACTGTTTTCAGAGCAGGCAGGCTGTGCCAAAATTGGATGCTGCTATGTCTCATTTGCATGGAAGTTAATTACCTACATCTTCAGGTTCACTTACCTTTATGGAGATGGGCATTAAATCTGGCTCCTGCTGGTTTCTCAGTCCTCTTTGGACTGGTTTCTGTGGTCTCTGAGGCAAGACCCGTTTCAGGTGCATTTTTGTCTTACCTCTGCAGAAAGAGCCTTGGTTGGTGACAGTCATGTTGTTTTCCCTGCTTTATTATTCAAACTGTATGGAAATGTGCTTAGAACATGGTAGTGAGGTGGAAAATCTGTTTGGACAGATACTGCATCTGCCAGACATGAAACTTGTAAAGGGTTCTCTGAATGCAGCTCTGACCAGGGTTTCAAATGGAAATAAATGTTCTCTCTGAGCATGCAAGGCCAGGAACTTTATCCATCTCTGACTTTGGCCCTCCTCTGAGCAGGGGATGGACTAGAGAATTCCAGAAATACCTTCCAGTCTAAGTTATTATTCCAATCCATATTACAAGATTACAAATGTGAATTAGTAGTAATGAGCTCTGGGTGAGTATAATTGAAATATATCCCATAGCATCCTCATTTTTCCTCTTCTCAGCAAAGTGAGATGATAAAAGTTCGTATACACTTTGTATAGACAAATATTTGTGCAGAGCACTTGTCTGAATTGAAGTCTAAAGATACAGTTTCTGGTTATTCTAAATGCAGCCTGCAGTGTTTGAGGCTTTTGGTTGCTTGGTTGTAGGGGTTTTGTGGTGTTTTAGGGTTATTGTAATCGCAATTTTTCATTTGTACTTGAATTGACTAATAAAGAGATAATTTTTTTTTGCAACTGTCATATGACAAATCATGAATCTGGTAAGGAACATTTCAATGAATGATTGCTCATTGCCCATGGCTCTCTAAGCTCATTTCAAGCTGTCTGCAGCTGTGATTCTGCTGTGAAACTTTTTATCATCCAAGTAAAATGAGAAGACTGATGTGGGTCTTTAAGATGGAAGGGAAATCCTCTCCTTAGATAAGCAGCAAATTCTCCATGTTGGTGTTTCCAGTGGTGAACAGCCAGTTAATCATGCAAATCAGTGCCTTGCAGTGCCTGGGGAAAACTGATGCCAACTATTTCTGCAGTGTTATGGAGTGTCACTGGAGTTACTGGGGGCAGCAGGGCAGTAGCTGGGCTGAAATGGTTTCACCATACACAAAACGTCTGAAAGCACCCCAAAATTTGGAATATTTTATGTCTTTTTTTGTTTCTCACCTGAAAATATATTTTTCCATTGTTACTTCTGTTTTTCCTCATTAATTTATTGATTAACTAGTTTTATGGATTTAATACTAAAGATTTACCATTAAGAATGAAGTGTGGTTTTAATGAAAGATGACAAAAATGTTGTGTCCTGCAGTTTGCATTTGGCCTGACTGTTGCCAAGTGCTCTGCTGTCCAGATTAATTAATGGGTGGCAGGTTTCTACTTGTTCTTCACCTTTATTTGGAATGGATGGGGAATAGAAAGGCAGATGAGAACCAAAAATTTCAAGTTAGATTAACAGAAAGATTAAAGCTTTTCAAGGAGAGCTGGTACTGTGCGCACATGGTAACTATTAGAAAATACATGCCCAGATTAAAGAAAGCTGGAGTTGGAAAAGAGTTGGAAAGAGCTAGGGAAGCAGCTCCAGTGTTTTTCTTTATAGATGAAAATACCTGGGATAGCTAGGAAGAGCATTCCCTGAGTTGCTGTGAGTTAAGGACTGTGGAAGAGGTTGGTATTTAATCCTGTAGGCAGAGGAATGCGGAGATACAAAAAGCCCACCGGGTGAAAGGTGCACAACACCTTTTTTTTACTGGACGGTAAAAACTGTCCAGAAGGAAATAGGAAATATGAGGGGAAACATGCTTAAAACTATTCTGGATTACCCTAGGCTGATTTGTACGGAATGCTCCCTTTTTCCTCCCCTCTTTGTGGCTTTTACAAGCTTCTGTCTATTTCAAGGTTTAAAAAGTATGTATCAATTTCTTCCCTAAGCACAGGAAGTCAAAGAGCTGAATTTTAGCTGTTAAACTAAAGCGGCCTAAATAAATGATCGTTGCTACATCAGGCAGCAAGTGTGCACCCGTCCATGAGGCCCTGAGAGGGGAAAATTACTTGTTTTTTTATAGAAGGACTGAGTTGATTAAAATATTCAGTAGTTCTTTCTGTTCAGGCTTTGTTGTGAGTATTCACATTCTCCTCTCAGTAGGAAGACAGCACAGGTTCCCCTCTTGGCAGAAATTTTAAAAACTGCCCCCTTCACCTGCATCCACCTTTGATGGTCAGCATGTGCTGTGCGTGTGGCCAGAGGTTCATGCAGATGTTTGTGCCTGTCCACTGTTTCATCCTGTCTGTATCCTGCTGTTGCTGTTTTGGTCAGGGCAGCCGTCTGTGGGGTTTAACAAGGCTTCACCCCACACCTTCAGGAAGCCACTGGATCCTCAATTTGACAGGAAGGTGCCTTCAGCCACTCTCAGAAAACATGGCTTTACTAGACCTGAGTGCTTCTGGACAAAAGCTGTTTTCCTTAGGCCTGTCTTGCTCCCACTGATAGATGAGATTTATTTGAGAAGTTTTAGCAAGTCCTTCAAAGGACACACTCCTGACTGCCTGCAGGGGAGGTGCAGGAGAGCCATTTCTGGCTTCAATCGTCATTCAGTTCGCCCAGTCAAAATTCCTTGGAAACACTTCTACCTTTTTGTCCTGGCAGACACAGAGCTAAAGTGCCCTAACAGATTCAAACCACCTGAATGATCACGGTATTAACATCGCATAAAGAGATCTATCATTCAGCATCACCTCATTGCGGCTAAAAGAAGTGTAATGCCAAATGTAGTGCCAGTGGCAAATGCAGAATAACTCCAGCTGCCGATGGTACAAATTGGATTCAGCTGCAGCTTCACACACGCTCAAGAAGCTGGAGAGAATCAAAAGTCTGTTTAACATACTTGAGTGTTTGGGAGTAGTTATAAGGTAGATGGTATTTTCTGATCATTAATCAAGGGCCAGGGGAGAAACTCAATCGTTCAACACTGATTAAACCTGTCCTTGCTGCTCTGACTAAAATATGTCTTCACTTTGGAGCCTTCCTTAAAAAGATAATGCATCTAGGTTGTATTATACAGGGAATAATGTTTGGGTTTTGTTGGGTAAAATTTTAATTTGCAAAATTGCAAGAAAGACAACACTTAGTTGATACAAACTGTGAGATGAAGTCTTTGGTGTGAAAAGTCCTCTCTTGAATTGACCCATCTGAGGTCAGTTCTCCCATCTGGAATGAGTAGAGAAGCCAGAGAACAGAGGAATCATGCAAGAGGCTGGAGAGGGCAAGTTTCCCAGGCTGCTCCAGGGTCTGCAGAGGCAAAGCCCATCTCTGGCAGTGCTGGGAGGTGGGAATCCAGCTTTGTCTGTGCTGAGAAATTTGGCCACTGTAGCAAAGCACAAACATAGCTCCAAAGCTGTTTTAGTGAGCAGAGTAGGCGCAGTTAGCAAATGGAATTCATGCTGGCACTACCTATCTCTGCTATTTTATTTTGCCAGCAGAGAAACGTGGCAGATAGAGGCAAGTGTATTTTTTTTAAAAAAAATTCCACCACCTTCCCCTTTGGAAAGGGAAATTGCATACTGATTTTCTTTGCCGGGCTTCATGAGTGGGGCATTTTTTTCTGCTCTACGGTGCAGCATAGTCTGTTTCTCACAGCTAATAACCTTGTAAATATCAGTGTTTGAGACTCAGCCACTTAAGCAGTTTTAGTTCTTTCCTGAAGCTTGATATATTTTCCTGAAAATGCATAATCACTAAAGTTTACTAGGAGAAACTGACATTGGCAGAGCTCTCTTCCACCATAGCCAAATCAGGTAGGTGATGTGTTGAGGTTTATTTTCTCATCTCATTGCACTCAATTTTGAAAGTCAGGCTCTTGGACTGGGGAGGGAGAGGTCTGCCCTTTTTTACCTGCTGAAATTAGTAATAGCTAGAAGCTGTCAAGTGGTGATGGGATAAGGATGAATTTGAGGAAGGAATAGAATGGGGTTACTGCATATCACTGTGCTACCAGAGACAGACTCCCTTCACCTTCTGCTCTTCAGGGATTTCTGTCATTAAAGCAGAAAACAATGAAAGCAAAGAAAAATGGCTCTAGGCTACTCAGTGAGTCTCTTGCAAGTGCAGAAGGTTGGTCCAGTCCTTGGGACATTAATGTTTATTTTTCAGGGGCAATTTTTCTTCTCTATGCTGTTCCTTCCCAGGTAGACATGTGGATTAAAACTGTCTCTGCATTTTTTCTAAAAAAGAATAGCTGCAACAGCTTGATTCAAAACTCTCAGAAAGCTGCAGTGCCACCCCAGCTCCGCAGGTAGTAGCTCTTGGGGCTGTTTGTGGGGTGTGGATTGTGGGATCCCAGGGGAGGGTCTTGCTGGGCTTCCTGCTGCTGCCACTGTGGCTTCTCTGCCTGGTGCCACATGGCATAGGCTCTTCTTGTGTCACAGGTACCACATCCAGCTCTTCCTGCAGTTTTCATTTTTTTCCTCTAGTTTCCCTTGTCTTTCAGTGATTTTACAGTTATTCCTTAAAAATAAGAAGAAAGAATGAGTACAATGGATAACACTATGTATATATCCCCCTATAATCCCCCCAAAATTTAATAATCTAAAATGCAGTTTATTTGCCACATCCAGACCTTATCCATCAGCAAGCTGTCCTGCTGGACTCTCTACCAGCAGCACACAGCAGTGAATGAGAGGGGTGTGAAAGTGAGTGGGGTGTGAGAGTGAGAGGGGTGTGAAAGAAAACACACAGAACATTGTGTTTGTCAAAAAGCACCAAAGAAAGTGCAACTAGAGCAGAAGGATTGTCCTGGGCCATTTCCATTTCCAAAAGAAGTGCTTCAGACAGAGCCAGAGGGGTTCTGCCACCCAGGTATTCTCCAGGGTATCTGAGTTACCAACATGGTTGAAAATGGTCTATGGTGCAAGGGGTAAAACCCTTTGACCCAATGCACTGATGCAAAAATGAAAGTTTTGCTTCATTGATGGGCAAGGAAGATCTGGAAAGAAATGTCAAGAAAGGAAGGCTGAAAAGAAAGACCAATAATCTGCTTGCTTTATGAGAGAGGAAAGATTTGTGGGACATTCAGTGGTGTTTGTTGTTTGAGATACCACCTCCAGGGCTCAGGGTAGCTCACTTGCGCTGTGAGCTGTGGTCCCTGTGAGGTCAAAGCCATGGGGCACTGGTGCAGCCTTTGCTGTTCCCATCTCACTCAAGAGGCAGAATCTCCTTTTCCTATTTTAATTTGTGCCAGTGCTGACAGCAGCATTTGCCCAGGCAGAAGCTGCTCTTACAAAAATTACATTCCTTTTCTAAAATTGCTTCCACCAGTGATTGTTTAAAAAGAATTTGCATGGCTGCCACACCAGCTCTTAAATGAGAGCTGCTCACAGAGCAGCTCAAGAAATCTCCAGAGAAGCAGCAAATGAAAAGTCTTTTCTGATTCTGGACTCCTAATCTGCTCTGAAGAGGGGCTGTGGGCCAGCAGGGCGGGGGGAGCCCTGTCTGTGGATACTGAGCCAAGGACTGGGCAGGCTGGCTGGGCTAGCTTGTATTGAGAGTTGGCTTGGTCCTTCTCCCTCCAAGCTTGGCTTTCCTTTTGTTTCTAAAAGCTCCATTTGGAGCCAGAGCAGCAGATTGGAGACCAGTTGTGTGAAGACGGTGTGGGGAGAGACCTGGACCAGAGCAGCAGCTGTGAGCTGGGATGTGACTGGTGGAGGTGAAGTCTGCAGGGGAAGGAGAAAAAAAGAAATGCTTTGGGTAGGTGATAAGGTTGTTCTTTCCTGCCTTGGCTGCCAGAGGGATGCTGGGTGTTGAGAGCTACTGAAAAGGAGAGTTTTTCTGGCAGAGGCATGCCAGCTTTCTGACTACACCCCAGTGTGAGGAGGATTTGGCACCCAAACAAAGTAATTCTGTGCTGAGGCGCTCTCTCCCAAAGACCTGTCTGAGGGGAGAAAAATAAAGTGAAGGAGGAGAAAAACAGCCAGCAGGAATACCTTAGAAAGAGCAACTCCTGGCTGATGCTGCTCTGCAAGCTTTGAGACTCAATGGTGACAATTGCAAGGTGCTGCACAAGAAGGAGAGCATCTTGAGCTGCAGGCACAGAGCTCCAGATTATTTGCAGACACCTGGGCCAGGCTGCTGGAAGCTGGGTGAAAAGCCACATCTCAACATGCAGAAGTAGAAATGTCACATTGCAAATCATGAGACGGGTGACAGCCCTCAAAACATTACAGTGACACTGCCAAATGGGAGGCCCAAAGTTAAAGGGTGCCTTGGGAGAAGTGCCTGCTTCTGCCATTTGGGGGACAACAGCAGGGGTTGTCACAAGGGCATGCAGTGACAGGACAAGGGGGAATGGCTTCAAGCTGAAGGATGGTAGGTTTAGATCAGATATTAGGAAGAAATTAGGGAGGTGTTGGCAAAAAAGACTCCAGAGAGCCCATTTTTCAGTGGGAAGGTCTTAGAGTTTCATCCATGCAGGTTGAAATATAATTTTTTCAGTAAGAAGGTAGAATGAGCAAAATTAAATTTTAGACTTTTAATCCAACAGATTGTAGGAAATGGAAGCAAAAAAAAAAAAAAAAAAAAAAGGAATAGAATGGGTGTTTGCAAACATGATGCTTATTAAAGGTTATTTTCTATTCCCAAAACCAGCATGCTGACTTTATTATCAGCCAAACAGACTATGCTGTCTGTAAGCCTAATAATGACTACTGTACCCTCACTGCATATCTCCCAACAATTTTTGATTTCTACTGAGAAGACATTGCTGGCAATTCAGGACTAGAAATTCAGAGAACAACGATTTTTCAGCAGAATACTGTGAAGTGTTGAAGAGTTACTGAGAGCCACCAGTCTAAGGCTGATGTTATTTATATTCTCCATGTCTGATACAAATGATAAATCTGCAAAGACAGTGAGGGTCATATCCTGCAGTCCTTACTGTAAGGGCATTCCTTACCCATAAATTGAAAACTAATGTTTATTTCTCTTTAATTAAATACTCCATTATCCACTTTAAAATATTTAAAAGGAACCAATGTAATCAATATACCAGCTATGCCTCTGTAAACATATCTCATATGCAGTAAGGTTTGCTTTCTTTGCTGAATTATGAGTGCTTTGGAAAGGATAGGTGGAACATTGTGGGTTGAGATGATCTGTAAATGCAAAAATAGTTGTTTTTTTTTTTGACTCTCAAGAGCGCACTTCAGCAAGTCTTAGTAATGCAAAGTATATTTATTGATTCAATTTTTGTTTTCTTTTTTTTGATGGGCAACATTTCTCCTAAAATCTTCATCTGCTTCTTAGGCATGTTTGTATGTGTGTGTGTGCATATAAACATAAAATTATTATCCAAAGCAGAGAATTCTGTGTTCCCCTTGGGTTTACTCTTCATGTTGATTAAGAGTTTTTTGATTTGGGTTTTTTTTTGAGGTCTTCCATACTTGGTTTTGAAGCTGATGGGACCACTGCATAAGGTGTGGGTGCAGTGAAAGGTTTTCTCTTGCATGAGGCCGGAGTGAGATGAGTGAATGCCCAGCTGCTCCCTGCTCCCTGCCCATGGTGATAACAGGCTCCTGTTCCTGCTCCCGTGTGGCCACTGATGGCCACTCAGGTACAAGAGGCTTCACACCTCAGAGACACCAAGTCTCAGAGACTTTCAAAAATATGACCTAAATAGTAGGGAAGGGAGGAGAAGCCTGACAGTAACCAGGTGGAGGAGTGCAGCGGTTATTTTTTTCTTCAGTCCTTAGGGAACCGGGTCAAAATCAGGCTTTAAACCACTAAGGAAATAAATGCCTTTTTTCCCAATAAAATAAATATTCTGCAACCTCTCCTCTCCCTTACTGGTAGCTGGAGGAGCTCAGCCAGAAGCATAAAGTGTCTGATTTAGTGTCCACATGTTCTCAGCAGGTACTTTCTCCCCGCCTTGTTATTGCCTTGCAAAATGTCCATTGTACTGAGGCAATCAAGGGGAATTTGTGCAGCCACTTTCTTTCCTCAGAAAAATATTCCTAGTGGTGTGATGATAGGAAAAAAAAAGTCTTTTGTGAAGATTATCTGTCAGTTGAATTAGTTTACATGTGCTTTTAATGCCAAGAACCTCAGACTGCTTAAAAATAATAAAAATGAAATGTCAAGCAAATAAAAGTTAATTAAACACACAGTGAGAGAGGCTTAATTTTAGTCCTAAAAGGAGCTGAAGCTTTTGCAGAACATCTCTACAAAGGTAACAAAATCCCTCACTGGAAGGTATAAAACATCCCCCACTCCCTGGCAAGAAATGAGCACAGCACCTGAAGAGCATCTGTACTCCAGACACCACCAGGTGTGGAAGAGGGCATTTGCTGGGTTGGGGAAATAAGAAAGCAGTTAACTAACACAGACCCTCCATGAATTGTTGTATATTACTAATATTCTTGAAAATCTATGTACAGAAAGAGCTCTGAGTTATTCCAAGCCAAATGCAACACAAGATTTAAAGGTCAGCTTCTTTTCCCATGGCAGTCCATGGATGTGTGTGTTTCACAGGAAGCCAGGCTGAGCTCCAGGCTCTTCCCAGAATGTTTATTCCAGCATATCAGCCATGCTGAAGCAAAGGGGAGAGCCAGAAGAACAAACGAGACAAGGCAGTAAATGTTGCAGCATGGGCAGGTGGGTTTCTACTGAAACAAGTGTTTGCCTGACTTGGGCACAACAGCAGAGGTTTTCATAGGACTGTTCACTTCTCTTGCTGACCCTCCCAACAAAGGTAATAAATCTGTAATTAAATGCTTCTCCATCACTATAGTTCAATCAAGGATGCAGACAACAGATATGTACTCTGGTCCAGGGCAGCTCCCCACAGGGTCTGGGTAGGGAGCAGAGCTGCAGGAAGGGCTGACATCCAATATCTGGGTCTCTGCCTGGCCCTTCAGGACCACAGGTTGGATAGGGAATTGTTACAGTTCTGGCTTCTTTTCCTCTGCCAAGGTCAGGATGAATAAATCACAGGAAATGCAGATGTTGAGTTTGAACTCGGGTGTTTACTGTTTCTTATCCACGTACAGTCTCATGAGGTGTGAGCTCCAACTAGCAAGTTAGAAAATAAAGATAAAATGGGGAACTTCTAACTCTTTCCAAGATTATTTAAGTGATAATTACCCAATAACAGGGTGACACCTAT
The DNA here is from genome assembly GCF_029207755.1 of Chamaea fasciata. Lineage (NCBI taxonomy): Eukaryota > Metazoa > Chordata > Aves > Passeriformes > Sylviidae > Chamaea > Chamaea fasciata. Next base: position 74,777,270 of record NW_027094089.1, read on the forward strand.
ATTATTTATTCTTTTGACCCAACAATGACTGCCTGAGGCCCGCAATATGGACCTTTTTCACCCAGTTACAGAAATCCACCCAAACCCGTGAAGAAGGAGGAAGAAGGTGAAGAAGAAGGACTTAGACAATGTCTTAAATCCTCCATCTTGATTCACACATATTACTATATACCAAAACCCCAAAATCTAAGTTTCCAGAATTCCAACAAGGAATGTCCTAAAAAAATAAATTTAAAAAAAAGTCATGAAAGCCCACAGAGCAGGGGCTATCAAATCAAAATGAAGGGATACCAAAGCAAAATTACAGTGGTGGGTGGGGCTCTTCTGGTGGGAAACCTCCCGTCCTGGCCAGGACCCCAAGCCTGCTTAAATGCCTCCAGCCAATGGAGGACGCTTGAGGCTACAGCCAAAATAATGATGCCAGGACTTGTTCACAAACACCCCCCGAACACACCATGAGAGTTGTATCCTCAGGCAGCACAAATGTCAGGACGAGATGGAGAAGAGAGGTTTGCTCCCCATTTTATTTATGTTACAGGGCTATATGCTACATTTTCTGATTAACTTAGAAAATATATAAGTGGGCAACAGAAGATATGAGACATGCTGTATTTAATCTTGGAGTCTACAAGGCTTTCCTCACCCTTGACCCATCACTGATTTATGTGTACTGTGGAATGTACTGACTTTCTTAATGGATGAGTAACATAAATTCATATCCCAGGAAGCGGTAAGTTTTCCAGAATGTCAGAGCTTCAGACTGGTGGGTTTCAGTCAGGCTCTTTTCTTTAGTCTTTCTCTGCGTTCTGAACGCTTTTTCTTAGCACCATCTAGGAACCATTTGCACAAAGTGGATGGTATTTTGGTAAACACTTCACATGTAATCTTTAACCATATAATAGCTTTGTTAATCACAGTAACAGATTAAATGCTCCTTCTCCGAGTTGGCCTACTTTGGAGGTTAAAATTATACAGCCTAAAAGGAAAAAAATTAGGGGGGGGAGGGGGGGGGGCAAGGGGAAGGTGCTCTCATTCTGTTTATGTTATTTTGAAGTACAAAAAGAAGAAAAGATCAACATCATCAGGAAAGCAGATTTCATGATTTCATCTTGACAAGTAAATTTGTTTTGAAATGTAATTATTGGCCCAGATTCAAAGCATGGGTAACCCCTAAGGTTGTGTGTCTTTGGAGAGTGGGAGAAGGAGCAGGGATGAACAAGGGGATAATAATGCAATGACAGGTTTTTTTCATTTTGCTTTCTCTGTACTTACAAAGAAGTAGACCTTGTTGCTCTGTTGATGAGCTTGCAGTGTAAGCAAAGAAAAACAGCCAACACTGTGCTGTTAGATGCACAGTGCATTAATTGCATGAAGACATGATACAGGTCCTTTTCTGGGTAGTGGCAGACAGACAGCGAATGCAGTCATACATCAAAACTTCTTTTTAGTGGAGGAGCTGTGGGATTACCTGTACATCTTTGTATGACCACTTGGTTAAAATCCAGGAGCGCTTTGGTGGCTTTCCCACCCGTGACAGATGGTGTGGGCTGGCAGTGGGAATGTGCAGTGACCCAGAGGCAGCACTGCTGTATGTGCCATGCTCTCCTCTCCCTGACAGTCCTACCTGTACCCCCCGACTGCTTATGGCTCTCAGCTTGCAGGGACCTGCACAGAGGTGTCAGAGACAGCCCGAGGCAGGCAGAGGTGGTGGTGATTAATTGCCTTTCCTAATGATGTGCTATTAGAGGGGTTTTAACCATCCCGGGAAGGGACTTTTGTTTTACTGTTGAACCAGTAAAGATTAGGTGGCATTTGAATTATTGCTTTGGGCATTTCATTTCCAAAGATTATAAACATGTTTGCATTAGTTTCCCCACTCAAGAGATTTGTATACCCCATGTCTTTTCTGGCAGGACTGGCCATCAGTCTTTCTTGATACTGTCTGTTGTCCCAGGATCTCCAGTGACTATGAAAGTGCTGGATACTACATGAACCTTCCAGATTTATCAGTGCAATTTGCATATACTTCATATTTGTGCCTCACTGATGTAAAACTTGAATATTATTGGTTTATTAACTTTGTTTTTTTGGAGGAAGGTCATTACTCTGCTTTATGGAGGTGTTTAAAATGTGCAGAACTTGATGCAGACACTTTGATTGCATGCATAAAACTTCTAGGAAATACTGTAGCAAAGCTTATAGAGCAGATAGTAAATGTCTTCATGTTTGGAAGGAACTGGATGTGCTTTGTGTTTCCTGATGAGTGGTTTATCAGTGTTAAGAAACGTTTTCTATTAATCAGGGTGTATTTCAGCTGCAGCCTGCCCCTCATGTCTGTGTGGGTTGGTAAAGGAGCAAGTGTCACTTTTTGTGAGCCTGGGTCTGCTTCTGGGAACCTTCCACCACTGCCCTTTTCAAGCCATAGTCTCTCCTCTCACACACCTTGCAATTCTTGAGATTTTCTCTTTCAGTAAGCAAGCAAACATAAAAACCGGCAAAAGTTTAGTATTTAAAATACTTTAATTTTACTTCTGGTAGGATATCATTGTTTCAAAAAGACAAAAAAACCAAAAAAGGAATTGTGCTTGTTCGAGTAAGAGAACAAATCAGAAAAGCATGAAGTAATACAGGGAAAATTCTCCTACTGGGTGCAATATATCCATCCAAACAGACCTTTGAGTTTGACCATGCAATGCTGGTGATTTCTTATGGTTGCTGAGGGTGCAAGATGAGGAAGAATTGGACTGGACAAGGTTAAACAATCTTTCAATCCTCCTCTGGTACTGAAGTCTAAAATATCCTAAAAGACCTGTAGTTTATCTTTCATATGTAGAGGTTTGTAGTGACTTATTTTCAGTTTGTCTGTTCTAAACTAGTGAAAGAAATGAATGTTGCACAATTAATTAATTTATCAATCACATTCAGTAAATGGATTGTCTGATCTGAAACACAGAGGGAGAAATTAAACAGAATAATGTATTTTCTAAACTGAAGAAAAAACAGTGATGAGACCTGGCTGAATTAACCTCAAAATGAATTGACATCATTTCTGCAGACACAAGCAATTTCTGTCATGTTTGGGGTCAAGTTATTCAGTGTCCATGAAGCAGTCAGGCGTGCTGGCAAAGCTGGGACTTTTCAGAACATCAGGCTGTGTGGTAATTCAAGCCAGCCTGCCAACATCCATCTTTTATTGGCCTTTATCTTTTCAGAGGGGGAGGAATGACTTGGTGTTTTCATCCCTCTCTGTCAGTGCCCAGTCATTATGGGAGAAATTGATGATGGAGCCAAGGTGTTTAATTCACAGATTGCAGGAGTGCAGCAGGGAAACCTCCCTCGCTCTCTCAGGAGGAGCCTCCATCTGCCTCCCAGCCAGGAATCCAAGCCCAAGCACTCCCTGCAGAGGCAACACTCCAGCATTCAGTGGGCAGCAGGATGGGAGCTGACACACTCTGCACTGACAGAGCTGTGTTCAGAACTGGAGGCTCCATAAGGAAGGTGTTTTCTGGGCAAGCTGAACCAGGTATGGTCCTAGATATAGACATTGCTGGAGGTGACAGGAATTCCACGAGCCAGGCAGGGTGTGCCTTACCTTGTATCCCATCGTTCATTGGAAGGGGCTGTCACACCACTGAACTCACCTTCCCGGTGCCCTGCTGCTGGGAGGCGGGGTAAGACCCACTGTAGGAGAGGATAGCAGTGGGGAGAGTGGCTGAGAACTTGGGAGATGCAAACTGAAGGACTCGAGTTCTTGGTGAGCTCAGAAAACACATTCAAATAGGCCAGTGGGGTGCAGGCTGCATGCTTGTGTCAGCTCCTGTGATGGGAAACAAAATTAGTGGAGAGGCCTGAAAGGTCTTGTTTTGCTTCTTCTGGGCCTCTGGACTGGTGAATGCAACAGGGAAAAACAGATACATTCAGGAGAGTGAATCCTGAACTGGACAGAGACAGTGACTTCCCTGCCATGGGCAATGATTTTCCACCTCTGCCCAGAACCTCTGTGTCACCTCTCAGGAGCCAGGCAGAGGGGAGAGGAGCAGCCAAACTGATCCACCTGGCCATCCCTTCCTTTTTCGTCCTGAGTGAGCTCACAGCGAGTAGAGCTCCCAAAAGCCAGAGTCTGCCCAGAGCTGAGCAGATTGTGCAGAGCAGCTCCCTGCCCTGCCTGGCTCCCATCCCTGCCTGGCTCCCATCCCTGCTTGGCTCCCAGGGACATGCTGCAACTTGAGCTGCTCCTGATGCCAAGCTCTGGCCTTGCTTTTGTGCGTGCAAGTCACCCTCTGAGAACACAGGACTGCAGAGCTAATCTCTGCTCTTAATTTGCCATTAAAGTTTATTTTCAGCAAATTATTTTAAAAAATCCACTGCACAACTGTTCCACATCAATCTCTTCCTTCTTGCCCTTTCCTTTGGTAGAAGGCAATTTCTGTCTCTGCGTTTGTTGCAGAGTCATGTACAAGTGGCAGGAGCCTGATGAGCACTTGGAGCAGGGAGAGTGTCTGTGGAGGTGGGTTTTACCTGACAGGAATTTGGAGAGGAGATGAGGAAGGGTAACTCATCACCTGAGACATCCCTGCCCCACTCCAGTGTAGGTTAGGGCAGGGATTTCTGGAGCACAGATACACCAGGCTGCTGTGAAGTTTGGGAAGAGAGGACTCACTCTGAATTATCCTGCCGGCCTCATCACTAAGAGCTGTAATGACTGTGCAGGGGCCAGCCCATTTCCTCTACTAATGACAAGAGGATTTAAGGCCAAATGTTTCCTGAAAATCAGATTAGTGCTGTGTTAGTCAGTGCGGTGGAGGGTTGCCTCTGAGTAACAGTGTAAGGTCAGAAATTTAGTTTTAACTTTTGAAATCACCATTTGGGCAGCTAAAAAATGATGTTACAATAACTCATTGATACTGTAGTCTAGAAAGTAAGTTCTCTTTACATAGGTCCTTTAGACAGTCAATAGGTTATTTGGATTAACCATTAACTATTATTGAATTTAATTATTTGATATTTGTATTAAATAATTTTTCAAAATAATGTTTATATTTAATATTTAATATTTATTTAATTTTGTTATTGAATCAATTACTAACTGTAATGGAATATTATTAACTACTACTTGAATTGACTACTAACACAGTACAAATTGATGCCTTTGAATAGCGCAGGCCCAATTTGTAATGCAAAGTCAATTTATCCAGGTACTTTTAAGCACATGGTTTGCAGTTGTCCCCTTTTCCAACCCAGTTACTCAGAAACATGCCTGCACTACTGTGATATTTTTTAAAAAGTAATTTATTTTTCTGAGCAGTTCTATCTTCCCTTGTTAACAGACCCTGAAACATTTCAAAGCAGAAGGTGAATGGGCATTCAGTAAAAGTGGGAAATGTCAAATGTGTGAGAGGGTGAATGTTGCATGTCTCAAGATGGAGAGTTTAGGGTGGACAAGAACTAGAAAATATGTACAGCATCATTTTCCCTACAAATTTAAGACTGAACTCTTCTGACCCATCCATCCTGGGTGCCATACTATTAGATGCAGCACAATATTGCCAGTACCAGAACTGGAAAGAAAATACATGTCTTAGAAGAAAATGTATCTGGTTGGGAATTAGGTTCATCTATGGTGGTGGTTTATTTTTTATCATATGATCTTCAGCATTCAGTTTACATTTACCCCATTCAGTAGTCTGAAAGCCATGGGGTGTTTCAAAGGGGATATTTTCCTGTTCATTAAATCCCACTGGAATCTGAGACAGAGCACTGTGACTTCCAACTAGAAACGTGTGGCAGTGCTGTTTGGGGAGTGGAAGCCATGTGCCATAACATTGAATTAGGACCAGTCTAGAAAAAATACATTTAAACAAATTTCATGTCTGTTAGTTCAGACTCCTTTTAGGACCAAAGCACTCACGAGGTACTTGGATGGGAAAAAGGAGGTAGATCTTGATTTCTCCTCCCTCATTTGGCTGGGAAGACACTGCACAGTAAAGGTTATTTTTTTTTCCAGTTGCTTTGAAAAAAATGCAAAAGGAGAAGTGAAAGGAAAAGGCAGCAGATAAAAATATACAGCAGATGTGGCAACGTGGTGCATTGAAAATCAATTTCATAAAATATGTCTTAAATGGAGGAAGGATTAAGTTAGGAGGATGGCATGTAAAATCAAAGGAAAGAGTTATACTAGAGCAGGAAAATGTCAGTGCAGGAAGGCAGAGGTGCGAGCAATGTTTCAGGAGGAAGATCTGGCGTCTCCCAAGTTTAGGGGAATTATTTTGTTGGATTCTGTGGAGCCAACATTCCCACCTTTTAGCTGGTGGTGCTGTGTTTTGAATCACGAGCAAGATGCTTTTCTCCATCTGAGCAGAACTTGCAGAACTTGCAGTGAATAGTAACTCACCACTAAAGAAATAGCCTTTGATGTGTTTCTACCTTTCCTTTAGTTCAAAAGTTTAACCTTGTCCTCTGAACCACCCACTCTCAGAATCATGTCCTCCAATTAGACTTAGTTCCTACTCATTTAGGCCTGTGTTAATAGGTACAGGAGGAGAAAGCCCATCTAATTTTCCCATCTGGCTCTGTATTTGGTACGGAGCTGGGAAGAGTGGTTGGTGAGCATAACCTGGGATAACAGTCCTTGGAGGGTTTTCTTGTCTTAAATCTGTTCCAAATATCAGCAAAAAAACCCCACCAAATGTCAATTTTGATAAAGTTAAGGAAAAAGTGTGGTTCAGGTACTGTTCTGTGAAATACGTTTCTACATCTGTTAGTCAAACAAAATGGATTCTTTAATTAGACACAGTAAGAGAAGCTCTAAAAAAAAGACAAAGTCCAATTTGAGCCACTGCAAATGAAAGAAACTTAAAGAAAAAATAAATATGTTGCATTTTTCCTGCAGTTTTAGTTATGTCTTGTTATTTTTGATTTGTCTTGTTATTCTGAGCTAAAGGGTGTGAGGGCCTAGAGGGCAGTAAGAAAGGAGAGACCAGATGGGGGAAAAGGAGGCTTTCCAGAGGATTTGTAGGAAGGTGGATTTTCTGACATCCAGGTTGTAGTGGAGAACTGCCCTATCTCTCCACTGTGCCTCACTGACACCAAGGCTCTGGGTGGAAAGTCCAGCAAACCAAATTTCTGCCCCAGTCACCAAATGTTGGGTTGCTCTGGGGACACTTGGTGGCTTCTGCGAAAGCATGTCCTGAAAGCATTTTTCTTTCATTTTGATGAGGAATGGGAATGCTTTGAAATCTCAGAAAATGCTCAGGTTAAATCACACCCCACTGAAGGTACAGGAGCTCCCTGTAGCACCTTATCAAACAGCACAGCAAGAATATGTCCTTTCTTTAGGCAAGTGGACTCCTTCCTGAGCTGTCCTTCTCTGCACGTCAGAGCAGAGCTGAATCTCTTCAGGTAAAATGGAAATAATTTCCTCTTGACACAAGTTTATCCTGATGTAAGGCTTAATTGATAGCTCGCAGGGCACTTGTGTTTTCCAGGCTGTTGGTTTTGCTCTAAGCACAAATTTACTCAGTGATGAGAATATTTTGACAACTCTGCCTATCTGTGCTCAGGAACTGCAGTTTGGTGTGAATTTTCAGGGTGTGTTGACCCAGTTTTAAAGCCTAAAATGAGCATGCTCTAGATTGATATGGAAATACTGTAGCTGGCAAAATAAGACAAAGGAATTGTAAATACTGAGAAGTAGACTACATTCTGCACAAGAACTTTTAGGAGAGTTTTGCTTAGCTGGCAGAGGTCTGGTTTTGTCCTTAGACTTTCTCCAGAAGGTAATTAAAAAAAAAAAAAGGTTCAATTCAGCTTGAAGAAACTTGTCATTCTGACCCACTTGCATGTCCTCATAGAGACCTCTCTTCAGCAAATCTCTGCCTAGCTGTAAACACACAAAAATCAACATGTCAAATCAAAGAGAATTAGCTTTCACATGTTACTTCATTATTGCTTTGCCATCCCAGGTCTAATAAATGTCTCGTTTAGAATTCTCTCTCACTCGTATTTCTGGTGTTTTATTTTTATGTGCTTATCAAAGGGGGTTTTTTGGGGGTTTTTTTGGCAACTCATGGCTCATTCTTCAAGAATAAAGAAATCCGTTTTGGTTTTATGTGTTGTTTTGTGAGCAGAGCTGGGAAGCCTGTGCTTGTTTTCCTTAGATGATGTAACAAATTAGCTTCTTCCAAAATATTATGCTCTGGGGACTGTGATCACAGGAAGCATGAGAGAACATTTGAATACATTACCTGATCTCTGCAATACATACATGTGTTTTTTATGTGTGGAACAGGGTTTTAAGTAGAAGTGTTCGAAGGATTTTGCTACAAACTCTCCTGACAGTATGTTTATGCTGTCCATACAGTCAGTAAAACATTTACATGCTGGAAGATCGTTGATTTTGGTACATGATTTGAATGTGGAAAAACATTTGTACTAATTATACACACACGCACAAAAAAATAGTAAGGAAGTTCTGTGTTCATCCCTTTTATTTTTGTGATCCAAAATCTGGCTATAAATAAGAGTACATTTGCTTAATAAAGAAGTATTACCACTTTGCTTCACCATTTCCCTCTTAGGTAAAATTAGCTGTGTTGCTAAGCCATCAAAATGCAGCTGGAAGGATAACAATGATGAGCCCAGCTGTGCCCCTCGTGCTCCCACAGAGCTGCTCCTGGTCCTTAGTTCATCACTGCCTTTTGTCTCTCCTCATCGAGAAGCACACAAATTATGGTATTGCCATTAAATGTAAATTCTCCTTGGCCACTTTTTATTCCAGTAGCTGCTGGGAAGGTGACGTGGATACCTGCTCACAGCTCCTCCCCAGAGCCTTTTTGACTAGGGCAGAATGAGGAATAATAAGTAGATTATTGCTGCTGTATGAAAGGCAACCAATTGCTGGTTGAAGCAGGTAATTATGATGCTGAACACAGCTAGGAAAGTTAACATCTTGGCAACTAGTTGAAATTTTAAATCAAAACCTCACCCCCATTATGTTCTGTATGTAGAGGAACTGAGCAAATAGTGTTTGCTCATGCCAAAATAACAAATTTGGATCAGACTTCCCTTGCATTGGGATAATAAGTGTGGGATTTCACATCTGGCCTTTCAGGCTCGGCTTGTTTTAAAAAAGTATCATCAGTAAATTCGTGGTTTTTACCAAAGCCATCAGAAATTGCTTACCAGGGTTTTGCAGTGTGGTGAATAGCTTCTTATGACTTCTGACTTTGGCTTGATGAGTTTCCTGTTCACCCTGATAGCTTTGAAAATGGAAGGGAGAGTCTAAAATGACAAAAACAGCAAGGGATAAAAACTGTGTTGGCAACTGCAAGCTGTGTGAGCCCCAAATGTGGGTGTCTGCAGAGTTACTGCAGAGAACGGCAATGTTCATAAGCAGATTACTGAGTCATGAGCATGTTTTGAATGTGATTACAAGCAGAGAGACAGAATTAGTCTTTGATTTCCATAAAAAATTAATGAGAGAGACAGACAGGGACAGACAAATTGGAGAGTTCACTTGGTTAATTTTCTACCCAGCAGCTATTGTAAATGCTCCTCTTATTTAGCAAAGAAAGATACTAAGTCTATATTGGTTGTGCTGGCCAAGAAAAACTATTAGTGTGCCAGAGGTTTACCTGGGGGCAAACTGTCAGCAAATTAAAAAAGTGACAACGTGCTCATTTTGGGACGTTTTGATGCATCTTTCACGAGTGCAGTCAATTAAGAGCTCCTCTGGAAATGATGTTTGGCTGCTGTGCTCCCGAACAACAGCTCTGTCTTTGTGTGGGCTGATTCCCTCCCTTGAAAGCAGAGAGTCTGGTTGTGCTTTAAAAGGGTATTAGTGAAATTGTGCCCTGCTACAGATGGGATAAGATGAAATCATTATTAATGCTACAGATGCAGCAAGTGCTGCATCTCTAGGATATCATTTTATTTCTTTCATTCTTGGCTGCAGGGCAGCCTATAATTGAAATGACACAACACTAGCAGTGGGTCTCTGAAGGAGGGCTGTAGGTTCATACCCTTTCCCAGTGGTTCTGGTTTGAATCTGCCAAGGCCTAGCTACTGACTTTAACCAGTATTTAAGTACACCTTACCTCAGCCATGCTCCCTCAACTTTCACTAAAGGCTGCCAAAATGCTACCATTTGGCAGAAATATCTACTGTTCCAGATAATTCGTGAGGAACAAAGAGTTCTGATGCTGTCTACAAAATGGAGTTTGTTTGCTCTAATTTGCACTAAATACCAATGAACATTTTTGCATAGATTCCTTATCCAGATCTAATGTCCTGTATTTAGACTATTTACAGATGGTTAAACGGTGAGATGATGAGTTCATTCCCTATTTAAATGCAACTCGAAATAGAACATTGGGAGCTATACTTTAAAAGGAATAATTGCCCTGACTACAGAAGACTTTGTTCCCATGGAAAATGGCTATGAAACTTGTGCTGTTTAATTGTTTTTAAATTAGTTTTTATCTCTTTTTTTTTTCTTTAAATTTTGCAGAATACTGCCTTTTCAGTGAGAGGCAACAAAACTGTTGTAAAGCTTATGATGGAAATGGGCATATCTGTCTGGATGTAATCAACAGATATTTTCTCTGTGTAATAACAATAATAAAGATTCAGCATCAGGGTGAAAATATTTAGTATGAATATGTACTGTATTCTAGTTGACTTTGAGATCCACTTCATGTTGGGAAGAACAGCCTGCTATAGTAAACAAGGTACTATTTTTTTACACATCTTGCAGGATTATTGGCAGGTAAGACACATGTTTAGTTTCTCCTTTTATATTCTCTGTTATGATAGTGTCTGCATCAGCATCTATGTGTTACAAAAGTGCCATAAATAATTCATATCTTTATTTAAATAAATGTGGGTTTATTTCCAATTGGCATGGAAAAGACCTTTATTTTCCGTATCATTGTGCACAGTTGTCATACTAGCCCCTTATTTCAAAATGTTTGTGAGTCACTCAGAACACTTCAGTAAATCAAATTGTAGCAAACTTAGCCTGAAATTTAATTAGATGATCAGCAATCCTAGTTCTGTAGTTTCCTAATAAAACTTGTCTCATTACAGACAGTTTACAAGGCATTGTCACCTCACCTGAACCCACTATTCTTGAAACAACATGGCAAAACATTATCAATTCTTAATTGACCGTGTTCCGCTGAGTAACGGACCCCCGTTGAGAGTCATTCTGGATTAGTTGATGATGTGTAACTCAGCAAAGCAGGAAGGAACATAACCCTGGCAATCCTTGCTCCTGTAGGATGGGAACCACATTAAACATAATCTCCACGGTCAGCAAGCATGGCCTGGGTAGAGAAGGTATTCACTTAGGTATGTGAAGAGAAATCAAATGGGTAAATTAAGGCAAACAGATGTGGGAGGCAGCTCCTGCCACACACAGCACTATATAGCTGGAACACAGGACTGTTCATATTCACATTAGTTTTTGCTGAGCTAGAAAGACGGTTATCTACATGAGTTAGAAGATAATAAAAAAATCCACCGATTAAGACATGCAGGGTAGATTAGAACAGAATAGAAGCACAGGCAGGAAAAAGCAGCACAGCCTAGAGGAATATGAATCAATGGTGGTTGCAAAAAAGTGAAGAGGAACACATGCCTTGATTTCATATTGTAAAGCCCAAAAGGAGCACAAGAAAAAAGTAAAAACCCTGCTGACCAACCCTTGAGGAAACAAGTAGTCTTTTGGTATATTTAGTTTTCCTCTTTCCAGGGAAAAAGCAACACAGTGACTAGAATTTTCCCTATCTTTCTCTTCTGTTTTTATGATCATGGGAAATTGTTTCACAGTTTTTCTTCTAGGTCTTTCTGGATTTTTGTTTTAGTCTCTTTGTGGGTATTAGGTTGTAAGCCTTTCCTTCTTATGGATAAGACTTCTGACAAAATATATCTCTGGAGGAATTACTCACATCCAGATCTTAAGTCACTGGTAGGAAAGAGTAAAACCTGAGTCTTGTTGTGGGTGGACATGAAAACCTGCCAGGAGCAGGGTGTCAGAGAGGAGCCATTCTTGGAGCCATTCCTTGGAGGTGGCTTGGAGACCATCCCTCCAGCTGGGGTGGAGCCCATGCTGCAAATAAAGTAAGTATGGAAACTGGGAGCTGCTGCCTCTCAGTGGATGCCTCTGAACTCTTAATCTTTTGATTTATTGTGCACAGTCTGTCTGCTTCTCCTCTCCTAGAAATAACTTCTCTTCCTCTTGCTAAAACCCCAAGCCTAAAATATGTCAAATGGTCTAAGCCTTGATTATGTATGCCATCGACCTTTCTTATTTAGAAAAGAATATCAGTGTCCCTTGTTTGTCTAACAGAGGTTAAGTTTAACCTTCAGGGCATAGTGCAAAGAACATCTGTTTGTTCAGATTCCTAGCCTGGGGCCTGAGAAGTACAGTTTATATTTGGGACCTCTGGCTGACATTTGTTAACTCAGTTTGCGTACATTTTAATGTGGTTTCTCGTACCCCAAGGCAGTTGTTTAGAATATAATATGATGGGTTATAAATATGTATATGTATGTATGGCCAAATGATTATTTTCCAAGTTATTCCTGCTGGAATATGAAGGGGAAAATGAGTTTTTGAGATCTTAAAACCCTCAGAGGTCACCAAGATTTTCATCAAGATTGGGATGTGGTACTGAACACCCGGGAATTGAGCAGAATATGAAGCAGAGAAAGAGAGGAAAAATGCCAAGTCTGGCTGGTCTGAGCCTTTTTCCTCCATGGGGAGAAGCTGCTGTTGGGGAGCAATGGATGGTGACCTGTGTGCTGGGGCATGAAGGAGCTCAAACCTCTGGAAATGGAACCTCTGAGTCTCCAAACCTCTTCTGCCTGTGTGGCTCGGTGGCCATATCAGGGTGTCAATGTCAAATAAAACTGCACAGCATTGTGCCATGCACGGGCAGCTGTGCTGTGGATGGGGACACGGCTGCCACATGTCACAGGCTGCATTCCTGCCAGGGGGGGCACCTGGCCCCTCCGAGGTGACCAAGTCCTGGGTCACCCTGTGTGACCTCAGTCCCACCCTCACTGGGTGTGATTTCTTATCTGCCAACACAGAGCTGCATGAAGACTGCAAAGAAATGTGAGTTTCCAAGAAAAGCCCATTTCTGATAGAAATCATGCTTTTAAAAAAAATTATTTTATTTTATTTTATTTTATTTTATTTTATTTTATTTTATTTTATTTTATTTTATTTTATTTTATTTTATTTTATTTTATTTTATTTTATTTTATTTTTGTCATGATTGCATAGAACTTTTCTTAATGGCATTTAAATATGGTGCCGAACTTGAGCTGATGGCATCTCATTAAAGTCAAGGGAATAAAAATTCAGATGTGCATCTTCCTCCAAGGGGTTTACCCAGCAGCAGTAACTTATTATCTGGTGTGACACTGTTATCTGCCAAGAACTATGTATCTGTACCAGGCTGAAGACAGATACATTTAAACAAGAGGGTTCTGAGTGTTTCTGATGACTGAGATAAGTGAAAACCTGTTTAAGGGCCCAGTACAGTTTACTTAATGACATCAAATGTTCAAACATGCTTCTTTATTGGCAGGATTATTGCACTGCAGAAGCAAAATGGGGCTTCTTATGATGCCTTAAGAAACCTAGAAATGAAACAACACACTTTTGAGAAAATATTAGTACAGGTGGTAATATAAAGCCTGGTCTTTATTGGCAGCCTCCAGGGGCAAATACAGAAAATGTTCACAAAAGCCCATTGCCCATGAGGGTTCATACAGTTTTATAAGTTTATTAAATTATCATAATTGACAAAAATCACAAATTAGGAGCACAGGTGGTGATACATTTCCTCCCCGCCCCAGTTCAAGCCCCTTCTAAATCCTTCCCCCTCAGATGGAAACTGAACCTATTAATGAAAATGTGTCTTTAAGAGCTGTTTTCAGCCTTGGTTCCCAGGGAGTACCAAGATAGGATAGGGACTTTGGAATATATTTTGTCTTTCTGCCTATCAGGGCAGGGAAAAGTACTGGGAAAACTATCTATGAATGTAATAATAGACTACAGAACCACAAATATATGTGTAAAGAATACAGAGAATCTATAAAAGAAAAAAAGGCAAAAAATCAGTACAGCACCACTTAATGCAAATATTTGTACATGGAGACCTCAGATAGAAATGGATGTGTGTGTGCAGAACTGTACCCTGCCTGTGTACCTATGTACCCTCTTGAAGCACTTCACTTTTCTGTAGCAGTGCTCCCCAAGTTAAAAAGGAAGCTTTTGCTGTGCCCCCTTTCAGATGTTTTCATTCACAAAGATTTAAATTACAAACTCCCAGTTCTGTTCCTTTGCAGGGTTGATCCCACTGTCTCTGGCAGCCCCTCACTCCCTATATGCTGCCAGATTGGAGATGTACCTGCAGCCCTGCAAGTGCTGCTTACATTTCCCTTCACCCTCTCCTTAAACATCTCCCTGGCAGCCAAAGGGCTGTTTCCTTTTGGTCAGGCCCCAGGTGACTGTTCCTGTGTTCTCCGCTATCCTGTGGGCAAATAACTTTCCTTCTCTGAAGCTGGGCCATACTCATGATCTCCTTCCACAGCATCACTCTGGGAAGAATCTCAGAAGCAGGAAAGTCTTGTATCTCTTTCTGATAGAGCCACCTCATGAAGCCCCAAACCATTTGCAAGGATACCTCTAATTTCCATATTCTGATTTCTACAATAACATGCTGTGGGAAAAGTCATTTGGATATTTCTCTTGAAGCAGTAAATGAAGATGTCATTCAAGATGTCCTCTGAGCCTGTTATCATAAATGAAAGAAGCACTCCTGATGAATATGTCCTCCCTTGCAAAAAAAGCAGTTTGCTTTCAGGTGTTACTGAACATTCATTTTCCCCTGCAAGAAGGTCTTGTGCCTTCCTGGTCAAAGGCAAGCAAGAGCAAAAAGCATTCATCCTTGGCCTGGTATTTAAGCATATAAATTTATCACCTCCAGAGGTGGAGAATTTGTGAGCTTTTCTTGGGAGAACCATGCTACTGCTTGGAAATCACACACCCGTGCAAGGATGACCATCTGCAGTGGAGCTGTCTATTCTCCAACAATAAATGCTTAGGGACAAAAAACCAAACCCACCTCTTCAGAGGGGAACAGAAGCAAAATATTCATCCCAGTGTGAAAGGGACAGGAATGATCTCCATAGAAGGTATTTAAGCGCAGGCGGTATCTACAGCTGAACACCTCATCCAAGGTGGGTGCTCCACTGCAGGGAGGGAGCTCTGGGTTCTGCTCCAAATTGCCTGGGCACGGCCCTCCAGTGCTGCAGCTTTCCTGGTGTCCCTGGGGAATTGTGGCTCCTCTCCAATGCCATTTCCCATTCCTCTGTGATGCTCAGGGAGTGGGTCAAGGGCACTGTCTTTGTTCTGTATTACAGCTCAGAGGGATCTCTGCTTTCCAGGGCAGAAAATCTGCCTTCTTGGTCTTTCATTTCCCAACACGCTTCTCTGAGTGAGAGTTTCAAAAATGCACAGCTGAGCCAGTGTACTCATTGAGGCAGCACAGTTGAGTGCAACACAATTGAGTGTTGCACAGCCACTCAATGTGCCTCTGCCTTCAGGGTCCCATGGCCCTTGAGGTGCATTTTATCAGCTCTGTGTACATTTCTCTATCACTCAATAGGGTGAAAGCTTATCGTCGTTAATTGTGAGGGTTTATGTTGGCAACCACTTAGTTCCTATGGTTACATCTCTAAGAAATTGTGAAATAGGCACTTCAAGGCTCTGGGCAGAGAAACAAATTTACTCTTACAGAATTCATGAATGATAATAACCCATTTACTTATAATGCTAATAAATAATTCGTGTAAAATCTTCTAGTACAGTTTTAAAATACTTAGGGTATTTAAAGGTCAGCACTGCTCTTAACTCCCCATTAAAACCCCCATATTGCAATAATGCAGCCCTGATGGCAATTACAGTCTTTCAGAGTGTTCACTTAGTGAATCCATAACCTGGTCCTGATCTGCAGGGCTGCCCTGCCCGTGTTCCCCTGACACCACATCAAGGCTTTCTAGTCTATGCTAGGTCAGGGTTAGAAACCCCTCTGTTTCTGGATACACTAAAGCTGTGCCATGGGAACAATATCCACTGTCTTTTTTTTCATGCAACCCTTAGTCTGGGCCATAGCAGGATCCAGAAAGAAACTGTTTTGTGGCAGATGAATACTCCACAGTTTGTCTACAAGGTCCCCCCTACTACCCCATCTTCCATCAGGGAACCTGAATCCTTCTAGTCTTTGAGTTATTTTCCTGGCTGTGTTTCTCATTATCCCTGTCTTTCAGTGTTACTGAGTCTTGGAATATATGCGTTGTGTGGCTGTTTTCCTTACTCCTTTTCCCCCATATTTTCTTCCATCTTCTGTGCTTTCCCTTTTTGTCACCTCTCCTCTGTTTGTCCTATGTGCAAGCAGGCAAGCACCACGCTTTGCCCTGATTTAGGAGGCTCTACCCTGTCCTATTTGTCTCATCAGTATATGTAGCAGTTCCATTTTTGTCACTCTTTCCCTGCATAGATCTTGCTTTGCCTACAATAAATTTTTATGCCTTTTCTCTACCTTGTTTCTTTTCCTACCTTGTCCTCTGAGAGTCAGCTTTCCACAGGTAACCAGGGGTGGGGGAAAATCATGCTTCTCTAACCATGCTTCCATCTTTGCAGCATTGATCTTCTGCAACAGGATAGCCCCCACTTTGCTTTTGTCCATCAGCGATGTGTACTAAGCACAGGCTTACCCACTATATATATATATGTATTTTGTATAGAGCTTACAATATATTGAGTTGGCTTTAAATTATTCCTTCATGATTCCTGGCGTGGGAAGAATCAAGATGAATCACACAGTGATGAAGGTAATTCCTCCCATCAGCTGAACAATGAATCAGTCGCTATTTTTCTCGCAGTTAAGATGCCAATTTGCACGTGGTACTAAATAATGTTCCCTGTTAAAATCAAGAGGCTGAGTAAAGTGGTCAGTTTGTTACAAGCTTATGGGCTAGGAGACAGAATGCCTATCAGCTATACTGCCTTCAGTGTAAACAAACACTGTTTAATCATTTGGAGGGGGAAGTCTGGGGCCAGGTCTGGAAAACCCATCTTCAAAAACTTGTGAATGAGCAGTTGCTTCAGATAGACAAACAAGCCCATCACAAACCAAGTTTCCTAAAGTCTCTGTAGGTCCTGAAAGCAAACCCAGGACTTAGTTCTGCAGTGCATTTCTGTCAGTAGACAGTCCTGTCTGTTTGTGAAACAGTATAAAAGAAAGAAAGAAAGAAAGAAAGAAAGAAAGAAAGAAAGAAAGAAAGAAAGAAAGAAAGAAAGAAAGAAAGAAAGAAAGAAAGAAAGAAAGAAAGAAAGAAAGAAAGAAAGAAAGAAAGAAAGAAAGAAAGAAAGAAAGAAAGAAAGAAAGAAAGAAAGAAAGAAAGAAAGAAAGAAAGAAAGAGAAAGAAAGAAAGAAAGAAAGAAAGAAAGAAAGAAAGAAAGAAAGAAAGAAAGAAAGAAAGAAAGAAAGAAAGAGGCAGAGATTGATATTCCTTCAAAAATATTCAGAGAAATGTAACAATGCTACTTGTAGTCGTAGTCATCCTAATTGTAGCCTGTATGTTGTGTATTTAATTAATTAGACCTGGGGAAAAAAGTTTTTTTCTCTTTTACTCCAAGAAGTGGACCCTCTTGAGAGAAGGATGAAAAGCCCAGAGGTGCTCTGGCAAGCTGGTTGCTTGTTCTCTAGCACTTAAAATTAGCAGGCTGTGAAGGAAGGAGGTGATACAGTTTAACACCTGGCCAGAGTGTTATGAGCCTTGTGTAAATGTGTCAGTCTTTGAGACTGTCCTGCACTTCTCAGAATGGCTTAAAATAATTGCGAGATGGTTCTTCAGAGGTGTTCTGTAAAATAAAAGGTTTTAATAAAAGACAAAATAACAAACGGTACTGAAACAAAAGAAAAGCCGAGTACAGGTGTCAGAGAAGCCCTGACACCTTGCTAAAACACGTGCAAAAGTCCAGAGCATCTCTGTGCTCGTCCTTAAGTACTGAATGACTCAGGCGGGTTCTGTTGGCAAACTGCCGATAGAAACAGCTACAAGTTTTGGGAAAAATCCTAAAGATCCAAACAGTTCCCCTGTGCTGGCACTGAGTCAATTACAATGAGGCTATGGAAAATTCTAGTTTAACTTCCTTACATGTTCCAAGCTTAGCTGAAACTCTTTCCCTTATGTGGAAACACCTGCTCAGTGTGGAAATGCATTCCAACAGGGAGGGGATACATCAAAGCCATGTGGAGAAGTTGTGCTGGTGGGGGTGTGGGTTAGCAGGAGATGACCTTGGAGATAAGCCAAGGAGCAGAGTATTAGGGTGGGTTTGGAGGCACTCAGCCCAGCACACAAACCCCTGGATCTCCTACAGCCGCCCACAGATTTTCTGTGCTGCAGCTTTGTAACATGCTCCACGAGTGCTCTCCTGGCTGGGAGGCACTTGCACAGCAAGGCCAGAGGGCTGCAGAGTCTCTTGGCTTAGATGGGGGAAGAAGAGTGAGAAGGAGGAGGAGATGACCTGAGTCCCAAGGGCCTGAAGGGTCTGACAGGCCCCGTGTCTGCTACACACCTCTTCCCCTCAGCCAGATTAGCCTATGACCTGACCTGTTTTGGAAATGCCTTCACCTTTTTTCTAGGCTAAAGGCTGAAAGATTTGCAACACAAACAAGGAGCTTGTGCGCTTTTATTCATTATGTCACTTCCAGTGTTAGCTAAATAAAGAAAATCCTTGCTTCACTTGAATTTGAAATGACACCAAGTCATGATTCAAACTTGCAGTGACATTTATACAGTTAGCTGGTGTTTGTTATAGGTTGAAAGGACATATAAATACAGTTGTCTTCAGGTCTCATGCACATTTCTCATTGTTCTTTGTCAGTTATTAAGTGCATTAATTCTTCTGATGCTAATTGCTGTGCAGTACTGATGAAAGATGTATTTTTCCCAGGGAGCCGGCACTTGGCAAATATCTCGATGGCAATAAATTAGTGTAGGAACTAAGTTTCTGTTGCCATGGTTTTCTTCTCCACTGACACTCCCAGTTACTCTATCTTTACTGTATCTTTACTCCAGCAAGGGTAGAGAAGCAAAGCCATATCCCAAATCACCTGGATGCCCCAAATCCGCTCCTCTCTTGGCTGTCTCTTGCTCTCTGCAGGGTTCTGTACAAGTCTTGCTTCACTCGCAGGCCTGGGAGGGCTCCAGGCTCCTGAGCAGCCAGAAGAACAGCAAAGATGTTGCTGAGGAGTGTTCAGGCATTGGAGCCTTCCCCTGCACCCCTCCTCTGCCTCTCCATGCTCTGACCCCACTGCAAGGCAAACTTTGCCAACACCACTTCCCTCCTCTTCACCAGGTGATGAGGCTAAAAGCAAAGTGGTTGAACTCAAAAGATCAAGAGACTGGGTTCAGTGCTTGGTGCCGTTACATTATTTAAGTTTCCTGAGGCTTCCCAGAGGCTTTTGAGGGGATGCAGATAAAATTCAATGGATCACTTGAGCTGTGCCCTGCAGCAGAGGTTTAGGTAATAGGCCTGTTCTGCACAAACACATTTATATTTCCCAAATGTTGGGATGACACAGGGCTGTAAACCAGTGCTGCTTTTTCCGAAAGAGTAAGGAGAAGCCATGGAGATGGTAATGGTCGGACTGTGTCCTTAGACTTTGTATGAAAGCAAAATATTGATTTGACACGACCTTCAGCTGCACCTGCAGTACTTCAGCTGTAGCATTGTGCCAGTCCCACATGCTCCAGAAGAGCTTTTCTCCAACTGGTAAATGGTGGTGGAAGGAAATGTAAGTCCTCAGGACTGCTGCTGGTGTCTTCCATCAAGCACTGATGTGGCTATTGATGGCATGGCTGACGAGGTCTCTACTGTGTTGCTCTCTTTGATGCACTGGAAGTAGTTCTGTTCTCTACAGCAGGAGGCAAAAACATTTTTCTCCTTTAAAAGATAGACTGCAAATAAATTGGGTTTTTTCTTTCTTTCGAATTATGAGTGTATCCTGTATATAGGATATACTGTATAGAATATCATTGTTCTGTATAGAATCATAGTTCTATTTTTCCTTCAGATTTGTTGTTATTACTTTGTTGGCTTTTTTAAAGAAGAGCTTCTAACTATTTTTGATAATAATGCTAAATCTAGACAAGACCTTCTGGCACCCTTTTAGCCCATCTGACTATGGTTAAATATTTCTCTTTGAAATGCACAGATCTCAGTTTCTAAATCAAAGGGAATAAAATCTCTGCTTTGCCCTCATTCAGAGACAGGTCCTCTCTCTGAAACAAACAGAAATGATGGAGTGGCAAAATTTCTAGTCTAAAAACATATCAGTTTTACAAAATTTATTTGTATGCTTCCAGTAGAAAAAAAAATACCTCCAAGAAACAAGGCAGAACACAAGTGTATCATAAATTATTCCGGGTAGTATTTTTGGGTGATTGTGCTGGGCTTCTTGGCAGCTCTCAGGATAGCTGGAGCACTGCCTGCACCTCATCCTGCCACTTTCCTGCATGTGTGGGTGGGAAGATGTGCTGCAGAGGGTGCTTTGTCTGTGTTAGTGAGATGCTCACATCAACAAAATTTGCTTTGTGTGTTTGCAATTTCAGAAAGAGGCAAATGGCTCTCAGGAGAACCTGGGGTCTGCAACAAGTATATTGAGGTGCTGCTGCCATTCTTCTCTCTGTGGGTCAAATTCCCTGGTGTTAAATTCCTCATTACTCCAGCATCGTTCCAGACTTTGGCACTGCATTTATTTCTGTGTCTAAAGCAAGTGCTGTGCTGGGGGGAGCAGAGGTTGCTGCTCTTTGACAGCCTGGGCTGGTGCTGCTGCCACCTCCCACTCTGCCCAAAGAGATTGGGGGACATGGCACCAAACAGCTCTTCCCTGAAATGCTCCTGTTAGTGCTGGCTTAGTGCAGCCAGGGCTTGCCATGCACTGGTGCCCCAGGGTCTCACTGAGTGAGGGCTTTGTGAGATTAAGCTCTTGTAGAACTCCTGACCGTGTATTCTCCCTTTATCATGACCCCCACCCTGGAAAACAGTGTGTGAAAATATCACCAGGAGAGATCAAAGAGGCATAATCTACATTAGCTGAAGCAAACAGAAGTCTTGCTCTAGCCAGTGCAAGAGCAGAAATATAAACCCTGGGTGCCAGGGTACAATTGCTGCCAGGTTACTGATGGCAGCCTCCTCAGAGCCCTATCAGGATTACAGCACTCAGCTGCTATGCAGTTTATATTTATTAATAAACACAGAGCTTGATTTAAACACAGCAGCTCAGCAGCATAACTGCCTCTGATTTATGGTGCAGGCAAGAGGTGATAGTGAGATACGCTCCCTGACACGGGTGTGCAGCCTGAAGGGAAAGGAGAAGCAAGGGGAAATGATCTGCATGGTTTCAAGTGACTGGCAGTTAATTTATGATACCCAGATATTTCATTCTGTAGAATACACATTTAAAGGTTTGGTCGTAGAGATTTGATTATGATTTTTAAAAAGAATATTAATTAACAGACAGCACAAAATTCTTTCCTTTCTCTTGTATCCATTTGTCAGGGTAAAAGTAAAAAACCCTATCATTCCGGCTCTTTAACCAATGGCACATCTATGCTTCATACAATATTGAATGCTTCTATTTTTTCCCAGTGAGGTTTTTAAAATTCTAATATCACCTAATCTTTGTGTAGTTAATTCCCTTGTCATCAAGCCATGTAAGTACTGCCCTCAGAATCTCAGAATAGCCTTGGCAAAAAAACCCAACCAAACAAACAACCAGTAATTTGCATCACTGTTCCTGAGGGCTCTGCATATTTCCATTATAAATCAGCAGGCTGGACAATGCAGATTGGTGTGGCTGCTTTCAGCTTTCAGGAAGAAATTTATTCTTAGAAATTGGGTAAAAGAATTTGGTTTGGCAGGGCCGACTGAGAGTGGCTCCAGTTCAAAATAGAAAATTTACAGAGAAGCTCATTTATTTAAACAATTAGGTTAAAACTTCCTTTATTTTAAAAGTGAAAATAAACTTTCAGCAGCCAAGTTACATAAAGTTGAACCGAGTTATACAGGTGGAATAAACATATGGGGAGTGTGCAGAAAAAAAACAGCAAGCTGATGCACATTTTTTAATATATTCTTTTTCTATCTTGCTTCCTTAATATTTCATGGTGACGGTAAAGTTAGGTCTTTCTCAATATTGTGTCTTCATGTCATTGGCTTTGACATTGAAGAAAGGGAGTTATAAATTACACATCTGGCTGGTGGAGATGGGTTCTGAAGCCCCCACAGCCACAGACCTTCTTGGAGAGCTGGTTGGAAGACCAAGGTCTGAAAACAAACACACACAATGAAATCCTGTTTATCTTTGCTTCCTTCTCATCTCGATCACACAGATTTCCTGTGGCAAATTTTCCTGCAGGAAATGTGGAAGTGCAATGGCAGTGCCAGGCTGGCTTGTTTACCCCACCACGACAAGAGCAGTTCTATCACAGGGTCCTTGTTCCCTTCTGTGCCTTCCCCATCCCTTCTAAAATGTGTCACAGGCTCTTAACAAACTTGAATCTACTTGGCTGAGAGCCATTCCTCTGAGATGGTCAAGTACACAACATTCATCTGTGAACACTTGTCAATTAACTTTTTCCATTCAAGGGCTAATGACTCTAAATAGCACCCTGAGCTCATCGCTGTGATGCTGGGGAAGGAGGGGTGGACTCTGCAGTTAGCATAGCTCCAAATCTGGAAATGTACCTGCTAAGAAGATTAAGCCTGCAATGCTGAGCATTAAGCCCATCAATATTTATGCAGCAGGCAAAATTCATATCAAACCTGTCAGGCAGAATCTGTCACCGTGGTGTTTCTAAAAGGTTACCAGCCTCGAGATACCTGTTTCTCACTTATGAATGGGCTTGAAGATGAATTGTTTTTCAATTTGAGTCTTAGTCTACTGGTAAACTGCAGGATTCATTATTGAATTTATACTTTGTTTGGGTCCATCTGCAGGCACTTCTCTAGTGCACATGATGAATAACAATCTGAAGGATCAGGAGGGTAAACTAGAAATGTTTTCACTTCAGAGAAAATGATTTGTTCAGGTGGCCAGAGTTTCCATACAAAAGGTAAACCCTAAGTGGGCAGTTCTGGCCTACACAATGGGGTGGGTGTCTGCTCAGTGCCACCTGGCCTTGACAGCAGCTACTGTGGGGACTTGGAGAAGAGAACAGGTACCTTGTCTAATATACTGAAAATCTTAGTGGAGCATCACTTCAACAATTATCAACTGACACATTTGCCCCCCAGCATCTCCCTGCGTGTGCTGTCTTCCCCCAGAACTGGGCTGAGGAGTGCAGCTATTAGAGCTTTTAGAAAAAAAAAGGAAGCAGGAGATAAGCCTCTGCTCTCATCAGGTAGAAAGGGAAGATTCATAGCAAAAGAAGCAGCAGAGCTCAGCAAGATCAGGTATGCAAAGGGTGCTAAACACAACTCCTCTTTTGATGCACTGTTATGTGACGGATACAAAACCAAGGAGGAGGTTATGAAAGTTTATACACGATCTGGACAGTGTCGTTTTAATTCCTGCTACCCCTGGGAGACACTTTCAGCTCACTGCTCAGCATCCCAGTCCCTGCAGGGATATCTGTCCTTTTCCTTTAACCGTAAGACTTGCAGACTGGGGAAGAGAAATTTTTCTGATGTATAAATGATATGGTGAGAGAAGGAAAATCAGCATGTGAGAAAACTATCTAGGTGATGTATTTTGGGGAGCAGAATCCCTCTGCCAGCTCATGCCCTCCCCACGCTGCTGCAGATCATTGCTGCAGTGTGCAGGCAGTGTGGGGGTGAGCAGGTGATGTGTGAGGACTGCAGGCAGTGACAATGCTGGCCATTTTCTCTTTTCTTCCCGCAATTCTGTGGTTTTGACTTCTCTTCTGTTTGCAATAAAAGTTATTAACCAGCTGTGTTATCAGAGCATTACCTTATTAGTGTGGCACAAGAGTTTCCAGTCTCCTGACAACAATCTACTGTAAAGGCAGAATCCCACCAAGGCACTGCATGATAAACATCCACAGGATGCTGAAAGTAATTGATATGAACTGCAGCTGTGGCTAAGGAGGATTCCCTACAGAGGACTGTCAGGATTCTCTGTATCTCCTGCACGATGTGGCCCTGGAAAGACTGGTTTAGAAGCCACAGGTAAAGGAGCTCCAAAGGCCCTGGGGCTGTTTTCTGCTCCAGAAGCTGGGTAAGGAGGGGGCGAGAACCCTGTGGGCTCTCTGATGCCCCAGTGCCATGTTTCCTTTGCCAGCTGTAGCTTGGAGGGGCATGGACATGAGTCATGGTGCAAACATCAGCCTTGTTCTTTCCTCAGTGTAAAATTTCTGTATGAGTGGAAAATGAAGAAAACATTGAAAAACCCCGCATGGTATTATCACTGATATATCTGCCTCCTCTTTGTAATCCTTCTGCTCTCTTACATAAAATTTGCTCTGCTTTTTTTCCCCCCAGCCTACAAAAAACCCTTGTATTTTCCTTCTAGTGGGAAATCAGTTGTACAGTAAAAATATTTATTGAGGCATGGACACCTTGATCCATTTCCTGTTTGAATCAATAGAAAGGTTGTTATTGATTTTGGTGGGTTTTCTGAGACAGGCTCTAAGTTTTATCCATTTTCAGTAGATGAATTCCCTGCTGATGCATGCTTTGTCCTGATTAGTCCTCATCGTGGTTTTTTATGACTTTTGGGAAGGAACAGGAACATAACAGAGAGTAAAAATGGCCATTTTATATGTTAGAATATGAAAACGTGGCTTGCAGTTAGTGACTAGTGTTGCTTTAACCTGAGTACCCACAGGTATGATGGCTGAACTTGGTATCTCTGGTGCAAAAGCTGCCAATTCTGTTAAAATCTGACTCAAGGTGACATTTGTGTCACATTTTATCTGCTTGCATTGGTTAACATTATGTCAGCTGATGTGATGTAATCAGACACAGCCTAATAGCGAGTGATGCGCAAAACAGGCATTCTTCTTCTTCTTCCTGTGCTTAGGACTAGTGTAACACAGAAGACTGAACAGTCTTTGACTTCATGAATGTGACACTGTCAGGGAGTGGCTACCATGGGGTTATACACTGTGTGTCACCCCATAAAGTTACCCATCTAAACAGGCAACTCACCTTCAGTGAAGAACACGAAACCCCCTCATGGCATTCATGATTCCCAGTATTCAGGAGTCTGCTGAAGTTGGTGTCTGGTGGTTTGGTTCAATGAATCTTTATTAAAGGGCTTTTCCAGGCCAGCTAGTGTATAAAGAGGTGGAGCATGCAAAGGAACCACATCACAGCCCCGTGTTTGGGAAATCCCAAGGGACAGAGCAGTTGCCAAATCTGAAGGGAGATGGAGTCAGTATCCTGCTGGCTTTGGTCCCAGCAAGGGTCCTGCATCCTGGCACTCCTCTGAGCACAGCTTTAAGTTTCTCTGTGAGAAAATCCTTCTCGTGGTGCCTGGGGGAAGGAAACATGCAGCACAGTCATCTATCTGACTGCTGAGAAATGAGTGGATGTGGCCCTGTCACAGAGGCTGTGTGGGTAGATTTTGGGGACCTAAATCCTCGCTAGGCCAAACTCCAAAAGCATGATGTGACCTTGCTGAGATCCTTTTTCAAATTTGACTCAAATGAGTCTACCTGCCATAACTCACCAGCACGGGGGTTTTTTTATGTTTAATTTTTACCACTGTGAGCTGGTTTTGGCTGGCATAAAGTTAATTTTCTTCACGGTAACTGGTGTGGGGCCCTGGTTTGGATCTGTGCTGGAAACAGTGTTTGTAACTCAGGGATATTTTTGTTACTGCTGGGCAGAGCCAAGGCCTTTTCTGCTCCTCACTCCACCCCACCAGCGAGAGGCTGGGGATGCACAAAGAGACGGGAGGAGACAGAGCCAGGACAGATGACCACAGCTGACCCAAGGGATTCCCATACTGTGTGGCATTATGTTCCTGGCATAAAGCTGGGGAAGAAGAAGGAAGTGGGGATGTTCAGAGTGATGGTGTTTGTCTGCCCAAGTCACTGTTACATGTGACAGAGCTGTCCTGGGGATGGCTGAACACCTGCCTGCCCTGGGGGAAGATGAATTCCTTGGTTTGCTTTTGCTGCATGTGCAACTTTTGCTTTACCTGTTAAGTTGTCTTTATCTTGACCCACAAGTTTTCTGAGTTTTACCTTTCCCATTCTCTCCCCTATCCCACTGGAGGGAAGGAGCAAGAGGCTGTGTGGGACTGCACCATGGAACACTGCCGTAATACAATTTATCAAATAACCTTGGTGTCCATCACGCTGCAAACATCAGGCATAAAAAATTTAAAAAAACCCCAAAACAAACACAAACAAACAAACAAAAACAAAAAAACAAAACCAAAAAACCAACCTATGGGCAGTCAGGTATTCTTGAAAACTGAGCCAAGGGAACATGATCATTCTGAAACACCTACATTTCTATGGGACTGCCTCTCCTATAAGTGATGGGTTCAACCCAGCTGGCCACCACATTTTACCTCAAAGACCACACATTTTGTCAATATTCTGCTTTTTTGCGAGATGAAATACTGCTGGAAGAAAGATCTCTAGGCATATTTAAAGCATACAATACCAAGTGATGTATTTATGCTTTTCAATAAAAAAGCTAGAAAAGGTATTTGTCAGGGAAGCGGTGGGCAAGGTAATTTATATTTTGTATGAAATGCCACTTAGGAACACTTAAATAAAATCATCACAATACCTGTTTTTCCACAGTAAGCTGGTCCTTGTAGCCATACAAACTGACTTCCAGCCCAACACAGAAGTAAACTGTGTCAGGGCTGCCAAGAGGAGAACAGGAATATTTTCGCTGTCAAGGGATGTATGGCAGGACCCTGTCTGCTCTTCACTCTTGGTCCTTGGTGGGGAAGCTGAGGTTGCTGCCTGTTCTGGATAGCCCTCAGCCTGGTGACAGGCTAAAACTGGCAGAGAAAATGAGGATTAGAGGTCTCAGGGTACGCAGTATCCAAACCTCAGTTGGGGCACTGGCACATCTGCTGCCTGGCTCAGCACTGTTACCATGAATTGATGGCATCTAAGTGCATCTGCAGTGCTGTCACCAGAGCTTTCCTGGACAGCTTCATCTGATGCACATCTGCTTTTCCTTCATGAGTGACAGCATCATTTTATTAGACTAGAAGGTACTTGATAAAACCAGCCTTAGCAGTGGTTATGAGAAATAAATTAAAATAAACAAAACAAAATAAAATAATCAGCTCCGCTGGGAATTTCATGCACAGGTGAGGAAGGTGGGGTGGGTCACACAGACACCCCACTCCTCTAGGACCATGCCCAGTTAGAGCTACTCTGCACAAGCACAGCTGGGCAGGGCCCTACAGCAGCTGCTCTTGGCATAGACACAGCTTAGCAAATGTGGGGGAAATGGGTCAATGTAGACTCATCCCACTCACTCAGGTCCTTGTGGGTCTTGGTCAGGATTGGAAATGAGATCTCCTAAAACTTGGTACCATCCCTCTCCTGAAATCTGTGAAGATCAGAGTGAGGGCAATTGTTTTCTTCTTTTTGCTCTGATTTGAGCTGCACACATATTTGCCAGCTCAAAACCAGCTAGGGTAAATATGCTTTATAACTGGTGCTGGCCTGATTAGACTGGAGGCAGAGCAGACAAACATAAATACTTTCTACTAGTCAGTACTATCTCAAAAATGTGACACCTTAAAGGTCCTTTTTATTTTGGCTAGCTGCTTTCCCAGTACAAGTGTATGATTAATTTCTATGCATTGCTAATTATTTTTTTCAATTTAGAAACTTACAGAAATTGTTGTGATAACATTTAAATGGCAAGAGGGGGCTGAACTGTCCCAGCATTGGGCCCGCTCATCCTGCTGACATTTCAGGGGCTAGAACTCTTATTATCCATGCTGCTCAGCTGTCTCCAGCAAGATCAGTTCTGTAACTTTTTCCTGGGGACATAATTTCTTCCCTGACACTATCTTGTGCTTCCTGTAACTCCAGCAACTATGATGGGTAGATGCAATTTGGACACAGCAGAGGTTGTAGTGCACTGGTAAATGAATTGCCATTTTTCCAATTTCTCCTGACTGAGAAAATCCTGACTGCTTTGAGATGGCTGCTGAGCAGATTTTGCAGGGTATAACCAGGATGATGTTTTGAAATTATGAATAGTGATCAGATTGGTATATTCAGTTATTAACATAATTTTTCTACTTACAGCAGAAAATTCTTACAAATGCAGCTTCCTGCTTTGTTTGACCGTTTATAGGCATACATACTTCTCCCTTCATGCTTTCTCCCTGTGATATTTGTAGCTGCTAGAGCAGATGAAGCTACAAACCTGTCCCCCTCCTTTGTCTGATATCAATGGCTGCTTCGTTTTGGGGACAAACTCCTTCCTCTAGAGAACAGTGCAAAGCACCTCACTGAGACACCATCACCCAGCAAGATAAAACACTGAAGGGTAGAGAAAGGATTTGGAAAATCCCCCAAAGGAGCAGGGAATCCACTGAGGGCTCCCTCACTTCAATATTTGCTGTTCCTCTATATTTCATCTCTAATATGTGAACATTTGGTAGTGCTGGTTCTCCAGTTCTGTGTGTTACATGCACTAAGGAGAAGATCTAAACAACACCTGCAATGCCAAGAGAGATTGCCACTCTGTGACAAAGCCCTAAATGTTGGACTAGCCATGAAGGATAAATGATGGAAAGCAATTGCGCCTTCTGATCACTTTTGGGAATGATGCCTTTTCTGTGCTAAGAACTCTGCCAAAATGTTGCAAGAAAAAGAAACCTGCTTTTCAGTCACCCATTTTCTCAGCTCTAAAAGTGTTGGCACAGTAATTCACTTATTCCTGGCAGTTTTGTTCTGAAGTGGGGCAACTACACACTGGACACTGCACTTACTGCAGGGAAGGGGACTGCAGCAAAAACCCTGCAGCAAAAAATCTGTGAGGAGATCCCACTGCTGACCATAAGGATTTCTGGGCTCAGTGACCTGGGTATTCCAAACCTCTTCAATTTGAAGCTTGGATCCATCCACTGAGCCATGGGATTAATCCAGAGGCTGAATCCTTGAATGTATTCCTCCTGTAAATGGGGCTGGGGCTTTCCAAGACTCTGAGCAATTTAAGCTCTTCTGATTTCACTTGAAATTCAATGGTGGATTTTTTATATGCAGTAAGGTGTTGGCTGCAGTATATGAGAGCTGAGTATTTGGAGGGAGTGAAAAAGAACAAGCATTTGGAAAAAAAATGTTTCATAATATTTTAGTCAGATTTTTTTTAAAAAAAGGGGCACATTTTACATGAAGTAAGATGTGTTAAGACCCAGTATCCAGGACACTGTTTAAAGAAGAAAAGGTCAGGGTCTTTAACACTTCTAGTGTGGAACCAGCAGTGAAATGAGTGAGCTCCCACTGTCCTGCAGTGACACTGTCACATCTATGCTGCTTCCTGCTGGTATGTCACTGGAGGGAGTTTCAATGGGGTAAATGTTATCATCTACAGGTGATACAGAGCCAATGTTATAGGCCCAACTATATGAGGCTGTAGTTTCCAATTACCTTCTTCTGCATAACTGGAAATCTACAGAAACCAGACTCAGATTTCAGACTCCCAAGTCTGTAAATCCTTCCATTGTCATTGTTTGTTTTTAGACCAAAGGCAACTCTAAGAATTTTGATAACGAAAGAGGTGTATCTCTCTATCTTAGAGTCCCTTGTGTTGTTTTGAAATCCCACTTGTGTGCTGCATGCTCTTCCAAAATGCTTTTAATCTCTTTGTACTCTCTTTTTACTCTCTTCATTGTAAACCTTTTGTAAAAGAATTCTCCATTATTTTCCTTTGTGCAGAATCTGGCGATATCAGCTATTTCCCTCTAAAGCCCTGCTTAGAAAACTGGGAATTTCTTTTCTCCTGTGATTTTCTTCACTGTGCTTTTCATCTCATCACTGAAATGGAAATATTTTACTATTTAAGTGGGGTGGGGAAAGCAGTTAAGGCAGATACCGTTTCATCATCTGCCTAACACGGACCTCCTCAGCATTCAGAGCAGCAGTTTACTGCAACAAATTAAGTGCACACATTTTTCATGTGCAAGAAATGATTTCTGAGTTCCCTCTGAAACCAAATTTCTTCTGTAGAAAGATGAGTTAATGAAGAAATTTACAGTTTAGTGCCTGTTAGTGATTATTCTGGCTCTCAGGAGCAGTTTTGTTAGCTTCCATTATTTTAAATTCCTTCAGCCGCCATTTGGAAACAGTGGTTGTGGTCATTCCTATAGATTTATAGATTTTTTTTAGTTACCTACCTTTATTTGCTCAGCTGACCACTGGGTCTTTAGCCATGTGCTTTTAGTACTAGTGAAAAGTACTAGGAAAAGGGAGAGGAAAAAAAAGCCAACATTTCTTCTTCTGCCTGTCTGGTGGTTCATCTGAGTTGTTTTGATCTTGTTGTGCCAATGCATGACATTCCCAGAGGTGAAGAATCCCTCTCTGTGTGCATGCTCCCTCATGCTTCCAGCGTGGCACAAGGTGAGAAATACTGCTGGGTTTTGTCTGGGAGAAGGAGCTGGTGCCATTCCCCACACAGATGTGGATGTGTTTTTCCAGGTCTCTAATTCTTCTAGGAAATGTGCCACAGAGCATGGTTTCTCCCAAAAGACAGTAAATACATTCTTTGTGCATTCAGAAATGGATATACCCAGGGATTTTATTGAAAGGAAGAATATGGATGACATGGAGGAAAAAATTGTTTCAGCCTAAAAATATAAATCTCATTTCATCCCTAGTTTAATGCTCTGGAAGTTTTCTTTTTTGACATCTTCTTGATAACATTATGCACTGTACTTCAGTTGAGCCCTTCCTAACTGGGAAATAATTAGATGGCTAAACTAAATAGTTCAATAATAATGCTTGACTCCAGTTTGATTTCCTCTGATTGACTCCAGTTTGACTTCCTCTGACACAAAACACTTGACAGGTCTGTCTCAGGCACCACAACATCTGCTACACCAGTTCAGCATTGCACCACCAGATACCAGGGCTGGCCTTTTCCTTTCCCACATCCTTGCATGACTCGGGCAAAATGCTCCAGCTCAGGTGCCGACTGGGGGGCAGAGCTGTTGCTCTTTGAAACATAGATAGAGCAGTTTTCCGAAGTCCAAAGAGAAATACTAAGCTAATTAAGAGTAGAAAACAGAATCAGAAGAAAAAAGTTAAAATACATTAACCAAGAAATACCAAGCAGGGAAGCACAGAGATTTCTGTGTGGAGGGCAAAGTTTGAATGCTCACTGAAACACAATTCAAGGAACTTCAGAAATA
Source organism: Chamaea fasciata (assembly GCF_029207755.1). Taxonomy (NCBI): domain Eukaryota; kingdom Metazoa; phylum Chordata; class Aves; order Passeriformes; family Sylviidae; genus Chamaea; species Chamaea fasciata. The sequence continues at coordinate 74,808,727 of NW_027094089.1, forward strand.
AATTGAGGCCACTCTTTCAACTTGAGAAGGAGGAGCATTTGAGAGTGTGCTTTCCAAAACATAGAGCAATGAATACCACTGCTTGGTAATACTAAATCTTTAAACTACAGACATAAATCTTAAAAGAATTCAATAAAACTTTAAAATATTTTAGAAATGGAGAGCACAACATTGTGAAATTTACTGAACAGAGAAGCAACTTTCCCTTAAGATATTAGGGGAGGCACCTCTGTGTGCAGCTTGCATTCCAGCAGTAAGGACAACAGGTGCAATATAAAGGACCAAAAATAGAAACTTTAAAGCAGCAGTAGTTGACCACCCAAGGCCCCAGCTATGCAGCAGGATGTTCTCCTGCCATGCTGCATCCCTGCTTGCTGCATCCCTGCATCTGTGTGTCTGCATGAAAGTTGGGAAACAGCAAGCCAAGGCACTCATTTTCTGCTGTGGATTTTTATAGAAACTTTCCAGACGTCAAATTAATTTTTTTTAACCCAACCGTTTATTTACGAACCTGATCTTGGGGCCTGAATTAATCTGTCAGTGTTCTTCTTCAGCAGAAAGAGCATTTACACAATTAGCCCACTGCTGAGGGAAACGGAGGGATCGTTGTCATCAGCTCTAATGATGCTCCTATACTAAGGATGCTTGAGGAGTAAGAAATCAATGAGACAGTGGTTTGAAATGACCGAAGGACTTTCCAACCCAGTGATTTAATAACACGGTGAATAAAAAAATGAATCTTGGTAAGTACTAGTGGGCTAGAACAGAATCTGCCCAAAGGAATTTTTGGATATTAGCTTGTCATAATACATTTCAGCTGTATTTCCCCCTTTCTATAGTTCCACACACTAAATTAAAGAAGAAAAAGAAGTTTTCTATTCAATTTGAGTTCTTCGTGAGTCTTTTTCCTCTCTAGAGGTTGACTAGAAAGACATTAAAATACAAAACCTTAATCAACTGACAGAACAATTTAAGACAAGTTTTAAAGTGGTTCTTCTAGCTGTAGATGTGTGCCTGGAGAAGCAGCAAGGAGAAAATCCCTTACTTTGAGACACGTAAGGGGGTGGTTGTTTGTTTTGGGTTTTTTGATTTGGTTTTTTTGGGCAGATGAACCTTTTTGATCTCTCCCTTTTGTAAAGTAACTCTTTGTCAGATTAAATATGAAGATCCCTATCAGAGTGCACTTGGCTTTGACAAGTCTGGCAGAGTCTTGTGTAGCCTGCAACATGGTAATGGCTGGCATTGAAACGAAAAGGTCTTGGATAACGAATAAGGAATATTTTAGCAGCATGACTCATAAGTAATACAAAGGCAGCTCTGGCATTGTCTGTTCTAATTACAGACTAGTTGCTGTGTTGTAACAATCATAGGCATTAAGTGTGTGGGATGCTGAAATGTGTGGGCATCCTGCTAAGCTTGATCTTAGTTCCTTGCAACTCAAATCCTGTCTGTCCCAGCTGGAAAGTAGGTGCCTAAAAATGTACTGAGGGGGACTAAATGTGTGTATCTATTTTTTAATATTTTTTGTTGGGCCCTCCGGGCCCAAATGTTTTCAGCTGTCAGAATCATGGAGGTGTGTTGCTCAATGCAGCAGCCAGCTGTCCTGTTGAAGCCTGGTGCTCTGGGGCTGTTTCTCATCCCCCAGCACTGCCATAGTGCAGCATTTTCAGGGCATCTTGGTGAGATCAAAGAGCAGAAGCAGCAACAATTCCAAGGTATGTTAGGTCTGTACAGGTTTGTTTTACCTGCAGGATTTCAGGGAATGAGGTAACGTGGGCTGCTGTGCCTTTGAGCAGCAGAGGTGATGATAAATCTTGGATGGGAAACCTGGAGCTGCTTGAGGGGTGTGTGTGGAATGGGACAGCACTGCTGAACACTGCCTGTCTGAGGGATTGGCTTCCTAGTCTGGTTAGAGAGGCATGGGCTTAGGCAGTAAGATGTCAGTGTGACTCAATCCTGCAATTTAATGAAGGCAGGTCCAGATGTACCATTTGCTCCATTTCAACAGTTAATGAGTTGGAAAATTATCCAAGCTCAATTTTCTGTTTCCTTCAAGGTTCTTGCTTCCTGAGTTTGGGATATTATTTCCCTGGGCACCATTTACCCTTGCCTACTGCTTGTCTTTCTGTTCTTCAGAGTTAAAGGACTTTTCTTCCTTTTCTGAATGGGGGGGACCCTCTGCCTATTTCCCAGAAATTTTAGGGATGTTAAACATGGTGCATCACTGCACAGGAGAGTGCTCAAAAACTCTGACTTCATAGTACCATGGATCCTCTTACAGGTGACGATTTCCATACTTAGGTGGTGTGTAATAAGGAAGGCAGTCTCTGTGCTGGGAAACCTATGCACAGAAAATATATCCATGGGTGTTAACTCTCTGTGAATACCATCTGATGATGATGTTCTAAAAATACATCTCTGGGTATTAACTATCCACAGCTACCATCTGATGATGTTTTTAAAATCATCTGAAGCATGCCAGCAAGCTGAAGGCTCACAGACTGCAGCAGGAAAGGAGAATGAACAACATAAGTAAGATTTTGGTAAGGAGGGGCTGGTTTGGTTTTGGATTAATGTCCTCAGTAATAGAGAACTGAGGGAAGACAGAAAATGCCTCTTGCACTGTTTCCACCTTCTCTAATCTCACTAATGTATCTGTAATGAAAATAACATTTAGCCTGCCCTTATTCCCCCTGGGATGCTCCTCTAAATTCCCTGCTTTGTTGTCAACACCCTGGTGCACCAGGAGAGGGGTGTTTTTCCACACCTCAGTTGCAATTGCTGCCAGCAAATTGTGCTAATGCATTTGCTTTGGAACCAGCCCTCCCTCCTGTGTGGCACTGGGTGCCAGCAAGGGCAGAGCTGGAGCAGAGCCCAGGCTGCAGTGCCCAGCTTTGCTGCTGCCCACACATTGGAGAGCAATGGGGAGAGGCCCCTAAAGGCTCACACCTCCCCCAGTTTCTCCCAGAGCTCTCCATTGCTGAGTGGCTCTTCAGGGCAGCACAGAGGATTTGCCGATTGTGCTGTAAGTAAATCACATTGAAGCTGAAGATTTTGCCTGTTCTAATGTCTGATCCCACTTGGGTAAAGGAGAATCCTTCTTGTTTGGTAGGTTCACAATATCACTGCTTGCAATGAGCATTTTTATTAAGTTAAACAGAACACACTCTGCTATACAGCACCATAATCTCATTAGATGCTCTGCAGCTTCTGATTGCACTACATGTCCTTCACTATTTCCCCTTAAAGGGAGAGAGGCAATGACCAACCACCAAAACATTTTCTAGCTCTTTCTACTAGAATATTACAAACATATAACCTCCAAATCCTAATCACTTCTGGTTTTGTTTTGAAGAACATAATTTCCCATATGCATTGAAAATAATACTTGCAACTACAGCGACAATGCAAGTAATTATTCAGCCCCTGAGTGCACATGCAAAGTATCCTAAAGAATATCTTTTGTCCAACACCTTAATCAGGAGCTGAATCTAACAAAAGCTCAACTTCATGTGAATGAATATTCATGAGTTTGCTCAACTGAAATGTTTATATTGTGAATAATCTTAAAAGCACTTACAGTAATACTTGAGTTCCAAAAGAATAGTGTGAGGTTTCCCAGAAGAGTACCGAGATGTAAAAATTGTGAACAATACACAGGATTTTGCTTAGAGGATGTTTTGAACAGACAGTAATGTTGTAAATGGAGCCTGTGGTAACAGTGAACAAAAAGATGTCCCCAGACTCTGCATGGCTGTCATCTGCATGACTCAAATCCATCCCAGCATGGCCAAAGGTGGCACTGGGTAATTTTTCCTACATAAGATTGTCATGATGTTGCCAGAGGTGACAGAAAATCTCCAAATATTGCAATGCACTGGTGAAATTTGTGTAACAGGCAAAGCTACTCACAGTGTGATTTCCAGGAGTTGTAAACATGGAGAGCTTTTCAAACACAGAGAACACTCTCCAAGCAGGAGCCACTGTGACAAAAGAACCAAGGAAGATGGAGAGGAGCAGTTTCCTCTGTCACAAATGGCCCTGTGACACCCCAGTTTCCACTCACAGGGAGTAAAAAGCAAGCCAGGAGACAGGAGAGGAACTCCCACCTGACTTTGAGAGTACTGTAAGAAAGTGTAGATGAGAAAATACACATGCTGAGTGTTTTGCCTAAGTCTTGGTATTTCCTTGTAGTAACTAAAAGGTTCAAGGGCTTTGGAAAGCCGGCAGAAGCCTTTCACTTTCACATGCATTGTAGGGAAGGTGAGCTGTAAATTCAGCCCAGCACCAGGATGATTCTGGAGAAGGGAGAATGGGGACAAAGCAGATGTGACCTGCAGAGGGGAGTTGGAGGGTGTTCAACACCCTTCTTGCTGCTCTTAGCAGCGTCCTAGGGCAATCACATTTTCATGGCAGAGTCCCCATGACCAAGGAGGGAGCAGAGCCATGGCTCAGCCCAGGGGACATGGCAGCTCCACAGGTGGAGTGAGTGGAGGGAGGGAGAATGTGGCAGGACATTGTGCCATGTAAGAGTGACAGCCCCATTCCCTCCAGCCTGTCCTTGCTTTACAGGCTGAATTATTTTCAGTGCCTCACCCAGAGTGTGCAGAATTAGAAAGAGATTGCTTTTGCATGGGTGGTGCTCAGCTACAAAGGCACATGGAAAAGGCAGGTGCTATTAATAACCCCAGTGTCCCTGTCCTTCCTATATCACGTCCATTTCCAGTAGCTCTGCAGCACAAACCCCACAGGCACTAGGGACAGATTACTGTGTTTTGTTTTTTTGGCAGTGGGATCATAGGCCATGGGTATGTCCAAGAAATTGTAATGAGAAGAATACATTAATGAAGCATCAAATTTGCTTTATGTACATACATATATATATATATATGTCATATATATGTATGTCAAATATATATATATGATGCTCTCTCTTTATATATATATATATTGCTTGAGAAGGTTCAACACATGGCCCTGCAGGCAGTGTGGTGTCATTTCAATAAACAAACAAATTACCTGGTGTCCCCATTCAGAGGTGTCTTGAAATGTCTCTTGCTGCCAGTGCTGTTTCACAAGGTGAGTGCATTGGTGAAGGAACGAGCTCTGACTTGGCTAACATGCAGACAGACATAGCTGTGACACTGCACCAGCTGCAGAGCTGCCCTCCCTAGAACAACAAAATCCCAAGCAGATCCTGGGACTGAAGGAAGATCTCTGAAAGATCAAACTGTTGCTCTGGGGTGGTGAATCCCCTACCAGAGGCTGAGCCAACCTGCTGCCCTTCATATTTGGTGCCATCACCCACACTTAACTCCTGCCCCACCTAATATTCCTGCACTGAAATAAGGAGAGGCTGTAATAGGACTACAATATTTGCATCATATTTTAGGCAAGTTTCAAAGGCTTATTGATGAGACTTGTACAACCCACACCACAAAGCAGCATTTTTTGCAGCATACCTTTTTACAGACTACCCAGTTCTGTGTCACGACCTGTGTGCTGCATGCTGCATATCCCCTTCCCCTCGTGTACTGCAGTGTGCCTGTGTTTGATTTTGAACAAGAGATGAGAGCAGACATCACCTTAAATATTCACAAGGAAATGTCAGCCCAGATGAGGCAGTACAGGGGGAAGGATGGAGGTGCGCTCGGCATAAATCATTTCTGGCCATGAGCCATGAATAGAGGTCGCATCATTCTCAGCAACATTATTTTAATAATGTCGTGCAAATCTTCACGTTAATGGCAACCTGAAAATAAAACAAGCACTTATTGGAAACGTATTGGTTTCAGAAGCCTGGCTGGAAGCTTGCAGTTTTAATGCTGTATTGGGACTTGCATGGAATAACCCAGTGGAGTGAATCCTCCCTATTGCAAGCCCCAACAAAGCTTGTTCTCAGAAAGTAACCAGCTCTGCTGCTGGTGAACCACCTGAACATCTCATAGTTTCAGAGATACCTGAAATTCCTTAGCACCCTGAAGCACTGAGCAGCCTTGGGTAGGTGATACATACCCAGACAAGGGTGAATTTTTTATTCCTTTCATGTACAGTGCAGCTGTACTGGTGATGGTATTCAAGGGTTTTAAGGTGTCAGGTATATTAGGATAAAACAACAAATCTCCTCAAAGACAGTTTCAGAGACCTTTGGTTTCTCTGAAATTTCACGTCTGCGTTTGCTTTCAGCAGCTGCCCCTAATTCTGAAATGCTGGCTCAGTTTGGCTTGACAATCAGCTTTGGCGCAGCCCAGATAAGATACAGCTGCATTACAGAGCATCCAATATACTAACCCACAGGTACTCACCTCCCTGTAGGTGACCTCCTGCAGCTCCTCCACAGGGGGCTGCTCCCCAGGGGCTGCACGGGCAGGTTCTTGCATCAGAGGACAGCTGATGTACACAATTTATTTCTGCTGTTGCTGAGATATTGTAGAGAACTTGCACAGTCACCTTGTCTGAATCACTGCTCACTTAATGTGCTATTTTTTCTTGCACTTTCTTGTCTGCAGGCTTTGATAGGGTGGTTTCTCTTGCCACAACCATTACATTTGACTTCACATACAAGACTTCACATACAAGACTTCCATTACCATGTTTTTTCCAATGTACTAGCAGTGCTTCCTTTCCAGTTTATCTCCTGTTCTGTACTTTTTCAGATGCTACATTGACTTTGTGATATGCTAACAGGCTTGTATTTTCAAGTTTTTCTTAGACTTCTTGGAAAAGTAAGGTTTCTGCCTGCTTCTCCTAGACCCTGGACATAAACTTTCCCTGTAACATATACCATGATAGACCTGGCTTGGCTTCTTGTGTTAACCTTCTCCCACGATTTACTGGAAATTTCTTAATAGGGTAGAGAAGGCAAAAAGCTGTCTGGTCTTAGCTAAGTATGCAGTTGGTTAGTTGGATAATGCCATCTCCATATCTCCTGTGAAAATCATGGCTGGGGAAACCAACAAAGCAACTGCCAGAAGCAGAGTACTGTTGATGCTTAGACCGGTGGTTGTACATCTTGTATAACAGAGAATACCAAAACTACTTGAGGAAATCAATGATGGAAGAGCAAAAGAGTCATGTCAGTGTTTTACATTACATTAGATGGAAAGTGTTGGTTTGTGGGATTAAAAACACTGGAAAGGGGCCAAAAAATAAGTCTGGGGACTCAAGAGTAGGAAGTTAGCTGTTCTCTATTAAGAGCCGTCATTAATAAAGCAAGCTGTGCCTGTGACATTTGCTGATGTGAAAAATCCAAGCTGCCAAGGTGTCATCTTAAATCTCCTATTCCAGCTCTCCCGAAGGAAAAAAAATTTGAACACATTAGGCATATGTCTTAACTAGTGAGACATTTAAAAAAGGCTCACATAGCTAAGAACAATGCTTTGAATTTTTGTAATACCTAGGATAATTTTATCAGAGAGGGATTTAAGTGGTGATGCATTACATTATCCTAGTGCTGTGCAAGACATGTGGAAATTAGTGATGGATTAGATTTAAGAAAGCTTAGAAAAAGAGTCTTGCAAGACCTTTAACCTTAAAACCGTTCATAGCCGAGCAATCCATTAAAATAAGTATTGAAGTAATCCTTGGCCAGCACAGTAGTGAGGAATATGCTAGTGATTAATGGGTTTTGGTTACTTTCTTAAAAGTTTAATATGCAGCTGTAAGAAAATATCTGTGATAATGGCTGCCGAAAGTCCTCACTCTGTTGTAAGAAAAGCTGGACGTAGAGCTGCTGCTGCGGTTTTTGCTAAGAGCAAAAACAATGCCAGAGCCCTTTGCAGCCTCTCTTTGTCTGTACCAGAGCCTGACACAGGCACAGCTGCCACCCACAGCCTCAGGGACTGCCCATGGGGGACACCCCACCTCTGGTGCCTTGGGGCTCTGCTGCTGAGGGTTGTGGCTCACACGCAAATGTCAGTGAAGGTGTTTAGGCTTTTCCTGGAGATTCCTGGCACCGGGTGAGTTCCCAGCCATGGTTTCACCTGTGGCACACCCAGGGCTGTGGTGGTGGCAGCGCTGGTGTTTCACACCCGTGCGTGTCCCTGGCTGGGTCAGGGCTCGGTCGTACCCGCCTAATGGTTTCCTCAGTGTCAGTGCAGATTATTCTGCCAAGGCAACTATGCGACAGTCTTGCCTACACTGCTTTACAGAGCTGGCTGCCTGTTGTCACCCAGCATAATTTTCAGGGCTGGAAATAGAATCTTAATGGTGGAAGTACAAACCAGATTTTCCTGCTGGACACTCACAGAACTGGCAGCGCGTGCGACTTGCTGACTTTGCAGGGAGTAAGATCACTGTGCAAAGAATCATCACCAGTCCTGAGTGCTGGAATATATATGTCTGCACCAAAACTCATTGCCAGTGGTCTGCATTTTGAGCTGCTGGTGAGAGGCATAATACTGCAAGAAAGGAATTTCTCTGATGATGCAAAGAAAACTGATCTGACACTGTCAATGGCCTCCAGTAATGGGAGAACAGGGGTGAAGTGGTGGCTGTTCCCATTCAGATCAGACCTACCTGAGCTGTACCCACCAGAGAAGAGCAGGTACCTGTGTGCCCCCCTTTTCAGCTGGGCACAAGGCAGGTGTGTGATCTGTGCAGCTCCTGCAGAAGCAATGTCACCTGTGCAGTACCAGATTGCCAGGGATCACCATCATGCAAGGGCATCCCTTGTTAGATGAGCTAGAAATGCTTCCTTTTACAGTTTTTTTGGTAAAACAATCTTCTATTTAACAAGCTATAACAATAATTTCTGTTCTGATATGGGCCTTCAATTTGATGTACACTTGCACACACCATGCCTGCTTTCTCTTCTTTTTAAAATATTTCTCCAACTCATCCACTTGCTTCTGACACATTACCTTAGTCTAAATAAGGATGTGCTGCTCTTTGCTGTTGCTGCCTATTCAGCACAACACATTGTTGGATGATATTTTCCGTCACTAATCACAAGATCTATTTGGTTTATCATCACAAGAATTGCATTAACTCTGCTGACCAACAAAGGCCATTACCCTTGGCTGCAGCAGCTGCTGGAACAAATGAAGAGACCATCAGTGTGCATCACACAGCAACTTTGGGAGCTTGCTTTGCCTCCAACCTTTCTCTTCCAGATGTCAGGTGCTAGTGAAATGTGCCAGGGTTTCAGAGTAGTAATCACATCAATTTGAGCAGAGAACAAGCTGTTATAATTCACTGTACTAATGAAAATTATGATGACACCACAACAGAAATCTTTGCCAATCTAATCATCTCACACCACCACAGCATAACGTTATTTAAAGACTAATGTTCTTAGTAGTACATACAAGTTTAGGAACAATTTCTGAAGATGATTAAACACCAAAGCAAAGTGGAGCTGTATGAAAAATTTAGCTCTTGCTTGGAGAGAATGGATTCCTCTAAGCACCAGCATGATTCCCCTGTTAGAGCAAACAAATTCAATAAAGTATTATGGAGAAAAAGCTGGGAAAAAGTAATTTTTGGGCACAAAAATGCTGGGGAATAAGTGTTGCTGCCAAGCAGCATTTCTCTAGTAAAAAGATGTAAATGAAGATGCATGCTCAGTTTGCTACCTCTGAATTTCCTGACCTTGGGTCATAAAGTTAAATTAATTGGAGGAGAAAAGGGTTAGAGAAGAGTTCTGAAGAAGAAGACATGATTCAAATTTTCTGTGGTGGGTTGTCAGCACCTGCTCACAGAGAAAAGGGAGGGAGTTGTGGGTCCCCTCCATCCCGAGCACACAGGCAACACCATGTGCAAAAAATACATGTATTTACTTCATCACTGCTTGCGGGGAGTGTGTGGACAAAAAAATCCACAAAGGTTTATCAAAGGAGAAGAGAGCATAAAATCGAATTAGATTTAGGGAGCTGTTAGAACTAGTTTGTGTGATTTAATCTGCTTCAAACTCTATCTGCAGGAGTGACTCATGAAACAGCATGTCAAACTATAGTAAATTCAAGGACTAGATACTGCATTAAAATACTGAAGGAAAGCCAAAATTAATGTGAAAGTGGGTAGTCAAAAGGAAAAAGAACAAAAAGGGAGGCTGGTGGGAGGATGGAGGGGGAACAAAGGGAATCTGAGGCAAAGAGGTGAACTGGGAACATCCGATCGTGATGGATTCCACAGAAATATTCTCATATATCATTATGTATTCTCTATTACCTTATTTAGAGGTATTGTTTCTTGAAAGGAATTTGAAAAGGTGTTTGAAAGAGGAATGAGAGCCTCAGGGGAGTGAAAAGAGAAATCTGTTTGGATCAGTTCCTCCTTGGCTTGTAGACCAGGAGAATAATAATTGGCAAGTGTGGTCACTTGAAGTTTGCCACACAATTAAATATCCAGTTCCTGTGATATACAGAAAAACAACCTCTCACATCAGATTCAAGGCACTGATGGTACATTTTCCAGAGGAGAAGTGACCTGTAGCCCTGCAGATGGCCTCTGGCAGCTCAGGGCCAGCAGCCCTGTGAGCACTTTGTGCAGCTTCCTGGCTTGGTGCCTCCCTGGGATGAGCTCACTCAGGATGGAAAAAGGGAGCTGAGCAGCCATAACTACCTCAAAGGAGGAGATGATGACTGAAGAATTAAAAGAAAAACTCTGGAAATCCACAAGATTCAGGCTGGTCTGCTGCTGAGGAGAGGCTCTGAATCTCAGCAGCCCTCAGCATTCCGCTCTGGTTGGGCTCGGCAGGCTGTCATTCTCTTCCCACACACCCAGGGCTGCTCGCACCCAGTCTGTGTGTGCTGGGGGTATTTTTTTTTTCTGATTTCTCAAGGAAATGAGGCATTTGCAACCAGCCTGACTTCTTTTCCCCGTTCCTGTCCATGGTCATCCTCTAATGAAGTGTGACAGCATGGATTTCCATCAGCTAAATTCCATGGAACTATGGAACTACTTGGCCCCGAAGGCATAGCTGGCTTGGTTAGGATAACAACTGCAGAGAGCTCAACCTCCTCAGCTCTGCAGATATTTCTGGAGATCCCTCACATGAAGATGCTCCAACTGCCACTCTACAGTCACGAATCTTTGTTGCTGTTCCTTATATCCTGGCAACCCATGTGTCATCAACAGAGTAAGAGGGTTTCGTGAGTTACTTACTGTAAGGAGAATGGCTGCTACTGGTTTTAAACGTAAGCCAGACCTGCACAGAACCAGCACAGGTTTCTCTGCCCTGCACCCCCCATTAATGCCCTGGTCCAGGACAATGGCAATGGCTCTTCCCAAAGTCACTCTCAGACCTGCTGAGCTCTGTGCCCTTAAAGCAGTTTATGCATAGTGAAGAACTGTCTTCATGAACTTATAATTCAAGCACATGATAAGTTAAGTGTCTGCATTTATAAGATATAGGGCTCTTTTTACTGCACAACATACTAAAATATTTACTGTATTTGTCCCTCTATTGATCTAGAATTACTGTATTTCCTTTCTTGGGACTTTAGGTCTCTCACTCGGTAGAGGCAAAAATAATACATTTTTCCTGTGCAAAAAGTCATTAAATTAGCAGTCAAGTTGTGTTACTGATGCTAGAGACTCTGAGAATAGTCTGTATGTGCCTGCAGCCAGCACTCACAACCCTGGTAAAGAAGCAGTGACAGTATTTAGCTGTGTAGCACTTTCTGAAGCAAGGGTGAGCTCCAGCATGTCACCTGAAGGGCCACCTGTCAGTTCTGAGACTTGTTAGCCACAGGGACAAACTTACCATCCTGGACAAAAATTTTTGGCAGAACAGTTAGTTAAGTATCATTCCATGCACAGGCTGAACTGCTGGACTCTCCAACATGCTGGGAATCTCCCTTCCAGGAAAATCCTAGGATTTAACCAAGAGAGGGGACAGATGTCTTTTGATTTTAAGGAGGATGTGGGGGAAATGCAAATTGGAGAACTCTTTTAGAAGAGCATCAGATATATGATGGTGCTATTCAAGTCCTGTCTTGCATCCTAAATGTAGCTTAAAGGTTAACAAATTCCACAGACAGCCACACTGGGAGTGCTGAACCATTGCATTTTACACAGTCTTTCACACTAGGAAACCTGGATGGTTCCCAAGAGCAAGCAATCTGGAAATAAAAATGTGTGTGATCAATAAAATGGAATGGCTTGAAGAAATTTGAGTTTAGTGCTCTCTAAGTCCTAATTGGCTTTGTGTGTGTCAGAGGTGACCTCGCCCTTGACAGCTCTTACAATGTGTGCAGGGTTATTGCAAGGTAACAACAGTGCAATGATGATCTCAGCGTTCTTCACAGCCCAAAAGACACCAACCACAGGAAAAATCAGCAGTGGGAAGGGTGGCAAGAATGGAAAAATGTCCCAGCAGCACCTGAGATTTTCATGTCCTGCTTGGGCTAGAAGGCTTTAACATCAACTCTTTCTACCTCAGACATGGACTAATACCTATTTGCATCCCTACATGTCCCCTTCTTATTTTTTGCCAAAGATACAAAATATAGACATAGTTATCACTAACACGGGTGGGATAAAAAAAGACAAGTGTAAGTATTCAAACAGCATGAGTTATTTATATAGGCAAGTTAAACAAAATCCATCCCAACTGGCTTTCAAGTCTCAGCCCCATGATGTAAAAATCATTCTGTTTTACTTGCAGAATGCTAAAATCTCCAGAGGAATTGCTCCTCTCTTCTCAGCAACACATGCAGGCAGAATAAACTTCAGAGGTTTTACAAGGGTGAGTCAATGGAGACAGCTCAGCAGAGCCCAGGCATCTTCCTCAAGTGCTCCAGTCCCCTCTAGCATGCACACCTGCTCTTTCATCAGCATCATAAGAAAATCAGGGAAATTTGCAGAGCAAAACATATTGTGAGCCCTCACAGAGGAAATTGGAAATTCAGTAGGTTTCGGCACATTGCTTGTCTTCAAAGAGCCAGGTTTGAATGGGATTTCCAGCAAAGCCCAGAGGTATCCCCAAAGATGTTTTGAACTTCTCTGCTACAGGACAAGCCAAAGCTCCCAGGTTTCCCTTCTCTTCCCATGTGCATTTGAGCTGACAAGAGAGGTTTACTTCTCTGAGAACATGCTGCACTGCCAGGCTTTCTTTCACTGCCATTTTTAAAAGTCTGCATATTTCATTACCTGTGTTTTGTAACCTGGCACTGACAGTACCCTTTGAGCTAAAATGTGACACTTCTCCCTTGTAATGAGAATATGGCACCCTTGTCCACTTAAAAAATTCTAATAATACAATCCTGAAATGAGTTTTGCATATTTAAACACTTTTAAATAAATTACTTGATGTTAGTGAGAAGAAAACGATGACTCTTCAGAGAGGAACAGAAGAGAACAGTTCTGCTGTTCATGGTTCCACTGCTGCAGGAAAAGTGTTTGGGATGTTGAGTGCTGATGACTCATTCCATGGCCACAGGCAGCCCCATAACCCGGGGGACCAAAAAAAATTTATTATTTCTTCCACTATACGTATTCTATATTTGAGCTACTGCTCTGACTTGCCACCAAAGACATTGCACAGGGTATCTGCCAACATCCATCCCAACACAGACACTGGACCATGCCATGAACTCATCCTGGGGTTTCCAGAGCTGGAAGTGCCAACCAGAGTCCAGATGGACCCATAAAAATGTTGCACCTGGGGGCAGCCAGTAGGACTTCTTAAAAGGTATGGAAACATGGAGACTTTATCACCACAGGAAGGTCTCCCCAGAGCCACTGCAAAGCTCAACCGACCTCAAGGTCACAACTTATTCCCACTGTAGGAGCTGTGAAGCCAGAGCTTTCAATCAAGCAGTTTTTCACAGGGGCTCCATAACTTCTGCAGGAAGGCAGTCAGTGCCAGCCTGAAGGCTTTTATCCAATTTGACACACAGTGGTCATAGCTGTGAGATTTGCTAAGCCTTGGGAACATGGGATGGAGATATCAATAAAGGGATGGAGATATCTTTTATTTGAAATCTTCTCTTCCACCCCCTCCAAAAAGTATTCTATAACTCTAGGAACATTTCTACAACTCTGGCAACATCTTTATAACACTAGCAATAAATTCTTAACTCTCCAAGGGCAAAAATGGAAACTAGTGACAAGCCATGGTGCCTGAGGTGATATGCTACTGTGTAATCTCGCAATACCATGGTAAATAACTGGTGTCATTTTCTTGTAATGTTCTTTTTGCTTTATCAGAATAAACATTAGAGAACACATCACATTCCTTTGTGTTTCTCAATTCCTATTAAACTCCTGGCTGCTTCAATGTGGCCTCTGTATGCAGCTTGGCTGCAGACTGGTGAGCTGTGACTTTCTGCAGAACAATATTATCATTTCTCAACTCCTGTTCAACTCCAGCTGTAACTTTTCATGGGCAAAGATGGATGCCATGAGCAAAATCCAGGCTCAGGCAATATTTATCTCAATTTATCCTGGACAGAAAAAGTAACTGAGGGTACCTTACTGAAAGCAAAATACACTGCTTGAAAGAATTTACTGTAAGTAATAAAATACAGCAGAGAGAGACCATTTACTGTAGGGGAAGAACGTAATATATGATGTCAATAATGCCCTATAAAGCAATGCTATTAAGCAATTATAAAGGTGATAATCACCTTTTTTAGGCATTAATGTTACATTTGTAAGCCAGTTGGAGTGACATCTACCAATAAAAAACAGCCACTTTCAATTTCTTCCAGAAAAAGCTATATATGTTTTATGCCACTTTCAGGACTGGCAGCTCTCACAGCTACGAGAAGAGCAGGGGCTCTCATCAAGGCAAAGTGCACTATCCTGAGGACCAGGGTATAAACACTGAAAAGACAAATCCCTGTGGAGGACAGCTGAGGCCAGACCAGGAATAAAATCAGCCAACACACAGTCTCATCTACATCCCAGCACTGCAGAAACCAAACAAGAACCCAGATCACAGATATTGAAGCCAGCCCTGACCAGCCAGCAGAATCTTATTGAAGAATCAGGCTGTTTTTGCATAGACCAGGAGCATAATTTCACACAATGAGGCATCTGTAGATGTTTCACACGTTGTCTATTTGCAATTTAAAGCTGGTTTTGGAGCCTTGCATTGATTTTTGGCTCTTCTACCTGAAAAATCACAGCCCAGTTCCTTCTTTACTTCATTTGCCCTGAGTCCTTCCTAGTCCCAGAAGTCACTTGGTTCCCTGCTTCCCACATTTCTGCCATGGATTTATGGCTTCTTTTTTTGAACACGTGCCCTGGGAATTACACAGAATATTCTTGCACACCACCAGTAGCATTTCCCTGTCACTGCAGGAAACTCATTGCCTGCTGCAGATGGAAAAGCCAGCTCTGAACCCCTGTGATTTCAAAAGCCAAAAGGTCTTCGATATCTGGTACCATTTATGGAGCTGCAGATCCCAGATGCAGGTGATTACAGGGAGAATCTTAGCACCTCTGTTGCTTCTCCAAAAGGCTCAGAATGTATGTGCATTTTGAAGACTTAAATCCTAAAAAGAAAAAAAAACCCAAACAAACCACAACCCCACAAAAAAACCACTAGTTATGTTACTTTCTACATATCTCATGATTTGTAAGTCATTATCATGATACCATCATTGCATTTTGGCTTGGCAAGGGGACTCAGAGCAGATCTTCCCCTACAAACCCTGAGCAGGGAGCTCTTCCAACACAGGCTTGATCCTTCTGTCTCTGCATAAGCAAATGCTGACTTGTTTCAGAGACCTGATGACTTTAATGCATTTAAACCAGTAGCTCCTTTGCTTATCTAGAAGTTGGGCTTTGGCTGTACAGAGCAGAACCTTTACTCTCCAGGCAAGACATTCCTGTTGATCCCAATTCCTGTAAGCACACTGGAAATCTTGCTTTTACAGTTAAACTCCCCTCATCAAAGCAGAAGTGTCCTTATTAGATTACGTAGAAAAACCCATAATTACCAGGGTCTAATTTATTAATGAGATGGGCAATTTAAACACCATCTTTGGAGATAATTAAATTGTTCTAACTCTGAGACTGAGGGAACAGCAACACCATGGAAACTGTCACCACGAAAAGTCATGATACTGCAGAGACAGGGTTTGCCCGCCCGCTGAAAACACCCAACACATTCAATCTCTTAAAATAGAAACAGGACAAATATTACTCAGGCTGCATGTGATGCTGACAGAGAACAAAATGCAGCCTGTGGGTTGCCACAGCACTTCCCTTTGGCTGCTGCCCCATCTATACATGGCTGTCGCATTGACATCCCAGAGTGTCCCAGAGGTGAAGCAGAATGGATTCACTGAAAGCTCCACATGTGCTGAAGATAACTGCTCTCCCCAGGCACTTTCCAGAAGTATGTTCATTCTTCAGAGGCCTACTAGAAAAACGGTGAAAAAGGAAAAAACAATTTGGTCTGTTTTGCCTTTCCTGCAGGTATAGGATTGTTCACTGGTAATGGTGCACACTGTGCAAGATTCATAATGTTGGCCTCTTTCCACAGAGCCCCAGGAACAGCAAGGAACCCATCTCTGCTCCTCACAAAGTGTGTTTCTTTTCCAACAGAAGAGAAACCTCAGAGGCTGCCTGCAAGGGAAGGGGACAGTCTGTGGGGGCTGTCTGCAGTGGCCCTGTTCAGCAGGACCTCAGAGACAAGTGACAGCTGTCATCAGCATAGACTCTTCCCTGGTCAAAAAAATTGGTCCTAGAGGGGAAAGCAGAGGGTTGGAGGTGTATTTAACTTCAGGGCCCTGGCAGCAAGATTTCAAGGGATGCTGCAAGACAAGCAGAGGTTTCAGAGGATGCAGGAGCATCCCAGCACTGGTGTAAGGGCAGCCTCTTCTTGCAGGGCCCAGGGAGGTGTGCTGCTTCATGACACAGCCTAACACTTGGAAAAGGCAGCATGAGATGTAAGGAAAGCCTTCTTTTCTGGTGACAGAAATACTTCTGCCTCTTAGCTGAGAAGCAAACCACTGCCCTGTAATTATTCCTGATCTGGAGCACCAGGAAGCAGCTACATGCAAACCAGGCTTCTCCATCGGATACTTCAATGAGTGGGTCAGTGCATCTTGCATTGAGGGATTTGGGATTTGTACATCAACTGGAGTGGCATGTGTTAGAAGGACGTGAATTAATGACACTATTTATAACCCAACTCATTATCACGCACAGCTTGTTGCCTCAGACAGCCACTAATTCTCTTAACAAATTTCTTTTGCTGGAAACAAAACTGCTTTGCTTCAGCTGTGATCAGTTAGAAGAATGCTGCTGTTGTTATGGTTTGTTTTTTTAATGTAAACAGCCCTTTTCAATGGAAGGCTTCATGACTGCATAGTGTAACTCAGCCCTGAGTCTAGGTCTCAGATACAAAAATATTCATGTTGAGGCTGATAAATGAACTATGAACAAATTACATGCTTGAATCCCCTCCTTTGTTTTATTTTTGATCTCTAATATTGAATTGCTATAATTGTTTTGAAGCTCCATGCACATTACCAATGCATATGTTACTACAGAAAAGTAAAATTCAACATCTTGTTCCTTGAACTTTAAAAGAAATGTGCCCTTCCTTTTATTTATGTCCTATTCTTTCAAACAAACGAGAAAAGAAACCATCATCTGATAAATATTAAACACTTGGATATGATTCTAGCCGTTTTCCCTCTGAGGCTGAAGCATGGCACTGGCTTTTTTACTCTTTCAGCTGAAAGAAGACACTGAATCCTAATCCTGTTTCTATAGAAAACAAGTTAAAAGGCACTTTTTTGTTGTTGTTCTAGATATCTGTTCTTTTATAAGTGTTTTAAAAATCCAGAAACCTAAGGGAGAGCTATTAGAAATCAAATCCTGTTCTAAACACAGACATCCAAGAATAAAATCCATTCTTCCTCCTTTTTTCTGCCAAAATAAATCACTATTTGCAAGGTTGGCTGCCTGGGGGCAACTTCTCTGACCTGTCTGCAGTTTCCTCCTGCATTTGGAAATGATGACTTTTGAAGCAAAGAGCAGAAAGTGTCAGTGCATCCACTATGGGCTAATTAATGCTTTCCCACGAACCAGGGTGGATTTCTGCTCCTCCTGTGTTATTCGAGCTGGTACTGACAGCCCTTGGAGGACTCTGGTGTCAGTACAGAAAAAATGTCACCTCCCTATGTCTCTTCTTCCCAGCCACTCAGGGGTGTGCAGAGGGCAGTGCTTCCTTATTCTTGAGATGAATGTCTTCATCTGCCCCTACATGATCAGGAAAAGAGAGGAGAGGCCACATCCTGGTGGAGAAAGAGCAGGGCTGAGGGTGGAGGCAGCTACTGCTCAGCAATGAGTGATGCTTTTTCTTTGTCTGAGAAAATAAACACAGGGGATCAATTGCCTCCAAATATAAGTGGCAATAATGTGACTGATCAGGCACCAGAATGGTTTTAGTGATGGGAATGAAAAGGAATCCATTATAACTGAAAATAGTGTTAATAAAGAACCATTTCCAGAGGTCTGGAGAAGTGGAAAGGGCTGTAATCACAGCAGCATTCTCCCACCCTCCTCTGTTCCAATGGGATGAAAGCAGAGCTTCTCACTTGCTGCATCTGCTAAGACAGAGCAGAAAAACACACCAGGAGGATGAATCCCAAAACTGCCACATGTAAGGAAGGTGTCAAGTCCTCAGTGGTGGGACCTCTGCTCCTTCAGTCTCTCTTGTGCTCACCAGTCTGCTTAGAGTCAGGCTCAACCTACAGGGAAGCTCAGGAGAGAGTTCCTGCCTCATGGGTGGAAAAAACCTTTGCTGGAAGGTATTTTCAGAAGTGTCTCCCAGCAGTATCTATATGCAGGTGCTGTGCTTAATTACAGCCTCCATCAGGTGGTAAAACTACTGCCTTGTAGATAATTCTCCATTGCTGCTGCACCACTGGGAATCATCTCCATGCAAAGCCCTGCCCTGAAACCAGCACAGCTTGGTTACATCTCAGAAGCATCATTTCCTTCACACACAGCAATTTCCAGACTACTCAGGGCTTAGCAAGAAGAGGGATAAGCATATGATGCATTGCAGGGAAGGTAGGAGTTGATTTACATCTCTTCTGCTGCCATGAGACTTCCAGGATGGAGCACAGAGGAGGAGGATTTAACAATGCGTGATGTCTTTAGGCTAAAATGTCATGGATAAAGAGGACCCCACAAAAAACCAGCCAAAAAATGGCCTTTTACTAGTCAAAGGATGGTCTTCTGCAGGACTTTCAGAGAACTTTGCTCCCAGCTAGCTGTTCCAGACATCTTCCCCTGCAATGAGCCGTTGCTGTGAGCTAATCTGTCATGTTAATTTAGTGCAGCAGAATGTGAATAGATTGCAATCCATCCTTGGAGAAAAAAAAAAAAAAAAAAAAAAGAAAAAAAAAAAAAGAAAAAAGCGTTTGCTGGTGACTATTTGCATGGAGGGAAGTCTTTTAGGCACATTTATACCCCTCCTTCTTTCCATCCAGACTGGCCAGGCAGTTTTCCTGCAGGTGGCTCAGAGTGTAGCCAGGAGTGTGACTAGGTCCAGGCATGTGGCTGTAAGATGATTTCGGGGGTTTTGCTGTCTCTGGCTTCAAATGAAGAGCTGTTGGTGCTTTTCTTGGGCCTGTGTAAGGCACAGCCTGACACTTTTCACAGGGTGACTTATCTAACTCAGCTGGAGCAAGTCAGGGTCCTGCTGTTTCTCCTTGGCAGAGGAGCTCTCTCTCCATCCTGCCATACTTGGAGCACCACTTCACTGATTAACCTGGCAATGGGTTTGCAGAGTAAAATAATGTTCTCTTCATTCTTCCCCACCAGGAGTAGTACAGTGTGTGTGCCATCACTCCCTGCTAACTCCTCTAAGGGCATAAAGCAGCCTGACAACCATTTGAAAATCCATTTTTTCTATTTCCACCTCCACCAGAGCCCAATCCCTGGCTTCAAGGCTTTCACTCCTTTTCTCTGTGGCACAGTTATCTGCTGAACACACTGAAAAGATCAAGTCTGTCTTTGTACCCCAAAGTTTTCATTTTTGAGGCAGCAGTTACCAGTTAAGGCACTAACTGGTACTGCTTCTCCAAGACAGCAGGGATAAACTGGATAGTTACATGGTGTGCAGGGTAATAATTAACAATAATTAAAGCACAAGTAAATACATAACGATATGCCTCACAGTCTGACTGGTGCATTAGCCAAATAATCTTGAAGGAAAAACCTCTCCCCTTTTCCTCCAAATTAGGGGTCAAAATTCTGCTGCTGGAACTAAATGCAATGCCACTGAAACTGGAACATTTGTCACTCGGGTCTAACTAAACATTGTTCTGACCCCCTGTGTCCTCAGACATATAAAGTTGAAATCTTACTCCAAAGATTGTCCCTAAGCAAAGTGCTGGGCTCTGGAAAGCTGCACTTTCTCTCTGAGTAAAGTAATTCTGAGAAGTTACTTTAAAAATGAAGCCCTGAACTTGTCTGTCCCAGGTGCCATACCTGCTCCAGGCACACACTGCAACTCCAGCTGCCAAACTTGGGGCCTAAAGAGATTTCCCTTGGCTCTGAGGCGCCCAGAAAGAGGGAGCAGATGTCAGTTTGGCCTCTGGGCACTGCGAGATTGCACCTAACCACCACAAGACGGGGCTCTGAGGCACCCAACATCCATAAAGACAAAGCTGTAATGAAAACCTGTCACTCCAAATAAGCCCAGGACCAAGAAAGAATCTCCTCTCAGGGACTGCACCAGTGCAAAAGAGCATCAGAAAAACACTCCCCCATTTGTTACAGCTCTTGCTTCCCCTTTAACATAGTTTTTGTCTGAAGAAGGTTATGCCACAAGTCCTGTAGCTGTGGGATCCAGAGAACAGATTTCAGACAGAAAAATCTGGCTGTGTTTGGAAAAATTTCCAGTTATAATGGCTTGACCACGGCTCCTCTGCAAATTGGTCCCAGAGTTAATTTCCTTTTCCCCAGAAAAAAGCACTACTTTTTCAGTGTGAAGTAGCTTCAGTTTCCACCAAATTTTATTATATTTAATCTACTACCCTGAAGCACCTGCTGTTAACAATCTGGCCTCCATTACAAAGACAAGTGTAGATGGTCTTGTAGTCCGGCCAGAATAAATTATACCCAGGAAAATAACTAATTTTCAGTTCTTAGAAACATATCTGTCCCTATCAGGAGAAGGTCAAATACAGATTTCTCATGTGCCAAATGCAACGCTTTTTGAGTTAGGAGATTGTCATCTATAATTATCAAATATTTTGAAGACATTTTAGTACTGACAGACTGAGACCTCTGTATGTCACTCAGGCTGAAACTACTTGTGATAACTCAGCTTTCCTCCCCTGAGATTACCAGATGGTGCATGAGGATACCATCACCCAGATTTCTGTGGGACAAAGTGGCCTGCAGCAGTGGTCAGTGTCCAGTTTCTGGGCCATCTTCAAGCATGCATGTCCCCAGGCAGTCATGGGCATTTGCTTCTGTAGTGTCAGACCACATCTTGCCATGGCAGGACCTGCTCATCCTTGGTGTTTCCAAGATAAACAGATTAGAGTCAAAGAGCTTAATCAAAAGCCACATTGCCATCCTTACCTTGATGTTTGCTCTCTTTAGTTTTATGCACTTAGAACATTGAAGGCATCACCTGGAGTTTGGAAAAGTATTCTGTATTAATTGCAGATAGAAAAATTATTATAGATAATATTTCTATGGATTTAATGATTGTTGTATTGATACGCTCTTGAAAACACTTTTAAAGCATCACTGAAACACTTAGCAACTACCTTTCACAAATAGCATCTAGTTTAGCACCTGGGTTTTATTAATAATACTCAGTTTAATATAAATTAAAAACTACAATTTGAGTACCAGAAATTTTTCCAAAGTAAAACAATATCATGAGTATTGCTGAGAGCTTCATCAGTGAAAGTTTAAGTCTTCTTGGGAAGCTATCAAGTGTGTAAAAAAAAAAAGAGTAGAAATTGGAAGTAGTTGAATTTGCTGGCAAGGTGTCCCAAGTTACCAGAGACAGAGGCAAATCCCACACAGATAAAGATGTCATCTAAAAACAATGGCTCCTGATGCTGCTCAGGGACCAGGGCATTCTCTCTTCCATGACGTGGGCAGCACACACAGGTGGGATTCTGGTCTCCTTCACCTGCTCTGCCACCACCCCAGATAAGCCTGGGGAAACAGTTGACAAGATAACAGGTGAAATAATTATACCTGACAGATGCTACGCGTTCAGGAAAGCCAATAAGCAGTCCTTTGGCTCTCTTTTCCTCTGACTTAAACTCAGATTTTTCCAGATGATGCATGGAATTGCAGTGGAGGGTTGAACAGGTAATAACCTCTCTCTGTTTCCTACCTTTCCTCTGCATTATAGGCATATTTAAAGGGCACTTAGAAAAAGCAGCCACAACCTAAATTAAGATGTAATATGAAAAGATAATGTTGGTAGGCTGTCTGGGAAAGTGATGCAGCAGGTATTACACATTGGACAAAACGTGGCCTTTTCCTCCCCTGAGCTCAGCCCCTGGGTCTCTGGGCTTGCTTGTTTTTGCCAGCTTTTCTCGGCTGCTGTGACAGAAGAGGTGCTGCAGCCACAGTGGGGTGGTTGCAGGGGAGCTGCTGCCCTCCCACCTGTGTGCGGGACAAGGCAGCTCCTCAGCAGTGACCCTGTTGTCTCTGCCCTGCCCTGGGACTTGGGGCTGAGCTCCCCAGCCAGCTTTGCCTCCACCCCAGCAACCACTTCAGAGCATCCCCCTGATAGTATGGGGTTAAAATGATTTCTAAGCTAGCAAGGCTGGGGAGCAGAACGCCTGTTTCACTGCAGTCAGGATGTTAATTCTCATACCAGGATGTTATGCTCATGCTATTGTTTTAACCAAATCAAGTATAACTTTGCCTAGGTAGCGAATCAGGGAGAGGGTAGGGGAGATAAGTATGATTCTTAGTGGAACACATAGGCCTTGGAATAAAGTTAGATGTTCTCTAAGGTTGGGCGAACCTGTACCTAATCATCATATGATAGATGACACGATTGTCAATTGTTTGATAACTGAAAATGATTATTATCTTATACCAGAATCATGAGAATCAATTGCTACAAATTCATGCTTGGGTAAAATCAATGGAACAATGGGATTTAATGATTAACATGTATACTTATGTAACAAGAAAGTATAAAACCTTGTCTAATTCAAGCATCTGGTGGGGTTGGATCTGGGGTCTGTACCCCCCGGCTCCCAGAGCTCTCAATAAGGCACCGGCATAATCATCTCCTGTGATTATGTGTTTTCCTACGCTAACGTCTCTGGCAGGAGAAAAATGCCAGATCTTTTGTTCCTCAGCTAAGAATTTCTCTGTCTCACTGGTTGATGACATACCACAACACAGAGCTGCAGAAAAACATAGGAGAAGAAAATACAAACCCACACAAATACAACCCACACAGGCAACAAGAAAGGGGAGCATAGAAGCAACCAAAAGCCCTTGACACCAGCAACATTTTGGTTTGGTTATAAATGGAACTGATTTAGCATTGCAACTGCAAAAGGCATGCCATGGGCAGCACAGCCCCAGTGTTGTTCCCTCCACACCTTTGTCGTGAGCAGAAGGCTGCTTTTACTGTTCAGGTTAGAGGTAGGGTTCAAAAAGCCCCAGGGTCATTGCAACTACATAATAACCTAAAAGCAAATCATGGAAGATGTGAAAAATTAAATATTTGGTGGGACCTGGTAGGTCACTGAAAAACTGCTGTCTGAATTAATACGTTATTTCCTCAAGTAAAAGGCCAAAGCTGCCCTGAAACTCCCCAACTAGTATGAAACTGATTTTAATGACAATAAGCATTCAAAAAGTGAAGATTAAAAATTTATTCTGAACTAAATGAAGCTATTAAAGAAACAGTTTTCTGCCATTAAAAATTTATGATACATAATATACTAATACAGCTGCTTTCTTTTGAGAACACTAAACCACATTGGTCAGCCTCTGTGAGTACCTTGGAGGTCTGCTGCATTTCACCTGTGCTGCTCACAGGGCTGGGGCTCTCACTTTAACACTGAAGGAACAATGAAAACACTTTACAATTCTTTAAACAATAAAAAGCTCACATTTCCCTTCCTGAAATATGGTGAGAAAGTGTTGGAAAGGATCAACACTAATTTCAAGATATTTTCTTTCTGCCTTTTCTCACAGAATTTTCCAAAAATAAAATTCCTTTACAACACCTCCTATAGAATATCCCATTATAAATGATGGAATATTCAGTATAACCTGGAGTAATGATAAGTAAAAAACAAACCATACAGTAAAAAAAACCCCATCAATCATCCCTCTTAAAGGAACACTGAAAGAACTGGAGGCTGAGGAGACAACACTGAGTAACAGGAACAATACAAGGGAAACACAGAATTACTCATGTTGTAGTTATTCCAGATGCCCTGTGATGTGTTCAGTTAGCACTAACAGGGCCCTGCTGGTCAGGAGAGGGGAGCTCCAAGTCCTCAGTGGACACCCATTGCTGTTGTCCCTTCACCCCTGGGAGCCCCTGGTCTCCCTCTCAGCAAGGTGCTCATCCCTCTTTGCACATCAGGCCATGGTTCAGTGGGTGTTTCTGGTCCCACTGTCCCAGCCCCAGAAATCCCAGTGGCATCAGCCCCACCTTTGAGGTCCTTGGTAGAACTGCTGAGAAACAGCACCAAAAGGAGCCACAGAAAGATATTAAATTATTAGATTATTTAAATATAGCAGGATATTGAATTTCTGGCCACACACATGGGCTGTGAACACTGTGCTGCACTTCTGCATACCTCCAGTCCCTCTGTTCCTCTCAGTATTTTGAGTGTGATGCAGTGGCCTTGTGGAGCAGGTAGGTTTTTCTATTTATTTTTTTTCTGACACATTGTAGTAACTGCATTCTCAGTTTTATCTAACACTGCGGATAATTCTTCTGAAGACAAAAATAACCTCAAATTAAAAAATGTTTTTTAAAAAGAGGAAATAGTTCTCTGGTTAAGGTGCTTGCCAGTACATATAAATTCAGGACAGAGTCTACTTCTCTATAAATGTTTGATGGTGTTCTCTGCTGGAAGGCTGACAAGACACTGAATTCCACATTCAGGAAATGTTTGACTCTATGATGTGTCTATAATTAAATTTATTTCCCTTGAATGCAACCTAGCATCTCCCTGGCTTATTGCACAAGAGAGCCACATGTTAAGGATTATGCCCATAGAATCAAAAAGATTGATGTCATGATTTAGGACCTATCTGAAAAGATTAATTGATTTAAGTATATCTTACAAAACTTGCCCTAATCCTCTGAGGAGAACCACACCAACTTCACACTTCTGCTTTTCTCTAGAAACCTTATTGAAAGGGGGGGTGGGGTGGAGGAGGAGTGCTTGTTTCATATAGTTAATTGAGAGCTTTGAATGTTCAGTAAATTACTGTTCTTTGGAGGGAAAATGTGAAATACTTAATGTCTCATTCTTAGTCATCTAGTTCACTTTTCTTTTTTCTTTTTTTCTTTTTTTTTTTTTTTCTTTTTCTTTCCTTCTTTATGGATCAGTAGGGTGGCTGCAGCCCACAGGGTGGGACTTCCAGGTCCCAACAATTTATCTGACCAGATCTTCGCCATAATGACTGCACCACACACAGGCAAGAGGCAAAATTAGTTTTGTATCTCTGGGAATTTTGTGCCGCTCTACAGATCAGATTTGTCCCACAGATTTGTCTGGACAATGAGAGATGAGATGCAAGCCTTGCTCTGAGCTCAAGGATCTCCAAGGTTGCTGCAGCTTTGTTCCCTGCAGGTTTCTCCATGTGGGTGCAATGCCTGGTCCATGGATGGAGCTGGAGAAGTTCAGAGCTGCCCATGTAACACTCACACAGATAACACTGCCATTTTTCACGTTGCCATTTTTTCTTTGAGCTCAAAATTGCACAGACAATAAATAAAATAAATTTAAAATATGACAATTTTTTCTCTCAGTAATACTTAAGAGGCTTTCCCTGCAATGTGCATTTTCCATCTTACAGAGATTTTACAAAGGATTTTGGTGTTTGTTGGACAATACAGAAGCTCACAGCCAGCTCTGAGCTGCATCCCACCCTTGCACACCAGGTTCCCTTTGGCTCCCAGTGACCACAAAAATACAGTAATGACTTGGTGGAGTTACAGACCCTCAGGCTACCAATCTGCACCTACCAGGGTTCCCTGGCAGAGGCTCTGAGGTCTGGCAAAACATCACTCATTATATTGCTCAGGTACTCAGTCACATTCCTTGTCTTTGGAGCAGACAGCAAAAGCAACACTACACCACATTTTCAGGACAAGCCAGCAAGAAGTACATTCATCTGTAGCAGCAGGGGCATGTTGGTATGCAGAAACTCACTCTTTGGCTTGGATTTGGGCCAGAAAACAATATCTAACATCCCTACTGGGGTGGGAAATGGGATTTTAAATCTCAGAGTCTTCAGCCAAGTAATTAGATGGACAATAAAATTCACACCCCCTCTCCCAATAGGTAGCCAGAGGCTTTTCAGTGATTTTTTCCATGTAATACCTTTAATGAAAGCAGCATTGAAATGTAGTATCACCTCACACACACTTCGAACAGAACTTTGAACTGCACAGTCTTAAAATTTATTATGTATTTAATTACTGTATCCTTGTTGATACATTATGGTCATATTTATAACTATCTACAAAAATGATAAGTTGGCCATAAAAACAATGAGGTGCAAAGACTTACAAGGGCAGCATCCTTTAGAATCAAAGGATGTTATGTTCAGTACAAATGCCTAAAAGTTTAGTGCCAGTTTCTCTGCTAAATAGTCAACATATAAATATTTGTGTCTGTAGAAAGAGTGATGTTCTTGCAAGGACACAGTTTGTACAACATTTATATATAATTTGGCATCAAAATTAACAGCCCCCTTTTGCTTTCAGTTCAGATCTGGCATAAAGCCACTAAATTTGCTCCAGATTTGTACTGCAAGCAGGAATTTTCCCCACTGTTTCTACAAGGCAGCCAATTTGTCAGTATTGTATTTTTGTTCTGTGCCAGCTAATTTGGATACAACAGATTGAATTTAAGGGTCAAAAAGTCAAGAAAATTGACTGACTGAAGATGATGAAATATTTTTTCAAATCTGATTTCAGATAATTGAAACAGCTCAGAGAAGCCATGAAGCATTTCATGAACTCTGTGTTTCACAGAAGGCAAAACTGAATCTAGGTGCCAGAACCAGCCTGACATTGGTCTTAACATGCCCACCTCAAATAATTTTTTCATTGAAAACTATTTTTCATTGAAAACTATTTTACTTCTGGCAATGCTAATGACCAATGGGGGGGGAAAAAAAAACAAACAAAAAACACCCAAGAAAAAAACCAACCAACCAACCAAAAAAATCTGCACCTTAATGTCCACAAAAACAGACACCACAAAAAGAGCAAAGAACCAAAGAGCTTTCCTGACCCAAGCCACAAATCTTTTTGGAAACTACCTATACCCAGATTGCATACAAGCCTTTTCTCCAGCACAGCAATGATGAATCAAAGTCTGGAATCCAAGCAGCCTGGAAAGAGCAGTTTTCTTTATTACAACCCAACCATGTGTGCAGCATTTCTCAACAACCCAATACAAGTTCTCCTTTTACCGTGGTGAGGACAGTGAATGTGTGTTTTTCCGTTTCAATAGAAGTTATGAAGACAAGCAAAAAGGCTTTCTAACCTGGGATGATACATGGGGAATTACTAACTCCTCATGGCAGGCAACAACAGCAGAGCTTGGAGGGACTCTCCGTTTTGGTGGGGCTGTGGCAAGATGACAAGAGGCCTGACTAGGAGGCGTGGCAACGTGAAGAGGATTTATAAAGGACAAAGGAAATGGGCCTTGGTGTCAGATGAAAGTCACTGCACATTAACTGGGCTAATTAGTGCTTATTGACACTTTGTGGCTCAGAAATTCATACTCTTGTGTGGGAGCAAATCAGCAATTCCATTCACAGGCTGGCAAGCGCTCTGGGGACAATAGCTGACACCTGAGTCAGTTCTTCATCTTGGTAACTGAACAGAAAGAAAAGCAGCCAGTTCGTGGATCCTGCAGTTTTTCTGAAAAGAGTGCTGCTTCTCATTGTGCTCTTCTTGTCCCACAAAGTGCTCTCTGGGTGTGGAATGGGAAAAATGCCATCCCGCCTGCCGTCCTCAAACGCTGCCTTTCAGTGAGCTGGGAACTGGGAGCCCCTAGTGCTGTGATAACCCCTAACCTCTCCCTGCTGCACAAGCATTGCAAGGGCAGCTTTTTATCCTGTGCTGAGGGACACAGGGCCTCCAGGCTGCTCAGTCCTGGGCATGTTATTTGTATGGAAAATTCCTCCTGGTTTACTCTTGTAAGGAATCTCTGACCAGGGCAGACCCCCGGGCTGAGTGTGCCATGCAGCTCTCAAGTGCTCTTGTGCTGAGCAGAGTGAGGGTCTCCTGAGGGCTGAAAGCCATCAGACTACCTGGGAATACCAGCAGTGCCATGTGAGCCTAAAGGACAGACATATAGAATCACGAGAAACAGGGCTGGGAGGCATCTTGCAGGTCCAGCTCATACATTTTCTTGCCTAGGGCAGGAATAGCTGAACTTCTGCCTGTGAGAGGTCTCATCCCTCCCCAACCACCTCCTCAGACTACTCAAGTATTATATTGCTCACTAGGAAGTTTTTACAGCTGTCTGGTTATGATTGTCCCTTCACAGCTCTCCTGCAGCCTCTTGCCTTTCCTTCTTTGCTGATGCTGAAAGTCTTTGCCACATTTAACATACATGCTCCTGGGAGGAGTTCCAGGGTTTGGATAGATGCACCCAGGGAACAAAAGCAGAGCCCACTTTGCCAGAACCCCATAACAGCAGAGAGGCTGTTCGGCCAGGGACAAGGGCGGAGGATGAGGGGCTCTGCCACTGGAGAAGCAATGAACCAGAGCAAGGTAAACAAAGGGTCACAGTCAGCATCAGCTCTTATCCCAGGACAGGGAAATGAGAAGTAGCTGCTAAACATTTTGTGGTTTTGTAGTTACCTAACCTGTGTTAGGACCCAAGGAAGGCCCATTTCTGTAGAAATTAGCTCTAATATAATCTAGAAATGCTGTTTTCCCAGCACTGCTGTCAGAGCCCTACAATGCCATGGCTGCAGTAGCATCAAATGCTACTGCATCATTCCTCCATTCCATCAGCAGCACAAACATCCATGCTAGGCAGGGTTGCCAGCCCAGAATAATGCCAGAGACTGTGCTGATCATCTGCTAACCTGTTACATGTGCCACAGGTAATGCATTTTGTGCAAATCTCACATATACAAAAGTGTTGCAGGCAAAGGTTTTTCAGCAGTTCAGCAGTACAAATATATCTGCTCCAGTCCAAAAATCCACACACAGAGGGAGATTAAAGACGTTACACCTAACAGCGAAAAATATCTTCTGTTTCTAGGGACAGCTCAATAAATGTTACCCAGAGAAGATGATCTAGGTTTTTCAGGGTGATGGAGAGCTGTTCTAGACAATTATCATACCAAGAAAGTAAAAGTACTTGGAGTCCTTTTTTTTCTATACAGAAACATGAAATTGTTTAGATTGGAAAAGACTTTAAGATGATCAAGTCCAACCAAGAACATAACACTGCCAAGTTCCTCCACCATGTCCCTAAATGTCACGTATCACACATTGGGGTCAAATTAATTCTATACAGTTGGAAGTAGTCCTGAAAGTACTTGTACACATAAATACCTCGACTGACAGTCTTTGCTAGGAGGGACCCTTTTTCCAAGTCCCTCCTAGCAAAGAGGAGGGTAGGAAGTTTTATAAGAGGGGTTTTGGTAAATCAGAGAGGAGCCTGGATACAGCCTCTGAACAGCACCACAGAAGGATGCAGGTCCCAAGAGGGTTGAATCCGGTCACACAGCCAGCTGAGGCACTGCACTATAGCCATCTTACCCCAAAACCCCATCCTGGCATCACACAGCAGAACATCCACCAGGAAATTCCAGCCTTCCCACTTCCAGGAGTCTCCAGCTGCTAAATGGCACTGTGGATCTGAATTCAAAGATGGGAATTTCCATTGCATCTCCATCACTGGCATCCTACTAGAATTACTTCAGGCTTTGTCCTTGGGGGGAAACATGCATTATGCATAGAAAGAATTTCTCCATCCATCTTCCAGAATGCATTATCACTCTTGAAAAGGGCTTTCCAAGTCACCAGTCTCATTGCAAAGGAAGGTGAGCTGACCCATGAATACTGCAGCTCTAAAGGTTCTCTGTTAGAAACACCATCCAAGAGGCACAAGGGGCAGGCAAGCTGGGTGCAGTCCCCTGGGTGACTGACCCTGTCCCTCAGGCCATCTGTCCCATGTCCAGTGCTGCTGAGTGCATTAAGCATCTACAGGGAGCTTCAGAAGCAGGGGGAAAGAGGACTACATCTTTGTGGAGGTATCAGGGACAGAGTCAAGAAACAGGGGATCTCCAAATGTCTCTTGGGACTTCCCAAATCCAACACAGTAAGATTAAATTTAGCATATTACAGTTTCCTCGGAGTGGGTAGCAGGCTAAGAGGATGTCTAGGGGCCAGTAGAATAGACAGAGAGAGAAAGCCACTGAAAACTTTTTGGGACATGCTCTAGAAGTGTATGCACGTACACTAAAGCAAAATCCCTGTTTTACCTTCTGTACTGTAATAGCAAATTTCTTGTTTTGCTAATGGAATGTGCAAATGCAGCAGGAAGTCTGAACCCAGACTCACGAGGGCTATTTTTACAGCTGGTAGAATCAGAGAAAAATACGGCCCAGAGACACAAGGCAATGCAATCATCCATGGCCTGCAGTTGGCTGCTCCCTTAATGAGCAGACATCTTATCCATGTGCCCAAAAAGGCCCCTTCAAATACAGCTCTGTTCCCATTGTGTTCTAATCCCTCCCCCCATTAATTGGCAAAAATATTTATGCCTGCTGTAGTACATTAAAAATTTATATTTCGGAAAATTAATGAGTTATGACATGACACCAGGCATGATAATTGAACCCCAGGCCCCAGCCCCGTTGAAGCTGTTTTAGAGCTATCTTACTTTTGGGGGCAAGAATAACCTCCAGATGGCATTGGGGATGTTAAAAATAAAGAGACATCCAAGCCTATAGACTGACTTTCCACCAAGGGATATATCTAATTATACATCCAGTTGACTTCCCCCTGCAATGTATTGAAAGCAATTATTTTAAATAGATAAAGGATGTCAGTGAGGTTCAATTTGCCTCTCTGTCTATCAGCTGTGCAATATAAGCATGCACAGAGTAAAGTCTTAGTCATGGATGTCCTGAAGTTGTATTCTGACATTTGTGAGTCTCGTTAAATGTGCTCCGTTTACTCGTTTGTTTTTTGTAATTGCAGCATATGAAGATTTTCAAGATTTTCAATTCCACTCTTGGCATTTTATTTAAAGTGATCCTGAGTTTAGTGCCAAGACATGTATCAGAAATGACCTTCAAGCTTGAGAGAAAATAATTTCATTTTAGAATCTGTCAATAAGCAATAGGCAGAAGCCTTATACATTTCGTAGCATCTATCAAACATTTTCTGTTAAGAACTTGCAGATCGTCTTGGAAGAGGCCATTCAACAACACACCACTTCTATTCACCTCCATTATCAAAGAGATGGGATTGCTACTAAGCCATTTCTGCACTCAGAAATTAGGTCAGCTATCAACAGCAACCGATTACGGAGCTCAAACGATCTGTTCTCTCTGCCTGATGAAAGGGAAGAATAACAGGGGCCTTTCAGTGCCTTACACTCAGGGCATCCTCATCTCAGCTCTGCTCCTGCATTACATGACTATACTTTTTAAGGACAGCCATTCAAGAAGGAGGTTATTTAGCAGCCAACTATAAATCCACCCAACAGTTGTTACATTCTGATTTTGCTAACAGGAGGCTGGATAACAGCTGATCAGAAAATTTGCAGTGAATATTCAGAGGAGCATCTCAGTCTTTACAGCTGTGAAAGTGGGATCAGATCAGGAACAGAATTGGACCCAGTGAATTACACAAGCACATTTGATAGAGAACTCATTTTGCACATCACAAGAGGGAAGGAGGAAGTTTTGAGTGACAGCCTCTTCAATAATAAGTTTTTGATTTCACAGTAGAAAAACTGCAAATTAAAATTTTTAGAAAGCAGGTGATAAATTAAGAAAAGTAAGTGTTCTCAAATGATTTAAATCTTTAAAAACACATCCCATGCATGCATTAGTTGTAGCAGAATGAAATTACCATGTTTCCAAAATTAATTCAGTAGCAACAAGCTTAACAGAAGGTAGACAGTTGCAAGTACGTACCAGTAATTTATTTCATAGCACACATTCATTTTGTGCAAGAATCCCCTATGCATTCTCACCAGTAGTTGGCTTTGAAATGTTTCAGCTAGTTAGGGATGCTGCAGACACCCAGCTCACAGATACCCTTGTCACAGAAAGGTAACTTGCAGATGTCCACAAGCCCCGAGCAGATGGTGCACTGAAGAATTTCTGCATACTGAAGGGCTGTTCAGAGTTAAAAGGAATTTTTATGAGCCCACCAAGAAGTAGCTGTAAGCACAGCTAATTTCTAATTATCAGACATTCAGCATGAATAGGACAAGCCCTCTGTGTTGTGCTTCAGCACACTGGAGTAAAGAAAAGCCTTCAAAACAAAGTATCAACAACACCAGAGCAGAATCAAACTGGCGTGGCTTTTCCTGAACCCAGATCCTTGCTCCTGTCCTCTCCGAGCCTCTACTAGAAAAGGATGGATCTGTCCCCCAAGAGACCCCTTGGGATTTATGGGCACTGAAATGTATGGAACAACAACAACAAATCAACCTGCTTTTCATTTTAAAAAACTATCCAGATTTTTGAGGAAGTAATTATACCTGAGACGGATTTTCTCCAGATGTTGAAAATATTAGTTTCCTTTTCATGAGAAAATAAGTTTGCTAACTTTCTAGTCTACTATTTTTTGTGACTCTCAGCCATTCTACTGAGTGGAATTTGATAAGTTAAAGCTGACAGGTGGTTGTAAGGAAAGCATTGCAAATTTGCAGATGCACCAATTGAATTCAGTTTTATACAGGATATATTTTGGAGTGGAGATACTTAAATCTGGAAGCATAAACTTCTAGAATGGCAAACACATATTTTGTGAGCTCATAAAGATTCGTTGCTATCATGTTTGTGCCATCCTACAGGCTTAAAGGATTTTTTTAAAGGTTATTCTGTTTAGAGCAGAAAGTAAAAGCATATAATCACATAAAATGTAAGTAAGAGATCACTTGCAGTTCTCTATCCTGTGTGTTACCTTTGGCAAGTAAACAGACTATTCACAAATAATAGCCATTAAAATGTTCTATTTCTTTTGTTGTTTCATTTTTTATACATAATGTTAGACCTAATTTTCACTCAGTGTGAAAACAGGTATTTTCAAATGTTGATTGGTAATAAATTTTTCATTAAAGCAGGAGGACCTATCAGAAAAATCTTCATTAAAACCTCATTATTTTCTCACCAGATTTAGCCTGGGAGGTTTTTTTTTCACAATTTCAACATCTAAATAAGAAAAACAATAGGCTTTTTGTAAAAAAAGGACAAGGCATACATTTTAACCCTTAGCTAAAATGACAACAGCCTCCATTACATCCACAGCCACTTCCACCCCAAGTCTCTACGCTCCTGCCTCCACCATCCCTCCTCTATCTGCTCCTATAGAAAGCATCCATCTAAACTGAATTTTCAAAAGAGAAGGTCCTGATTCCCAGATTTTAAAAGCTCTTTTCTGTCTGCATCTCCATGAAACATTAAACTGGATATACACACATTGAACTGCGTGCACAGTAAGAGCAAATCCAGCTGCAAAATAGCTGTAACTGGGGACCAAGCTTCCTCTTTTGGGGTTAATGTAACAGCAATAAAACCAACATACCTTCCTCCTTTGTCTGTTTATTATTAACTGATTTTCCTATTGGAAAAGAAAAAGGACAAGTTTTTTTCATTAAAACATTCAATAATGTTTTTAAAAAATAAAGCAAAATCCAAACATGGTCCTTCTCTCTAGTCAGGTCAGAGCCCTAATATCAAGTGCAGATATTCCCTGCAAAACTTGCAGATTTTTGGCAAATTATGTTGTTAATCAAGAGCATGACTGCACTTTGATTGCACTCAGTTATCTCTCATCTCTTTCTTCTAAAAACAGTAGAAAAAAAAATCCAGAACAAAAGGTTCACATCTCTCGCAGCTGCTCTTTATGCACATTAATTAATCTTGGGACAATTAAAATTCAATACAATGAGAAAGTGGCCAATATCATAATCAGATAAATGAGCTCACACAGTACTGAAACAATCAAATCAAACAAGCTTCATCAAATATTCCTCAAAAGTGACAGAAAAAATATGTTTCAATGCCTGTTTTCAAATTCCTCGATGATGTTCCGATAGCCTTGTCTCATCCTTAAGGGAACAAGAGTGTTGTTTCTTACTGCATGTGATGCATTATCTACCCTTTGAAACAGAGAATTTATCTCTACTACCTTTCTGGATCAAATCCTTCTTGAAATTCTAAACCAACTAGAAATGGCTATTCCCGCTTGAAGACAACTCAGCATCTGCAGATCAAAGGAGCTAAACAAATATTTCCTCTCTCAAAACCAACAAGAAAATCTTTCCAGTAGCAAAGAGATTCACTGCATAATTGCCACATGTTCCTTATTTCTCAGCAGCTTTAGATTTTACATTCAGACGTGTAATGGACATCATTTGAAATAGGACATTATTTCTGTCTTGATAATTGTGTTATGTTTAGAGCCTGACATCAGACATTAATGAAATCCTCCTGAAATGCAACAATGAGAGAGTAACTGGGTAGGTTATTTTTGTTAGTTACTTAAGACAATTTGGGGGCAGCTTCTCTAAGAATAAATATCTGCTCCTCCACAGGAGTACTGGCTCCTACGTGTCTGCCAATAGCCTAATTGCAGTTTTGAAGACAGAAAAAGAATGTATTTACTGTCTTGAATAGACAGGCTCTAGGTTCCTATGGAATGATGGCTGATTAAGAGTGCTGTTATTCTTCCTGTTATATGTATTGGTGACATGGTGGAAGGCTCTGTAATTAATGCCATGTGAGCTCATGAACTGAAATTGTGTGAGATCCTCACAGGCTATTGGCATTCATTTATAAGGAGGAAAATGAATCCATCCACTGCTTTACCTCATCTGCATACCACCTCTACCAGCTACCATCAGAGGCAGTTTTGGGGATTGCTTTGCTGGCAAACCTTCCCACCAGAGATGATGCAGTTTGTACAGACAGTGACCAATAAATTCAAACCCCTAAAAAGCACCTCTCAATGCCCACAGAATGAGACATAGCAAAATCACTTTTGGGTGACCATATTCAGACTAAAACTCTTGCCAGCACCACATACATTGATTGATTTCATACACCTAATCCAAAAAGCCCTGGCAGCAAAACCATTACATGTGGGCAGGCATTGAGCAATGTGCTTCCCAGAGCAGTAGTCCCTCTACCTGCTCAATGCTGTTCCCATTCAGATCAGGAATATGTTTTCCAGTCTCTCCAGCAGATAAGATTTAGATCCCACGTTTGTGTAGGTGGCTACTTTTATGAATCCATTCAATAACAACTTGGGAGAATTTTTCAGCGTGATTAACAAATATAAAAGTGTTCAAAATGAGTGCCCTTTTCAGTGTTTCATGATCCACCTGAGAGTTATCAGTAGAAATCTGAAAAATGCCTTTCAATTAAGATTAAACTTAAGTATAAATTGGATTTTTTTTTTTTAATTTAGATCTCATTACAACCCAGTTCATCCCTCCAGGTGAAGGACTGGAGCTGTTCAAGGTTTCATCATGCAAATCCTTTTTCTTGCTGTGACGTTTTTGCTGCTGTTAAGCACAGTAAAAATGGGAGATGGCCCAGGCTGCTGCTCCTTTGAGCTTCACACTGGTTATACTGGGGGTGTAGAAACACTTCATTCTGTGAATCCCAGTGCGTAAGCATCTGGATAACTTCAACTGACTTGAAAATCTCTGTGTTCTTCCCCCTCCCCCCCCCACATTCCTTGCTGTTGGGAGTGGTGCTGTTGGGATTGAGGAGACCACAGTTTTATCCTGGTTTCTGTCACAGTGCCCTTGTGTGACCTTGCATATTCTCCACTCACAATATATGCTGTAATCCAGAGAAATTCACTCTCCTCTTCATGTAACACTAACCCTCAATCCCAGCCTGAAGCAAACCAACAACAGCCTTGATTAGGAGGGAAAAGGAGCAGCAAAGCACCTTCAGATGCCAGCACTTGTAGCCCAGCACACTTTACATTTCTCCAGCTTTCCCTGCCCTGGGCACCTTCAGCACCCTGTTTCACTTCTTCCACAGGTACCAGTGCAACATCAAAATGGCAATTTCTTCCTCTACTGAATTGCTGTCAATACCCAGGCATACACAGCCCTACCAAGAAGGGGAGGGTGGCAGCATAACTGCAATTCTCAAGGGTGCTTCCACCCTTGTATATGTTTTAGCAGTGCTCGTAAATTCCAGGGTTTGGTAAATTTTATCTGATTGTCAATTCGTATTTGTCCCAAGTTAATAATATGCTATTTTTTACAGTTTGCTGTCTAAAAATCCTCTATTGAAAAATGTTACCATCCTACTTCCAAAGATCACTAATATTTAGAGTAGTTGAAAATTACAATCAAGTATCACGAAACCCATCTCAGCTTTGGGAAAGGCAGTGTTTTCCCTACCCTCATGTCATTAGTGCATTAGGCAGTTTCCAGAAAAGCAAAGAACTGGAAGGTTCTTTCATCTGGTTATAACCACTTTGCATGCTCTCAGCTCTGCTTCTTCAGCAGGAATTCAGTGCCAGCAAATGACAGGCTCTTTACCTTTTTCCCCCTCTTTTCTTAAGCTATATTCCCCATTGCTTCCCACTGAGCAAGAGCTTTGCTTTCTCACCCCATGGTCCAATTTCCTGAGTTCACACAGTGCCGTCTGAATAGCAGCATCCCAAATTGCCTTTTTCTGGTTGTGTGGTCACACACACACTCCTCATAACAAGCGGCCAAGGTTATGGTTGTCCTGACAAGGGGAGAGGAGGAACAAGCTGCATAACTCAGAGACATCAGTCCACTCAGAAGCTGGGCTTCCACCAGCCAGGTCTTCTCCATGATCATGGATCCTGCTGAGGATACAGAGAGATTCTTCTAACAGACCCAAGGGTTTGGGAACTGCCCCACCCCTCTGGACTGGTAAATCTGCATAGCTGCAGGTTTGGCTTGTCCCCACAGTAGCTGCAAATTTGCTTTTCATGCCCTTTGCCTGGAAATGTGGAGACAGTCTGGCATTACTGAGACAGCAGAGAGTGAAGGAGGAATGGAGGCACAGTAGGCATTACAATGGAGGCATTACCTCCTCTGCAGTGGGGTTATTCTCCACTGAAAAAGTGAGAAATTTGTACCACAGGACTTCTGCCAAAGTCACAGATTACAAAGGTCAGCCCAGAGGCAATGCAGGATCTTTGCGGTACCTCCATCCCTCCAAAATCTTTACAGATGCCTAACTTCTCACTGCATGGGCTGTGAGCACAAAACCACCTGCTAACTCAACCAGTGCTGGGGGCCCCAGCCCCCCAAATGCCAGAGAAACCCAGGGCTTAACTCTGACCCATCATGAAAGGAACTGGAGAAACTTCACTGTGCCTGCACACTGAGCCCCCCCCCACTATAGCAAGCAAATAAATCCCACTGACTAACGCAATAATGCCTCACATTGTGCATTTCCCAGCATTTTCCCTTTAACTACAACGCTAAATTAATAATAAAAAGAAAAGGGGACCAGATGTGTCACTTTGGTTGCCAGGGTACCTTCAAACACGGGGGTTCCTTTCAGCAGGCAGCAGCCTGACTGCCATCCTGGGTGCAGCAGGGCTGCTCTGTCATGAGGAGCTTGGTATTTCACTGCAGGCTGGAATAGCACAAAATATTTCTTTACAAAATCACGTGTGTTGGTTCAGCATGGCCTGGTTTTTGGTAGCAGGAGGGCCACAGAAGTGGCTTCTGTGAGAAGCAGCTGGAAGCTCCCATCATGTCCAACAGAGCCAATCTCTGATGGCTCTGAAGATGGACATGCTGCTGGCCCAATTAAAGAGGTTAGTAACCCCTTTGTGATGACATATTTAAGAAGAAAATAAAAACAACACACAGGCAGTTTTTTCCCGGGTTGGTGAGGCACTCCTGGGAAGAAGGAGGGGCTGAGGGTGGGGGGAAGGTGTTTTAAAGGCTTATTTTGCTTCTTATTATCCTCCTCTGACTCTGCTAATAATAAATTTACCCTATACCTTTAAATTTAAACATGTTTTGCCCTTAGAGTGTTTTCTCTCAATCCTGATCTCAACTCATGAACCCTTTGATAATTTTTCCCCCCTCTCCTCTGCCCAACTGTAGCACGAGAGGGCAAGAAAACAGCTGTCATGGGTGCCTTACATTTGGCCAGTATCAAACCACGACATCACGGGAGGTCAATGTCACAAACACTTGGTGCTTTCAGCATTTTAATGGCAGGTGGAAGTATTTCACCTCTCTGTGGATGGTTGCATAGCATCCAGAGAGGCTTTGCTAAGAGACTGCAGCACTTGACCACTCCCCTGC
The DNA here is from genome assembly GCF_029207755.1 of Chamaea fasciata. NCBI lineage: Eukaryota > Metazoa > Chordata > Aves > Passeriformes > Sylviidae > Chamaea > Chamaea fasciata. Next base: position 74,847,384 of record NW_027094089.1, read on the forward strand.
AGTCCTGGAACCCAGGAGAGCTGCTGCAAAACCCAAATGCACCAGCACAGACTATCAGAAAGGAATAAAAACAACTGTCCCACGTGCACCCTCCTCCTCCTCCTCCTTACAGGCCTCTTACAGCCTTCTCCTGAGCAAGCAAGAGGGGCTGGAGGCAGCAGCCATTCTCAGCAGATGATTCTTCCAAGAGCAGGAAAGAAGCCTGCAGCACTTCCTGCACTGGAGAAAATCACTGAGGGAGAAACTTGTTTAGTAGTTCTGCATAAGCAGTGACACCCTATAGCCTCCCCAAACTGTTTCTGTAGGAATCAACACTTCCAGTCCTTGGAAGCCCCAGAACAGATCTCAGCATCTGAATTTCTTGTTCCTGTGTTGTTTCTTTCTGAAAATAGGATTTCCGAGAAGCTTAAGCTCCCAGCAACAGCCTAGGGAGTTGAATTTATTCATATATATCTATGCATATAATTGGTTCTGCAGAAATGTGGAAAGTCAAAATGACACAGTTAGGGTGAAATCATAATATATTGATTTAAGGCATCTGCAGCCTCTTGCTGAGGCAGCAAGTACTGGCATCCACACAAGATACGCAGTCAGTACCCCTGAAAATAATTTTAAATGCCCTGCACTCTGCTCCCTCATGGAAAGGTGGAACAGCTCTGGCTCCCCAGCATATCCTCATTTCCAGGATCAGCCCCAAGCCTGCAGACAAGCAGTATCACAACTGAAAAACATCAAGTTAAAGGTCAAAGTCACCTGGGCAGGGAGCAGAGAGCCAGCCTGGTGTAGAGCCAGCCCTTCTGGCAGAGCCACTGTCTGTCTCTGTGTTTTTACTTCTGCTCCAGACCCCAAGGGAGATGTGTGCTTTCTGACAGGACAGTCTAAGATGGGATGTCAAGGAAATCCATGTCCTAATTATCCACTATCCCTAGCACAGTTACCAAGACCCAAAAAGAGGAGAGACTTCTAGTCTTTCCCCCCTGCTTTCTCTCCAGCTAGGCAACCCTCACTAACTTCATCCAGGAATTGCATCTCATTTGTTTAATAATGATAGAGACTATTAGTGGGTAGTAACAAAACACAGTGCTTTGATGTGTATTTGATAACAAAAGTTAATGTATGCTCAAAGGGAGAAGGGAGCAAATCAGCCAAAGGAGAGTTCTGGGAGGAAATACAGTTTGCGGTCTCTCCCAGTTTCCAGCCCCATATCCATTAACTCCCAAGTGCCAGAGAAACCCCTGGTAAATCAGTGTCAGGGTAGTGGGAAGCGCAGTGTTGCACACACAGCTGCATTAGCAAAGCCCATTCCATTTCTGGGCTGTTGATGCCATGTTGTTCACTCAGGAGACATGATGCTCTGACAAAGCTATTTCCTCATTGGAATGACCTAAAGAGGACAGCTTGGCTCACCAGAGAGTTGACAGTTAAGTTGCTTGGACAAGGAGACTGCAGCTGCTCGGAGTTTTGAAAAAGGACGTTTTAAAGAGAAGAAGCAAAAAGTACCATTTGACACTCCAGAGGTTTGGCTGAAATTTCCTTTTGGGAAGGGGTTTATAACCTGAATGGATGCACAAGCCATGAAAGCAAGGCACCCATGAAAGTCCAGGTCCTTGCAGGAGCTCTTCTGCAGGCTGGGGTGGAGAAGCTCACAGACCACAAGTGCCCTGTTGCCACCACAGTCTGGCTGTGAACAGCACACCCAGCATATCCTCCTTCCCACTGCCTTTGAGACTTGAACCAGTGATGCTTTGTAGGTCATGATAGAAGGACATCTAGAGCCACTGCATAGCACACAAATACCTGCTTAATTCATAGAACCACGGAATGAATGAGGTAAGAAAGTGCCCCATGGCCCTTCAGTTTGTATCTTCCAGGTGAACCTTGTTCCCCTTTCCTTATGCCCCACACTTCAGGTAGGTAAAGGTGGATATTAGTTTCTGCTCCATCTCCTTATCTCCAGGCTGAACTATCCACATGCATCTTACTTCAAACCCTGCCGGTTCCTGACATATGTTTCAATTAGAACAAACAAACAAACAAACAAAAAGCAAAGCCACAATCAGCACCAACATTTACAAAACCTAAACAACTTCCCCCACCAACAATCCCAAATCCAACGTTTTAGGAAAATTAGAATAAAAAGCACCAGCAAATTATCACATCTCTGACTTATATAATGAAAATTTCAACTTCTAAATTATATCTCATGCTCTTGGCCTTTGACAGCATTTATATGCTTGGCTATAACTTAGAAAAAAAACTCTTTAAGGATGAACAAGCCAAGGCAAATTTTAACACTTTAACACTTCATTCTGACTCAGATTTCCAGCACTTAGAGAAATTGCAGATTTTGCCATGCTAATCCTGCTCATTCATATTAATGCATGGGAGATCAGTATTAGCATGATCAAAATGCAGACTCAGTGTTGTGAGCTTATTTATTTAAAATAGGGTTTATCATCAGAATGCAACACTGAGAGAACATTAATACTGTGAAGGCAGCAAGGCTTGCTAAATTGCTTTGAGAACTTAGAACAATGTTATACAGAATACCTCAGAAGTTAATCAAGTACTTTGTGGGAATTATAGATCAGGGAATTAGAAATCATACTGGACACAAGGTACGAGTGATAATCTTTGAGTGATTTGGTACAGTAGAACTAATCCCAGAAGGGACAAAATTATGTCCACAATGCTCAGTGAGAGAGCACAAATGTCACAAGATCTGTCATTTTGAAGCCTGAAGTTTCTTAGTGTCAGTTTGTCTGAAGAAAAGGAAGAAAGCCAGTTAGCTCACGATATGCTTCAAAGTCTTTCATGAAAGATGACTTATGGGAATTCATTTAAAGATATATATAAATTCATTTCTGCAAAGATAAAATGTATTTTTTGAAAACTGATGCCAATGTTTTGGCTCAGAGAAGACACAGGAGATAAGGGCAAACTGGATCTTTCTGTACACAATAGCTCACATGAACAAAGCAGCCTGGCAGACTTGTGCAGTGGAAATGGATATTGTTCTTGCTCTTGTGGATTACGTTGTGCTCAAAACCCAGTGTTGAGAAGCTTAGAGAGATGAGAATATTTTGATGGGTACTTCTATTTCATCCATCCAGAAAGGATTTTAAGCCTGCAAAGTTGATTACATTCTTTACATTTTGCTGCTAGAATAACAGTTATTTCTGCTCCCACTACTAGTGGAGACATCTCCCACATCAGGCCAAAGCCGGCTGCTTGGAAATGAGAACTGCAAAATGCTGACTGCCAGGAAGGGCAGCCAAGAAAGACAGAGTTCAGAGGGTGTTAGTGGGAATCACACAGTCTCTTTTTATGTCTGACATCTAAGCTGATTTAGCTGCAATTTTTCAGAACCATCCTGGAAGATATACATTTCTTAAATAAGGATGTTTCAGTATTTCTCATTAATAAACCTAGTCTTTTGAAGCTCTGAGGAGCTCAGCTACCCTCTGAATGAAGCTTTGCACTCATTATTCCAACTTGTTGCTGAAATGTTCTTGGGTAACAAAGCAGAGCACATAATATGGTTGATCATTTAGCTCCAGAGGACACAAAGGCAGAAACTGCACTCCTGTTAGAAGATATTTTTATGAGCCATTCTAAAGAATGGATTTTTTCCCCCAGAGTGTAATTTGCTTTCCCTCAGGAATTTACACATGCTCGAAATCTAGACAATCATGAGAACAAAAGCTACTAAATTCAATGAGCCAAGGAGTTTGAATTTTTTTTTTTTTTAATTCTTCCTCCTCTGCAGGATAGGTGGTACTCTGTCCTCCACCTGGAGCTCATTTCAGCTGGGCTAGATAGGTAGTCACAGCAAGGCTCCCTCTCCTTGCTCCAGTGCAGAGGTACACGGTCCCTGCCTAAAGTGAGCTCATGCTTCATTGAGGTCTTGTTACAGAAGCCCTGCGCAGGCCAGGCCAAGCCAAGAAAGATGCAATGAGGGTGGAAACTCTTGGTTTCTCTGGAGCAGCCCAAATCAGGCAGGAGTCAAGCAGGCAGTAGAAAGACCCTCAGTGCTTTCACTGTGCTTCAATTTGATCTCCAGCTATTTTAATTTGCAGAAGTCTCCCTCTGTGAGGCAAGGTGGAAGGAAGTGAGAGAGGAAAGGAAGGAGGAGAGCCTGGTCACAGCTCCCAATAGGGGAGCAGCACGGCTGAGACATGCACAGGTACCCAGGAGTATGCTGTGTGCAGAAAGCTGGATTTTGGGCCCTCTGGAATGTCTCAAAATGCTCAAGAGCAATGCTGCCCCATCCAGGGAGCAGGAACAGCTGCAGAGGGATAAGTTGTCACATCCCACCTTATGTCTGGAAAAGCACTCAATGTATAGGAAAACTTTGCTGAAACAGCAAACTGTTGTGCACAACAGTGATCTACAACATGGCAATATCCTTGTCCTCAATTGCCCTTTTGTGAAATTGCACAGCTCCTTTCATAACAGTAGTTGGGGAGCGTCAATTCCAGCTCTCGGCCTCCTGCCCAAATTGCAGAGCTGGGCCCAGGTGCTCCAATTCAGGCTGCCCCACAGTGGGGTTTAGCCACTCTGTCCAGGGACAGCCAGCTCCACAGGAAACCTCACAAGAGGTGTCACCACATGACCTCCCCTTCTGGCAACATGAAATCTGTTTGCTCAGGTGGGAGCAGGGAGGAGGGGCAGAGCTACAGGGAGCTGTTCTGTATTCCTACAGCAAATCCCACATGGCAAATCATCTACAGGGCCCTGGCTTTACCTGGAGGGTGGGATAACTCCAAGGACCAAGGGAGTGGCTGCAAACAGGCACAAAACATCACCTGTGCTCCCCTGCGTCACCACACAAGACTCACTGCTGGAAGGCCAGAGGGGTAATGCTCAGGGCAAGGTTTGTTTAGTAAATATCTATTCATGTGCAATGCCTCTCTAAATAAGAAGATCCTTGCCTTTGACTCCATAGACATTCCCACTCTGCCATATGCCTAGGAAATGCTGTCCCTACCACATTCACTCTGGTTGTTTTGTTGCTGAGAGTTTTAAGCCAGGTTGCAAAAATCTCAGAACAGCTTTCCATAGCACAGGAAAGCTGTTGTGTTGGGTTTTATTTGGCTGCAAGTGTTCAAAAGCAAATGCTATGATTTATAAAACCGGGGGAACAAAGGTAAGAAAGCTGCAAAAATATATCTGACTACTACCCTACTGCTGTTTAGCTCCAAGAGGAGGAATGTAGTTGCCTGCATGCAGCCTAAGCCATTCTGCACACCATCATTTCATGCCAAATAACAGGGAAATATTTGACCAAAGCAACCCCTAAAAAACTGAAGAACAGTTTCAGAGCCCACAGCCAGTACCATCACTCAGAACAAAATTATTGCTAACCCTGACACGCATTCATAAACACAACCTTCATGAAGCCACTGGAGAAGGGACTGAAACAGCAGATCATTAGGAGACTAATTATGGCCAACTCACAGACATTTTTATGACCTAGTTAACATTTGATGGCCAATATTAGCAAATGCAGCCGCCTGTGTCAGAGAACCTCAGTGGTGCCCATCTTTGTGCACTGCTGAGCCCTTGCTGATCCTGTCCCTGCTGCTCTAAAAACACAGCCCTGAGCCAAAGAGAGAAACTCTGCTGCTCTTCAGAGGTGGGCATTTTTAACATTAAGAAAGCAGCTGAAAGACGCAGGCAGAAGAGTTCCAGGGATCATAACAAAGATCACAAAACTGCCATTTTCTAAAATTAATCACACATCCTATGAGTTCTCCCACTTCTTGTAGGAGTCGTGGGGCTTTTTGAGTGGATCTTTTTCATATATTCTATTTAAACTTGTTTGTTAGTTTTGCATGACTTAATAAATCCAAACAGCCTTTACTGAACAGAAATGCCAAGACTCTCTTCAAACCAGAGGGCATTTAACTCTGTAGTACACAAAGGGTTTGGTTTTTTTAAGCCTCTTAATTAGAAGTGAAATTGCACCAAACAAATTTTTGTGGTGATCCAGAGCAAAAAGGTCATGATTGAAAACAAAACAAAAAAGCCACTATAATTAAATACCAAACTACTGATGTAGAATTGAATAATTAGGGACACAGAGAAAGAAGCTCCTGACTTAGAAGGCAGCCTGTGGCTGCAGGAACTTTCAGTGAAACTGGCACTCTCATAGGAAACTGTTCAAAATGTATCTATACTCTCAAGAGCACGGCAGCATATCACAGGAGCAGCTGCGACTTTGCCTTACCTTTAATGATCTCAGGTATAAAAGTAATCATGATAGACTAGTTAATTACAGCTTTCCTACTCAGTAATATAAAAGATCTTACTCTGCTTTAATTTTAATGTCAAAAAGGGGAGGTAGAGAATGAAAAGAGACCCAGGTAAGGAGCATACAATTTTGCTAAATATAATCCGTGGATTTACCAGCCCCCAGCTAGCACACATAGAAAAGAATACAAATGGGAAGCCCATTTTATTTTATGCAAATGAGAAGCCCATTTTCTTCCAGCAGTCAATACCCAGCTCATTCATCAGGGCCATTACCTGCCTTTCCACATGCCGGCGTGGGAGTTATGAATTTCATCTCCTCCCACACAATGGCTGTGGCCCCCAGTCTGCTCCTTTGGTGGCAAAAGGGCTTTTGCTCTGAGCTGTGCAAGCACTCTGTCTGCAGCTGCAGACCTACCTGAGCACCAGTTCAGGAGACGTGGGAGATCAAGCAGAAACACTCTAGCAGATTTCAGTTTTGCCTACCCCATCTTCACTCCAGAGGAGTCTCAGGAAAAGGCTCACAGTGTTCCCCCAAAACACTAGCTTCTGTACGTATATATTTATGAGGGCAAGATAACAGCAGCAGGGAGCACAGCTCAGCTCAAATCAATGCAAAAATGAGCCTCCTTTTTCTTTCAGAGTAGCCCAACCCACCTTTCTTTGTTTTATATTTCAGCTGAGCTAACCGAGCGCAGTTTTCAGGTTGTGCCCACACTGTAATTGCTCAGGGCCCCATTACCTAGGGATATGGGACATGCTGCCCCCAGCCCCCTAAGAGTTTACAAAAATATTCATGCAAAATGTTTTGTTTGCCTTTGCTTCATTTGGCTTTCACCCTTCAGGCTTATTTACACGAGCTGAAGGCAGAGGGGAGCAGCCCTGAATTTCATCTCGCCTCAATAGAGCTGGAGATTGCTCGGTGCAGAGCTGCAAACAGAGGGTGACCTTGCTGCTGTCAAACCCCAGCCCCAGAGGGGCACAGCCATGGCTGATCCAAGCTCTGCTCACACCCTCAAGTGCCTGTGGTGATCCCCCTGTGCCTGCTCAGCCTGGCAAGGAGGGAGCAACTCTGTACCCCTGAGTTTCTTTGCTGACACAGAGCCTGGGTGGGAGGTGAGCCCCTGGGGCAGTGGGGTGAAGGAGGTTTGTTGCAAGAAGGAATTGGGATGACCACAATCTGTGCTGTCCCAGAGGAGCATGCAGTGTTCTTTCTAGCTGAATGCAGTTTCTTCATGGCTCAAGAACATTTAGTTGTGGCATGAAATGCTCTGGGAAAAACTCTGCATCCTATTTACACCTGCTTCCATTAGCTGGAAATGGTTTTCTATAGGTGGGAACATCGAGGTTTCTATTCTGTCAAAAATATCAGCAACATTGCTAAACTCTTGTAGCATTTTCCCAAAATCTACAAAAAGGAAAATATGTTTGCTTTTTGAGATGTGAGGATGCTTTGGGAAAGGCAGAAATGCTAGTGGGTCATTGTTCAATGACAAACTCCCTGCTGTTTATAAGGGGCAATTAACTAATTGCTTCCTAACTAATTGGTAATAGTAATTAGTATTATTAAGTACTAATACTTACTAATTGCATGCTAACTAATTGCTAACTTATATGCCTTATGGACTTCTTATAAGAAATAAATAATAATCATCTCTTCAGAATATTTTTTGAAAGTCTGAGTTTTATCCTTAGCTTTAAACACACTTAAATCTTTTCCATAGCTCATAGCAAGAGCCTCCAGAAAGGGGAACACAGTCTGTGGGTGGCTGTGCCTTTCAATGGAGAGGGTGAGTTCCAAGGAGCAGACAAACATCATAGAGCATGGAGGAGCATCTTAAAATAGAGGGAATAGGACTCCCTCGATGGCAAGTCAGGTACAGACAAAGACAGCCTTCTGCAGACAATGTGCCCTGTACCTCCCACTCTCAGTTCATCAAAAACACACAAAAAATGTAACATTTTGCAAAATCATCTTTGTAATAAGTCCTCTAGAATAGGATCTTCTCCATTGACCTTGGTGGTTGCTGTCAGGCAGGATGGGCAGCAGCAGAAGAGAGAGAGGAAGAGAGAAGCACCACATCCCACTTCAAACAGAAACATCCTACTTTAGAGGGGTCAAGAGATGTTGCTCATTTTTGGTTCATATCCCACTAACCGCCTCTTAGCCATTCTGGAGTTGGCCAGCCCCTCTCCCTGGCTCCCAGAAATGTCTGTGCATTTCTCATTTTGTTCCAGCATAGGGCAGAAGTAGCTTTTAAAGCCCTGGCTGTGCCCATAAAGCAGAGCCAGACAGCTCCATGCACAGCTCCACTCATGCTTCCCTGCACCACAAGCAGAAAGATGGCACAGAGAAATTATAACCAACTCCTAGACAGTCTCCCCCAACTGGGCTTTGCAGTGACAGTAGAGTAGCTTGAAAGAAAAACACGGTGTAACAAGATTTTTGTAAGTTTTGCAAAACACTCAGTGACCTTTAGCAACGCAAGGCTGGGGAACAGACTGGCAGGGGGTGTATGAAGTGAGCACATTCACTTGGCTTCACGTGCTGTCTATGCAACAGTGATTTTTAACAATTCAAAGCTGCCCACTCTCCTGTCATATGAAAGTTCAGCTGTTCTCCCCATTTCAGGATGAATCACAGGGTGATGAAATTGCCTACTAGCTAAGGGCCCAATCCAGCACTGGGCAGGCTGGCTCCTAGCTCTGCCCTAAACCCCACAAACGTTATTAAGACCCTCTGAACTGAATCAGCCTTCAGGGCTGGGATTTTTGTGCTGGCTCCCACAAAGCAGAATTATTTCCTTTTGAAATTCTCCAGCCATGCATTCAAGAAAGATTAACCTGTGTTTACTAGGTAGAGGAAATAAGACAAATGGATGTCTCTGCCTGATACCAGGAGATCTCAGGTGGCCTGTAAGAGCAGAGGCTGCAAATCCACAGCCAAGCAAAATGTCATCTGTATTACTCAGACTATGGGAGCATTTAGCATGTAAATTTGCTACAGTCAGAGCAAAGGGTTTCCTGATCGATCCAGTTTCACACAGGGCAAAGAACTAAAAAATGGTAAATTCCCAGTCTGTAAGTCTGGGCAGTTCCCAGAAGCAGCAGAAGGGAAAGGACACATCAGAGCAGACTGGAGACCTGGTAGATCACTTTCCATGTGGTACTGAAACTACTTTGTGGTTTTGGATACAGACCTGGTTCACAGTAATCATACATGGTCTTGGTTTCTACACAGCCAAAACATGACTTAGAGGGGTGGAATCCCTGCTGATCCATAACAAAGGAGCAAACCTGTTGAAATCCCATGGAAGCAGGGTATAAAGAATCACAGTATCAGGAATCAGGACACTCACTACCAACAGCCTTCTAGCTCCTGTGAAGGAACTGAACTAGTTTCTCCTAGTTGTGTCTGCCTTTCTCTTGCAAATGAATCATGAACCTTCCTGTCATTTCCTCATAAAATTGTTCAATCAAGATTTCCATACAGCTGGCTTGAGTGCATCCTTCCTATTACATGAATATATGCGAACGGATGGCATTATTGATGCAAGCAAGGGGATAAAAGGTCACTGAAGCAAGTTTAATTAAAGAGAAAGTCTGAAGTTGAACAAGACTTAGCTAAACTGAGACATATTGATTAGCTGAGCTAACAGTTTTAATTATAACAAGACAACCACAAGTTTGCTTTGATATTGAACAGAGACAATCCTTCAGATCACACTATCACATCTCTCTGACATTTCCAATCACTTGGGAGATTGCTTAGGCTAAAACCAACAAAAGACAACTGCAAGTGAGCAAAGGTCTCCAGCCCAATGTGGGCAGAGTTCCTGTTCTTGATGAAATTCAAACAGATGCTCCTGCAGAGCACCCTTCTGTGGGGTTAAGAAGTCATAGCCATCTGTGTGAAAACGGGCCCCTTGGAGCAAAACAGGAATGGTAGAATGACTTAATTCCTGTAATTATACAGCTAACACATATTAAATATAATTTGAAAAAAACCAACATCTTCAAGCATCACCCTAGAATTTGAAATCAATTTTTTAAAAAAGGAAGACAAAGGGGGTGTATACACTTATCCTAGATCAATAAATGGTGTGGAGAAGGGAAAAAAATATAGTGGTTTTTTTTTTTTTTTTAAACCTTTGTACAAACCAGTGTTTGGGCAGTCAGCAGCACCATTCCTGAACAGAGGATGCATCCACAAGGCCCTTCTGCCTCTATCTGCTTCTCAAGAGAAGGCTATTTCTCCCATCACTTGCAACGTGAGACAACCCTGAGTGCAAGTTAATATTTTTGGGTTAAGTTTTAAAATATGTCTTATCCCAGAAGAACAGATCACTTTCACCAAAGATCACAGAATTTTTCTTTACTTAATCTCCCTCATTTTCAAAGCACTCTTCCAAATGAAGGGGTATTGCCTGCACATTAGCTCCATCACACATGTGACACTGCAGATATGCAGCCGATAAAGGAACACCAAGGGGAAAGGGAGCAACAGGACTCTGAGAAAGTTTGTAATTATCTGAGAGGATGTATCCAGTTGACAGTTGATGCTGGTGAGAGAAGAGAGGCAGAAAAATGAGTCCAACCTCTGCACCACAGATGCAATTTCATCAAAAGAAAACTGCTTCTCATAAATTGTTTCAATATCCTGAACAATCTGATAAACAATGAGACTCAGAGCATAAATACAAAAGAACCTGGAGGACGGGTGAGACTTCTAGTCATGGCAAACTCCAGCACAAGAGCAAAAAAATTCAGGGCAAATACTGCCTAAGAAGAACAGGATAGCATCAGATGTGAAGAGCTAATTGAAATTATCCCGGTGTAGCTAAAGTAATTAAGGTGAAGCTTAGTTCTATTAGGACCTAACTCTCCTCTGGGGAAGGCTGCCCTCCAGTGCCAGCTGGGCAGCCACCCCTTTGACCCTGCCGGCTCCCACTGCTACACAAATCCACCCATCTAACCAAACCCTCTGCGCTGTCACAGACTGGACACTGCCTTTCCAGGCTTCAGCCCCCTGCTCACCTCTGGAATCTGAGGGCTCTGGAGTTCAAGTCAGAAGCCCCTCCATGGCACAGAGCTAGAGAGAAGGGGATCCAGCAGCAGAGGCTGGTCCCCATCACCCAAGTGGATGCCAGAAGGTAGCAAAGACCATGCTTTTGGGACTGGGGATTGCAACTACTGCCTCAAGAAAAGGGGTTCATACCTAAAGCAAGGATGCTCCAAGCTCATCCTGAAAGTAAAGGTACGGAGCAAACCCAGGAGGACCTCCTATGTGGTGACTCATACACAGCAAATAACACTACAAAGAGCTGGGGCCCTCCACCTCCCAAGGGAAGAGGGTCCTGTTACATCCCTCTCTTTTCACCCTTGTTTCTCACTTGCCATTTCACCCCCAGACCCTGGCAATAACAAAGCCATCATTTCTCTCCACACCTGAGGCTTGTATTAATTCCTCACAGCTCTTCCCTCAGTCCATCAGCTCCTGCTTATATTTCCCCAGTAATCTGCTGGAGCCAGAGGGACAAAACCACTTCGTGTTCATCTCCTTGAGGCTGTTCCACCCTGCCCTGTGGTCAGCTTTGGGCCTTGGCTTGCAGAAGCAGAGAACTGAACGGCCCTCAGGTTGCAGTGATAAGGAGTGATTGCCCTGCAATCAGCAGCCAGCCCTATGAAGATCAGCAGCTTTGATTTTGCTTGATAGGAGAAAGAGAGGTTAGAAATATTCTAGCCTTGATCCCAGCTGGTCAGGTAAATTTTTGAAAGATGCAATAGAGCCAAGATTGTGTTAGGAAGTAGACTTTTGTGGTTTTTCCCCCCCAGACTGAACAGCATGCTCAGTGATATCATAAATAATATGCTGAAGGCACAATCATAACAGGAGGAAACCCAAATGATTCTCTGAGCTGGTACAGAGGACAAGACCTCCACCAGACAAGGAGTTTTTGCAATTAGAAATTGCATTTTAACAGACATCATTATAGTCACTGCATGAAGATGAGAGGCTGATCCATATTTAGTTACATCCCTGAAAAACAGCTAACAAAGTGCTTCCAGATGATTAGTGGAACCAGAGATGAAGTGAGGGTACAATCATGTGCTCGGCATGAGAGGGGGGAGCTGTTCTGCACAGGACAGCAAGGAAGCAGCCATGGACTCCCCTGGAATACCAGCCTCATCTCCTTTGAACCCCCTGATTGCTGCTGCACACTTCCCATGAAATGGTAATTCAAATGCAGGCTGAGTCCTTGTTGGCTTCCCTTGGCTAAGTCAAGAGAGTTAAAACCCATCCACAAGTACTCTTGAAGTTCAGTCACTGCTGTTTGTACAGTAGAGCCAGGAATAAAACACCTCAGAATCAAGAATTCAAGGACCCTGTCTCAAATCCCCCATGGTGGCAATCAGACTGATCTCAAGCTCATCCTTTTCTAACTGAAAGTTGAATTTTAAAAGTTTACAACTAATCTACCCTCTCTCTTCAAAACAACACATTTAGAAATAGTAATTCTCTTCCTGCATGTGACTTCAGCTTTTTACCTCATAACTAAAAGGCAGAGCTCAGCTTTCTGCAAGACTGAACTTCCCCTGATTTCCAGGCCTACCCTGCACCCAGGCTGCTCTGTCCTAGGAAAAGCTTATTGTTCTGTTTGCTAAAATCCAAGCAGTAAGGTCACCCCAACATAAAACATTACAACAGAATATTTCTGGTATTCAGTTATTGCAGAGAAACAGATCTTCAGTCTCAATGTCAGCTGTATGGTTGCAGGAGAACAAACAGATGCTGAAATTAATGATATCCACATTCTTTCCTTCTAGGTTTTGGGCTTTCCACAAATAAAAGATCTTCCATTAAAAAATTCTAGTCACTTGAACTTGCATCTTTTCATTTTATATACAATTTTTCCTATTGTTACTGTATCCTGAGTTTTTCTGAGTAGGGATTCTTTCCACCACACTATGTTCCGTGTCAGATCCTGCTCTGAAAACATGATACACCAAATGTCATAGTACCACACAGGATATCTGTCTAATAGACTTTCACTCCTTTCATCTTCTTTCACATCAAAACACAAAGTATTTCCAGGCTCTTTAGAAAGCCAGCATGGTCTCTGCAGCACACCAAGATCAATCTACAATTTTAATGTAGTTTTGTCAAAAAGTATTAATGCACCTAATGGCAACATAATGAGGCAAAGCTTAACCCAGCTGCATGAAAATTAAAGCAGATGAATATTATTTCACAGGATCTAGTCCTTCAGCAAAGCAGTTACTTGCCTGTCTGCATGCCAAATTTGAAGCTACCATTCTCTCTGATGTGAAATTCTACTATCTGATTAAAAAAAATCTATACCTCACATGAAGAATTTGAGCCAATTTGATTTGCACTGATAATCTGTGGTTTTCAGGAAGCTGACATGTGGACAATCTGTTAGAATCATCATAAAATCCTGGGATGGGGTAAATTACACAAAAGCCTCTCTGGACTGTGGTTTCAGGTGAGGAGTTCTGTGCAGAGGCAATGTCCTGCATTTCATTCTTTGCCATTTTCAAAGGTGGGATAAATCCTTCCCACACTGTGTTTGTGTTACTCGACCCCCTCACTTCCATTCCCTTCCCTTTTATTTTTGCCTTTGTATGTTTTGGAGGCTTCTCAAGTCCTTGATACCCATACCCTGCAACCTTCCACATTTTATCCTACGTGAGTTCCCCAAAAAGAAAGGTGGGAGTGGTCTTTGGTGTCTTTGCTCTCCTAGGGAGCTTGACTCTGTCCATGGCCAGCACACAGTGAACTGTAAAGCCCAAGCAATGCTGTAAGCCAGGCAAATGCTCTGAGACTCCTGGATCTGTTTGTTTTCCCACTGCTCCATTTAATTCATGAAAACTGCAGGATTTCACAACAGTCCTTTCAAGCCTAATAATGCTCCAGATAGAAAGGCAAACACAAACAATGAGAGGGAATTTTGTGCACCAGATAAAAGAAACAGCAATAACAAAGCAACGGCCTGAAAAAAAAAGAAAAAAAAGGACAAATTATAAGCAGGAAAGGAAGTGAAAAATGCTGGTGATGGAAGCGAGAAACTGCAGCAGAGCAAACACTTACCAGCTGGAGGATGCCACGGGGCAGGGAGGTCAGCACACAGGAGCTGGCTAGTCTGTGCTCAGCAGGTAACTGCCCTGGCTGTGAAAAAAACAGTTCTTGCCAGAACAGTAAAACTGGCCCAAGAAGGCGCCTCTCATGATGTGTCTGCCCAGGCACCTCCAGCAGGCCACATGCACTTCTGCTCGATCTACCACAGCAGCTCTGCAAGGGGACCAGAGCCCTCTAGTGCCTCCAGCCATCACTTCAGAGAGACTTCCTTGGCACTCCAACCAACCATGAGAATGTCATTTATAAATAACCCATCAATTATTCATTTGTTAAAGCAGCAGAGTTGGTTAGACACCTCCTGGGCTGTCTGGGTCAGGGAAACATTTCTGAGTGGATGGGCGCAACAATGGATAGTTCTTCACATTTTCCATCTTTGTGCCTGTGGGACTAGGAGCCTCATACGAGAACTTTGCTTATTATCTTCTCTTTGTTTTTCATTTTTAATTTCAGATTCAGGACAAATTTAGCCTAAGTCCTGATGTGCAATAAATGTATTTTTTTTCTGTTGATAAATTATTAGTTGTCTTTTTTCCCATGCTGTCTGGTAAACCCAAAGAGAGCTACTTGCTATTCCCTATCCTGAATCCAAGAGATTTTTCTTGGTAGTTGTACACCCAAATGTGTTCTCCAAAGCACAGAGAGAGTGTCATTGTTTGCCAGTCTGGGAGAATACCCTTGATCCAGGTCTGCTGCCAGCTGCTGCACGTGCTGCTCTTTGGAAAAATCTGATTTAATTAATGTAAGGCAGAGTCTCCCACACGAGCCACAGTGCCACCAGCCAGTTCCACCTGCCACCTTGCTCTGAGCATTACCCACACAGAGGCATGATGTACCAGTGAGATGGACATCTGGTCTCTTTCTCATGGAAGACTGGCAATAAATTGACTGGGACATGAACTTTCAGCTGGATTAACTCCTAGCAATTTCACATTTCCAAGATCATTCCTTTCCTTGCAAAAGTTACAAGCAGCTAAAAATTCACCTCCTGGTGTCCCTGATGACTCCCTTGCTCAGGCAAGTCTCTGGAGCTGGGTTGAACTTCTATGCTGTTCATTCTTGGTTCCTTTAGTTCTTCATTAGGAATCTATTCCTCTTTGAAATTTCTTATTTTATAAACAAAAAAAAGCTGAAGTTGTGTAAGACTGAGAAAACTTTCGTCTGTTCAAGATAGCACAAAATGGAAGCTCTGTCCAAGTCAAAAAAATAACTTAGGTTTGTCTTTAAGTTCAGTCTTTAGCTGATGAGAGACCCCATGCTTTCTCATTCCCTCAAAACTGAGATTTAAAAGATGAAAGTGCTGCCTCTAAAATGGTTGCATTATTAACTACTGCACTAGGACTATTTGCTAAACTACAGCTTATCTCCAACAACAGGTATCTTTTATTAAGGAACTCAATTTGGACAATCAAGAACGACCCACTGCGAAATGAATGAAGTGTGTTCTCCAAAGACACAATTACTTCCTCTACCAGTGCTGTGTCTCAAGAAAATGGTAATACATCCCTGACTTGGCAAATATCACTCTGGAAAAGAAATATTTTATTTTATTTATTTCTTGCAGACAAATGAAATAGTTTGTTAAATAAAAGCAAAGTCTTACAGAGTATTAAATAGTGAAAAAGCACACCTAATGGACCAACACTGAAAACAGAGCCCTCCTTCCAAACTGTCAGCACCAGCTGGAAACTTCATTTCATTCAGAAGAAACTGAGTCAGCAAAACTATGAAAAAGACTTCCCTCTTTCCAAACAACAGTTAACTCTTACTGAGTAAAAGGTAGAAGCAGATTGCTAACAGCATCTCTTCCTCATCATTGATGAGAAAAAATAGTCTGGTTTGCTGTTATTTCTTTACAAAGCTTTTGAATTCTGGCAGACAGATCTGCAGGATGAATTTGCTCTTTTCTATAGAATTCATCACTGTAGTGTTGGCCAGGTTAGGTGGCCCTGAGGTGAGCACAGCTGGGCACAGTTAAACCTCACCCCAGGTTTCCTTCCAGGCTTGGAGACACCTCCACAAAAAACATGGATAATATGTGTGCTTCCAGTCACCCCTACAGGCTGAATGTCCTGTCTTCGGGATCCTGTGCTTGGCACCAACTGAGAGACTTTGGTGGGGGAAGCTGATGAGAAAACTTCACTGCGCGGCAGCAAACACTGAATGAGCTCAAAAAACTCATCTTAATGCATGGGGAGAGATTTGAGGAGGTGCCCAGGTGCTCCCGCAGTTGCTAGGGGGAAGAATATCCAGAGCAGAGAGTTGTGTGAATGTTGTGAAAAAAATTCAGGAAAAATAACTTATTTTCTTGTTTGACCAGGAAAGAAATGGACTTATCTGTGCTCTGCTGTCCAGGAAGGTTGACTCTGGGAGCAACTTGCACACGGCAACAATATCAAAGATCTGCGCATTTATCAGCTCTAAACACCCCCAGTATAGGACTCCCAGTAGAGCCTAATTTCACCCTATTTGGCACAAGTTTACATCTGCCAAGCTTTGCTCACAGAACAGCAGAAACAGGGATGAAATTCTTAGAGGCTGCATGACATAGATGTTTCAAATTGGGTACTGAAAAATTCCCAAATAAAGTATTTCTTTTGTCATCTATAAAAGCTAGGCTCTAATTTCCACTCCCTGTGAGTCTTGCCCACCTTCTGTGCTAGCAGGGTGCTCTCTGGCAGTGGATCTTTGCCAGTGCTGGGAGCTGTGCTGAGGCAACACAACCTCTGAGCTTCACAAGCCACAGCAGTGGTCTGGGAGATTTGCATTTGAACTCACAACACAGAGGATTATTTTTGAAAAGTTGCTTGACTGAACTATGAAACTTCCTTTCCTTCTTTTGTTAGCAAGTGATGGTCTTAAAAAGAACAGTCAAACCCCATAAAATTTACTTTGTGTATCTAAGTGATGCACTGGGACATAGCACCGTCTATTAACAATGCAGTGATCAGATCCAGAGAACACTGATATCAGCCAATATTGTCTACTTGGAAACATTATATACTGCCCCAAACTTACATAAGGGGTGTATATTTAGTCTTTTCTCTGCTTCCATGGAGGTTATGGATGAAGCTGTACTTTTTTTTTTTTTTTTTTTTTTTTTTTTTTTTAATATGACTGGATGTGATGAAGTGATTTTTTTAGTGATTAAACCACTGCATTTTGAAAGGCAGATTTTTCCTCTATTTTTGCCACTGATAAAACATTATTATGTTGTTTGTAGGAATTATGATTTTTATCTTTCTGTCAACAAAATATGCATGCAAATAGACTTAGATTATTTATAGAGCAACATCAAATTAAACTGCTTGTATAATGACTTAAAACTGGTTATCACCATCCTGCATAATATCTGTTTAAACACACCACTTGAGACAAGCTTTGCTAATCAAAGGAGGAAACAAAAACACAGTGTCACTAATTTTATGCTATATAGTGCTGTTCCACTCTGAGAAGTGCAGTGCAGAAGAGGGATGCTGTTTTTACCATCATGTGCTCTTTAGCTTCTACAGCCCTTTGGAGAGTCCTGTATAGGGCAAATTTCACAATATAGGGCTCAGACACATTTGAAAAACTTATGTAGATTTTCAGGCTCATTCTCTTGCTCCTGCCATGAGGTACAGTAGTCTTGTATGGAGGCTGGGAGCTGCAGGAGCAAGGTCTATACAGATCTATCCTTTTTACAGGCTTTATCCAGTTTTGGGATGGGAGGTCCAGGACAACTGGGATTATTCAGTCACACCATGGAGCATTTCAAACACCCACAAACCATGTGGAGTGTGGGAGGGTTGATGGGCAAAGGCTGCCTGCCAGACTCTGGGACAGCCACCTCCTGGCCCATTTGAGCCAGTCAAGGAGCAGCAACAGGTCTGTGTGGCTGGGACATCCTGCAGGGTGGTTCCCTCTTCACACCCATTCTCTCTTGTTGCTACGCTGCCTGTCCCACCAGCCAGTGTGGTACCACAGAACTGCATTTGGCAGAGCAAGGCTGGGTTGCAGCTCCTCAGTTGCCCTACTGAGCTTGGCATTAGGCTGCTTTCCCAAGCCTCACATTTTGGGCTGCTCTTCCTGGCTCAGCCTCACCTGCTCACATTAACTGAAAGCAATTAAAATCACCAAGTGCTTCAGAAATGGCTTTTGTCAGTAATAAATCTGCATTCTGACTGCCTTCCCTCTGGCCAGAGCTACAATGCAAGCTGCAAGGAGTCTCACCCTGACACCACGAAAGCCACCTCTATTCTTATCCAAACCTTCCTCTGCAAACACAGCAGTCGCTTTAAAACCACAGCAAAAAAACAAGACAAAGACTGCACCCACTGCCTGAGCAGTTGGGAGCTGCATGTGTGGTGCAGCAGGGACAGAGACTCTGAGCAAGCAGAGGCTGCTCAGTGCTTGTAGGGCAGTCCTCATCACACTGGTGTATGTGAGAATCTGACAGGAAATAAATTGGAGCTTCAGTCAACTATTTAGAAGCATTAGAAACTCCCCAGTGCAGGTCATTTAATTTGGTAAGAAAAGAAAAATAGAGATGGATTATTTTTTTTCCTACCTCCCTGACTATTTTTTTCGTCTTAGACTCATTCTGGTGGTGATGGAGTTGCTGATGCTATAGAGTAAATGTGGTGACTCCGGTCCTCAAAGAAGGAGGAATTACCTCTTTTTCTTTGAGCTCCCATTTTTTTCTGAACAGTTTAATGATAGTCTACAGAAGAAGAAAGTGGTAAATTCTTCCCTGTTTTATCTGTTCTTCATCACAACTACAGCTCTGGTTTGTGTCACTCCTGCACTCAAAACATTGCTCCAGTTGAAAGGCAGGTGATCCCTTGTAAAACTGACACCTGTGGTCAGTGTGGACGAGGCAGGGCAGGCAGGTAAGGAGGCGCAGAGCCCTCCTGTCCTCCTGAGGTCTTCTGTCTTCAGCTTGTGCATGTTCCTACTGGAAAGAGGAGGAAGAAAACATCCCTCATTTCCAAAACTCTCATGGAAAGGGAAGAGCAGTGAGAAGCTAAATAATTTTTTTTCATCAAAAGGGAAAAGACTGAGGGAAGGAAAAATAGAAGTGCTTAGTGGATCCAAACACCTATTTAGAATGGGAACAAGTCCTACTCTCAGAGTCTGCCTTTGTTCAGAGCAAATTTGCTTTCTCAACATTTCCCGACAAAATAATGTCTTCACTGAACTTTAAAAGTGATTAATCAGCACAGTGCTGGCCATCAGCAAAGGCAGGAGTGGTTCTGAGGGCATTTCCTGACTGACAGCCTCCCCTGAAACCCACCTAGGTGCACTACTGCTTCTCACAGTCCTCATGGATAGGTGAGAGTATTTCTAATAATACCTGCCTGTTCATTGGGTATGTAACAGATGATCTGTCTCTAACAGCTACAAAATTCCACCTGCAGGTGTAAAATAAACCAGTGTCAAACTCCTCTATTTGAGAGAAGAGATATTGATTGACAGCCTAGTTGCTAAACAGGCTGAAAAAAAGAGATTATAACACTAAACCCACAGCAGTGGGAAAATCTTTGAGTTCTGAGGGTAGGTTTTACATGTCCTGCTGAACCTTGTGGGCAGAATGTTGCACAGGAAGGCTTCCTTAAATCAAATTATCCTATTTCTCTGGAGGCATAAATGACCTGGTCTGTACCCACGTGTTGCAACCACACGGGGTGGGTGTGATCTTGGAAAAATCCCTATAGCCAAGGAGATCCTGTAATGTCTGAGCCAAAGGATCCAGCTCCCTGCACCACTGCAGCGGGAGGTGGCCCAGGTGGCAATGCTGGCCTGGAAAAAATCAGCCCCGTGACAGGGCTGGAGAGCTTCTCACCTCTTGTGCTGTTGAGTGGGACCTGTACGTCCTGGAAACCATGGCAACCAGAGATTTACTTTAAAAATAAAGAAGTGCTGGGTTTCTGGCAGTGGATACAGCAGCTTCTGCAAGGTGTGAACATGCTGTCATCCTGAGTCCCTGATCAAACCTGGCCCAGATTCGCCTCTGCCCTGCTGCAGAGTAATAACTCAGTATTGACAAGGCTGCAGGAAGAAGCAATATCTGCTGGTGTTCAAAGGTAAATAAACATCCATTTGGCTGGATCCTGAGCTTCCTACTTAGAAAGGTGGGAAATGGAAAAAATATGGGCAAAGAGGAACCGTAAAGCCTGACTGGATAGAAATTCAGGCCCCACTTTCTCCTCCCTGTTAGACAGCTTTCACGTTTTTACTGAACCATAATATTAATAAACAATGTACTGTATGTTCTCACTTTCATGGGCTTTTCGCTGATATGTTGACATGCAGTTTTTCATCCTTTAATATAAAGCCTGAGCACAGCATTGAGACTCTCCCTGGAGTTAGATCTGACAGCTTGGAGCTCTCACTCATCACAGCTAAAGGCATTAACAAAAATTATTTTGCTCATGTGCATGAAGTTGAATCTGGGCTTAATGGCTTTTTTTTCCCCTGCCACTAGAAGGAAAACAAAAATTAAACAGTATAATCTGAAACTACTTAAATCTTAAACAAATAACCAAATATAGAAAGCCAAAGGAGAAAGTTTTTACTAAAATGCACTCAAGCCTCTGAGCAGAACTTCAGACGTGGAAATGCTATGAAGGAGTTTTCTCTGGAGCAGATTATTGTGGAACGTGCAAATTGAACTGAAACACTGAATTGCTACATTGCTAGAAGCACTTAAAACACAAAATGGAGCAGAAACAGGTTTCGTTGCTCTCTTTGTGGGCAGTAGGGAGCTTCTAGATCAATTGTTCTTCAAATCTACCTCTAGATTCCACCTAGGTTAAAAACTATTATCCAGTCACTTAAAATCAGAGTCTTTAAAGTGGTTATTGCACAAAACCTAATTTTCCATAGATATTAAGATGTGGTTTTGCATTTTAAAATGTAGCTGGGAGCCCCATTCCCCTTTCACAAGACATCTGGGGGACAAATACATAATCCAAGTGCACCAGAGAATTGGCCTTACCCTGAGCTGGCCACCCCAGCCAGGTCCACCAGAAAATCCCACCCAGAATAAGGGCTGGTGTTCTGCATGGATGTCACCCACCTAAGAGCAAAGCTTTTGGCAGGTTGACACGAGTGGATTGGGATGTACTAAAGCAATGGTTCAGACACAACCCTGGGACATGATTCCTGGTTTTGTGGCAAAGAACTAGCTCAGACCAGAACCCCAAACCAGAGGCCAGGAACAGCTGGCTGCTATGGTGAAGCAGACTGCCGTGACTTCTCTTATTTCATGGTAGTCATTTAGCCACTTCCGTCTGCCAGTTTCCTCAGGTTGGATGCATCTCAACATGTCCCGTGGACTTGTGCTCCTTTAGGTTTCCTCAGATGTTCTTGAGCCTGACCTACAATGGGTAGTTCTTCCTTCTCCCTGTTCCTCCCTTTGACTTTAGCATTGTGGCTGGAGCACTTGATCATGAGGCAAAAAATCATTGAGTACCTCATCCTTCTCCATATCCCACATACCACACAATCCTCCTCTTTCTCATGGCACTTGGTCTAAAATGAAACATCAAACACTTCATAGCTCAAAACTGCAGAGGTTTGCACTTCTTTGCAGGGGAGTTTACATGAACTTGTGTTTCCAGCTCCCTCATCTCAGACCATATGCCACTACCTGCCCCTTCACCTCTCCAGAACAAAGCTAATGATTCTGTAAGACCAGTACTGTAAAACTGCTCCTGGGTTTATGGTACCAGTCAACCAGCACACAGCTGATCTAAATACCATTTTACATCAGGCAGACAGGGTTCCCCTGTCAGCAACACACCTTCCCAGCCAGTATGCAAGTGAGTAGATAAAATGTGTAAGGATGTTATTTGCCAGGACACAAAATGTTTGTGACAAACAGCACACACACTGCTGAGCCCTTCCCTGAGGGAAATGGGTTTGCCTGGCTGCAAACACAGCCATCCTGTGCTCACCTGAGTGAAGAACAGCAAGGCTCAGCAAACACCACAAGCTGGCAAGCATCAACATTGACCCAGCCCTGTAAAGTGCAGGGGATCAGTGCTGGGGACTTGGGGACTCCAACAGGGGACACTGATGACAGACTGGGAGCTGGTGTGTGACACAGCACACTAGAGAGAGCAGTGGGATGGCAGGCAGGATAATGGAGGATAATAGCTGTGGAGTGAGAAATCATAATAGCTCAGCCTGCACAGAGGTTAGACTCCAGGAGAGCCATTATCTCAGCTCTGATGTCTGGGTGTCAGAGCTCCTATGCCTGTTTTATTGGTTAAGTACATGGCTTTATTGCTGTTTGTAGAAATATGCCTGCATTCTGAGCAGCAAGGGAGCACATTAGCAGGGAAGCACTGAGCTTGCACCAGCTGCTGTGGGAGAGCATCCAGACTCCAACTCAGCCTCAGTGAGAAGACAGGTAAGTGCATAAGGGAGGCTGCCTCAAATCTCAGATTCCTGGCTGATGTGTAAAAGCAACTCAAAATACATTTCCTTCTTGATGAAAACATTCTTAACAGGGAAGAGGGAGTCAGATGGAGAGGGGACAAAGCCATCCCTTCTCTGTGCCACATTTGGGCTGTTTCCTCTATCTCACTTCCAGGTTTGTGAATATTTTTGCACTCAGCCACTTTCTACAGTAAATATCACCACTCATTAGTGATGACCTTTCTAGTACACTACCAGGGGAGCCCTACAGGGGCTGGCCATTGCAGCAAGGTCTTAGAGAGAGTTCAGCAGCATCTCCAGGTGTCTGGGTGATGGGGGACCCCTTTCCAGCATCCTAAATCCCAGGCTTTAAACCTCAGTCATCCTAAGTCCTCAGCTCTTTTTAGAGCACATGAAGGGGTGACACCTATGCCAGTCCACACCAGCCCTTATGCCCTCTCAGAAGGGCACTGCTCCCAGGGGTGCAATTTCCCCACCTTGAAAAGGTATGCCATGGCACTGACTGCCTTTGAGGTACATTTTGGAAGCTGATGAGGAAGGCATTGTTATTAGTTTTTCTCTCTGACTAATTAAAGCAAAACAAAATATTTGGGCTCAAGCTGCTCTACTGAACACTCTGTCTTAGCTCTTCCAAAGGAATAGCATCCCTAGGGTAGTCACTGTACATTAAGAACTTCTCTAAAAAAGAAAGGCCAGTGTCCCACCTGATGAACATTGCAGAGTCCAGGTGTTGTGGGAAGTCCGGAGGGGGATGAACCACGGTGACTGACTGTGATGGTGGTTTGGGAGAGGAAGAATGTGACATTCCACAGCATCCATAGTCAGCTCTGCCCCCAGCCCTGTCATCCCATGGGCGGGTGAAATCTCCAGGTCATGGGACTGTAACTCTCACCTGTGGTGGCTGTGCTAATGCTGCCCTGGGAGCCCCAGAGCAGTTGGGCACTCACAGCCTGGCTTCTGGGAGGATGGCACCATCTGCTACAGAATACCCGGGTGCCAGGTCAGAGTCTGGCCCACAGCAAAGGGCACTTTGGAAGGGAATCAGGTGCCTTTGGGGAGATGTATGTTGACAGGACACCTGTGTCCTCCCAGCAGCAGGAGACATCCAGCTGTCACCCTTGGAAGTGCACAGACACATGAACTTCACCTGAAATGAGCTCAAAATCTCTCCTAGGTGCATTCAGCAGAGACAACGAGAGGCAAGTAGATCAAAAAGTCCTCAAACCCTAACCATCAGATGCCAGAAAGGCTGTGTGTCTTGGTTTGAAGGACAGGTGTCGGCCAAGGAAGGCAGGAACCTCCATTGGAACAGAAAGAATTCCCTCCAGAATATCATAACCTTGAAACTAAGAGGCTTTCAGGTGAACATATGGGGAAAGGAACAACAGTTCTTTTCTAGTATGTTTATGTATAAGAAGGCAAACAACAATGGTTACAACAAAGAACAGAAAACTCAGAAGTCTCTTGCCGCTCTTGAAGCCATTTCCCCTGCGGTGCAGTTCCGGGCACAGCCAGCAGGGGCGCTGCTGGCTCCGGGCCGGGCACGGCCCTGCCGTGATTCCCCCGCGCCTGCAGGGGGCGCTGTGGCGCGAGCTCGCCCGCGTCTCCCTCAGGCGGTAATGGCGGGCGGGCCGGCGGGAGAGAGAGAAAAGCGACTTCCTTTGCAAATCCCCAGGGACAGCCGGTGTCAGTGCCCCTCTGGATGGCAAAATGGGCTGCAGCACGAACCATGGAATGGACCTGGGTCAGCTGAGACAGGCATACCCTGGGGTAGCAAATTAAATGTATCGGAATCTCTGCAGCTGTAGCGGGAGCTGCAGGAGTGTCCCAGCAGGGGCTGTGGGGTTACACTGCAGTGAAAAACCCGGAGCAGCGGCAGAGGAACGGTGGGGCTGGGCAGTGACAGCCCGGCTCCCAAACACAGCCAGGAGAGGCTCCCTCAGAGGGGAAAAGGGTTCAGGGTCCCGGGTTTTCCCTGAGACACCTGGGTACATGGTGAGGGTCCCTTCCAGTGAGATCGGGTGTGAATAAGGTCCCAGTTCAATGGCCGCTCCCGTGAGCAGAGCCTCACTGACAGTAGAAGACAGCAGGAGATGGAGCCCTGTAGTGGTGGTGAATTCTCCACACAGTGGCTGCAGCCTGTCTCCCCTCCAACGTCAACAGCGAGGAAGAGTGAGGAGCTGCCCTTTCCCCTTCCCCCTAGCCCAAATCTCACAGTGTCTCTGGCCTTGCCAAGAGAAGGCCCCTCAGCTACAATAGTAAAGCCCGCTGCCCTTCTCCCCCCTTTCCTTGGCTATATTTTTTGTCTCTCTTAAGTACCAGTCATTAATGTCTCAGCAACAAATGGGAGAAAATTTTCTTAGAGAAAGAAAAAAAAGGAAAAATCCTAACCCTCAACACTGTGGGAGTTGGTACATGGGATACTGCAGCTTTTTGTCCATTTTTGCACAGTTTCACTGTGCAGTCCTCAGCAGCCCCACAGCATCCAACTGGATCTGTATGCACTCACACCGCAGCAGTGGGTGCCCAGCAGTCCTCAGCTCACAGCATCCCCTGTGCCACCTCCACAAGGACTCTGAGGAGAAGAAAAAAAGGAATAAGTGGGAAAGATAGACATACAATAGCTGTATTTTTGCTCTGCATTAATGCTTATTTGTCAAGTAAAATTGCCTTCTGCTAGGGCTTAGAGTCCTGAAATATTGGGATCTTTAACTGCCTGCCTTTCATGGTTTTCTTCTGCTTCTTAACACAACTTGGGGCCATTCTGGAGGTTGTTCCGTTCCCCCTGCAGCACCATTGCTTTAATGATGTCTTTACAACCCTAGTGGAGGTTGTTCCGTTCCCCCTGCAGCACCATTGCTTTAATGATGTCTTTACAACCCTAGTGGATGTCCTTGGTGCCAATTATAGCCCTGCTGGTAGAAATTTGTGGCAGGACAATGTTTGGACTGATAAAATTGCTTGAGGGGAATGAGGAGTTCAGTGCAAGGGGGTGGAATTCAGAGTTCCATGTGAGCTGTATTTGCATTCATACACTCTGCACACAGAGAATAATGAACCATTCGGAATAATTGTAATTCGCTGGGCTGTTTTGGTTCCCAGTTCATTTAGAAAAAGACACAGGACCATGCGTCATCTGTAAGATGTGTATTACAGACCAGCATGAAAATCCCTCCATGTTCTGGTGCAGTTTCATTAGCAGTTTCTGATAACTCTGCTCACGCTGCCGAAATACAGATGCCGTTAACGAGCCCAACCCTTCCCTATGGAACCTTGTTCCAGACTGACTTCCTCCCTACGGTGAGCCCCTCCACACCCAGAAAACAGCAGACCAAGTAGCTCAAGGTTTGGGTCCTTCACTGAGGAACACTGCTGCAGAGGAAGAGTCAGGTGTGAGGGTTAGGTTTCCATGTAAAAGCTCTTGTATGTACAGAGAAGGTGCGGAGCCAGCCTGACTAATGCAGTGCTGAAAGTTGTGTCTGTATCCTTCGCAGAGCAGAGAAATTAAATGCTCAGGTCCTTTCAGAGCCCTTCAGGAGCTACTTACTCATTATATGACTGTCACAGAGGTTTTGCAATACATCTCACAGCACTAAAGATCATCAAGCAACTTAACCATGGAAAACTGCTTTAATGTTATCTCAATGTATTAATGAATGATTCATTAATTAATTCAAATTATTGAACACTAGCCTTGCTTTCCTGCTAGGCTAGAAGGACTTCATGCCAAATCCAAGCATGATAGTGGTGTTTAAGCCAGCCCTGAAATCAGGGTGGTCATGAGGATCCCAATGCCACTGGTGGCAGCAGCCACCACTTAACTTGCTGCAAGGATGCTGAGCAAGGGAAAAAGCAGGAGGCTTTCCTCCAAGCTGGAAAGATCTTTGTGGCAAGAGGGAGCAGGTCCCTTTGCAGATCCAAACAATCACTGCATCTCACCCAGAGGAGGCCTTTATCCTTGAAGCTTTTTTGAACTGATCCTTGGCAGTCCCATAAATAAAAGCAGATTTGCCACCATGCATCTCATGCAGGTGCTGATGCCTTGGGCACAGACAGAGGAGAACCAGTTTCTGACGCAGAACCATTGTGTTTTTCTAATTTTCCAGGGAAATCAGTAAAGTCTGGAAAGCTTTTACATCCTTTCTTTCTGCCAAAAGTACTAGATTATCAATTCTGTGCTAAAACCAACAACAGAAATCCATTTGGAAAATTTATGAAGGGGTTATTAATGTAGTAAGTCACTTGATTCAGGAATAAATTCACTATAGTGTCAATCACTTAACTGGCCAGTAAGACAATGATACCCACCAGGCAATGGTTAGAAACTCCAGGTGTATTAAACATAGCAGCCATACAAGAGCTGAGGGGTGACTGGTAACACACAGGGAAGAGTTGGGTTGAAAGTTTCCATGCTCCAGGCAATGTTCAATGCCTGGAAGCTGAAGCTGGGTGCATTTAGACTTAAAACAAGCAGCAGTTTCTCACCTTGGTGGGAGTCTAAACACTGGAAGAACAGGGCACTCTTTAAAATTAGGTCTTTCTGAATTGCAAGAAAAAATGGAAAAAAAATCCTTCTCAAGTGCAGGAACATAACCAGTCTGGAGAAGACCTGCACACAGCAGATGGAAATAAATCAAGTGTCACTAGACACTTGATTTGTTTTTGACCCTGAGGTCAAAACAAGAGGTAAAATGAATAAAGAAGGGACTGAGATCTCCTGAGCTCAGACTTTTTCCCTCTGGTATTCTGGGATGTTCATGATGCAGAGCCTCCCTTAAAAGCTTGATCTCACCACACTGGAGGAAGAAAGCTCAGTGCACCCAGCTCTGCCCTGCAGCAGCCTGACTCCCTGGGGAAGCTAAGTCTCTGGAAATCACTGAAACTTCAAAAAGTCATGGATGATAACATTAATCCACAGCCAGAAGGAACTGCAGCACTGGTTTTAATGGAAGCAGAATTAGATCAACTGCAGCTACTACAGAAAAGCTTCCCCAATTGCTACTGTAATACAAATCTCTATGGCACCAACCACCAGCACATTGTTAACCATTGCCATACAAGAATTCAGTAAAACAGAAAAAATCCTTCAAGGGAAGAAGAATCCTTTCCCCCCAGCAGAGAGCAGTAAATGAGGAGGTGAGAATTGAAAGGACTCACCCTTGATCTCTCTGAGCATCACAGCAAAGCAGAACATTCTCAGCTCTATCCCTTGCCTCAGAAAGGAGCCAGCCCCTCTCCTCAGGGCCAGGCTGGCAAAACGTAAGGCACCTTACTAAAAAGGGAAGAATAATTCCAAGATAATAACACCTCCCATCCCCTTTTTAAATGCCTGGAGGAGCAGGTGTGACACTGAAGCAATTCATCTGGGACGGGGAAAGAAAAAAACGCACAACTGTAAGGTGCTGAGGATCAGCCAATTATACATTCAGGAGTCTGTGTTAATTAGAAGCTTTTCAAGAGGAGAGTCAAAGGACTTTGCAGACACAGATGGAAACAGATTTTAACAAGCAGTGATAAGTCCCAATGTTCGAGAGGCATATCCAGTTCATGCAGGGGAGGCTATGCTACACCAGCAGCCACCCACCACCAACCAAGTGCAAGCCAGAGATCAGTCCAATTGATTTTTGGGGGGAGTATTATGATATTAAAATGAATAATCATGTAGGCACTGGTAAATGATCTTTCCCTACATAACAGTCATAGCTCTTTATAAGAGCCCAGAAGTGCCTGGGTCATCTGGTCACTCAGATGGCACGCTTTACCAGTGGCTCAGGGAGGAAGAATTGATTTTTTTTTTCTTAATGCCTATGTGTAATGTGCCAGCTTTATGCACTGTAGGCAGAGACCACGGCTGTTTAAGAGGATCTGATAATAGCTCACAACTGAAGCAGATTTTTTTCCTAGGCAGAGGGGAGTGCAGAGCAGAGGCTGAAACAAGTCACAATTAATTTTCTTTTTCTTTAGACATTACTATGGTCATCTCATTTCCTGCTTAAGTCAGGGAAGTTCAGAACATGGATGTGGATTTTTTTACAAAATGGTTCCTTTAATTGTTACATGCACCTTCTGAAAAAGGGCACATGAAAGTCATTTAAGAGTTGGAAAAAAGAATAACATCTAAGAGACTGAGCAAGCTCTTTTAGTTTTTCCCCAAATGAGCACTAACTTTGAGGTAATTCTTGCAGTTTATTGCACTAGCCAAGAAAACCAGGTAATATAAAATGAAAGAGCCCATATTACCTGTGAAGTAGAAGTGCCTTCTCAGCAGAGACTTGTTCACTCTCTGCTTGTCCTAGACCATTATTTCATTCCCTGAAATGAGCTTTGTGAGGAATACTACAGGGACCAGATGTCACTTTTGGTGAACTGTACTGCATGTGGCTGTGAGTCGGAAACAAGGTCTGCAAGCCTGGAGATGTGGCAGGGTTAACATCCCCCTCCCTCTAAAGAGGTGTGCAGCATGGAGAGAAGTGCTCCTAAGGAGCACCAGAGGGGAAAAACTGCCCAAAGACCACAGACACAGAAGATGGAGTCCCAGAGTCCAGCAACTGCTGACCACCTGCCAGTGCCCCAGCCCAGCTTTGCCAGCAGCTTGTTTGTGCAGTGATACTTCAGAAATGAATGGACATGATTGTTAACACAATAAACCTCAGAGACCTGAGCAGGAGCTTCCAGACTCCCCTTGAGCGCAAGTGCAACTGCTCCAAGTAATAAACCTTGGAAAGGCCAAGTGCCAGTGTGATGCTCAGGACATTGCACCAGGGCTGAGCATGGCTACAGCATCTCCTCTAGCAGCTGGGGTAAGACTGGCTGGGTTTTGCCACACTGTGTCCCTTGGGACTCCATGCAGCACATCCAGCTCCACCAGCCAGTGTTACAGGTCTCGAGGGGTTACAGGTGGCACTTGTGAGATCAGAGCATCAGCACTAACAGGCATGAACTGGGACCTGTCTTGAAGCTAAGTCACTTTGTGAAAATGTAATTTTCAATATTTCATTAGGATTTCTCCCATCAGTTAAGCATAGTCCCAGAGAGTTTGGTGACACTCTAAATGAAGCTGTGAAGAGATGCGTTTGTTTTAGATTTTATTGGACAGCTGTTTTATTATGAGTTAATGAACTATGATGATTAAAAAGAATTCAGTTTTAGCAAACCATATATTAACAATCACTCTGGACTACAATCACAGCTAAGCAAGTGCTAGACAACTTTCATGACAATGACTGGAAGCAGAAAATGAAAGGGAAAAGCAGTGAGGTGCTACAGGACAGGAGATGTCTCCAGGCCAGGCTCCCTGCATCAGGCATAGATTCCCTGGGTTGCCCCACACGAACAACTCACCACCACCACCATCTCCTCTGGCCCAAAGCCCCTTTTGGCCCATATCAGTCATCAGGGTCTGCTCACACTCTTCCATCTTCCCAGACCCTCTTCATGTTCATGTCCCCCCTCTCCCCTAGCCACAACATCCCACATACTGGAGGAAGGGAGAGGGGACAGTGATAGCAGCAGGATCAAGGACAATGGAGACAGAGAGATAACTGATGTGTTTGTAGTTGCAAAACATATTTCACACTGCTTTTCCCCCTGCTCTGGGTCACTTTGGCCAAGGCTGTTTGCTCTGGAGGCATTGCACAGAATGTGATGCTCCCTGATGTAGGGCCATATCCTTCCTGACTGTGAGGAGACCTGAGCACCAGCAGCACCATGAAAAGCTGATCCTGAGCTGGGGAGTCCTGCATTTGTCCTTTCCACGCTTTCCAGTTTAAAAGAAATTTTTGTATGTGAGCTGAGCCTGGTGCCAAAGACCAGAATCCACAGAAAACAGCTGGAGTTTCCATAGGACATTCCTAGTTTGCATGGAGCAGTTTTTAAGCAGTGGAGTCTTCACTTTGAGAGTTTCAGTGAAAAAGCTCTAAAGAGTTACGCAAAGACAGGTCCATATGCCACATGTGCAAATCACTTATCTCCTTCTGTTAAAATAAATTTGTTCCAAATCATTGTGACTTCCCAACAGCTACCTCCTGACCTTTCTCCACTTTGGCCCTCCATTTGGCCTTCTTTTCTGTGTTCACCCCCAGCAGCCTCTGATCCTTCTTCACAGCCTGGAAAACAATTTGGTGTAAATCATTGCATGCACACAGTTGCCACCACTAAATTTCCCCACATTTGCACCACTTCCTTTGACATCTCACTGTCCTTTTTGATATTTTGCAGTGATAGAAGTTAATATGTTTCCTTGTTATATCACATTTTCAGCATTTGCACCTCTGATTAGCAGGGGAATTACATGGTAAATTGTTTACAAGTGCAGTGCTTGCAAGTCGGCAAGTTGGCAGGCAGGAGCCTCATGGCTGACAGATGCCAGGCAGAACCAGGTTCCATTGACACTGTCTGAGCTGTTCCATTACCTTCAGCCTGGCCTCTTGTTGAGACACCATTATACAGAGCATTACACTGCAAAGGTTTATGGCAGAGTGGGTCAGAAGCAGCACTTTAATCAGCAGGTTGTGCTTTCCAATGCCTATGTCTCCTCTGGAGAAGGGGAGATACAGATCCTGTGCATACACTGCTCATGTATTCGTATTCTCAAACCTATCTGTCAC
Organism: Chamaea fasciata; assembly: GCF_029207755.1. Taxonomy (NCBI): domain Eukaryota; kingdom Metazoa; phylum Chordata; class Aves; order Passeriformes; family Sylviidae; genus Chamaea; species Chamaea fasciata. The sequence goes on from NW_027094089.1 coordinate 74,878,830, forward strand.
CCAGGTGCTTATTTCCAAAGAACAACATACATAGACCATACATTAAGTGAACCAGTTTCCCTAGAAACAAGACTCAGTTCTTTGCCAGCGATGATCATGGTCACACAGCCCAGCACAGTCAGTGCAATCATGATGTGGCAAGCCTTTGTCCTGATGATGTTCCTTGCAGTGTTGAGGACCTCAGACCTGCAGAGAGAGAGCATAGTTTCCATTCTGCAGCAGCATGTGTGAAACGGAATCATGGGGAGATGGGTAATGAATGCTCAAGTCTTGCAGCAACTTTATTGCCAAGGTAGTTGCTTAAAGACGGACTGAAAACATTAGCCTGTGGGGAAAAGATTTAGGTGGGATATTGCTACTCCCAAAAGTCATCAGTAATAACAGGATTAAAAACTCCTGCTCTCCTGTATTCTTTTATTGTGTGGGAGAGTGAATGCCTGTAAAATGATAGGGACAGAAAAGTCTTTCCGCTATAACAATGATGGGCAGACCTTTGGGTTCCACAGGCCAGGCCATGGGGTGCTCTGCAGCACCAGGAGACACTGGGGCCATGCCATCAGATCCAGGCAATGATACCCTCAGGGAATTAAAAGCCCACCACAGCATAGCCTCTGCCAGGCAGTTGGCACCAGCTCACAAACATCTGCCTGCAGTGGGAGGCTGACTGGGTCAGAGCATACAGCTGCATGATCCAGGAGTTTTCTTCCCAAGCAGCTGAATAGCCCAATCCATCACTGGAAAATCTCCACCACCTTCCATGAGTAACTCCTGGCATATAACCAACAATTCATGTTTGCAAGAAACTGCAGCATGGCAATGAGCCATCCATGAAATTATGTCCAGCCATGGATTTACTCATACCTGCAAGGGGAAGGACAGCTGGACGAGAACTCAGGATGTCACAAGTCAGAAGCATTAGGACTCCAAAACTGAGTGACAATCCGTTAACAAAATTTCTCCACAAGGAGGTGAAACCACAGCTCATACAGGAGGGACTCATTGCACATGTCTATCGCCAAAGCTGTGTGTAGCCCCAACTTCTTATTAAAATTTATGCAGCATTATTAATCATGAATCAATAAAACCTAGAAAAGCATGCAAAAACTCAGAGTGAATGATTTCTTACCATGGTGGCTTCTGAGTTTCAAAGCCACTTGTCTTGCGAAAGACACTTCAGCTTAGTCTGAAATTTATGATCACTAAAATAAGTGAATCCAGTTTACTTCACAGGGAATGACAAAGTTACAAGAGTGACAATTATTTACAGTTCTTTTTGGACGCCATCATTGGGGAGGCACTAACCCTCACCACATGAGCACAGCTCTGGATGATGCAAACTGGGGTCTCGATCTGTGTGTTCACAGCTGAAAGAATCATTCTGACAGGTCCACTTAGGGTATGTGCCTGGGAATGTCCTCTTCCCTTTTAAAGCGTCCTGACCATATTAGCACCTTTTTATCAAAATTTGTAGGCCTTCTCTCATTCCTGAAAGCTCCTTTACCTGTGAGAGATTTTGTAAAAAGCAATGAGCTAAGCTTCAAGAGGGGAAAAGAGCTGTTGATCCTTACAGAGGGAAAAGACAAATCCTTACAGAGGGAAAAGACGAATCCTTACAGAGGGAAAAGGATTGAAAGTTTATAATTATGCTTTTCTATTCTGTGGAAGCTAAATGTGCTTTCTAAAGTCAAAAAGACTCAGCAGCAGGTGTGAGATGCTTTGTTATATTTGCAGCTTATTTAATCTGACTTTCTTTCCTTTAATTTTGGTAGGTTTTAAACTAAAAATCTCTTCTAAACTTCCTGATTAAGGGGGCAAATGATGTGGGGCTGAAGTCTCCAAGCCCACAGCAAAATCTCACCCTGTGAGCATCTTGCTTTTAAATGGCCCAACTAGTGAGTTAAGCAAACTGCCAGCAGCACAAGCAGCTAACTCCTCAACACCTTCTCCTGAAATCACTGATGGAGAGATGATGTCTGCTAAAATGCAGCCTGGTGGGAGACTGGCTTTCTCATGCAAGCTGGATACCACATTTCTGCACTCTAATGATGATACATTACACTCCATCAGGCTACCACGGTGATGCCATTTGCATGCTGTCACCCACAGCACAATGAGAAAAGGGCTCTGGCTCCTCTTGATGGAAACAAGCCCAGTAACAGGCAACAACAAGGACAGTGGCAGAGACCCTGAAAAACACGGTAAGCAATGACTAGCTCAAACCCTGACTTCTGCAGTGCACAGCTGTACAAGTGGTCTTTGCAAGGTAACTAAGACTGCTCACCCACTACTTACATCCAGGCAGGTGCACCCAAGAAGACACATTACAGTGCCCTGTGCTTGCAAATGTGGGACTTGGGTTGAGAAATGTCCAGTTGTGACCAGGATGGGCAGGAAGAGATGGACATGAAGATGTTCCCAGTCTCAGCATCCTGCTCTCCCTGCCTGTTGCTGGATTATTGGTACTCGCTGCTACAGAACAGGGCATGGGGAGCATCTCTTCCTGCCTGTGTTGAGATGGTGAAATTATAGTAAGTGCCTTGGCCCCAGAGCTGCTCATGTGTGCCAGGACTTGTAAGTGGCTGAAAAATCCTAGCTGTAAATTTTGGCCCAGGTAAATTTAGTCCCCTGCTTCTCCTATTTCTCTCACAAAGTGCAATGAGACCAGGGGAGCTACATCAGCGAGTGCCAGAATCAAATCTGCAGCAAGTACTACACTTGCTAAAAGCACATGCTCCATCCTAAGGAAGACAAGGGCAAAGCCCCGTGCAGGAGGCCCCCAACCATCCCATAGGATGCAGGCCCATGCAGCCCAACTTTCCTAGAGGGAGGGGTCTGCAAAGACACAGCCAAGAAAGTGGTGCAGGTTAAGAAGAGAAACGGTGTCCATACCAGAAAGCTTGTCCATCTAGGAGCAGCCCATGCCTGCTCCCTGCCACATAATCCACACTCTGTGTGCCTGACACAAGCACACAGAGTTGTGGCTGTAACCTGGCAATGATCAGAGCAGGAAGCAGAGGGGAATAAGTACTCCGCATGCACTGGTCCTCCTCTGGAGACCTGGCAGCTGGATAAGAGGAGGAACATTTATTTGTTTTAATTCACATATTCCCTGACATGAAGTATCAGTTGGTATTTGCTGCCATAGGAGAACAGAAAAAAACTTTAGCCCTATGCACTGTGCTGGCCAGAGCTCTGGGTGTGCTCCCTGTCCCAGGAGCATTAGTAGCCCCAGGAGACAAATCACTGCAGCAACTCAGCCACGGCTGAGAATGAGGGTCATTTTCTCACCCTTTCCTGCAAATAGCCTTTCTCTCCATGCTGCAGCACAAAACAGTGACAAAAAGCTTTCTCCCCACCTGCATCAGCCATCTGCAAAGCCGTGTCCTGAGTGTTCTTTGCTTTGCTGCCAGCAGCTCTGGTGGGGCACAGGACTGGCCAAGCCACCCACTGCCACAGCCCAGGACTGTGCCCCAGCAGCCTCCCCATCATCCTGCCCTGGACAACCACTGCCCCACCAGCTTGGGCAGGAGCCCAGGAGGCTGCTTCTAGGACTCATTAACGTAAAAATAGCCCTTCCTGTGAGAAGGGAGTAACATGCACTTCCACCCTAACTGACAAGAGGTTTTCTTACATCATGATGACAAATTTATCACTTCTGTTTACCAAAATGACACACCTTGGGAGCTGGGCAGACAGAAATCACTGCTCTGGCAACGCATGCCCCACCACACTCTGCCCCAGGCTCCCCATTCCAAGGAGATGCCCAGGAGAACAGTGGTTATTTATATTGTTTTCTCAGTCCTTACTATGGAAGAACTGAAATAAGACAGTGTGCTGTATTTCCCCAAAGACAGGTTTAGTGTGTGCTAATTATCACAGCTGGTTAAGCTGTTAGGGTTCTTAATTGTTCTCAGCTACAAAATAATCTTGCAAATCAGTTGCTTTAAACATATATTTGGAAAAGAAGCTGTGTTTACTGCATCTTAGAATAAAAGTGGTTTGGTGGCAGGAAAATTAAGTTGATGTCTGTACCTATAAATGCAGTATGGGAAGTCCATCTCACACACAGACTGCAAACTTTGCTAGCAAACAAGTATACTTCAGATATGCTTCAGGTTTAAAACAGTAAACTAAGAAATAATAAAACCCCCACAGCTAATGTAGTATTTGTCAGTCAGTAAAATTGTCATTGAAATGTAGCAGTACCTATAAAGTATTTGCTCTCCACGAATAGTGTCTAGATAGTACTGAATGTTTTCCATAACACCAGCTGTTCTAACCAGAGAAAGAACCACAACCAATGGTACTTTTTCACTTTGACATTTCTCCTGCATTTTGCACAAAATTCTTCCTGATGGGTCAGGAAATTGAAATACAAAATACTTGTCTTGTTTGGATCTGTGGGGTATTTACTCTCCTTAAACATACAAGGTTGTAAAGCTGATTTACAGGTAGGGAAAAAATTTCCATTCTAAAGGGAAGAAACAGTCGCTGAAAGGGAAATTTTCAGAACTCTTCAGTAATACTATCAAATGCAATATTGCAGATAATCAAAATGTGTCTAAGAGCAAGAGGAGGGACTGCAAAGGAAGAGTATTTCAGGTATTGGCAGGGATATTCTTAAGGGGCTGAAAGGACAAAAGATGTGAAACAGATGCAGCTCTGGGTCCTCAGCTCATGCCTCAAGAGAAAACACTGTCATTTATACAGACATTTTATATTTTTTGGGAACATGGAGTTAATGATACTGAGGAAAGAAGAAAATCACAGCAGTGACAAATGTAGTTTTTCCTCTTTCATGAAGCACCACGATGTATCCGGACATAGCACAATGTGTTCATCTTAATTCACTTGTAATTTGGTAAAGCAAATTAGATCCATTTCCAGATTAGGAACCCATACAGAAAATAAATAGTGTTTTGAGCTTCCAGCTGCAAACAAGACCTGCAAATAAGCAGAAATCAGTGGATGTGATTATGCTGAAAAAAGCAGAGGGGAAAGCTGGTAAAGTCAAAGAAGATATTTGTGTCCTTTTCAGGATTTTCCTGTGGGAAGATGGTTATGAGGAAAGATGCATTTATAGCCTGAAGTTTATGGCCAGCATGCCTGAGCATTCCCACAAGCTCCCTTCTCACCTTGTGGAAGAGCTGCTGAGTGAAAAAAAAAAATTGTACATCTGGACGTCCCTCAGTCCCCAAGCCAGGAGGGCAGGAGGGGCTACAGGATGTGCTGCCTTGGTGCTTGTGTCACAGTTGGAACTGCCTAACCCCACAGGGGCTCCAGATGTGCAGAACGTTAGAGCATCTTTACTTTAACAGGCACTCTCCAAAATCCTGATTGCAGGAGTGACTGTCTTTCTGTCACGTCTGATTACGGATTTGGAGAGGAAAAGAAGAACATTTTTATACTATGTTTTAATTTCTCGGAAGGGGAGAAAATCGTGGTGGTTGCAGACCTCTGGTGCTTATCCACCTAGAGGTTTCCAATTGTATCCTCTAGCAGACACACCAGCTAACAGCTGTATTTATCATGTCTGCTGTGAGCAAAAAGGCACTTGAGGATTTATTATGCCAGCATTTGGAAGTGCAAAGACACAGAGGTCCTCCCAAAACCACAAAGGCAGTTACATGTTCCTGAATTTTACTTGTTTGTCTAGCATCATGAATGCTTAATGATGGGCTGAGTTTTACTGCAGTGCATGAAAGCTATAGACACCTCTGTGTTAGGATTTCCAGCTTTCCCTTCAACACTGTGGATCTCCCTCTGGCCCACAGCAATTCGGATCCTTTCCTGAACAGCAGAGAGATGCAGAATGCTCTTGGACCAAGGTGGCCTTGGTGAGCAGCCTGATGAACTTTGATCTCCTTAGAAATGTTCTGTGCCTATCTCAGTGCATGTACATCCCCTCTGCCCAGGTTACACCACACCCGCAGGAGGCTCACCCAGTCACGGCCCACACCAAGCCATCACTTGATACCCATCAGTGACTCATTACCAAAGTGCAGTCAGTACTTCATAACCATTAGGATCGTGGGTAGGGAGTTAATTGAATAGGAGTAACAACTTGTTGAGAGATAAAGAATTAGCAAAACTGGGTCTAAAACACCATCTCCTCTGCCTTCCACATCCTTTGGCTGGGAGGAGAGCAGGACCCCAACTCCTGAGCAAGCCCTGGACAATACAGAAAACACTGACTAGCTCTACAGACATTGCCCGGGCTTCTTCTGACCTCACTGCAGGGGGAGGGCACAGATCTGAAGGGCTTTGAGTCACAAAGGACCAGACTAGCTCAGACAGAGCAGAGGATGGTCTGCAGCTGTGGTGGTGCAGGCTCGTGACATTTCTGGTTTCTTTGTGAGAGTAATACGTAGCTGCAATACTTGTTGCAAACTGGTGCCAACACTGAGGATTTAAACTGAACAGAAAACCTTACAGGACTCCATCCTGGTTCTGCATGCTCTTCACACCCCTTCTGCCACCTCAAACTCTGCTACTTCAGCTGCCTTCACAGCAAGGACTAGCAGCCAGCCCCTCAAAAACCTCTGCAGAACTGGGACAGAGAGCCCACAGTATAAACTCAATTGTTGTTTGTAAAACTCCATTGCTTTGGCTTCTGGCTGACTTCATACTGTTATTCCCAGTGCCTTAATTCTGATTCAGGTTCTCTTCACTTTTCCTCCTTCTACTGCTTTCAAAAGCCATAGGAATGGGAATGTTTGTTCCTCCAGGAGCCCCAGGTTCCCACACATCTCTTTACATCTTGCTCATTCTCACAATAATGCGTAACAAATCTTTTTACTCATACACAGAAAAGAATTTATATGAGTATTCAAACAGAAAAGAAAAAGTATTACTCTGCAAAGCTGTTTTAAGTGTCCTTAAAAACAAATGGCTTACCCTCTGACTATGGTTTGCATGCCATGTAAACTTCTTACATGAGAGCTGTGATGGGAAACAGAAGATAATCTTATCTTAAAATTCTTTGCGTTCCCCCATCTCATTAAATATGCAGCAGAGCTCTGTCTTGGTTCCTAGACAAGATAAACAGCAATCCTGGATGGGCTTGTGGCTTATGAAATTCTAAGTGAGCCAGGAAATATTTTTCCATGCAACTGGATTTTCTCCAGCAGCACAGTTTAACACAGCAAGATCAAAGAATTGCTTTGAAATGTCTCATTCACCAGCAGACTCCCAACCCAAGAGCTGTCCCTCCTCTCCAGGGTCCCCAGGCAGGAACACTCTCAGGGTTTCAGTTCTCTCCAGATGAGTCACCTCCTCCCCATATCAGGGATTAGTCTACCCCAAGGAAACTCAAATGCAAATCCCAAGAGCTAAAAACTCCTTAACTGTTCCTCACCATGGCCTGGTCGAATCAAAGGAATAGTTACAGCATCTTACAACAAAACCAAAATTTGATGATTTGTAGAGTTCTTTACACAAGCACCAGCATGAGGCTTTAATCAACTCAGGACACTTGAATTCATATTTTTTATAATCTTGAGTGTTGTCAATGAAACAAAACAATGAAGGAATCCTTACCCTTTTTGTGTGTTAAACTTTAGCTTTGCTTTAAAAAAAAAAAAATCCTCTATCCAGTTACTGAAAGATCCTGCATTTTCTGCCAATATTGTCCCCATTCCTTCAAATTTCACAGGACCATTACCATTTGAAAAATCTTGTCTAGAAACCATGAATAAGATATTAAACCATAGTATTTAAATAAACAAACAAAACCAAGCCCAAACTCCACTGTCTCTGGTAAATCTTGCCCAATTCACACCCAGTGAGCCTTTTGACATCAGTGTCTTAAGAGGGAAAGGACAAGAGGACCTATAAGCCACATTTGCTGTGTTTCCTTCCATCAGTTCTGTGTTTTTAGAGAAGATGCAATAGAATATTTGTTGGACACAAGAGTGCAGTTAAGAATTGAATTAACAGGAGCCAAATTCAGTGGAGCTTGTGAGTTGCAGCTGGAGTCACTAAGTTCTGCAAGCAAACGCTATAAAGGAACCTGGAATGGGTCTGAAGTGTCCTGGGTACAAACTGCAGGGCTTATAACAGCTCGTGTCAGAAGGATAAAGCTCATGGCAGCAAAAAACAGTTAGCCATTGCTCTAGCAAAACCCCAGTTTGACTTTTCCCAGGATCTGGGATATTCATACAAAGGTGCTGGTCCAGCACAGGGCAACTTGGCATGTTAGGGCATCTGCCAATGCATGGGCTGAAAGGTGGGGTAGCCCCAAGCGCATCTTCATCATGGGGGAACAGCCAAATGTGAGCAGCAAAGATTGCAGGACCCATGGAAAGTCATCTAATATATTTGGGGTGTTGTGATGCAATCACATCTTTTATTACTAGGGAAAATAATGCACTAATGAGCTTTGCACCGGGCCACTGATTTCTGGAATGGTGCACAATTGGATTGTAGAGCAAAAATGTGTGAAACCCCGAAAAAAACAAAACCATCAGAATCTTAACAGTTTACATTTTGACTCAGAGTTAGGAGAACCATTTAATTTAAATGTTTTCCACAGCTGTTTTCCCAGCTGAGCCAGAGAAACACATTGACAAGGACAGACTTGCTGTTCTCTTGTCACTTAATAATTTTCTTTTCTAAGAAAAATGGCATTGTCTTCAAAAACAGATGCATTTACAAAAATTTCAGTCCATTAGTCAATAGTTTAGGGAAAAACCCCCCTCTAATTTAAAAGGATTGTACCATTCTGTGTGGAAATTTCTTTTCCCCCACTTCTTTTAATACAAGCATGAGTTAATTTTTTTTTGGCTCCTGCAGAGAAGTCATATACCATCAGTCAGGCCAATAAACTGACTGATATCACTAGGACCTCTTCATTGTGAGGTTAAATTTCCCTTTCAATGACTGGCTGAAAAGGTATGTAATCAATACAGGAGTACATGTATCAGTGGGAGGCACTGCCCTGGGCAATAATTTGCACCAGTAATGAACAACAAAGCAACCATAAGAGAGCCAAGTGCCTCCTCAAATATATGACTTTTTTTCTTGACAATCCTCCTAAACAGACCATAAAGTGCTCCTGGGTGAAACACAGCCTACAGGTGGGATGAGATTTGGATCCAGCAACTCTTACCTGTCCAAAGAGACCACAGGACACATCTCCCAAGAGATGCACCCGCACCCAAGTGAGCATGGAGAGGGCAGGAGAATGAAAATCTGTCACACAAGTCTCTGCATAGTGTCCTGGGGACTTTGGTGAAGGAGTGTTGTCTTGTTAAACCACTGGCTGTGTCTGCCTGCTTGTTCAGGGGTGACTTCACTGGTGCTGGTGACTCCTCTGCTCCTTGCTTGTGGTGTGCCTGGCATAAGGGAGTCCCAGGCAGCTCCTGCTGCTCCCATGTGGCCTGGCAAAGCAATGATGAGGAGGAAAATGAGACGCTCATCCTGAGGAGATGAGTAATGACTGCAGGGTGGCCAGGAGCTGCTTAAAAATAAATTACATCCTACATAAGCAGGGCTTCATTTCTTCAACAGTAGCTCAAAACTATCCTGCGTTTTTTGGACTAGGTATGTCATGGATACACATACACAACCCATGGCAAGGAGCTGTCTTACTGAAGAAGGGATTTACTCAAGAATAGAGTTTATAATAGGTGTATGAGATGTTTCCAGCATGCTACCCACATTAGGTGGGCACCTCTCATTTGCTTAACCTTCAAAAAAGGTCTCTCACAGGTACAAATACCATCCTTGGAGAACTGGGGGTTCTACAAAGAAAGACAGTTAGGAAAAGGAAGTAGCTAAAGTGGGGGTGGTGTCACCAAGCTCACAGAGAGGTCAGTGAGAAGACTGCCTAGGAAAACTGGAAGACCTCCTCACGTTGTATAAATGGGGCCAAGAGCACATGGTGCAAAGTCAAGTCTTTGGGTCTAGGGATGAGGATTTCTGACTGCATTTGGTGAACTCGGGATGACACTAAGCTGCCAAATGGATGCTGCCATGGAGAAAGCAGATGCAATTCAAAGATGTACAAGAAAATAATTCCAATAGAGAGAAAACTGGTTTAGTATTCTCATATAAAACATCTAGAATAGCCTGCAGTACTCTGCTTGTTTAAGAGAGTTACTCGAGAAAGAATAAAGGAGGAAATGAGAGGATTATGTCTTTTTCTTGGCTAAGAGGTTATAAATGGAGAGGCATCATGGTAGATGTCTCTCTGAGAAGTTCAGTGCCAGAGAAGGAGGGCAGACAGGCTGAATCACAACACTGATACCTGAACAAAGGGAATAAGCTGCTCTTGGTAGATGCCAAGGGCTGCACCTTTTCTGATGGGGCTCGTTTTACCTTCCACCCTGAGGCAGGAGTTGTCCCCACCCTCCCATCAGCTGATGAAGCACAGGCAGTAAAGCCAACAGCCAGGCCGAAAAGCTCTCCAGGATTCTGCAATGCTGCTGTAACTTCGGGCCACAACTGCACAGTCATTAGTGTTTACAAAACTACTTTCCAGAGAAGCAAAATTACACACTGAGGAAATAATAAGCAGCAATGTAATCAGATGTGAGAAGTAAATCATTTCATTACCTGAACCAGGCTTCATTATTCACCATTTCCCTGGCAAGAGCTGATAAATGCAGGCTAATGAATCTTCGCACTCGGACGAGCAGTTGGAGCTGCCGGCTCAGTGCTGCCACATGCAGAACAGGACCAGGGGCTCCAACTGTCAGCTGAAAGCCCAAGAGGTAAAATATGAACTCATCCATTGCAGCACTGCAGTAAGAGGAGGGAGAGGATTTAACCATGTCTGGTTTGGTCTTACAAAGTCACCTTGGCTGTGGGAATGCTGTGCCTGCTATCTGGCTCAGAGGAACAAACTCTAAACATCCCAAGAACAATAGAGGACTCTGTGTATGCTGGTGATACGTGCAAAAACCAGAGCCAGATCTTTGGGAAAAGACTTTCAGGACCAGTAATACCAGTCCTGATAGTTCCTTCCCCATCCCAACTGTTAAATATCATCCTCAGCCTGGTCATGATACAAGGTAACTACAGAGACAGAGGCAACAGCATCAACACACAGAAAAGCAGGACCTTTGTCCACTTCTGTGGCGCTGTTATTTCTTTAACACAGTTCCCTGTTGCCTACTGTAGCTATTCCTCTTTCTAAAAAGCAGGGAAACAGGAAATACACCATTCACTAGATAATTATTTAAAAACCCACTCCCCCTTAAATCCCCAAACACAAACAGAAAACAATGCTAAAGAAAATATCAGATAAGGGGAGCAAACCTCCTTAAAATAAACAAGTTCTCAGAGTTATGGAGACATTTTCTGCTTTTCCTATATTTTCTGCATGTGTCACCAGCAACATGGATCCCAAATTTTATGTGAAGATGCAGAACATTTGGCAAAGCTCCTCTGGAAGGAGCTTAGACACAAACAGCCCACATAAGATGAAAACCTATTCAGAAAGGAACACACATGTCCTGACATTACAGGGAAATACTGCCCTCATCTGTCTTCCAGTGACAGGTTTTATTTTCCTGCCTAGTATGCCTAAGCCATTCATCACTTCCAGGATGAAAAGGTGACTGTTGTTGCAACCAGCTCCGAAGTCCATACCCAGACTCAAGCTATTAAGCAATGCTGCTGTTGGTAACTGGTATCAATATGACCATGCTGCTGCAACAGAGTTTAAATGCAGAAATTTATCGATTCTCTACACTTAAGACAGAGTCTAAAAGTGTGTCCAAAAGAAGAAAATAGTTTGTAGATTCTTTATAAAACTAAAACTAAACAAAGAAAGAAAATATTCCTACTCCCAGGAGAACAGGAATACTGAGAGGGAGCACTGGGATCCCACAAGGGCAGAGCAACCCCTGCTCCTGCAGCCATTTGCACACTCGTGCACCAGGCAGGGATTTGGGCTCTGGATGTCTGTAGTCCAGACAGTTATAGAAAGCACAGAGAATGAGGTTGGTTTGCTTCTTTCATACACACTGGCAAAAATCCATCATACACACACACACACAGAGGAGGCACATTTTAAGCATCATCAGTGGCCCTCAGAAAGATGAAATGAACACACATTCATTCATATTTCATAAAAGCATAAGCTTTGAAGTTGGAAAATACACCTAGTAGACAAGGTATATAGCATTAGCCAATTTTTGGGTGCAGAAGGAGCCTCTATTAAACCTCTTCAGTGAGACAATATGTAGCCAGCCCACGTCCTCAGAAAGTGCTGTGGCTGGTGAAAGTGCAGATCCCAGCACACATCTGGTAGCATTTCAGAGCTCCAGAGGAGCATGGCTTTTAAAGCAGATAGAGGTGCTCCTCCACCAATGCCTGTGCCTTTCTTCTTTTTTTTTTTTTTTTAATGAAGTTAGCCCTGCTGAAACTCCTAGATAGGAGCCAGAAAGTCCAACTCTGCTAATTTCCAGTTTACTGACATCTCTTCTTGCTTGCGCCTTATCACCCTTAACTTCTATTCCTTTTGATTTTATTCTGTAAATCTCAGGTTTAATCAGAGTCTGCAACTCCAGTGTTGAGTGTACAGTTTCACAACATCATAATGGCTGGAGCATCATCCCAGCACAAACAGACTGCTCTCATTTGATGACAACAAACTGACTCTCTGGCAGCTCAGGGCCGGGTCTGCTATCAACCACAGTGTCTGGATCTCAGGGTTTCCTCAGCGGTGTGGTCAGCTCTCATCTAGACAAAGCCTGGAGCTGGCCACAGGCACTGCACAGCCCTGAGCTTTGTCCTGCCTGGAAGGCAGGTGATGGAAACAAGGCTGGATGCTTCCTGCCCCACAGCTCCACACTAACATCCAGGCTCTTGTGTCCCCACCTAAGGGAGACGGGCTGGCCAAAGCTTGCCAGAAACATTTTGATCTATACAGAAACACTCAGGGGAACGTTTTTAAGGGTTTTGTTGAAAAAAACAACCCTGAAATTAATTTTGTTTCTAATTGCTACCTAGTTTCCTGGAAGAAAATTTTCAAAACCGTCCTTCCAAACTAATTTTCTTGGAAACATCAGTCTCAAACGATCTTTTCCAAGATCACATGAGAAGCAGTGCACTCAGAGCTGCCCAGCCTCAGGTCCTCCAGCTGAACCAAGGATCCCTCCAGTGACTCACCCTCACAGTAGTTCTTCCCAAGTCACCATCTCCAGAGTCTGGTTAATGTCTCAGCAATCAGTTTCTCAGTACAGCCTTTTTACCTGACACCTTAATTTGATCTGTCAATTCACAGCCCCATTGCTCTGTCTGAACAGGTGGAATATGGCAAATTCCTCTCATTATTTTAGTCTTTATCAAACAATTGTTATTAATTCTGCATATTTCTAGATTTTCCCCTAAGCATCCTCTTTTCTCTGATCAACAGCTGCATCTTACACCACTCTGTTACTCCTTCCCACATTGCTGTCTGCCTTCCCAGTCTGTCCTGGGCATATGACATGTGTTTGCTTCTTTGCTTACCTGGAGTTTCCTCTTCTGCTTTGAAGTACTTCAACAGTATTCAGCAAAGTAAAACTAAGGACCAAAATTCCTGGTAGTAACTTGCTTGAGTTTAAGCATTCTGGCCCCACAGCACCTGGGAAAATTGTCTTCATGCTGCCAGTATTTTACCAACACACATGTGGGGCTACAAGCTGCCTTGCAGGCATTCCAGTTTAGGTGGTAACAGTGAACATGAGCTCTCTGCTTTCTTGAAAACACCGCAATTCATCTTTTAAAGGGAATTGCCTTCCTTTACCTTACTTCTGTTAACACTGGTGGAGAACAGTTATCTCTCCTGTGGAAGGGATCTACCATCATTGTGCTTGCCACTGGTATCACCCTGTGGAACTCAGCCTGCCCACAGCAAAGCCAGTCATGGTTTCCATACTTTTTAAAATTATAGTAAGAAACTCCGCTGAGAAGTTCTACTTTCCTGGTTGCTTGAAGGAAAATAATCAAAGTCGGGAACTCAGGAGATTGTGCAACACAGGGAGATGAAACTGTATCCAAACTCTGTTGAATGTGAATCTGTTTGTGTCTGGTAGAGGACACATAAGCGAGAAAATTCAATGCATTTCTCTTGGCAATAATCTTCATTTTCTTGTAAATGCATTAAGGTTTGCAAATATGAATCTTATCGCTTGAAATTTACTCTCCAGGACAGATGTATGAGATTAAACCACAGGTCCAGAACAGGCCAGCATCCTGTCCCTGACACCAACCTGGATTAGACACCAGGGAAGAGCATAAGACTTACAGAAGCATTACAGAACCCTTTGCATAACATTCTCAAAGTCTCCTGAACCAGGAATAGTATCTTGTTGAGAGTTGTTCTTTTCCTTTAGTTTTTCTAAATTATTTTGAAGCCATGTCACCATTTAGTACCAGCACCTTTTGTGAAGTAGCTCTACACTTGGACTGAGCATTGGTCAAAACATTCTTCCTGTGACTTCAAAGCTTACACCTAGCTAAGTTCCCATCATTTATCTGGTTCTAAAATTTCTAAAAATAGTGAATAGACATCTGTCTTGGTGTTGGAGACAAATTTTAGGAAAAAATTACCCAGAATGATCATTTCCTCTAAAAGGGAAAGAGCTTTAATGGCTGCCTTTTTTTTTTTTTTTTTTTCCCAATGAGAGAAATTGATACCAGCAGGTGAAAGTGAAAAAAAAAAGAGAACTGTCTATTAACAAAAAAAAACCAAACCAAACCGAAAAAAAAAGAGGTGGGGGGCATGCCTGCAAGGCACAGAAAAGGATGGAATAAATGCTAGATCTGAACTCCCAGAAACTTACCCTCCACCCACACACCCACAGCAGAACAAAGGGGAAAAAAACCCAACAAAACATAACAACAAAACAACAACCCCCAAAAATGCCCAGGGAAGAAAAATACAAAGGCTAACCATGTGGTCTGGAAAACAAAATGGTGATTCATTCCTTTGTCTCAGGGAAGGGGAACAGTTCACACAGCAGCCCGGAGCAAAGCAGATGGGAAACCTGTCGATCCTCTGGCATTGGTTTTCCTCCTCACAGCAGGTGAAAATGGTAGATTTTGATGTCCCTTCTTTCCCTGGCTCGGTCCTTCCAAGGGTTTGGACCGACTGGGGCTGCCCTGCAGGCTCCCCAGACCAGAGAGGGGACAAATAAAACCAAACCAAAAAGCTGCTGAAAGGATTTGCCACTGAAAAACCTGCAGGCCAGGGAAAAGAAAAACAAAAAAAATCCCAACACCACTCCCCCCCCCCAAAGAAAAAAACAACCAAAAAACAAAATAAACCAAACCAAAAAAAACCCCCAGAAGCTTCTTGCCTAAATCGGTGCTAATTAATCATCAAAAGGCAACCAAGTAACAATCCATGTAGCCCGTGACCATGCCAGAGAGAGAGAGGTTGAACAGAGCCCAGCCATGGGGCTCCCAGGCCCAGGCCCTGCGTTTGTCTTAAAGATACTACAGATATTTCTGGGCATAAAGCAGATGACTAGGGAATAAAGTATCATCATAAAAACACCCCCAAAACTGAGACACCACCTCTTAGTCGCTTTCATTATGACTTATTATTTCCAAGGACTGCCTCTGCTCTTCAACTTTGCTTTTTGCTCCTTTTATTTGCCTGTTGAGCAGAGCTTATTCCAACACTCAAGTCATCTTTTGGTGCTTTCTCTGCTGCACATCACATTCAGATGCACACATACACTTCCCCTCCACGCTGACTCCATGCTTCACTGAGATGCAGTTTTACTCTTTCATAATAGGCTGAGTTGTCACACTCTGATAAATTAGTTCAAGAAATTTATCTCAAGCCTTCTTGAGATTGTTCCACTGAGGAAGAAAACCTTTTATAGTAACTGTGATTGCTATCAGTCAGCCTGACTTTGAGCAGGCAGAGTCAGTCCAGGTAAAGCTGCCATTTCCCACTCCATTTGTCATTCTGGGAGGCTTTGGTAAGGCAGCATTACAGAAACAACTCCTAGAAGCCCGTAAGACAAGTCCAGGGCAGAAGCAGCCCCAAGTGAGCCCCGTGTGCAGCAGCAGGGGCTTCTTGCAGGGCAGTAGATGGCTGGTATGAGCCTTCAGCATCTCCTTAGAAAAAAATTCCCTGAATTCTTTTTGAAGTTGGTTTGTCCAATCTCCTTCCCCACCATCTCAGTGCTCTCACTCATTACTTGACTAACTTCCCTCTCCTTCCCTGAGTCTCTCCCTTCCGAGGTGTAAACTGCTGTCAGTTCCAGTGGATGGAGCACCCTCCTGCTCCCAGTCTCCCTAGGCTACTGACAGCACTTTCCTGGCTAAACCATGATCCTAGAGCACCTGGAGTAAAGGAAGAGGGTCCTCTTGATCAGCCTCTAGTACAGGCTCCAATTCCACAGTGCTTTTTATAACTTCCCTTTTCATTACTTTTTGTACTTTCTCCATAACAAGACTATTTCACTTTCTAAGACAAGACTTTCTGGAGGTTGAATCTTTCCAGTTCAAGTTCTCAAAGGCTTAGGATCATAGAAGCATTTGTGCTCACCAACTCCACACACAGAATTAAGAGTTTCCAGGTCCAAACCCATTAAAAACAGAAAATCACATTTTATTTGCCAGTTCCAAAATCATTAAAAACAGGGGAAAAAAATCACATTTTGTTTGCTATAAAGTGTTGATTTGTCACAAAAAAATATATCCCCAAAAAAACCACAACAACAAACCAAATCCAACAAAACCAGTATAAAATGTACACCAAGGTATGCAGCTTGGGCAAGAAAGCTACTATCCCCATTCCTTCATGTCCAGAAAAAGTGACAAAGCCCTGAGAGGAAGTGACAGCTGAATACCCTGCTGTTTTGTTCCCAAGGAAGCATTATCACAGTGAGAGAGATGTTCCTCAGCACACCAAATGTATTCATTCCCTCCGAAGTCTTTTTTCCCCACCTTTATCAGGATTCACTTGTATTACAAGTGAAGTCAGTTTCTCTTCACCCAAACCCCTCCTGCCTATGCAGATGCTCAAGTCTGTGTTCCCAACTGCATTGCAAACTTCATAACTTTTCATTAATCTCATGATTTCAGCAAATTTTGGAATAACAGCACTACAAGGTAGTTATAACCTTCACTTTAAGTAAACTACTTCTTCTTTTGGCCGTACCGTAACACTGTTTGAATCTTTGAAAAAAGCACTTTGAGTCTCCTTTGGAAGGGAAGACCCAAATCTGAGTGAAAGAAGCGGAAAACAACCTGATAGGTAAAACATTTATGAAAATTGGAGAGCAGACAAACCAGAATTCAATGGTCCCTCCTTCATTCTGCAGAGCCTAAAGACAGAATATGGAAACATGAGGTTTTTGAATTAAAGACAGATGAGCACGGGGCATGATAGAGAAGACAGCTCTTTTAGAGATCCCAAGGGGAATAATGAGAAATAGAAAGCAGGCTGCTTTTCACCATGTTTAAGCCTTATTTCCTGTGATGGCAATTTTTTGCCACTCAATATTTATATTTGTTTAGACAACACACACACACAAAGAGCATACTCAACATCAATGCCTGAGCAGCCTCCCAGCACACTGAGCAAGGCTGCGACAGAGAAGAATCACTCATGTTCCCTGAGCTCCAGTGCCAGGCAGCAGCACACCCATTCTCCTCTGCTGACTGCACACCCCTGGGGTGGCAGAGCACAGCAGAAGGCAGTGACTGCACCTAAGGGCACACACACACATGCACACACACCCAAAGCACCTTTGGGCTCCAGCTGGGCAGCACCAGAGTGTCCTTCCTCTCCCCCACACCCATACCTGCAGTGCAGCTGGATACCAGTTGGATGGGGTCAAGCATGCCCAGCCCAGCATCCCAGGGAGCCTGCAATGTATTATCCTGCCCTCTCACCCTACACATCTGGGGAGATCTCAGTGCCTAACTGATGTGTTCCTCCCCAAAGACTAAAACACTAAAAATAAATAACGTGACTCACTTTCATTTGGGGTCTGGATTTGGATTTTACAGGGCAGGGGTTTTGATTTGCCTTTTTCTTGCCTTCTTTTTTTTTTTTTTTTTTGGCCTAGTCCCTTTCCAATATTAAAAGACAAAACCCACATATATGCTAAAAAAACAGTCATCCAAACAGCCATCTCATTTTTGCTTGTATACAAAGGCAGACACGGTGGGAATCTCGTGCTCCTTTTCCTTCTTGGGATCCACAATGTGACTGTATCGTTCTCCTCGGTGAATCTCCAGGTAGGGGCCCCAGTTTGCTGCAGGCCGGCAGCAGCTGACAATGCGCTGGAAAGCAAAACCAAGAGGCATTTCATGTCTTACTTTAGTCCAGGCTACTTCTAAAATTCAGTAAAATTATAGCTCTAGACACGCACTGCAACTCAACAAATGGCGAATCACCAAAGTTGTTTAAAAGCATTCCAAATATCCTTGGGGTCAGTGGGTTCTGGACACTGAAGTCAAAGGACAGGGAAAGCTGTGACCAACACAATTGTTTGGGGAAGCTCGTCAAGAGCAGAATGTCTCAGATCTGTCGCTTCTTCTGTGAGGAATGGGAGGCAAAACTCCTGAAAATCATATGGGGATAGGAAGCAATAGAAATCCTTCAGAGAATTCAAAGGAACTGGAATAGCAACAGAACTGATGAAAAATCTCTCTTGAATGGTGTGTGTGCACTCCCAGAGAATTAGACTTTATTTTTTTTATCAAAACATGATAGGGTAGATGCACCTTTGAAGCGACTACCAGCGATAATGTTTTGGTCTAAAAATGCAGTTGAAAACCACATCAAAGTAGTAAATGTGTTAGAGAAAAAAGCACAGGTGGTCCTGATAATACCAAAGAAATTAAGATTTGAGGCTATGATAGTGGGTTCTTTTGCCCCTACCTGAATAAGGTTTCCTTCAGCTTTAACTATTTTTATGACAGCAACAATGGGAATCCAGATGACGCAGAAGATGATCATGCACCAGCCAACAGCAGTTCCCCAAGTCGGGTATAATACTGAGCCATAAGTAGGATCTGAAAATGTGATCAAAGACCAGACCAAAATAGCCTAGAAAAAAAGGCAAAAACAATAAGAGAGAAAAGCTAGGTTTCCAGCAACACTGAATTTGCACTGCTTCCAAGTTGGTTTAATAAAAAGAAGACCTGTCTACAAGTTCTGCATGGTTCCATCTTGCTTTCTGAGTGTGAGAACTGTTGTGCATGATTTGGTGTCAGTCATCACCAAACAGCAAGACTGAAGGGCAGGACAGAAAAACGACACCGAGGTACACTAAGTATATCTGTGTTTAAACATAATGTGATCTCTGGGTTCTCTTAGAATCTTATGTTGGATAATATATATGTTGCTGGCTGGGCCCAGTACCTATCTCTATGTTTTATGCATTCCTCTGTTCCATTATTTCCAGGAATACAAGAAAGAATCTAAGATTAGAAACTGGCAAATATTGCTTCAGAAATTGGATAGTTTTAAGCAGCATTTTCTAAACTATTATCTGGGCAGATTACAGGTAATGTGCTGGCCAGAGTGACTTGCCACTGCTCCTGGATTGGAGATGTTAATAAATTCTGTCGTAGTAACATAATCCAACCATCTACACTCACAATTAGAAGTACAGGAGTAACAAAAACCAGATACACAACAGGACATTAAAAGGTCTCATTTATACCTGAGAACAGAAGAACATCTGACCCAAAAAAGGGATTTCCCTCAAAAGGTTTTCAAACCAATCTCAGTCTAAAATTAAGATAATTCAGCTGCCAAGGCAGAGGACCTAGTTGCTCTATGTTAGTCCTTGAGAGTGTAGACCCAGCTCACTAGTAACTGATCTCAAGCTCCAGCCTCTCCTGGAGAGGATCAAAGGAGGAGGGAATGTGTCAGAAAGCAGAGACAGCCAGTTCACTTCACTGGCACAGCTATGCCTCATCTTTATACACTGAACCTGGGCAGTCAGCCATGAATCTTCACACAGAAACCTCTCAATATTAAGTTAGTAAGTTCTGTCACATTAACACAATCCAGTCATGTGCACGTACCATTAACAGCACAGGAGTGACGAAAAACCAGCATATTCTCCACCACAGCCAGAAAAAAAAGCTCTTCTTTCCAATCATCATTTCAATGTCTTCAATGAATCTGTTTCCTCCTGTTGGGAGACAATCATGGGGCTCACTGTAAAGCAGGTACCTCCCTTGCAGGTGGAGTTTCTCAAAAGTGGTCAAAGAAAGGCAATGATCAAGGACAGTTTCTTCAGTTCTGTATTAATTATTGAAGTTTTTATTATTATATCATTGTTCATATGGTTAGCTTATAAATCCTTTCTTGCAGTAATTAGTATTTAATATCCCTGGCACTGCCCAAAGCCAGGCTGGATGGGGCTTTGAGAGACTTGGTCCAGTGAAAGGTGTCCCTGCCCATGGCAGGGGGTTAGAACAGGAAGTCCTTTCAAGTCCCGTCCACCCCTACACCATGCTGTACCCCTATGATATACACTGTTCCTTAGTTCCTTAGGGATTGCTTAGTTTCATTATGTATTTTCAATGCAAATAAATTACCGTAAATGTAGACTATGCCTACTATCTCCAGGACAGCTGAAATAAGGATTCCCCATCCAGCACAGAAGTGATCTATGAGGTTAACCCAGTAAATTCCTGCCTGCAGAACAAACATTAGAGGTTAAAATATGAGTAGTAACATACTTATGCAAGAAAATAAGATGCATTTGTTCAAGACAATTTAACTAATTGCAACTCTGAGTTTTTAAGTCCATAGTTCTCCAGGTCAAGTACAGATTTGTGAATATTATTTTCTTTAAATCCCTCTGTGTAAAGTTGAAAAGCACATCTAACAAAATACTATAGATGCTAAAACAAAGATCTATGTATATGCAGAGTGTATATGAACAGCTGAGAGCAAGATTTAAATTTAAAGCTTACAGGAATAAAGTTGGTGCTGAAGCTTTTACACTGACCTACAGCAATGGCTATACCAGTTATCAGTTCTGGGAGGCTTCCATCCTCCTACATGCACGACTTCTCCATGGGGTTAACCACAGCTTTAAACATCAGCATGCAATAGCAGGATCACAGAGCAGGAAACGATCTCAGAGCCATTTCACACTCTTATGTGCTAAGTCCCTTGCAAGCTTCCCTGCCACCCTGTTTCATGACTTACGTACTTTGCTTGACCATACAACTGACTACTCACCACAATCACCTCTTTCACATTCTCAGTCTAATTACACACATAAATCTGCATTTCTAGATGGAGTAATTGCAGTGAACCTTTATACCCTTAAAAGCAATTGCCTCAAAATATTTTACACAGTATACTTAAAATTCCTTTTCTGTATGTCTATTTATATATATACACACATACAGGAGAAGTAACCATGGAATCTACAATTAGCTCATGAGCTGATGGGTTTTTATTACATGAATAGGCCATTCTTCAATTCCTATACTGCTCAGTAGTGTGTTCTGAACAAAAAGATCCCATCAGCATTTATTAGCAGTACCCACTGTGCCACGGACATGTTGTATGCATGTATTTGTGATTACACAAATTCCTGAACTGAGGAATGATAAACCAGGCTGATAGTTCACAGGCTCTGTAAAGGCCTACTATTTAAAAGCATGTCTCAGTTCAATAATCACAGAAAACCTTAGGTTCAAGCTTCCCTTGGGAATTTCTTACTTGCATGTCCAGGCACACTGTCAAAATTCAAGGGTTTCTAAGATTGATCCACAAACACAGGAACAGTTGGAAAGGGTATTTTGACTTGAATTAGTCACTTGCAGCATAACTAAACTCACTACCAAAAAAACTTAATTTCTTACCTGAGTAACACAGATAAGCCCAAGAAAAAAGAGCACTGTACACAGACCTACAGTTATAGGCAGTCTTAATTTTCTCATCACTCTGGGACTTATATCTTGAATGGTGGTTGTAAGTGTTTCTGCAAAGGAAGAAGTAGGGAGTTTGAGCAGCGCAATTAAGAAAGGCAACGGTCGTTTGAAAAGCCATGAGTCACTTAAACCCCCACTTACCTATGGAGGCAAACTGGGAGTCAAGGCCCAAAAGCAGGAGCATGAAGAAAAACAAGAAGGACCACAGAGGAGAAACTGGTAACTTGGAGAGAGCCTCTGGGTAGGCTACAAAGGCCAGCTCGAACCCTGGAAAGCAGTGGAAAGAAGGATGTTATGGTCATGCCTTGGCCAATGCAAGCCCCAATACCAACAGTGTGACCATCAGCCTACCTGAGTCCACGACTTCTGAGACAGGTCTTTTGGACACAAATGCCATATGTCCCAGGATGGAGAATATTGCAAACCCAGCAAATACGCTGGTGACACAGTTGGTAACACAAACTATAATGGCATCTGAGTAGCAGTTGTTGTGGAACCTGTTGTATGAAGACAAAGCAACAAGCCCACCCCATGCCACAGACAGGGAGTAAAATATCTGCGTGGCTGCATCTTTCCAAACCTACCAAAAAAAAAAAGAACAAAAGAATCACTGTGTTACTTATAGTATTTATCATAAACATTTAAGTCTGCCCTCCATTGAAGCTAAAGGGTTTTTTTTTTCATTCAGCCCGTGTATCTAATTCTATTTCATATGAATTTTAGGGAGGATAGAATATAGCACAGTGGTGACCTTGCCATCTCAATCACTAACAGTATCTCTATGATCTCCAAAGGTCACATCCCAAGCATGCTGCTGAATACTTCAATCTTATTGGGCTAAACCTGAAGAAGAGATTCAATTTGTTCACATAGGTGGACTGCTGAGATATGAATCTTGGCACAGAGCCAACAAATAAGGACAACCAGGACAGGCTGCAGGAGTGAGAACGTCCATGTACTCTCCCACTTGTGTGACCTGGACAAATCACTTCTGCCTCTGATGTAGCCCCTCAGCTAGTGTCAAGCACTCATATAAGTACCATGAATAAATATCACACTTAACACTTGCTTTTGATAAAATTGCAATAATATTGGCATAAGCCAGATCAAAAAATGCCCCAGCTTTCTTTGCATGAGGTGCCCTTCTTGGTCCACCCAAGGTATTTCCCAGGCAAGGCATGGCCTGAATTTCAAACTCAGGGACCCCTTCAGCCTTATGATAAAGCCCCTTAAAATTATCAGCAAGAACTTTTTCAGCAGGTCTTGCTAAGATGAAGCTCCAGCATGACCCCCAAGAACTAGAGGCAACAGCACAATTGTCATCACTGGTGATGGGGAGAAGGTGACTGTCTTTCAATTTGAGGGTAGCTGGAATAGGGACTTGGACTTTATACACAACCAGGACTTGGACTTGGGTTTGGACTTTACACACATTTTGCTGATGCAAAATACAGGGCAGGACCTGAAGCACCTGATATAAAAAAGAAACAAGCTCACATAACCAGGGAAGTGTGTCACACTTCTGAGGCTGACACTGCCTCTCACCTCTGCTTCCATCAGCTTGGTGATATTGGACTGTCTCCCAATGTAGTATTCAATGCCATCCAAAGCACCTTCCAGGGTGGCACCTCGCACCAACAAGATGAGCAGGATGACATATGGGAAGAGCGCAGTAAAATAGACAACCTGCAGAAAGATGGGCAGGGACACACATTAGGCATGAAGGGCTCCACAGGGGATCCTCCATGGAGGAAGACTGGACAGGCTTTAGGCTAAGGTCTGCTGGTACAGAAGAAAAACAGGCAACCAGGGAGGTGAACACATGCCAGCCACCAAACCATCTGGCTTAGCCGGTTCTGGAGCTGCATTCCAGCAGAAGCAGAAGGCCCAGGCCTCATATCCACATTTCAGATAGCACTTGACTGGTTTCAGAAATGCACTTTTCTGACATAATTTACTGCTGTAGCAAGGTCTAGACTCAACTACCCCAGATGTCTCTTGCTAGGCAGCACTTCTAGCAAGTGCAAACTGAAAGCCAGGAAAAACCAGGTGACCAGGGTGGAATTATCTCCTGATGAGCTCCCTGACACTCCCCACCCCTTCCTGCCCCACCCACCACCCCTCAAAAAGAAAAAAAAAAAAAAAAGGAAAAAAAAAAAGGAAAAAAAAAATGGAAAAAAATTAAATGTCACTGTTCTGGAAACTTTCTTTACAGGAACAAGGACTTTTAGGTTCTCTCAGACACAGATCTACTCTGTTGTTGTTTGATCTAGCATAATGGAACCTAGGCCAGCAGTGGAGTTATTGTCACACAGGCTATGTTCAACAATACGCTGGTTTCTTGAGTCTTAGTTTCAGTGTTAAGCAGACAGGTAATTGACCCAGTACTGCTGGTTCCACCAAGCCAAAGCACTGCACCATCATGTGGTGAGTCTGACACTTCTGAAGGCCTCCTTCATACTTGTCTAGAACGGACAATTCTCTCTGCTTTTCATCAGTCTTGTTCCTGCCTGGCTAGATTCTTCCAAGTCTCACCTTACTCTCCAGAGGAATACCTTTGTGCCAGAAAAGAAGTGACAACAAGAAAAGTCAGCTGCCAGGAACCCAAAGAATATGAGATTAAGAAGAGCCATGCAGCCAAATAACTGAGGCTGGGAAAGCACAGATACTCCACCCCAAGGCACTGAAGCAAAGGCAGAAAGCTCCAAATAGAATGCAAAACAGGAAGAGATATCACATCGAGCAGAGGAAAGCAGGCAGCAAGAAACCATGGCAATGGTTCAATGGCAAAATGACAGAACGAAAAGGGAAAAAAAATCTGTTCGGAAAAGGTGAACAGAAGAAGAAAGGCAACTGAGGCTGAAGAAGTAAATGATGGAGATGCAACATGAAGGTGAGAAAAGAGTATGAGGAGAAAGGAACAAAACCAAGAAAAGGGTCTCAGGTGAGGAAGGATGAAATTCAGTCTGCCTAAAGTCAGCCTAGCCCAAGAAAAACTCCAGACAACCATGCTGTAGCTTGTGGAAATGGGAGCTCAGCAAAGACAGATTCTGAGAACAAGCATCTAAGTACCTTGTCCCTAAAAATCAGTTATTGGGAACAAAACAACATTCCACAATCTGGCAGGAACCTGCACACACACATCTGCTCACAGGACCTGACCTGTATTGTCCAAACATATCAACTAGACTGGAAGTGCAAAATAATCACTGGGTGTTCCCAGGGCGTGTGCCCATGTTTGCCGTCACAGGCATGCTTCCATCACACAGCCCAAGCAACTGCTAAAACTCAGCTGGAATCACCGGCACGACAGCAAGATCCCAAAGTACAGGGCAGCCTGGTGGAGTTGAGGCCTAGGTGTTAAGTAATGGCTGTGTAATCAGCACCTCACTCATATTTTATGTAACAGTTACGAAGCTGAGGAGCAGGAGGGAAACCAAATGTTGAGCCCAGCTGAAGGGGGTGTGTTAGGACTGCATCTTGCCTTGTGCTAAACTTCCCTGGGTCTAACTGACAGGGCAGAATCAGGCCAAAAGTCATCTTGCTCTTCCTAACAAACCTTTCCGGAAGATTTTATTCCTTTAAACAGGGCAGCTCCAACAATGATCCAGGACAGGAGGAGGCAGAGAGCCAGGTACCACACAATCCTGCCGGTGTCGTCCAGCCCACTCGAGCGCTGCAGAGCCACTTTGCTGAAAGCACAAGATGCTCCTGTGAGGAGAGGGTGGCAGCAGCATACACACACCCCTCCTCTTCAGATACTTCTCAGGAAAAAGTGAACTGCTGTGTGCAGCTAGGATGAGACTCTGCAGCCTCTTCCAAGAGTGTACAGTTAGAATCACATGATTGGCATTGAGAAACTGCATATTTAACTGCATTTTCCCCTTCTTTTGGAAGCCTACCTGCTCTCATCTCTCCATATATCTCCTGCATAAGGCCCACCTAAGATATTCTGTGTTAATCATGAAATTCTGACAAGAAGAAGACCCCATAAGAATCAGGGAACAAGAGGCAAATTGAGACTGTAAGGCCATAAGGAAGTGGTAATTTCACAACAGGCCCAGATTCAGAATAAGGTGAATATATTTCACCCAGTAACTCCTGAGAAAAATAGAAGTATATGCTATATGTAAAAATGCTAAGTAGTGCCTATCAGGACTCCAGAGCAGAGGAATTCTTTAAATTGGAGTACTTCTCAGTTAGTTAATGGTTGACTCACTTGCTTCTCTTTCTATACATAATTTATCTTATAAAGGCCAGATTTATCAATTAAATTTTAAGTCCCCTCTCTAGTGATTTGCATGCCCATGTCCCTTGACTAGATGTTTTCTGGACTGCAAGGTAAGCCAAAGATAAAAGGTGCATCCAAAACCACAATGCATAAAAAGGTACTTTTAGTAATTTCTTTAAAGTATTTACTTACTTCCAGTATTGCTCACTGGGAAATTGCACTGGTTTGTAGTTTATGGTGCCATTTATGCACGTGAGATTGTTGCTCATGACATATGAGTAGTTTGCATGAATGATTTCCCCATTCAAAGTTGTGTTACAGTCATTCACTGAAATCAAGAAAAAGAAATCATTAACACTGGGATGACTATTATAAAAAAAAAATCAAACTGATACAGCAAATGTGTTTCCTAAGCAATTACAGCTTCAGTTTGCCTGCTAACAATATTTAGAAACAAACCTGAAATGTCACTTGCAACTGCGACTTCACTACTTGACTGTAAATCAAAACACCAAGAAGCTACTGTGCTTACCACGTTTTACTTATCCTCAAGAATACTTTTAAAAATCAGAACTGAGCACAGTTAAAATTGTAGCCTTGATTACTCTATGAAAACCTTTGTCCGAAACCAAGGTGGCACATGGATCAGGTGGTATCTGGTCTTTATCTTATTGTGGCAGAGGGCTTATTAGAGTGCTTTAAATATTTTCCTTGGAGCAGGGTTGGAGGAATGGAAACTGGGGTTGGGAATTTTTTGCCAGAACATACAATAAAAACCAGTTTATCAGCATACATATCAGAATTTACTGGAAATTCTTGTTGAAGCCTATTTCAGGACAGCTTCTTCAGCTCAGTTCTGTGTTCCCCCAAAACTTACAAATTACGTGCTGCAATATTTTTTGTTTTGCCAATAAATAATCATCAAATTTTTGTTACATAAGGCATCTTAGATCTTTTCAGATATAGGGTTGAGATATATTCACATTAATACTGTAAACAATGTAATCCATCCTGATCTTGTCCTTGTTATTTTAATAATCACTGGTTACCTGGCAAGACATTTCCAGCTGCTAAGTGGTAATTACCTCACCAACTTCACCTTTTGCCTTAAACTGGTCTGATATAGAGCCTGGTGAGATAACAAGTGTTCGGCCCTACATCTGCTGTCAAACACAAGAACCTTAGTGTGGAGGTACATTCTGAAGAGTTAATGAAGTGTGAAACCAGTGTCTCAGTGGTGGTCAGGATTACCATAGCCACAGGGGAGGTAAGGGGTGATGAAAAATCCTGATAAAAAGTACTGCAGTAGTTTGTCTCATGGAAGGAAGGTAATTTTTTGCCACAAAGCCTGATTAAATGGGAACGCAATATTTCCAGGGATTGTGCGTACTAGAAAAAGAGCTGATATTTTAAAGGAGAAAAAAGGGATCCAACAAGGTAATTTCATCCCAGTTCTCTGTAGATTTCGCAAGCACCCAGAACTGGTGGCAGGGAAGTAGATAAGCATCACTCCTCTGCCATCACTCCTCTGTTCAGATGCAAAACTCCAGGAAGGACTTTTGAAGCCACGGGGAGGTGTCTTGCACCTATACTTTCACCCAGAAAACAGTCCAATTACCAAAACCGATAATATTAAAATCTATCTGGTAAGTATGGTACCTATTTGAGTCTTGCTGCAGAATTCATCTGCCCAGGAAAAGCAGTCTGACCACGGCAGCACTTTTTGAAATGAGGCAAATAAGTAGTAGAGTGCATAAGCAATGATAACGTTGTAGTAGATAGTCACAAATGCTGAGATGATGACCATTGTGATGCCCACTCCTAGGAAAGAGAAAGATACAATGTCTTAGCCACCCCGAACTCGGGTTGCAACAAAACCCCCACAAAAACAAATAGCCTTCACTTGGCTTTTAAAAGGCTACTTGGGAAGAAGTTGAAGTTCGTTCTTCTTTGGTTTTAAAATATTTTTTAGCAGCAAACAAACAGTGAAATTTTAAACCCATAAAATGATGGGTGTGATCTAAATTGACCCTCTCAAACATGATTTTGAAATAGAGTTTGAACCAGGCCCATAGAAAAATTGGACTATTTGCAAAGTCTAAAGGAGAAATCCAGTATTTTGTTCTCTCCCCATTCAGAGGGAAACTTAGTAAAATAAAACAAATTGTACTAGGACTGCCCAAGCCTTTTTAAAGATTCCATTGTAATGAACGCTTTAAACTACAGTATATCTTGCCAATACTACTGTTCTCCACCTTGTTAAAATGAGTTTTGTTCTGTGAGTTTGGTAAAGCAAATCATCTTAGAAACTATATTTAAGTTTCTGTCTTCACAGACACATAAAAGATATGCTGTGTATGAAAATTTCTGCTTTAAAGATAAACACACTGCTTTCATGAAAAGGGGGCCGTGCTGCAGAACAGAGACTGGCAAAAGGAGTAAATGTTTGGGCAACCAGTTTCTGTACGTGACAAGCAAAATTCTTGTTGCATCACAAAGAAACTACCTTGTTCCTACGTTAACTCCTCTGGTGGATTAAGACAAATAAAACCTCTGCATAGTCCTTTACACCCATGGTACAGGATGGGATGGACAGGCATGAGTAGACCACATGGTTAATTGTTTCCAAACAATCTCCCTATGAAATACAAACCCTCACAGAGACTAACTACCACTACAGAGTGCAACAATTTCTCTTATCTCTCTGGCTTTGTAAAGAAAGGCACCTCACTTTACAAAGCCAGCATCTAGGCTGCTTTATCCCACTAGCAGATGACTCCCAAGGCAGCTGCTGGATGATTGTGCACAATATTGCACAGAGCACCCAGACCTGTGTGCTTGTGCCTGCACTGGCAACCAAATATAGAATTAATGCATCCAACACACAACTGCCTGCCTTGCAAGCTACACTGGACACAAAGCATAAAGAAACAATGATAAAGTCAACCTCTAAAATTTATTTTCAATCTGTTGAACATGGTACACCAGTTGTTTTACTGATGTTTTCCCTCACAGAGCAAAACAGGGATATTTCCTTCTGCCTGGACAGCTGGAGTGAGGGTGATGTGCTGCTTAACACTGGAAGAATTGATAAAACCTTTCGTAACAGAGAACCTTTTCGGGGAAATCTTCATTCAACATCTATTCGTTAACTGAGTAATGAGGAAGTATGCACCTGTGAGCATAACACTGACCCTGTAACATTGAGAATAGTTGCTACACAGGTATTGGTGTCTCAGAATTAGTAACTTCATGAAGAAATCATTAATTCACAACAGTTTATTACTGGAATAAAAAAAGATCTCAGCAAACATAACAAAACCAACCTTGAAACAATGGTAGTATTCTCCAGATGGAAACTGGCCCTAGACTGCCAAACTGCCCAAGGGAACATTCCAGGAAAAATAAGGGCAAGCCAGCTAATGCCAACATCAGAGTGTAGGGGATTAGGAAAGCACCTGAGAGGAGATAAAAAATGAGGGGGAAAACAATGCATCTTTCATTATTCACCAGTTTTATCACATTTTATACTCCCCCTTTACCCCCTGCTCAAATACCCCACTGTAGGGGCTTTTTTTCAAAATAGAAAGATTTGTTTCAGAGTCCTGTTTTCTCTAAGACTAAATAGTACCTGCAATGAAGAGACACAGACTGCCAGAACTGCTGATTTTAAAAGAATAGCTTCTCTTATAGAAAGTAAATTAATTTTACAAAAACTGTTGAAGATGTACTCTAATAGAAGCAGGAACACTGCTCAGCTGTAGGCACCACCAATGTCACCCACCTTCTATTTAATCTTCCAGCTTTTAATTTAAAGAGGAACAGAACCATTCCTGTGTGTACTTGGCTGTGTTTTGCAACTGCCCTGTTAAGCAGCCTCTGGACATCAAAGCATGAGGATTATTTTCTATGGTTGGCTGAGTCCTGTTTTAAACAACATCTCAGGATGGCTCTTGTTCAAGTCCATTTAAAAGTGCATGTTAACCTGATATCAGTGAGCACCCTGTTCTGTGAAAGGGACTGGCACTTCTTTGTGTGTGCACAGAAGACAGGGAAAGCGAGAGCACAAGTTTCATAAACACAACACGCTATCTCTGCAGGAATCTCTCCTCATCACTCTCAGTGAATTTAAAGCAATCAAGGACCCAGTTCTGCAAGGAACTGCAAATACCTGATGTAATTTCAGGAAGCAGATTGTCCCAGAGAATTAACTGGATTACTCCTGCGTTTGGAAACAAGGACGTAACAGTTGTCTTTATCAATCATGGGCAAAGGGCACAGAAAAGGATGCAAGCAGAAGCACAAATATGTTTTAAATGCAAAGTCTGCTGCAGTAGATAAGAAAAAAGATCTAGTCCAAGGGCTGACGTCACAACTTATTTTGTTTTCACAACTTTCTTCAACCAAACTGTAACTATTGCAAACCAACCAAGCTCACTCCAATAAAAATCCTGTGCTGCGAATGCCTTCTTATGTTCCATGTGCAGCTGTGTGGGCTGTGCTGCATTTACAGTCCAGAATTTTACTTCAACGACTGTTAGGCAGAGTAAATAGGTAAGTTAGGCATAGTAAATAAGTAAGTTCTCTGCAGTTACTATTTATGCACTCTTTAATTACCAGCTGGCAAGTAGATAAAGCTTTGGAATACAAGCCAAGGAAGCCTGTACCTCTGCCTGACTTTGCCACTAGCTCATTGTGTAAGCAGGTAGAGGCTCTCTCTGTCTCACACTTCCCAAGTGTCTGATCTGGGTAATTATTGAGCTGGGATAATTATTCCAGCTGAGATTGTTTGCATGGAAAAACAAAGGTGCAGAAGGGATTCAACTGTTCTCTATAAACACACCAGGTACGGTATATTACAAACATACCAGGAGGTAAGCACTGGGGAAGGAGAATAGCTATTTAGTCAAGAAGAGGACTTTGGCATATGGATAAAAATGTACATGTTGCTTATGAGTAATTCAGAAGGTGGAATTCTCAGGCAGAAATTTGCAACTCAAACGAAATGCTATTTCCCTTCTCAGTTTGTACCCAAAAAGCACACAGATGCTTCTCACTCCCCTTTCCCATGAGCCAGCTCTATCCCAGCTCCCAGGGGTGATGCTCACATCCAGCTTTGACAGAACATGCTCAACCTCAGAGATGGCCCTTGGAGCTTGCCCTCCTCTCTCCTGGGGACAGCCAGGTGTGCCCACCCGACCCTGCCATTCAGCACAGGTACCTCCTCCATTCTGGTAGGTGAGGTAGGGAAAGCGCCAGACGTTGCCCAGGCCCACGGCATAGCCCACCATGGACAGCAGGTAATCGCCTTTGCTTGACCAGTTGCCACGCTCTGAGTTCTCATCGCTGTCACTGGATTCTGAATCCTTTTCATGTGTCAAATTGAAGTCCTTGGAAGAGAAGAGGGAAGGCTTGTGATCACCCACCAGGCAAGAGAGGCAGTCATATCCTCATTTCTCCATCCAGAGACGTACCTTGGCACAGCTGAGCAGTTTGAAAGGGTGGGCAAAGCCACCTGGGCTGTCAGTCCACCTGATCCCTGGCAGGACAGCACAGACCTGTGAGAGAGGGTCCCACCAGAGAGCCCAGATACCTCCACAGACAGTTTTGCCTTACTCCTGCCTTAGTCCTTTGTCAGCTTCTGGGGGCAGCTCCAGGAGATTCCCCTATTCTGACCCTCCACATCCCCAGATGCCTGCATGCTTGTTCAGTATGATGTATGTTCACATCAGCACATACCTGTACACCCACTTTAAAAAAATACCTGTCCTAGTGCCTTTCACACGTGCCCAGGTGCTCATCCTGCTTTACCGTCCCCTACCTGTTTGGGTCTCACCTGCCCAGACAACTTCATACCTGCCCACAGCTGCCGGCGTGCCTGCACCCTGCTTGCCCGAGCACCTCTACGCCCACCTGGGCACCTCCACAACACACCTGCTCAGGTGCGCCCACACTTGCCTACATTATCGCGCACCTGCCTGGGTGCCTCCGGGCAGCCTCCCCCCGCCGCCTCACCTTCTTCTTCCCGCAGGACAGAAAGCCAGGCAGGCTGAGCATCCCCATCGCTTCCGCCGCAGGCGCTCCGCTCTGCCCGCGCTGCCCGCGGCTCGAGCCTTTATCGGACCGGCTGCTGCCCGCCCCTCGGTGCCCCGCCGAGAACCGCGGTCCGTGGGCTGCCCCAAGGCCCGGGTGGGGCCGCCCCTCCAGCCCGTTCTCGCTTCCCCGCCCGCTGACCCTCCTCCGGCCCCGCGCCCACTTCCTCGGGAACACCCACCTGCTGGGCACCTGCCACTTCCCTTCCTAAATACTTCTTGCACTTCACAAAGCCCTCGATCCTCACCTGATCCCCACCACGAACCTGTCCGGGCGCTCTCCCCCAGTCAGGGCTCTTCAGCTCTCATCTCACCCCTGCCTGACTGCCTCTCTGCCACCCATCTTCACTTCTAGCTTGTCCTCCCACTCCTTCCCCTCTCCCTCCTCTTTCAGTACCTACCTACATACTTTTGTCTTCTAATGCCAGGCTGCCAGCTCCCCATCAGACGCTGACCATCACCTGAGCAGCTGACCTCGCTGCTGCTGGTGCCTCCCCACGGAGTCACTTGTCGGTCTCACCTATGTTCACTGCCCCGGAGACCTTGCTCCACCACTGCCAGCTGCACTCTTGTTCTTTCTTAACCTGCTCCATGCTGAAGTCCAGGCTCAGGAGATGCAGGAAAGCAAAGGGCACAAAGGGGTTAAACACCACAGAAATCTCAGCTTCTGAACTCGCCCTTCACAGGCACAGAAAGGGCAGGTCATAAAAGTAAAGTCATCTCCAGGGGAGGAATTTGAGCAGAAGGACTTACAGATTCTTCTAAAGCACTCCCCCACTTCAGCAATGTGGCTGTGACATTTCACCTTTTAGGGAAAGGGATATCACAGTGACCTTCCCCAGGCATTCCATAAGGTCACACAGGAGGACACTGGTCAAAGCACACTCCTGTGTACAGACACAAGGAGACACAGATTGACTGGTCACTTAATTGCTCTCTTCCATTTATAAATGGTCTTTTCCATAGCTCTGTCAGATCCACAACTTTGCAAATACCTTTTTCTGTCCAAATTAGTGGGACTTTTTGTTTAGTTATGTGCTACCCAGCATAGCAGTCTCAATCTAGCCACAACCAAGAGCTACATCAGGAGTGAGGAGTGTGTGGCACAGCATCAGAAAGGTGAGAAGGTAAAATAAGATTGTATTTTATCACCCTGTACAGCAGGTTCTCAAGAAGACTCCTATTTTAGATACTGGAAAGATGCCAGAATACTCTTGTTTTTGGAATAAAAGCAAGTGCAGGTGCAGTGTCCTGACAGGGCACAGGGTTTGGGAGAAAATAATAAATGAAAATTAAAGAAAACACTCCTTTACAGGCTTCCTGCAAATTCAGAATTAAAGTGGCCAAGCTATAACACCAAACACTTCAGGTTAGTTCTCTATGGAACAATATAAAACTCACTCAGACCAAGGATGCACTGAGAAATTAGTCCTTATTCTTCCATTTCTCTCAGCTCTGTGTAACCTAAGGGAGACTT
Source organism: Chamaea fasciata (assembly GCF_029207755.1). Taxonomy (NCBI): domain Eukaryota; kingdom Metazoa; phylum Chordata; class Aves; order Passeriformes; family Sylviidae; genus Chamaea; species Chamaea fasciata. The sequence continues at coordinate 74,912,500 of NW_027094089.1, forward strand.
TTTGACAATCCTGATCTGAGTTAAGAATTTGAAATAAAATGAGAGAATGTGACTTTGGGTTCTGGATAACTTAAATATGTGTGGGTCACTATCTTACCAGGGGAAACAGATACTTGCTGATAAACAATTCTGGGCCCAACAAAGGCTCCAAGTCCTCGTCCAAGCTCATGATTCAGAACTGATTAGCAGGTTCTTTAGAAATGAAATGACATTAAAAACAACCTGTTAGCCACAGCCTCTCCTTCCATAGTAGGATTCAGCAAATGTGGTAATGCTGCAAGAGTCACTGCCAGTGTCATTCCTTCTGTGTAACTGAGGATGACTAAAAGTAAAACTATACTGGAGGTAGCACTTCTCAGATGTGTTTTATTTCTGATCATGTGAAAGTTTCATTTGAAATACATTTTCTGTATCAAAAGGAGAAAAGTAAAAACCACAGCACAGGGATAAATCCCAGGGTGAGCAGTGGAGACATAAGTATCTCCAGAGAGGATCGTGCCTGAAGCAGGTCTGTGTTTCCCCTGTTAGCTATGCAGCTGAACAGCACAGCAGCTGCACCTGCATTCACCAGGGGCTGAGCCCATCAGGTTGGTCCCTGAAGGCTAGTTCCTCACAGCTGGCATAGCCGCCCACTAACCAAGCACCATGCCAGCCAGTCACCCCTGGAGTGTCTCAGCTAGAAATACAGAATTATCAGCCAGCAAGCCAGAGCCTGCTTGGCTCTGCCATAGATGAGATATCCCATCTCCTGACCAGAGTCTAATTGACGTCATCTTTCTAATTTGGAAAGCACCTCTGGATTACTATCAATTTCACTTACTGAATCTTCTGTTAATCCAATGGGAAGAAAAATTCTTTTAAAAATAAATTAAGTATAATCTTAACATCCTGAGAATACAGCAAACAATTCTGACATTTCCTAGGAGCAGTGAGATACCCATGTTTTCCATTTGGTTGCACCAGTGCTGTTATCAGATGTCGGGTATTGCCCTTAGCTAACACAAACAGCTCTGGTGATACAGCAGATTGTGTTTGATATGCTTATTTAAGAATACGATGAGTAAATTCTGTTCTTAACCTATATAACTGTGATAGCAGTGCTTACTAATATTGGCACCTGGCATACACATCCAAAACAGATTCAGCAGACAAAGCTGGAGCTAATTTACCTTTCCCTTTCCCAAATGGCATGAGAAAAAGACCAGAAAACCCACTTTGCAAATCACTTTAGAATGCACTAAATCCTGGCAGCCCAACACACACAGACCAACCAACCAACAACAACCAAAAAACCCCATGTTGTCCTTCAGGGTCTTAGGAAGATGACCTAAATCATTTAACTCTCTATCATTAGCATGCAGTTACTCTCATCCAGAACTCAACAGAGGAGAGGATCAGAAAGACAGGACAGCTATAAACTGACAGGTGAAGCAAGGCAGTAAACTTAGAATGTTGACTCCTTCTGCTTCAGGAATTATCCTCTCCTCTACAGCTGAACAGAATCAAGCCCTACAGTTCACATTTAAATCAACGCTTTCTGCCTAAGAAAGAATCAACCTTGATTTAAAGACAAAGGGATAAAAAATGAGAACATTTCCTCGGTGTTGAACTGATCTACAGCCAACTTAGACCAAACCTTTATCACTAACTTAAAAAAAAATATCAATCATTGGTCTAGTAGCCCATGAAAGCAAGGCAGCATTCTCCATCTGGTGAGAAATGACTTATTTCCCTGTGAGCCTGCTGTAAGCAGGGTAGAAGTGTATCTACAAGGAGGGCATGCCAAGAAGTGGCCCTTCTGCTTAGCATGGAGAGGCAATGATGGCGTTATTGAAGGAGACAGGCAAATTACAAAGGCAGTGGTTTCTGAAATGGCCATCTGTGACTTCAGAGAGGTACCTGTGGAAGCAGACAGGGTTTACAGCAAAACACAGTGTGGGAATTACTGACTGAAGAGGCCTCATGCCAATACTGGCTTGCCTTGTTCTAATGGCCCCCATCCAACAATTTGTACAACCAAGGTATGAAGCAAATTTTGCTTCCAACTCTGTCGATCCCTTCAGCCTGATGAGGTTTTACTCATGGGAAAAGGAGTTGACATATTGCATATCCTTTCTGGATCTATTTTTCTTTGTCAGTTTTTGCTTTTCTGCATAACTGGGATGTTCATTGCTGCTGCTCAAGACCCACCACGACACACACATCTACTCAATACAGATCTCTACCCACGAATTTGTTTTCATTAAATAGAAATCCTGAAAATATTTGATTCAGAATCTTAGAAGAGGAACATTGAAAGTTTTCAGTAATGTGTGATGAGTTTGGTGCACTAACATAATAATAAATAATACACTCTATTATGAATTATGTAATCATATTAAAGATCTGTATTGGCAAAACCTAAATGAGGTGCTTAATCCAATTTTCCTCCAACTTCAGGACTTTTGGATTCATCTCTAAGGCCATCTCAGAGATGAGAAATGTAGCAAGGTCACTGCTACTTGCCTCTATGGACAGCTTGATATCATAACCCAAAAGAAGCAGCTGAAACCTCTCTCATTTATCTCCTCACAATGGAACTGTTGCCAAAGTGCTACAAATGCAAAATGCTTAAGCCTTCGAAGTCATGCTCATAGGATGGGTGGAGACTAGAAACTGTATAGAAACAGATTTGCCTTCAGGCCTTTCCAGCAGGTTGCAGCCTGCAAATTGTGAATATTATATGCAGTAATCAAGTTAGTGATGGGGAAGTTTTACATCTGCATGTAGGGAAAACTCATAAGGCAGAAACAACTAAAAAAGTTCTGCAGAACTGCTCTTCTACTACACTGAGCCTGGAATATTTTGTTGTTCCAGCCACTCAAGAGGAAGCCACAGGTCTCCATCCACAAAATTAATCAAAGTGTTTTCATGACTCTTGGCAATATTTACAGTTCTGTATCTATGGTACATTAATCTCCACTTTAGTTGATTTTATTCAAGAGCTGGAATGTGCTCCTCAATCACTTCACCCCAACCAAAACTCCAGGATAACATGGTCTTTCTTATAGCACTCTCTCTCCAGTCCCTGAGAACTCATCAATCTGTCAGAGAATACAGAAGTTGCCATACAGGAAAATATGGTTGTTCTCAAACACAGAGCTCCATATAGAATAAGGAGAAAAGCATACAAGAAAGGACTAACCTTTGATAAAAGTCAAAGATGTTAAAATCCCACAACCATCTGAAAATCTCTGCTGAAACCCAGACTGGTGTTAGAGTTACCAAAGCACAGTGAACAGCAGCATTTGTGGCCAGGATTCCTAATTCCCCCAGTTCTGCTTCCACTTTTGGTACAGAGCATCTCAGTTTTGCATGAATCATTGCAGCCTTGTGCCAAACAAACATCCAAGCCTTTCCAAGATTCATCAAGCAGATGTCACTCTACCTGCCCCCTCCCTGACCATCCCAGAGGCAGGTTCCAAACACGTTCAACTTGTCTTTGAGCAGCTGAAACGCTCTGTCAATACAAAACATCGGGTACCATGTGAGGGAAGACGTAACAACAGATACAACAAAGAAAAGGGAAGAGATAAAGTATGGGAAAACGAAAAACTGGGAGCATGCAATTATCAAAACTTAATGATCAGGGAGCGCACAGGTGTCAGAATATAATGACTTTCCTATTAGGAAATATTTCAAAGGTGGGGCCAGTAGAAACTAAGGAGTCATTTTTAATTGAGTAAAATAAAGCCTAGGAATGAGTACAGTAGTAATAGTCAAATATGCTGTACTGAGTTCATCAATCTCATTAACAGTTTTATTTTTTAATTCTTCCCCAGCACCAAGTGCCAATATCTCTGGAATTCAGCACAGCCAAGAGATGCTGGTAGGTAGTTTTTCTTCCCCAACCCCCCAGTTCTATACTTTTCTTGCTTGTTGCTAAAAGAAAATAAAAAGCTTTTCGCAGAAGATAACATAAATGCATACTCTTGAGAAGCTTTTGACTAACAGAAAGGCTTTGAAATACAGGTATTGGCTATCACACAGCAAAAAGAGGACCTTTCAGCTCAGTCCTTTCCTTGAGGTAATTTTACATATTGACATGCAGTCTTGCTATGTGATAGCCAAGAGAATTATCTTTGTGATTGTCCTCCTTCACAAAAGAACAAAAGCCAGGCTGTTAGTCCTGGCTGATATCTTTGGAATGGAAATGCCTCCATCAACACTTTCCTCTGTGTGATACCTGTTCCTTCAGGTTAACAATTACTATAAGAAAGAGCTCATCCAAGTCAGTCGGGCTTCTCACCTAAGAAAAAACAACCTGGTATCAAGTAGTAATGCCTTAAAGTCACCTGTTGCAATAACACTATTCGGAGTCCAAAACGAAAAAGCAAGATTTGCAGGGACATTGGAACAATTACTTAGCTGAGCATTTTCACAAATTGAAAAAAAAAAAAGGCATTTAAAATAACGTAAATACTAAAGGTATTAATGTAATTCCTTCTGCTCTCTGGATCTCCTACAACTGTTTTCATCATTAGACTTAGAAATCCTTTCTAAAAGAATCTGGTCTTTTTCCCTTGTTTCAAGGATGGTGGCAGAGGTAGGGCTCAAGTATTTAACATAGCACAAGTTTAGCAGAGAGCACGTGGACTGCAGTGGTCACAAGCACTAGACCCCATAATTTCTTTAGCTCCACCACAGGACCTCTTCCTGTCTAAAATCAGAGAGTGCATTTCTATTCCCTGCTTAAGGCAGGGAAGAAAGCTGACCACCCCAAAGTAATTCATAACTGAGTGCGAAAAAAAGGTTTTAACAAGAAACACCGTAAGTTATTTTACTACTCACAACACTCACTCCCGTTGCCACAAACCTGGTCACTCCCCTGACATTCCTTGCCAGGCCCTCAGGCTCTCTCCCTCAGGCCCAGGCCCTCCTGAGCAGCCCATCCTCACAGCCTAGACCATCCTTTTTCTCCTGCAGTATCAGGAACAGCCATATCTGACCCCAAAAGTCCGGAGAATGGCTGGGTGGAAGGGAGGTGGAGGCAACTCCCTGGTTCCCATGGCCCTGCCATTAGCAAGGGAATAGTGGCAACACCTGCTCTGGGGTGGATCCTGTCAGCACGCTCTCACCTGACACAACAGACAAAGGGATGCCGTTTTCTAATGAAACACTGATTTTAGCCAAGCCTCTCAGAACTCCAAACGCTGAGGACTTTCCTGGCTTCCTGTGCCTAAACTCAGGGCCCACGGATACTAAACGTGTCAGGCAGCATCTCAGCACGAAGCTCCTAGGATTACAGTTTTGGATTAGTGTTCCACCTAATTGCCACTTTGGATTGGTAGATTATTTGGGGGGAGGGCTGAAGTCTCTATCAGACTTCAAGGAGTCTCAGTATAGAAAGGTAAGGGACTGAGTACTGTCCTCAGTGCAGCTGTACCACTGAAAGCTGAATTGCTAAAATTATTAGTATACCCAATGGCAACAACCTGCTTCCACTAGGTTACAGCTGGTCTGTAGTGCAAAGGGTGCTCTCTCCTACAAATGTTTTACTCCAGAGGACAAAAAAAAAGTACACTCCACTTCCTTGAAATCTGAAATTATGTGAATTACACATAACCTCAGTGCAGGAAGTTTTACACTGCTATTTTTTATTCTCAAGGGACCAGTATTTTCTGTGGCTGGTTTTAATGTTCAAGTGAAAAAAGTATTATAAAGACATGGTTTCTCTCCTTATAGCTGGGGTGATTATATAAAGGCTGATACCAGGTATATCAACATTTGGCACTCATCTGGACACCTCTGGATTGTGAAGCTTTGCAAACTTTTATACAGTCATGAGTTTCTTTGCATAATCTTGGTCTGGCAATCCTATAATCTCCTACACTCCTCATTACAAACTTCTCCTTGACTGGCAAACAAGGGAGTAAAGTTTGAACAGGAGTGCAGGAAGGCAAAGTAAGAAAGTGCTTGCTGACGTCCTTCCCATGAGATGAAGCAAGACACAAGAACCTGTGTTTATGCACTTGGCAGGGAACACCAGGACAGGTCAGAGAGACCACTGAAAACAGTGGATTGAGCAGTCCCTGGAAAGTTACCATATAAACTGTGATGGACAGGAAATACTTATCCGTAGAGGATTAGCTGTGAGAAATGGTTTATGGTGACAGTCTGGGTGTGATGGCAGTACAATGTTCTGGTTTTTATCCCCAAAGGCTCACCTTCTCACTCTTGGTTTGGTTTTGGTTTTTTACAAAGAGCTGCAAAAGCCAAAGGAGAGAACCAGATTTTCTCTCTGTGATGGGAAGTCTCTAGGACTGTTCCACACAGCACAGAGCATATGCAAGTGCTTTTAGGACTATGTAAAAATGCCCTACAGAGTTATTGCTGAGTCGTGGCACCCAGTAAGAAGTTAAATATAGTAGCAAGCCCAGATTTTATGCAGAATGGCTACTTCAAACCCAAGAAATGTGCACAGAGATTGTGTTTGTTTGCATATCCAGATACATGCTTTGCAGCCATACCTCCCACACCAGTACATGTAGGAGTATTTTCCCTGTTTCAGCAGCTTGAGGTATGCAGTTAAAACACATTATATTTTCAGTTTACTGAATAGGAAGAACCCGCCTTGATTAAAGAATTTAATCAAGTAATGTGATTAGATGATTTAGTCAAAGCAGATCCTGTCCTACTGACATCATGTAACACTAGAGTTTACCTAGTTGCACAGTGCAACACCTGGAAAAAGTCCCAGGAAACTTCCCTCCATTATTCCACCCAAACCCATGCTCTTCTGAACTGGTAATTCAAGGCTGAGTACAATCACTCCAGAGCTGCTGCAGTATGAAGAAAATTTCAAACAATAATTTTGGGTGTTAGTTTTCGTTTAAAAATTGATGGTTTATGTCCAAACCACAAGATTCTATTTTTGTTGATGATCACTTTGCAGAATTTCATTAACTATGTACGTGTCACTTCCTTCTACAGATATTTCAAGGTAGCATTTCATTTAGGACATTCGGATGGTAGATATTAACCAAAAGGTAAATTTACAGCATTGTTTCCAGTGGTGCTTGTAGTGCCAGCAAGTGTCCAGCTTGTGGAAGAAATGCCAACCTTGCTTTTACAAGATTCTGTGGTTACAAAACTCTCCTGTGAGGCAGGACTTTGTTAGTTGCATGAAAATTTGCTTTCACTATGCAATGAGGGGTTGCTGTTGTTATTTTTTTATTTGCTCCCTGGAAAGTGAATGTTGATATTGCAATATAGTTCCATTTAGAAGGAATTGTTCAGCAAGTAACTTGGTCACCTCTATTCTGATACATGTGCATGGAAACAGCAAAATTTTGCTGAACCTGAATCTTCCCAAGGTATAAATCATGATTGCCTTCTTTACTGGGACACTGAGGGATGGTCCCAGGTGTGTCTGCAGCATTAAGGTGACACAGATATCTAGGCACTGGTAGTAGAAGGGGCAACACATCAACATGAGTCCTTCCAGCAAAGGCTGTTTTCTTTTCCTGATGTTTCAATGCTTCCCATGTCTTGGTTTTTGCCCATTTAAATATTATTATATTTATATTTTGCCCATATTTACAGGCTAAATTACACAGCTTTGTGTCCTTCCTCTTAGTGTCCTTCCTAGCTAAGTGAATGTTGAAGCCCGGGAGGAAACATTGTGTTAGAAAGTAAAGCCAGACAGGAGAGCTGCATTAACTCCCATCCTTAACTAAGAGGACAATCATGTTTTTCCCCTCTGTATTCAAGTTACATGAACTTGGCACTTACTCTGGATAAATATACCTGAAACACTAAATAAATAGATATTTTTATTTGTTCACCTCAACAAGATTACAAGGAAGTGGATGGTGCTCTAAAAGAAACATTTTCCCATCAAAGACTAAAAGACTACTGGTGATATGAGTTCAATCAGAAATCCTGGTACATTTATCTTGACTGTTTCCTAAGGCTTTCCAGGGTTCACTTGACAATTAATATTCTTTCTCCATTGGCATGCATTGGCTGATGAAGTCGATGTGGATGGTGGAGGGGAAACTGACACCTAGAAAAGAGTTCCAGCTGCCACGCTAGCAAACAGATTTACTGCTATGCTGTTGGCTGTTTATATAAAGACTGAGGTCAGGTGCTTCCTTATTTGTCTAAATCAAGGCCAGATAACACCTCTACTAGTTTCAATATTTCAAGCACAATATATAATGGCATTGGTTTAGGCCTTTCGTTTAGAAAGATAATGATTGCAAACACAAGAACACAATCACCACATGGCACCCTGAGCAAGGCCAGGAGATTCACAGGCACACTAAGGTCACAAATGATAAAACAGGCTGCAAATGGCTAACTTGCTAGCTTTGCTCTGAAATAGAAAGGATATCTGCCAACTTGGCACCTGGATCTCCTTTACCAAAAGAAGGTATCAAGCATTCCCGTTAGAGGCTCAGGAAAAAAAGAAGTAAATATTTCTATAAATAATTGTTAGAATGGATGATCTGCAAGGATTTATCCTAGTCAGCTTCTTTAGCAGGAAGGGCCACTGTGGTGTCAGAAGGCACAAGGCAGGAGTTAGGAGACAGGCAGACCCAGGTGGTATAATCCAATATTCTGTGGACAACAGCATCATTCCATTCTTCTCAAAATGATCATACCTCTATTTAACCTGTTATAGTTTTCCACCCTCTGCTCCAGATAGAGCACTTCCACAGTCTGACACCTCTGAAGGCAAAATGTACCTTCAACAACTGTACGTGTCCTCGATTAACTTCCTTTTCCTCCTTTGCTTTTCCCCTCTTCTCCCCTTACCTCCCTCTTTCCTTTTGCCCTTTTCTATTGAGACCTGTCATACCTTTTCTCACTCTGGTATTTCTAAGGTAAATAAACCAAATTCCTCTAGTCACATCTCAGTTCCTCTGGTCATTCTGACACCCCTTCTCTGCACATCTAGTCTGGATTAAGCTCCTTTGAACATGGGTAACCACAGGCAGGGACAAAGAGCAGGGAGAGCAAGGATGCACATTTTCAAGACAACCTAAGCATCCTGTTTACATGAGAACCCAAACAGAAGAGGCACATTCTCAAGTCTTTTGAAAAGCTGTTGATTCTAGCAGGATGATAAACTAGAACCAGTAAGTCTGAAGTCTTTATCAGCTTAATACATTTATTTATTAGGGTGTTTCTTTGGTTACTGTTTGAAGGTAGTTTCCCACTGGAAATAAAACAAACAACTATATTTGCAGAGGATTAGATCATATTAGTCTGTTTCATAAAGAAAAAGTTTCTAGGAGGAAGTCACTGGAGGTGAGATGTCTTTTTTAAAATGGCAAACTCAATAGAATGGACTTTCCAAAGAACTAACTCATCTTAAATTCAACAAAAAGCTCAGGCATTGAAAAAAAATTAAAAGGGAGAAATACCGTAACATCATTTTTAAACTTTTATTTGCAAAATATCTTTTAAATTTTGGTGTAATTGCCTTTTTTTTTTTTTTTGGCTTTCAACTTAACCTGAGCATTCAGATGTCAACAGGCTCAGAAACAGAACAACTCAGGCGGGTAAGTACCTCCAGTCCAGACTCCTGCCTATCAGGTGAACAGGTTTGTGCCTTTTTTATATGAAATTAAGGAAAGAGGATGGAAATCTAGTCCGAAGCAAGCAGTCAGGTTTTGCTTTACACTGAAACTATTTTTATTTTTGGAAGACAGTCAGGAGGAATAGCTTATCCCTTTCTCAGTGTGAAGGGAGGCAATCAGAGGTGACCTATTTTAATATTGTCACATCAAACATTTCTGCTAAAAATCCTGAGATCTCTTTTACTGAACCTGTAGCAGTGCAAATGAGATTTCTGGAAGAGAGAAATTAAGAGAAAACTTCCATACTTAAAAAACCAGTGCCAAAACAAAACACTGCTGGAGGGGAGGGAAAGAAAAAAAATAGTGAAATAGAACAACTAAAAGCTTCTAACACCCTAAAATCATTTAAAGTTATGGGGAAAAAAATTAAAACAGGGCTTTGACAGTCATAGAGAAGCAATTCAACAGGAAAAGGTAGAAAAAAGTCATTAATCTTTCTGAAGCCCAGAGATGCAGTCTGGATGTATTATGGCACTTCACAGGCTCAGCAGGCAGTAGGCAGAACATAGGTCATCTCCTCATGGCCCATGAAACAGAAACTCTTGCCCAACTAATGCCAGGAAAAGAGAAGATACTTTTCTTCTGAGGACAAAAACCCCCAAACCTGGTAAAGACCTGAAGCATTTCCCCTTTCAGCTCTTCTGCTGAGATGACATTTGGTATGACATGGGAAACTGAAGACTTGAGAGAAGGCAGCAGAACAAGAAATCACAGCTGCTATTGCTCCAGAGTCACTGTTGTGTGTCCCATGCTCAAACAATATAGTAGATTAATCACATATACAAATGTTACGTGTTGATGCTATGAAACTTTATAATAATGAAATAATAACACTGTGATGTCATCCAGACCCTTCAGTTGTCTTTCTGCAACTCTCTCTGAGTCAATTGGCTGTATCTATCCTTACTGGACTGAAACATATTTCTAAGTCTGTTTCATCACGTCACAATACCTGGTTTCTCAACATTACTGAAATCTGCTAGGCTCTAAGGGTTTTGGCCACACTTATTTTGTGTTGTGAATGAAGAAGAATTTGCAAATGAAGTAGATAAAATGTGGGGGAGGTGTGTGTTGGCTATTTCCTTTTCTCTTAGAGAAATGCCTTTGCATCTGCTCTTGTTTTTTCCAGTTTGGACCAACCGATATATAACCCAGACACACTTTAACCAACATACACAAAACCTAAGCCACATGCAACCACAACAGAAATTCCAATTTCACAGCAGGACTGTGAGAAAGAGACAAAGTTCAAGCTTGATTGTGGAAGAAGGATAGCAAGCACAACTTGTTTGTTTACTATCACTATCTCCATTCCTCACCCCTCTGGAGAGATGCTGAGTTTAGCCTGTGTACAAGCAAAGTTGAGATGAGCCTTGGAGCCTGTGTTGGCCACATTGGTCAAAGACACTCAGATGACCTCCTAGCTCTTTCTAAAAATACCTCCTTCTTCCTCTTCCAGAAGCTCCATGACAACTGTTTTCTGTAGGAGGCTCACTTGGGTTTACAGTTGCTGAAGAAACCAAGATGTGTTAAGAGGACTGAAACCCACAGGGCTGGTTTTGCTGATGATAGCACCAGTCTCCTCCTCCTTCTCCTTGGCCAAGTTTTCAAGCCCCAGCAATGATCTGGGACCTTCTTGGACAGGCAGTTTGAAACACCTTTCAGTGGGGCCTGATGAATGTACTGTCTGCCGAGGAAACACCTGCACACGGGCAGCCCTTCAGTGCTGGGAATGATGGCTCTTAGCTCTGCTGAGGGGCAAATTCAGAGCCAAGAATTGAGAATTTATGGAGAATAAAGCTGTTTGTTCAATAGCAACATTTGAGAACTGGGACAAACTCCCATGTACACCAGTTTAGTTGTGTCTATTGGACAAAGTCAGCATCTAGATAAAATGCCAGTACAGCCTAATAATCATGTGAAGCAATCCATAGCAAAACACCTTTCTATATATTTTGTTCTTCATGTCCCCCTTCAGTTCTTTTTATGACAAAACACTTGGATACCATCAGAGGTAGTCTCACACAGTGAAAAAAACTTCCTTTTTAGATAAACTTTTCCTTCTTGTTTTTAGAGGTAAGATAGAAGTTGGATACCAATGGATTCATAGTTTGCTTAAGCTAGTAGTCAAAGGGTCTTTTACAGCTTCTGTAAAAGAATGTGATTGTTTTATACATGCATTTATTCAAAATGAGGAATTATCAATTTCCTTCTATGAGCACTTTATTTTTTTTCCACTGAATTGTATTCCTTAGATTCTGTTCTGAAAAACTCAAATAATTTAATGTTTCTGTGCCTACTATATTTTCTCTGGATTAGACTAATTAGACCATGAAAGAAATGTCAGGCTTGTTCTAATTCTTTGTTAAAGTACACCATTATCTGTCAGGTGGATGCCTAACAAATGTAATAGCCTTTTTTTTTTTTTTTAATTTGCAGTATATTCAGATCACAGGACTTCTGTATGAGCAAAGAGAGTAACTGTAGACCAGGTAAAAAACTGGATTCCAAAGGCCTACATAAAATTCCTTTAATTTCCCAAGTGGGAGACAGTAGGTCCCCATAGAAGCTGCCAGTTTAGCTTAGGTTCCATTTGATTATATCTATTTTCACAAAGCCTGCTAAATGGACCCTATGAAGGTATGTTAATTGCTTTAAATATTGCAGTAACCTCCTGCCAAGCTAAGCTAAATCTTTTAAGTTGCAATGTCTTTTCCTTGTTCTCCCAACTCTGACTCTGGTAGCAAGTCCTGAACAGAGGAAAACTTAAAAGCCTCCTGTGTTGCATGTCTGTGCTGAGCTAAAGGAATCACAGAATTATAGAAGATCTCAATTTGGAAGGGACCCATAAAGACAGAGTCCAACTCCCTGCTCCTCACAGCACTATCTAAAGCTATCCCATATGACCAAGAATGTTCTCCAGACACTCCTTGAACTCTGACAGGCTTGGTGCCATGACCATATCCCATCATGTTCCAGTGACCAACCACTTTTTCAGTGAAGAACGTTCTCCTAATGTCTAATCTGAACTTCCCCTGACACAACTTCATCCCATTTCCTCATACTTTACTGGTCACCAGAGAGAGGAGATGAGCAGCTCCCCCTCCACTGCCCTCCCTAAAGAACCTGTAGGCTGTGGTGACGTCCCTCAGCCTTCTCTTCTCCAAGCTGGACAAACCAGGTGACCTCAGACACTCCTCCAGGTCTTGTCCTTGAGACTTTTCACCATCTTGCTTGCCCTCCTTTGGCCATGCTCTGTAATTTGATGTTTTTCTTACAAAGAAGCATCAAAACTTCACATGGGACTCAAGGTGGGACTGCACCAGCACAGAGCAGAGCAGGACAATCCCCTTCCTCAAATGACTGCTGTTGCTGGGGTTGATGCACCACAGGACGTGGCTGCCATTTTCAGCTTGCCATGAACCCAAACCCCGAGCACAGTTCTCATGAGTTAAAATACTCAGAAAGGCCTGAGGAACAGGGATGCCTGGTTAGAATCGCCCATTTCAAGGTGCCACAAGGTCTATTTTGTTCTGCTTACTGTTCCATGTAACAAGAGGGACCACCAACAGGCAAGTGTGGTCCTAAGTGCAGCAACCCCACTTTGCTCACAGAATCCCAGAAACACACACATGCTGTGCAGCCCTGCTAGATATAAATGTAAATGCAAATGTAAATGCAAATGTAGGAGGCTTCAAAGCTGTCGTGGAGTTGTGTAAAGAGGTGACTCCCAGATACTATCAATTGTCTGGCTGTTTCTCCGTTCTGGCTGGTTTGTTTCAAAGGTGTGAGGTTTATTTTTTTAAACTTTCCTTAAAGTTACTTGATCTGGCATTGAGGAAGTTAATTTATTTACATAGTAGGGGCTGGAGTTTAGACACAAACATGACCCAAGATAAGGTTCCCTCCTCTGTTTTACACTAAAGGAATTTACTGAAAGCCTTTATTGAACCCTCTCCTCCCACAGACTTGGGAGCAGGAAGGGGTATAAAGGGATTAGTGCATGTTCCACCTGCAGCAGACACAGAGTAAAGGCCAAACAGTGAAAAGTTCAAGAAAGTAGGCAACATTGTCACCTCACAAAGTTCGGGGGACCAGGTCAGTTGTGAAACACACGCACAGCATGAGGCTGGCCCAGCCTTTGATACAAAAAGCTGAAAACAAGATTTAGTCTGACACCACAAGGAGGGGAAGCACTCAAGCTCAGTCAGGAGGAATGTGTTGTGTTGCAAACTGCAGGGATTTATTGTAACTCCCACTTCCAGTAAAATCACAAGTGGGGATCGGGGGGGCTGGTTCTCTCCCCATCCTTGGCACAAGAGGCAGCTCTTGGCTCTTCAGTTTTGCCTGCCCAAGCCTCTCCTGCAGCTCTGGGTGTGTTGTGGTTTAACCCCAGCCAGCAGCCAGGTACCACAGGCCACTCGAGTCACTCCCTCACCAGCAGAATCAGGGAGAGAATTGGAAGGGTAAAAGGTAGAAAACTCAGGGGCTGAGGAAAAGACAGTCTAGTAGGGAAAGCAAAAGCCATGCACACAAGCAAAGCAAAACAAGGAATTAATTCACTGTTTCCCATGGGCAGGCAGAAGTTCAGCCAAATCCATGAGAGCAGGGCCCCATCACACATAACAGTGACCTGGAGAATGAACACCATCACTCCAAACATCCTTCCTTCCTTCCTTCCTTCCTTCCTTCCTTCCTTCCTTCCTTCCTTCCTTCCTTCCTTCCTTCCTTCCTCCCTCCCTCCCTCCCTCCCTCCCCCTACTTTATATACTGAGCATGATGTCATGGGGTATCTTTCTGCAATAAAGAACAGTGTCATAAACAACAACTATAATTACTGCAGAAGGTCACTATTTCATCTGTTCAGAGACATAACCTCACCATGACAAGGATAAAGTAGGAATAAATGTGGAAGTGTATAAACCCCTCATAGCTGCTTTTGTGACTATTTCGCACTTCAGTACAAACTTGCTGCTAGTTCTCTGTAGCTCAGTTGTATGCCATGTTTGCTGAACTTTTCTTAAAAAATGTGTAAAAACTCATGCCTAATTTGGGTCAAAAGAGATTACAGTGCTGAGATTTAGATTCAACTTTGTTTATGTAACCAGGAGCTCATATCAGCATTCCAAGTCTGAAAACAAGAGTCAGAATTGGGCAGTTTTCATTTTGGATTCTGCTTAGAAGAATCTAGGCAGACAATCCCACAAATAAATAAAATTTTGACAACATTATGACCGTAATTAACAACTTGATTATTTTTCTACAGCTGTCTCTCTGCCAACTGGCTGAATTTAAGTGTACAGAGTCAACAGGAACATGCTGAAAGAGCTGCAGAAATAGCAACTTCATTTTTTCAAACAGCATCCCATTAGTATTTTCTGAAGATTGAAGGTAAATAAATATCAAACTCCCTAACTTTCCTTTAGCCTAGAAAATCCTGTGCATTTCTGGAAACCACACACATACATGGGACTTCACCTGCTGCTTGAGTATATCTTTCTTGCAATTTCCTTCTCTTCAGGTAAGAGGAAGCTCCTGTATTTCTTCATACAAGGATTTATGTCCTACAGCTTGTGCTCCTTCCAGCAGCCTCCTCTTGCCACTGAGTCTGGCCTGAAAGATATGCAATGCTCTTCCATAAATGTCAGCAGCAGGGTTCCACAATTTTTCACCTTGTTTTGGCCTCTCCTTCATTTACTGCCCTTGCCATGACCTGGTCTGTCCCTAGGATTTACCACACTTAAAACATATCTGTTTTTGTAAGTAACTGACCAACAATATTAGCTTAACTATGGATGCTAGAAAGAGGCTCTGTATCAAAAATAACATGCCTAAAATCATATTGAACACAAAGAATCTTGGAAGTCATGTGATTTGGACTAAACACACCACAGGGCTACCAATTTTCATTTACAGGTGCCTGGATTTGGCTGCTTTGGCAGCGAGTGTCCAGCAGCTGCTGCCAGTGAGTGCTGAGGAGTTGGCACCTGTTAGAGGAAATTCAGCATGAAACACTCTGTTATCTTGCCCATGAAGCCGTCACTCCTCTCCTCTTATTTGCATAGATAAAAACTTTCCATGCATATGTTTCTGCATTGTACTAAACACTGACCTGTAAACCTGGACCATATCAGAGTGGCACACAGACCGTGTGGAGAGTGTATGAAAATGCTGCTCACACCAGACAGAGCTCATGGCCATGGCAGGGATCCCTGGAAGGAAATGGACCACAAGGCCATGACTAACAGAGAAGCAAGAACTGAATGTGAATCATCATCTTCCAAAGTATCGAAATCAAAACAACGTGCGCTAACAGATACACATGCTGAGACTGACATGGTGCACTTCCCTTGCCAGAGCAACACAAATCTCACTTATTATTATTCTTTCATAAACAACCCCCACTTATCTCCTGGCAAAAAGTACACACAGGGCCCTCTCCTACAGTCCCTGTGACAGTGCTGCCCCAACCTACTGTTCACATATGCTGCTCCATGACAGCTCTGTGCTGGTGCTGCTGCAGAAGCAGGGCAGCAGGAGCAGATCCACCACAGAAACAGAGGCTGTAGGGCTGTCTGGCGGAGTTCAGGCAGCTGGTATGGGAGGGGCACCCATTCCTGTACCATCTTTCACCACCATCACCTTGGCATCCAGGTCAAGGTTAGCACACGCCTCAATCGCCCCTTACTAGATGTAGCAATATCAGCCAGCCGCAGGAGTTTGTTTGGGTTTTTTCGGTACCCTTTCTGCTTCTGATATTGAATCTGTTGGGACTGTGATTTTGTTTATAGGAGGGATAACATTACATGAACTCAATTGGCAATGGCAATACAAAGGCAGTTTGTTTGAAGCACTAAAAAAACCTTATGAGATCACACACAGACTGTTGAGAGAACGTGTAAACAAAAAGAAATGTCTTGTATAAGCTGCTACAGCATTCTTAATCAGGAAGCTTTCATTGTTGTCAATCTTAGTTAGTCATTACCTCCAATATTAATTATAACCCTCCCAAATTTTATTCCATATGATTCTTAAGATCCAGGCTTTCTGACTGAGGCAGTCTTTTGAGGCCAACACCACAATACAGAAACCTCTGAGACAGAAGTGCCTGTCTGTAAGAAAAGGTAATGGAGGTCAGCCCAGTTAGCCTCCCTGTGCATCGTGACCAGCTTAAAGGGTAAAGACTCCATCTGCTCCTGGTAACTTCAATTCTAATATTTTGTTCTAATACAAAGTTACTGCTTCATATTATTTGTAAAACCTATCAAATGTAAGACAGATGAAAAATCTAAAGATTCAGTAAAACTTCGGAGTGATATTTCACTTTGACTGAAGTTACAGAAATCTAAAGTAGGAAATGGGAGTGGACACTGACACTAGACAATGAACAATATGTTCAAGCAAGGAATTACAATTTGTGAAAACTCTTACAAATTGTGCAAAACACTAATGAAAAGCCCTTCATCCTGTGATGCAATATCCATGCTTCTGCCTAGGTCTTATATGCATGTAGATTTTTTGGCTGCTGATTACAGTGACCTCTGTCCATACTTCAGCTCTCAGAAGTGTACTTTGCCTCTGAGTACTTGCTGTTCATGTAAAGATGGTATAATGATTTGTATTTTCTGAAGACATTTTGTACTCATTATTAACACAGCAGTATTTCCATACTTTAAACATCATCTGAAAGACCATCAGTACAGTTTTCAGAATTAAATAATGTGTAAAAAAAGAAATCCAGCGGTGTTCCAAAGTTTACTGAGAACAGAATTTATGATTGCTTATGTACAATGCTCCGTTTTCAACTTGAGAACACTCCAACATATGTCTAGATTCATTAGGATGGCTGTCAGGACTTCAGAACTCTTCTTGGGACTGCACAAAAAGGAAACATCATAAGCTTCCTCATTCTCTAAAGAGATTGAATGTTATGGAAAGGCTGGTTTGTCTGAATGACAACTAGGAAACAAGGTCAAGCTCTGAAGTGAGCCACCAGACAAATTCAGAACCAGAGCTCTGAACTGCAACCCAGATCTTATGACTGAATTTCAAACTGCCTTAGGTAAAATGCCATGTCCTTTCACAGAACTGGTCAATTACATCAGAAATCCAGTAGGGAATACTATTTGATGAAGATTTTTGTATGAAGCCATGTACACAGTCTTAAGCAGAAAGCAGCTTAAACAAAACTGAAGGTCACTGCTGACTATTTACAGTGCTGCATCGATATTAACTGGTAGGGAGAATTTAGTTTGGCTTTTGGCAAGGAAATACTTCTAAAGGTTATCACAGACTATCACAGATTGTGAAGTTTGGGGAGTGAGCAAGGGGAGGGATTCTGGGAAAGGAAGAAGGAAAAGACTGGAAATAACTGTCAGGTCAGAACCACTTATTATCTTGAGAATTGGATTTCCTCACTATAGTAATAACCTGACCTGATTCAATGGAAATTATTTCAAGGTCGGGAAAGGCAAACAAAAGCACACATCAGCGAGCTTTGAACAGAACTGGCACTGCAGGATCAGGATTTCATCATATCTAGGAAAAGACAGTCTGAGAATTTCCCAGGGGAAATACCAAAACAATCTCCCTTGCCCTATAGGCACATGACTGGACCCAAAGCAATTGCAGAAGAGAAACCAATCATTTGCCCTTCCAGTAAGGGGCACAGATAGCTTCCAATAATGCCATGCCCACAGCAGTTTTCAAGGATGAAATCAGAAACTACTCTAAAAATAATTAGCAGTTGCCAAACTAAATGCTCTGAATGTTCTATTTGTTTCATAACTGTGTGTTTGTTTCTACCATATTGCTATGAACAGCTGTGGCACTTCTCATTTGATGCCTCTAATTCTAAGTTCCTATAAAAATTATTTGCCACAGAGTCTTAGGAATGACAGAAAAAAGTCCACCAGTCTCATTCTTTCAATTGCTGTTAGATCTAGCTGGAAATTCACCCACAGAACAATTCTCCAAAAGAGCAGTAACTTGGTAGTGTTGTGTAAGGGGTTTTGGCGATATTAATTTGTATCTGTTCTCTTCAGTAGTATTTTGGTTTGACGTCAAAGAATTCAAAATTAGTCTTTCTTTTAGTCCAATAGAATTAAAAATCTTGGGTATAACGCTGCTGAAAATGTCATGAAAGGCCTTGATCTAGTAAAAAAATCCTTCACCTTGATCATTTAGAAGTAAAATGTATCAGAAAAAATTAATTGTAGTAAATCAGCAAAACCTCAGCTTTTCATAATTATTCTGAAGAAAAGAATTCTTAGAACCTTTATTTAGAAAAAAATTTCATTTTGTTATTACATTGTAAAAGCAGGTGAGATAGATGGAATTACTGGCATCGTTTCACTTTCTCATGGCTCATGGTACATTCTTACACATTTTAAATCATAGACCATGTAACTTGCCAGACACAACAGAGAGCTGGAAACTGCAAACATCCATCCTGAGTCTGACACAGACTCACTGCTACTCACCTCCCATCTTCTTGCTCATCCACAGCTCTCAGGGAGCCTGTGGGAGGCTGGGATATGCCTGGAATGCAGACACGTGGGGAGTTTCATCCTTCTTTTTCCTCCTGTTGGGGAACTGGGAGAACTACTAAGCTATAAATCTAACCTAAGATTATCCTTGCACAGCATTTTGTAGTGCAGGCCAACCCAAGACCTCGGACCTATTTGATTTATCAATAGGACTAGTACAGGATTAAAGATTGTGAGTGATTATTCAAAAAAACTGTGTATAGACATGTGTTCCTCAGTCCTGACAGCTGATGTGCTTCAGTTGAGGCAGAGCCCTGAGCCCTTGTTGCTACGTTCCTTCCAGAAGCTGAGTGCAATGAAGAAAGAGGCAGAGGTTCATCATATGACCAAAATCTATAACCCCTCAACCTTCCTTCTTCCCTCACCCACCAGCCAACCTGCCTTGGAATTTGGGGGTTGAACTTCAGGCAGCCTCTCAGGAGCTGATAGCAGACACAGATAGGCTGGGGAGGAGTACCAACAACACAAGGAACTGCTTAATCTTTTGCTAAATTACCATGATACCAGAGGGTGCAATTAAGTCTTAGGACAGTGTAGGCTCTAAGGGCTATACTTGTGTGTGGGAGAGGGGTGATTTTCTCCCTCCCAAAATTCATGTACACATTCCTCAGCTCCACTGACCGCACTGAAAGAAAAGTGAGGAGGACTTCACCAAAAGGTAGAGGTGTTCCTGCAGTAGTAAAAAGTAAGGGCAAGACTGATATTTTGTCCTTCTTCCAGGCCCCTGCTAGGATTCCCCTACAGCCCTGAATTTCAGGAAAGTTAAAACCCCAAGCCTGCTTCAGCCAGAGTGGAGCCCACCCATACAGGCTGCATTTGAAGTCTTGTGCCTGTGGTACAAATTTGGCCCAGTGAATTCCCAGAATGCCAAGGCAGAGGCACCTCCCCACTGCAGTGAGAAGAGCACAGACAACTTTCCTCCTGTGTAGGAAAGTGCATCCCTCAGAGGCTTCCCCCCTCAAACTGATCAACTGATAAACACCCCTGGGAGCTTCTTTGGCTCCTACATGGATGTAGTTGGGAAGAAATGTTCCCACTCATCTGGGGCTGGTCTGGAATCTGACCAGAACGGTGCCTGATTTCCCAACGCCACTCCTCAAGTGGTGCTGGAGAGCTGCCAGCCTGGCATGGGCTGCAGAGGATCACCCTCTCCAGCATGGAACAGCTCATGGCACAGGTTGGATTTGTAAGTCCTTGCCTTGTGGTTACTCTGTGCTCCAGATGAACCTTCCCAAGGTAGTCCTGCTTCAGAGAAGGAACAATATTCCTCAATAAGGGAGAGTTTTGTGAGTGTATGAGACTAAACTTACTAGAAATTGGAAGGAAACCAGGAATGCTTTGGTTGCCAGATTAAAAACAAACATTGAGCAGTCCCTCTCCCTCCATTCAATGGTAAATACAGCAGCAGGCTTTTCCCCCACCCCAACACCCCCCACGTGCTCCCAGCAAGTTTCTGTCCCATCCAAAAAACAAATAACAGTAAAACCTCTGACCTGCTGCCTGATGGGAGAAAGAAGAGGAAGCAGTGTCACTGACTTTGTTGAATGGAGTCCCAAGGCACATTACTGAGAATTAGAGAAATACCTGTTTGGAGGATTAAGACCTGCATCAAAGAGGTTAGAGGATTACACTGAAATAATACCTGACCGGTTCTTCTGGAAGTATAACACAGGGTTATAATATGTCAAAATTTTGGAGGGTATTTTCCTGTGCAGTCTGTCCAGAGACCCAGAGGAATATTGACTGTTACACCTACACAAGTAGTTGTTTTTTCTGACTCACAGAAAAGTTTAGAAGGTTATATATATGTGTATATATATATATATGTATATATTAAAAAAAAAAAAACAAAAAGAGACCTGACCCATAGAAAGCTATTAGATCAAAAAACTTGGACAAACACCACTATGTTTCTTATATCAGGCAGTGGTTAAGAAAAAGACCAAGACAAAGAAAGAAAATTAGGGTGAACTAAAGAAAGACCCTGTGGGGAGAGGTATTCTTCTCCAGTACAGAGCCTGGGGCAAATTTAGAAACAGGCATAACTACTAGATGGTTGATTTAGAGTTTTCCTTGGATTTTTTCTTAGTGCACTTGATGCCTTAAGTTTCAGCTTTCATGTTTTTCAGATTCTGTACTGCCTAGGTGTGTAGTTCTGAGCCTCATATTAAGTGTTAGTAAATAACACTTCTAATACATACCTACTTTATTCTCTTAGCTCTATCTCGGTTCCAGGTTAGCCTTCTCAAGGCATCACAGTAAAGAAATGTATTTGCTAAAAAGCAAGAAAATTCTTCTAAAATACTTCTAACTGCAAGTATTTTGTCTTATAAAGCCGTTCACTACATGTTGAAAGTTGGAGAGAAAGAGGGTGTGATGCTGGAGGTCAGAGGTGGTGCCTTGACAGCCCACCACACCCTTTCTTCTCAAAGAAGATCTACAGGCTTTACTGGTATTATCAAGCATTCCAATTCAAGAAAGTTCATTTTCTGAAGCTGAAATGGAAGAAGAAGCTGAAGGAAAGAAAGAAGCCATAGCTCCCCACTTTATAAATCAAGCAGCAAACTGCTGCAAGTGAAGGAGGTGATGTAGTTGTCTATTTAAAGGAGTACAAGGCAGGATTCCTGTAAGTTACATGCGCCATCCCAGCACTTCTCTGATCATCTGTGTGATGGGGTTTGAGGGAAGGAAGAGGATAAGGTTAACAAATTTGGAAGAAACTCACTGTAAACAACCAACTCTCAGGTCTGACCACATGCAACTTGCTGCACAGAAAGTTAAAAATCACTCAGCAAAACATGTTTTTTATCAGAAGGGAAACAAAAGTAAAGCTGACCGGTTCTACTGAAACCAAGCAAAGCCAGGAAAAAGAAAGTAACCATAGCACAGGAGACAAAAGACAAGTAAAATCAGACAGAAAATCTAACTTCAGGTCTGAGGAATGCAGTACTTAAAGCTCTGTAATTGCTGTGAACCAAGTAGGAAGATGTATGAGTAGAGATGGCCAGAGATTTGCAAAACACAGAAGGTAAGCTCAAAAGAAGAGGAGTAGAACCAACAAGGACAAACATGTTCAGGTCTGAAACTCTGACCTGACAGCTTTGGTAAGCTGCACAGAAGCAAAAGGGAGAAAAGAGAGTGCAGAGAAGACTTGGCTGCTTCTGTATGCCATCAGGAATTATTGCAGTGCCAGATACTAACGGGCAGCATGAGATTTCTCAATATTAGCTTTACTTTGTGTTGCAAATGGCAAAAGAATTCTGATAGTATGGTGTTAAACAGAATCTTACAGAAGAATGTTCTCTCTTGGCTGAAATATGTCATTTTTGTCTGTGTGTGTTCCTTCTACGTGCAATTTTTATCTGTATTATTTCTTCAGTTTTGGGAAGTTAAGACATTAGTACCAGGGAATTTTGAAGCTTATCAGAAAAGCTCTAGAGCATTCCTTCAGTTCTTGTGTCTTAGGGGTTTATGAACGTTTCCTCAGTTGCACAAGACAGAAAACACTGGAGGATTCTGCAGGCAGAAATTAGAGCTGCTGATAAATCTACCACATGGTATTTATTTACTCAAGTGATTACTTTGCTTCAGATAGGACAGAGAACAGCTTTTGTAAAGGTACCAGAGAGAGGAATGGCAATTTTGCTTCTTGTGACCATGTGTATGGGAAAGAGAACACCACTGTTCATTTGCAGCCCAAAAGGTGCTCATTGCAGGGTCAAACACACCATTTGTAGACTCTGATTACAGCGCATTACTCCTGGGCTGTGTTTTGAAAGGGAACATGAAGTTAAAGTCTGCTGCTCCCTTCAAAGTTGACAAACCTCCAACAAGATCTCCTAACAGATAAAGATCATCACCAGCAAACGGTTTGTTTACCTGAAGTATATTAACCTCCATGTAAAGAATATTTTTCTTCTCCATGATCAAGCCAGCTGGTTTGTAAATAATACTGATATCAGTGGCTCATGGGTGGAGGCAGTGCTGTGCAGACGTAGAAGGATCAGCAGGAGTGCCTGTGACAACTTTTGACACCTTCTGAGCGTGTGAGTTTGCGTGTGCAGATCTCGTCACATGCGCTTTTGTTTTCAGCGTGTTCAAATCACGTTCCACCTCACACGTCATGGTTTTCCAATCTGATGGGAAACACGGCTCTGCAGTTTGGCATCTCTTGCCAATGATCCCTGCAGACCAGTGGACTACTTCTACAAAGAATAACTATTACAAAACAGCCTTGGAGTACTCTCTCAGTCTTGTACTTTCATAGGATTTTTTTTCTTTTAGGACTCCTATATCCAAATAATTAGAAAAACACAACCTGGATGAAGTAGGACTGCGCAGGAGATGAGAGTAGTCAATTATAAACACTACAAACATCCGTCTTATCTTAAAATCTTGGAATTTCAGATGTTAGACAGACATAGCAAAACCCTGAAGCTCCCACTAGCTTATGGAAACTGTCCTCTTCAAGAATAAAACACATGTCCAAGAGCACACCTGGTATAGACTTGATAGCATGGGCCAGATAATTGGGAGGCATTAAAACCCAGCTCTGAGGACTTCTGTCCCTATTAACTTTTGACTAGCTTTGTTTTTTATTTGCTGTAATCTAACTGTTTTGCTCTGGAATTTATTTATTACCCACATAGACGCCTGTCTGAGTTAGAGTTTCTACTGAAATAGGTAAAAGAGCTGGAATTGCCACATGAAACTGCCACATTTTCCAAACATAATAAATAATTCACTTAGGAATAAAATCATATTCATATTTGTGCATTTTGTCACATTGAGTTCTCTAAATATGGCTTTTTCTCTGAAGTTATGCAACTTAAAAAAAGTATTACTATTTTTGCTCTTATATTGCTATCCCCTCTAATCTGGTACACAGCAATTTATGCCTGCAGCAAAATGCCTCAAACACAGAACAAAGATAATTTCATCAATATGTAATCTTACATGTAATCTTACCTTATCTTCTGACTTACCCTTTATTTATATGTAAATTTTTTTCTTTGAGAAGGCTTGTACAACAGAACCCCATTCTTGTTATAGGTACACAACAAATTAAACTGATCTACTGGAATTCCATGTCACCAGGGCATGCACTGATGACCTATGCAGTCCCGTCGTAGCATTCCCCTATGCTTGCAGAAATTACTAAAGCATTGGTGCACCTGGTGAATATTTGTAGGAAAGAGGCATCTTCATGATACTGCTTGCATAAACTGATACGGGCTCAAGTGCACTGAGACTTTGATTTTGGGCACCTCCATTTCTGGACGTTTCAGAGAAGATACTTAGGACCTGACCTGGAAAGTTCAAAATTTACAGGAGGTTCCAGCCATCGGTGACTGATGAGTGAAACTCAGCATCGAAATGCGACAAATCTAAAATTTAAGAACTTTGGTTTTCAGTCATCTTTTTGGACAACTCCGTGGCTCAGAAGAGGACATGGATAAGTGTTTTTTCTCCTCTCAAGGAAGTTGTTTCGTGTTTCATAGATTACTCATTTCAGACAAAAGCAGGGATTTACTGTTACCCTGAACTCTATGCAAGTAGATTCACCTTTGAAAGCAAAGGATGTCACTGGAACTCTGAGTGAACACTAGAGCATGCAATACCAGTATTTAACAGAGCCTGATACATGCCTTGGGGGATTATTCATGCCATCTGCCTTAGTTATCTAAGTATGATAAGCACAGGCTCCTGGAAGAACATTTCCTTGTGCAGACAATACATGAAAAGCCAGGTATCTCCAGAAGAAAACAAGGAGACCTTAGGTCAAAACCCCTCCTCCAAGCATACCAGTACCCCCATGCTCTCATAAAAGTCAATGCAAGAGGAGGAGCAATGCCAGCAAGTAATTCAGATTTATAACAAACGGCGGGGGGCACCTTTTTCAACACTGAATATAAAGCTAGCCAGAGACCCTGCAGTGCCAGTGGCATCTCTGTAGCCCACAGGGATTTTCCTGAGGTGCTCCAGCAGCTGATCTGGCACCAGCATTTAATGTTCGTGAACATCTGTTTTACTGCCCTGCACCCCCTGCTGAGCTGTGACAGAGTCCTGTGGTGCAGTGGGGTGTTTATGGGGTGCTCATGGGGTGTTCACAAATGTGTCTGTTTAATTACCAGAGTGGGACTGTTTTCTGAGTGCTACACTGAACTTTCAGGAGTTTAAGCCAGTTTTTACAACAAGCAGATCCACCTGTAAAACAGATAACACTGAATTTTTAAAGTATGGCTAATTGAGATCTGATTTTTAGTGTCGGACAATCTTTATTTTTTAAAAAACTTTCCACAAATTGTATTATTATTGCATTGGAGCTTTTTTCATACCTTCCAAGCAGCCTTTAACAGCAGTCCGTAATTCAGCACTAGGTGGCCTCTTTCTTCTTTCAGAGAAGGTCTGATGCATCATTATATCACCTGAGGACTTGACCAAAAGTAAAAAACCTTTGGCAAATCTAAAGAACTTTGTTCATTAGGATTTTAAGACAAATATCACAAAACTTCTCATTGTTTCCTAACTGGAATGCATTAACTATGGCTCAGAATACAGAAGTGATTATCTGTAACTTGGCTCTTGGCTTGCAGCCTGAGCCTTGAGCAATGTTTTATCCACACAGCTTCCTAGAAGGTACATGTAGTATTTTATTCCTGAAAAAAGTTCAAAAACATAATGTGCCTTCATCCAACTTACAGATGCAGGAGCATACAGAGAGAAAGAGAGTATGAAGATAGAATAATTACACTTTTCTACTCAGCTTAGGTTTTGCCAGGTGAGATCCAAATAGCAGTCTGAGCTTCTCTTCCCCTGCTCTGAACAAAGCCCATGCGCTCCAACAGCATGTGCTCTTTCTGCCAAGCGGTCTGCAGAAGCAGAAAACTCTGATGAATCATGGAGCATTTAAGAGACTCGTGGATGGTTAAAAAGTTCTAATGGGATTGAGGTTTCTAATGCGGAGACCAGCATAATTATTTAATTGGAGCATTTAGCTTTCTTGAAGAGGCTAACAAGGAAATGAGCATTGCCTACAGCAAGAGAGCACTCTGGCAAAATGGCCTCAGGAAAGGGTTTCTTAATTTGCCTGTCAGAATTTCCCAACCATCATAAGAACAATCATTTCATTGCAAAATCACTGTGCTTCTGAAGGATAAGCTTTGTGCTAAACAAATTCTTGTAGCAGTATGTGCGATTAGGTGTGATCATATGAGGAAATAAAAAATGTTTTGCCATGGTGTGGCTGAACAGCAACTCCCTCCATCAGTTGAAATGGGATAATTTGTTTACAGAGCAGGTAAATGCTTCTTGCTAGGCAAAGAATGAGGACTGGAGCCTGTAGAGCTACTAAATGTGAGCCAGCAAAAGGGTGATTTATGAAAGGCTGCTTCTCTGGGAAGTTCTGTGGACATCTCCATGAAAAGGAAAGTAGTGGCCTCATTTGGACACCACATGAAGGGGAACATGTGGCTGGCTGTCCCTGATGTGCTGCTCTGCCTCTGACTTAATGCCTCTCCTCCTTTGGAGTATTTTTTTCTCACACAAGTAATAGGAAGGGTTTAAGATCCCAGTGAAGTTGAAGAGAGAGTCCTTCTATGTACTGTCATTAAATATTTGGTCCGAGAGAAAAAGGAAGCAAGGCCAAAGGAAATGCTCTGTATGACGTCTTTAGCTGTCAACTGCTAGCATTGCCCTACTTTATTATGAGTTCAGCTGGTCTGAGCACTACTGCACACTTGCAATAATGTTACAACAAAGATTATAGGACAGGCACAGCTGGCATCATCAACATATCAAAGATTTACGACAGGATCCACTGTAGGAGGGAGCTCTGGGATCAACCTCTGAATTTTTCATGTGTCCAACCACATCTAACTCAGGACACCTGGCCTCCTGTTGCCAGTGTCGCAACAAGTCCTCAGCACTGTCACCTGCCCTGTGACCCAAGGAAAACCTGTGAACATTCCTCAGTAATTATTCAGAGACTTTCAACAGACCCTCATGCTGAATCCACCCTGTTCATTCCACATGAATCTCTGACATTTTTTTAAAAGGTGGATTTTTTTTTTAATTTTTTTTGACAACAAGCCTTCCAAGAGTCTTGCCTAACCCAAGTGCAGTCTTTGCAATCAACAAGTACATAATTTCCCACCCAGCTTGGGTATGGATAAAATCTGCTCCTGCCTTCAGCATGAAGACTGCTCTGGGTACTACTGCAGCTGAATTAGCTACAGGGTAGTCCAACATTAACAACTTTTTGTTTTCATTCCCTGTTTGTGTTCCTCATTCATCCTAAAGTTACCTGCAAAGTATCAAACCTCAGAATAAAAATAGCTAGAAAAGCAGATTGCTGTGTCATAGTTCAGATTCATGTTTGACTCAGAGCTGAAGGAATAAACATTCCTGGCTCCTATTGGTAATTTCTTTTTTGGGTGTTCCAGTGGGTGAAAGGAAAATCTCTTTGCATTCCAGCAGGGGAGGAAGATCAACATAAAATCAGATGAAAGACTGTGAGATCCCAGGCTGAGTGCCAGTGATGTCCACAGGGCTTTACCCAGTTAATACAGCATATTTATTGTAATACTACAAAGTCTTTTTTACTTAGACTTGTCCTTGTAAACAACTCCCTTGGGTTGTATAATTTCCCTAGTAAAAGCCCATATATACTGAACTACCAGTCTATTAGCACAGGTTTAAAAGAAAAACCAATCTTCTCACTTATAGGCACGTTGATTACGTTATGAAGTCTGTCTTGGTCTAGAAGTACATTCTTATACAGACCTTTGTCAAACATTTTTACTGCACACTAAGTGCACATGGAGGAATCCTCTGGCAAAGAAGCACAATCACTTTGAAGAACAAATTCTGCACACTGTATTTATCTAACAGGCTTTTAGAATTTCCCAACTGCCAAAATGCTGAGCAGCGTTAATGACAGCAGACAGCTAATACAGTAAAACAAGGACAATCAGCACTTCATGATAAAAAGGGATTCATAATCACAACAGTAAAGATATGTGTAGAGAGAAAAATTGCAGAGTCCTTCCCTTGGAAGAAACCTGGCTGTGATTAATGGAGGTGAGATGGAGCACGAGTGTCGTAAGGTCTATTTCACTGTAAAACTCCTCAAAGCACTCACTGGAACAAGTCAAAACCTACAAAATAATGCTGCTTAGCATCTACTGAGAAAACGTACCATGCTCCCCTGCAAGAGAGGGCCCTAAATAGTTGTATGTCACACAAACATCACCTCTTGGAGTGCTCCATTTTCTCCAGAGACTGGGTACTTGCTACATATTTTCCACCCTGTCAGTACACAGCTGCATGCCTAGCACACGCTGTGTTCATACTTTTCACTTTCCTGTCATTGTGAAAGAGCTCATCTTTGGATGCTTTCCTGTCTGCTGCTGCAGATGTTTTGCTGTGCTTGTTGAAGGAGGATGTGCTTTGGATATGGCACTGCATCCTGGCTAGAGGGGCATCCCGGAGTGCCTGGGGCTGGGATGGCTGATGGCACAAAGGGCCAAATTTAGGACACAGAGAATTACTTGAGATTTCAGTCCCATGCCTCCAGCACAGCAAAGACCTCTACATGCATGTACTTCCTCCACAATGAATGAGCAGCAATATGTGTGGGCAGACAGACTCAGAGCTCAACCTCAGAAGCATCACCAGGGAATGCAGAAGACACAGAAAAATCCAAGTTTAAACAGCAATAATTAAATGCTGGTTCTGTGCTGTATTAGTTTGAAATCAAACCAGTAGGAGATCATAAGTCAGAATTATAATTTTATAGGGAAAAAATTAAAAGAAATAAATAAATGCAGTAGTACAAGAACACTGACAAAGACAGAATACAACCTGACACCCTATGGTGGTAGCAGTCCAAGCAGAGTGGTTCTGTTGAAGCGGTGATCCTGTAGAAATAATGGGTCTGAAGATCCAGCAGTAGCTCTTGTCCTCTGGGAATCCAGTGGGTAAGCGCCCCTCTGGTGTTCAGAGTCTCAGCTTATATCCAGGCTGGAATGCTTGGTTCCTCCCTCTGGGCAGAGCATCTCACAATGGGATGGTGGGTCATGTGATAAGGCCTGATGGGCCCATTAACAGGAGATAGTCCAGAGTGGGGGAGGCAGGGAGCACTGCCTCACCTGGTTTGAACAGTTCATGAAGATGGTGATAGGATATACTTCAACCCAGGACGACATGTGTCCTCATGGATATATCAAATTTTTATTCCATGGCGTACAAGCTCCCCCACACATCGTTCAAGAGTAATTGTATCTCACATATCCAATACATCTCTGTCTAAATGCATTTAATGATCATACCATTTCCCTTCCTGTTAGAAACTCTTCTTACAGTTGTTGGAAGTGTGATTTCTAGAGACAGCCTTGTCTCTCTTCCCTTTTAGCTGTCTGTCGTGTAGACTTGACAGCTGTGTCGGATAAGTCACATTTGCACTATTGCAGTTGTTGATTTTCTTATTTAAATTTATAGTACTGGAAGCCAAAAATCACACTAGATCCTGGCTTCCCATAACTGCTTGTCTTACAGGGATGAAGCAGAACTTTATGATTTTGTATTTGCTTGCTCTGAAGAGCTACTGGTTGTGAGAAGGGGATAGGGTGCAAATTCAGATGTACCTCATGGCAGGGAAATTAATGTCATGATGCTTGCCCACTTCCATATCCCTCTGCTTTGTGCCTGTGAAGTGCTTTGAGGATTAACTGAGTTCTATCCGGAGCTTACAGCGTCAAATCCAGGCTCTGCCTCAGCTGAAGAGGAAGTGGAAAGTAAACATTTGAAAGAGGCAATGGTAGAGGTTGGCTTGCTCCCTATCCTGAGACTCTCCACTCCAGGACCCTACTGTTTTCAATAAACAAATCTCAATTTTTACCCCTTTTTATTATCATTTTTTCTTTCCCATTTTGGTTCTAATGAAACCTGGCAAACAGGAGGGAGCATCCTCTCTCAGACACGTACCTCAGTGGATGCTCTGCCACAACCATAGCAATGGGCTGACCACTGCACCCAAACCACAGGATATGGGATGTTGAAGACAGCAGCCTGGGCTCCTGCTTCTAAAGGCAAATATCTGGCAAGACTAAGCCATGGGAAACTCAAAACCCTTCCTGGAAGAGCCCCTGAGCCACAGGAGCAAGCCCCTCTCTGTTGCACCTAGCTGGATCCTGCAGCAGGCAGATGAGAGGAAAGCACATCCCAGGACTCTGTGGAATGGAGCAGCCCTTCCCAACAACAGCAGTCATTTTCCTCCATGGGAAGGAGATTTCAGGTGAGATCAGCAAGGCTGCCAGTTGGAGCAAAGTCTTCCAGGCCACCTCAATCCCCAGTCTTCAAGTTCCCCACATTCCTGCCAGGACCACTCAAAATTTCCAAAAGGCCTCATTTTCATAGAGAAACATGAGCAGTTCATTTGCTCCATGGCACCTCCTCGCCCTTCAGCCGGGACAAGAGGAGGTGTTGTGAAGGGAGGCCAAGTTTTGGCAGTTAGCTGCAGAGTGGCAAGATGATATTCCGGCTCAGAATCTGGCAGGAACAAGGACAAGTGTGCTGAGTGGGTGCCAGCACAAGATTCAGGCAGTGTTGACTTCTCAGGGAGAACATGCTGTACCAAACATTTCTTATTGTATATCTTGCATAAACAAAACATTTAGCTCACCACCCAGCACTAGCTCATAATTAAAAAAGGCAGTGGCTTTCTCTGTTGTGTGCATTGAAGTTGTGTAGTCAAGTCAGCTCACGGACACACACAGGATGCTCAGAGTGGTCTGAGCAATCAACTAGAGCTAAAAAAGGAAGTCACAAACAGGTTTTGCTGAACAAATACATCAGAGACAGACTGACCCATGTGGGAAACCATCCCTTCCATCTCTCTTTGGGGAAAGACTATCTGCCAGGTCCAGAAGTGCTCCAGGACATTCCCCCCTTCAAACCCATCAGAATTTCCATATGGTACATCAAAAAACACCCCTTCCACAGCAGGCTTTCCTCTCCAGTGATGCTGCTGCACCACGGCAGAGTCAAAACCCAGTGGTTGCTCATAAATTCATCTTTTCGCACTTGCAGAGTGGGCAACCTGAAGTGATCACACACTGTCCCAAAGTCTCTGCCAAAACTGTGTGAATGGCACTAAGGTCCCAAAGTCCAGATGGGTGCTGTGGGATGGCCAGGCTGACCTGAGCAGGTCCCAGGCTTGCACACCCCATGAAAGGGCTGCAGGACTACTGCCTTGGAGAGGGGTCTGTACTTTTTTAGGGGACCCTAAGGCAGCACAGGGATAGCAAAGTACCAGGGTGGGAGATATATTGGGATCTGACTGACAGATGTTGCAGTCCTGCACAACAATTAGAATCATTTTCAAACATCAGCAAAATTTTCTCTTGAGAAGAAAAAAGAAGCTTCTAAAGTGCAAGGAGAAAGACCTGCTTAAGTTTCCATCCTCATGCTGAAAATCATGAAAAAATAAACACAACATGCGGAAGCTGTGATACCCCTCCCACACACACATTTTCTGTTAAAAGTCCCTCAAAAATCTCATGAGAACTTGAGTATGATGGAAAAAATTCTTAAAGCTCAACATTAATCAGTTCACTCTAAAAATAAAGCAAAATCCTTGATACAGCACCTCCCCTGTTTCCCCCCTCTTGAGACAGAGTTTTTGGGATGTTTGTTTAACCGCACTGCTCAAATTCATGACCTATTAGAGGTACAAGGCAGATCTAGCAAACAAAAATGTCACACTGGGGTCACTCAATTTGTCACTCTTGCAGAATATGACCTTCAGGGTAGATTTCTTTTGAAACTTTTTGAAAGAAAGAATTTTCCTCCCCTCTCAGTTCACTTCACATTTAATACTCTTTTTTTGTTTCCCTGTTTCTAGGAAAGCAACACCGGGTGCAGCTGCCTCAGCCCCTGCAAGTGGTTATCAATCCTTGCCCTCCAGCTGCCAAACATGAATTTGTCCCACAACAGTGGGGGATGCTGCACTGCTGCTCTCTCCTCGGGAAAGCTTTATTCTCATTTTCTCCAGCCTCTCACAGCTGTAAATGCAACTGGATTTCAAATTCCTCTAGTATTTCCCTATCAGCATAAGTCTGCACACCAGGCAAAAGGCACAGTCCTTGTTGAACACTTGTTTTTTAGCAGGTCCAACTTCTCTGACATGCAAAGAATGTGCAGCCTGTGCCTCCTCTCAGGACAGGTACAGCTGTAGCACAGGTACCACAGAGGTCAGGTGGTGCAGGTTAGCTTTTGTTTTGAGACTCCAAAGACGTCATTTAATGTTCCCCTTGTGTTCCTTACTGACCTGTATTGCAGCAAAGGTGAAAATCCTCCACAACCCCTTATTACCCCTCTGAGTTTGCTGCCTGGAACACCTGTTGATTTTCTAAGTGTGCTGGTTTGTTTTGCTGTAGGACAACTGGTTGCTGTCCTCATTGCTAAGCAATTAACAGTTTGTCCTTCCAGAAATATCCAACGCCCCAGACACTATTAGCTCCTCGGAACATTTTCAACAAAAACATTCCAGGGGAGCTGCATTAGCAGCTCTGCCACTTTCAGGGATAAGCATCTCTCCAGCCACATACCCCACTACAGAACACCAGATTAGGACAGGGAGAGTGGGTTACTTATGCTCAGGCCCTGTTCTGACAAGTTCTGCACAAACTTCATCTCACATTACCCTGAGACTGGCATATTTCTTTAAAATCCAGTGAAGAAACTTACCTCTACCCTACCAGAGACATGAATCTGCACCAGGTTCACATGGTTTCCAGCCAGTTGGGACTTCCAGGGAGGCTGGCTTCACCCCTGGACCAAAACTGTGAATGCAAGCCTCAAGAGTAACTCATCAGAGACAATTGCCTGAAACTAATGGCCTTTTGGTCACTCACCCTGGGGAAAACCTACAGGCAACCTGCAGGTAAAAAGTCCTAACAGACCCCTCTTTTAGACTGAGCCTATCAAAGGGTCTAAGAGGACCAGTATCTCTCCAGCAGAATAAAATTGCAAATAAATATCAAAAACAATCTCAAAATAGAAACGGTATTTCCCAAATACTTTTTTTTTTTTTTTTTCACATTCTTTCTTTAGTTAAAATGGGTAAACTCACACCATGGTTTAGCTTCTGGGTGACAAGAGAGAGTCACTCAGGATTTCTGTATGCAGTACTCCAAATTTACATTAGTAATTGACATTTAAAGTGCAAAAGGTCCACACAACCAGCAAGTCCTTGCCACAAAAGATACTGGACAGTGTGTGGGGCTCAGTATGCCACACAGCAGTGGAACACTTCATATTCACTTCCTGCAGCATTTTTGTCACAAGTGACTACAATGAATCAAAGAAAGGATCATCTGGCCTATGGACATGTTACCTGCTATGAGAAAGGTACAAAAATGTGCACTTTGTGGTATTACTTTCCCACAAGAATACCCTCCCACCTTCAGCAGTCTGCAGAAGCGTGTCTCCACACATTCTCAGGATACCAGGCTGAAGCAAGCTGGAAGTATATGTAGATAAGAAGCATTTTATGTACATCTCTAGCCATTTATTTAAAAAAAAATTAAAATTTACAAAATAAATGTCAAAATATTTTCTTACAGGTAAGTACAGAAGTATCTGCACTGCTTTATTTACACATTCTCTAGTGAGAATCTCTTTTAGGAAATCAGTTTAGGGTATAATACTCAGCACCTATGCAATTGTAGCTGTGTTGTAATGGTTCTTCAGTATATTTAGACTTCTTGTGTTACACTTAACACTTGCCTGATCTCAGCCACACATAAAGCTGATATTTAAAATGCCATCAATATAGTTATTTGTCAGAACCTTCCCTCTGTGTAAAACTTGTGTTCTTGTTGTAAAAATGAAGGAGAAATATATCCCCATGTATGACAAAAACAGATTCTCCTTCAAGCAGCTGGTGACTGAATGGGCACAAAACAAAGGGAAGAGGAGATAGGAATGTCACCACTGCAGGGACATCCAGCTGCACTGACACACCCCAGTGTCTACAGGAAAGACTCTGGGTCCCCTTCTTTGCCCATGGGGGTTTCAGCATCTCTGGGGCAGCTGCCCTTCCTCACAGAGGAGCTCTCCCGATGGCTGTTGAACTGATAAACCCTTCTCTTGAAGAGGCGGTGGAGCTTCTCCTGGAACTGGTTGCCAATGAAGCAGTACAGCAGGGGGTTGATGCAGCTGTTGGCAAAGGCCATGCAGATGCTGAAGGGCAGTGCTGTGTCGATGACCCCCACCACCTCACAGCTGTTGATAATGTCCATGTGAGCCAGAGCGTTCAAAAACGTCAAAGCGTGGAACGGCAGCCAGGAGATCAGGAAGGCCATGACAACAGCAGCCACCAGCTTTAGGACTTTGTCCCTCTTCTGCCTGCTTTTCCCAAACTCCTGTGCTTTAAGCAAGTGCCTCCTGATCCAGATGTAGCAAGTGGTGATCACTGCCAAGGGGATGAGGAAGCCAAGGGTGTTTTTGAGGAAGGCTGTTGCCACGGACCACTTTGCATAGTTCTCATCAGGAAAGGCCATAATGCAAGCATTGACCTCCAAGCTTTCAACGTAGTAAGTGTCTCGGAAATAAAAAGTTGGGAGGGAGGACAAACAGGCGAGGCCCCACACAACCAGTGCCACAAAATAAGCTTGTTGTAGAGTTCTCCTCTGGGAGTGAATAGGGTGGACAATGGCGTGGTACCGGTCCACGCTCATGCACGTAATGAAAAAAATACTTGCAAACATATTGAGGCACAGGACAGAACTGGAGATCTTGCACATGAGAGACCCGAAGAGCCAGTTGTATCCCTGGGCATAGTAGGTGGCCCAGAAGGGGAGGGTGGCCAGGCACAGCAGGTCTGCCATGGCCAGGTTGAAAATGTAGATATTAGCCACTGTCTTGGGGCCAGTGTGACGACAGAGCACCACAACCACCACACTGTTGCCAACCAAGCCAAGAGCAAAAACTGCAGAGAAGAGGGCTGGAATCAGTGAAAACTGATAATCTGAAGAGGTAAGAGGGCAGGGAGGGGATGAGAGCAACATGGCTGATGAGTTTGTCAGTGCTGTAGACAGGACTTGGGGACTTTCCCTGGTGGTGACAACCGAGGAGTAGTTGCTCTGCATGTTGATCCTGGCGGGAAGGGAGTTTCTTCAGGAAATTCATGGGCTGGCAACAGTTTCCTATCACATCGCTCACCTGCAGATCAGAAACTGTGTATTAGACGTGCACTCTACGGCTGCCTTAGCTCTGAAATCACACAGACACAATAAAATAAAACCCATTTGAAGTTATATCAGTAAGCTGAGTGTTGAAATACCAGGCAGCCCTGCTGAACTCCTTACCTCCATCCCACTGACAGGACACAATTAGCCCCAGGGAGGTCAACAGCACTTTTTAATTAGCCTGGCAGAGAAGAGAGCAGCTGGGGTTTATCTGTGATTACAGATGGTGCTTTCTGTGGCCAGCAGAGCAGAAGGATTATGGACTCAAGAGCTGGAGACACTTTGGGAACTTCTGTGACCCAAAGGCCACACCGAAGCTCCTCATGATCCTTTTCTCAGTTTTCTCATGCTATTTCCTGCACTCTGAACAGTTAAAATAATATAAAAAGGCAGCAGTCAACAGTGGAAATCAGGCACATCACACCTGAGGGTCTCCTGGGCCTCCACAGGCATGAAAGCAGCCTTTTAACATGACTATTAGGTGAGCAAGCTGGGTTTTTTATTTTTGTTTTTGGGGGGGTTTTTTGGGGTTTTTTTTTTGGTTTTTTTTTGGGGGGGGGGGGGTGGGTTTCAATTCACAGGGTTGGACACAAAGGCACTGAAGGGTCCTTGCAAAATGTCATTCACTGCCATTCCCTGAAACATATCTGCATCTCCTTCCCTCATGCCAGCTTTAATCAGAACAGTAAAAGAGATAACTTTAATGAGACACAAACAATAAGTAAGTCCTTGCAGACACTGGATTTAACAGTACTATGTGCCATTCATTTAGAAATATCAAGACTGGATTTCAGTAGGGAAAAATGTAGCTATAAAACAGCTAAAATAAGAGAGGTAATTGGCAGATCTGTCTGTTGCATTTCAACAGTTTGTGTCTGCACTCTGAGCAGGACATTTTGCAACTTTAAGACTTTTTAATCCAATGACGAAGATATCATACCCAAGTATTTTATTTTACATACTAGAAAGAGACATTTAATTTTTAATTAAGTTTTTGTGGAACCAGTCAGGCATTTAAGAATTCTCAAGGAATCCTAAAACTAACAGAAATTTTCACCAAGACAACAGATTTGGGTAACGAGCTCTCATTTAACAGAAGGAAACCGATCATTTCAAATATATTTTTCTATATCAGCAGTTTAATATACAGTAGCTTACCATTTGCTCAATGCAAAATATGCATTGTATATACTGACAAAAATTTAATTTTAAATATATTGTCTCACCAATGAAAATTCAACAGGGGAATTTCTGCAGAGTGCTGGTTTTAAAGTCACAAATAGTTGGTCATAAGCCCATGTTCTGTATTCAAACAAGTCCTAAACCAAACAAAATCTTTTTGTTTGGGGAACACAATTATTCACAGAGGGTCTGGAGTCCCACTTCACCCTTAACTCTTACATCCTGAGCCCTTCACTTTAACATATAGAAGCTGAAATCTCAGAACTACTCACAAAACCTTACACACCTCACTGACCCCTAGCAGAGGGACCACACCATAATTACTGGTACTGCATTACAGAGAACAAAGTTTCATGGACAAACACACTCCCCTCCTCTGATCATGAGCCACTGGTGCCTTAGGATCTGCTCTGAACTACTCATTTCTGCTCTTGCTGCAGGCACAAGGCATTCCAGCACAAATTGAATCGAATCAATGGAAATTATGTTCTAAGAGCAGACAGAAAACCCACCTCTCAAACCTCACATTTGTCCGGATGTGGCTCTAGAATTCCGTGCTCCTTTTTTCCTTTTTCCTTCTGGTGAGTGTTGCCACCAGCAATCTGCTCTCTCATATCTTCCCTTTTCCTACTGGGAGACTTTAACCTACATAACTCCAGAACTGAAATATGAATGCCTGCCAGCTTCTTTTCCTTTTGGAAGCAAAACAGTTTGAGAACCCCCCTTTCCAAGGCCACGTGAGCACATGCAGTAAATCAGGAGAGAGCAACACGACAGCCAGGAAAAAAAAAAAAGAAAAAAAATAAATTAAGCAAGCAAGAAAAAGGAAATTCACAAAAATATCCCTGTGGTTTTCTACTGCAGCTCTTTGGCCAGGAGGATACACCCACACACAGCCCCTTTCTGCCTTCCACGTGCACACACAACATGTGGGAGCCTCCATGAAAAGGTTTGTGCATCTCTGAGGGCAGGGGGATTCCCATGCAGTCCGTGGGATCCTAGCACTGGGTAACACATTTGAGAATGAAATAGGCTATTAGTCCTGGCAGAATTGACTATAATGTGAACATGGAGAGACAGAAAGTAGAGGAACATCACTGCATTCACAACAGCACTGCCTGTATAAGGGGGCTGATCCCATCTCCCAGTTAGAATGGGAAAGCCACTGCCCTGTTCCTTGCAAAGACATGTACACCGCTGGGACAGAGGAGGGCAGCAGGACAAATCCATGTGGCTGAGAGCAGGCTTGGTTCTTAGGCTGCACTGGGGTAGGACATGACCAAAATGAGCTCATGCCAACTCCCATTCACACAACACGGAGTTTTTACATCTGCTCCTTCCTTGCATCATGTGCTGTGCCTGGGCCCAGCCTCCTGGAGGATCAGAACAGGGGCAAAGGAAGCACCCATAGGCTGAAAATTTTTCCCCTGATGCCTGAGTGTGATGTCCTCTGCAACAACTGCCCATCTAGTGGGGGCACGTGTGCTGTGCTCCCCAGCAAGGCTTCATGTGCCAGACAGAAAGCAACCACTGGGGTCCCTGCCAGTGACGTGTCCCTTTGGCCCAGCCAGGTGCTGCTGGCTGGCTCTCAATAATAGCCAGTGCTAGGCTCAAGCACATCCCATCCTTTGAACACCAGCACAGCCTTGGAGCAACCCCAGTGCCTGCCGTTGCTCCTGGGCTGTGCAGCACACCAGAAACAACAGCTGTCACCAGCTCTGTTTATACCAGAGTGACCCAGAGGAGAGAAGGAACGGGGAAAACAGCCTCTTGACAGCATCTTCAGGGGAACCAAAGGCTGAGCAGGCTGTGGAGAAGAGTCTCACCAGTTTCACCATAGCCCAGGTGTGTCTTTGGCCAGAAAAAGCTTCAGAGAATGTTGAAAAAGCTTATCAGCACACTCATATACATCCATCCTCTGGAGGTGAGTGCTACATTCAAGGCAGACAGAGGAGTCCTTGGCAGCTTTTATCTGCCTCATAATTCAAAGTCCAGTTCTTAGCATTTTCTGTGCTAAAAGGAGACTGAGTTATTTAAAGAAAGGGAATTCCACACAGCATTTTTATTTACCACAGTGCAGCAATTTACCGCTTCAAGGACATGATGAGAAAGCAGTTGATGGTCAGGACTGTCAGGCTGCAAGCACAGAGTGTCTGTTCTTGGAGAAAACACTGGAAGAGAGAGAAAGTCATGACTCCTCCTGCAGAGGAGAAGAGCTGCACCTTTTTCACAGATTCACAGAATGACTAGGTTGGAAGAGATTATTGAGTCCAACCCATGCCCCAACACCTCACCTAAACCATGGCACCAAGTGCCATATCCAGTGTTTTTTGAAACACATCCAGAGATGGTGACTCCACCACCTTCCTCGGCAGGCCATTCCAGTGTTTTATCACTCTTTCAATGGAAAAATTTTCCTAATGTCCAACCTATATTTCCCTTGGCACAGCTAAAGACTGTATCCTCTTGTTCTGTCAGTTGCTGCCTGCAGAAAGAGACCAACCCCCAGCTGTCTACAACCACCCTTCAGGAGGTTATACAGAGTGATAAGGTCACCTCTGAGTGTCCTTTTCTCCAGGCTAAACAACCCCAGCTCCCTCAGTCATTCTTCATATGGCTTGTTTTCCAAGCCCCTCACCAGCTTTGTTGCCTCCTCTGGACGTGTTCAAGTGCCCCAGCGTTCTTCTTAAACTGAGGGGCCCAGAACTAGACACAGCACTCGAGGTGTGGCCTGACCAGTGCCGAGTACAGGGGCAGAATGACCTCCCAGCTCCTGCTGGCCACACCATTCCTGATCCAGGCCAGGATGCCATTGGCCCTCTTGGCCACCTGGGCACACTGCTGGCTCATGATCAGCTGGCTGCTGACCAGAACCCCCAGGTCCCTTTCCTCCCGGGCACTGCCCAGTCACACTGTCCCCCACCTATAATGCTGCAGGGGGTTATTGTGGCCAAAGTGCAGGATTCGGCACTTGGACTTGTTTAACTTCATCCTATTGGACTCTGCCCATCCATCCAACCATTCCAGATTTGTCTGCAGCCCTCCTACCTACTAAGCTCCCAGCTTAGTGTCATCCACAAATTTACTAATGAAAGATTCAATTGTCTCATCCATGTCATCAATGGAAATATTGAACAGAACTGGCCCCAGCACAGACCTCCCTGAGGGACACCACTGGTGACTGTCCCCAGCTGGATGCAGCAGCATTCCCCACCACTCTCTGGGCCCGGCCTTGCAGCCTGTTCCTAACCCAGCAAAGAGTGCTCCTGTCCAAGCCCTGGGCTGCCAGCTTTTCCAGGAGTGTGCTGTGGGAGACCATGCCAAACAGACAACATCCACAGCCCTTCCTGCATCCATCAGGGTCACCTGGTCATAAAAGGAGACCAGGTTGGTCGAACCCAGCCTACCCCTTCTAAACCCATGCTGGCTGTGTCTGATATCCTGGCCATCCTGTAAGTGCTGCATGATGAGACTCAGTATCTTTTTCCACCAATTTCCCCTATGTGTACCCTGCCTAGGGTCTGCAGGATTGCTGGCCCACTGGTGAGTGACCTGTATGATGTTAGCACTCACTCTAAACTGAATTTATTAATTTTTTTGGTAACCAGACCTCCCAGGACACCCTCAACCAGGATTCCTTGATGCTAGTTGCACACAGTCGGTAGAAGGTTTTCCTCCATTCCTCAGCAAACACCCAGTGAAGGAAAAAATGCACAGGAATGTTTATTTTTCAAAAATAACAAACAGTAGTTGTTTAGACTTACATATAAAGTTTTCCTTTCCACACAACTTTGATCCTTACAGATACTGACTGTGTTTATTCTCTTTTGCCCACAAAACTGAGACTTTAGCAGAGAAGAAATGGCCCTGATGCACCCAGTGCAATGACGGTCATAGCTCAGGCTGCCCTTTGACAAGTCCTGCTCCCATTCTTCCCCCTGCCAATGTTCAGTGCATCTGATTCCTTACCTGATCCCAAGTTCTCACAGCAAAGCTTCCTGTCACTAAAGTACAAATCCCTCGCTCTTCTATTTCCCCCACCATTTCTTTCTTCCTCTCACCGTTTCTGAGCATCTTCTAGGGCTGTGAAACAGATGCCCAAGTTGTCCATGCACAAAACAACCTTGTCCCATGTAGTGCTGCAGTTGAGATAATGTCCCCTGAGCTTATGGGATGTGTTTTCCACAGCCAGGCTGGTAAATCCAGTATATGGGTCTGCTGCAGGAGAGCCCAGCAGCACAGGGCAGAGCTTTTTCATTACTCATCTGGCTGCAAAGTTACAAAAGCTACGAGTTTTCAACACAAGACCTGTTTGATTTTAAATTTATCAAAGCTTGGGGTTTCTGGGGGTTGGATTTGGGGAAGGATTTTAAATATGTCTTTTACACTGGCAAAAAAATTCGCAGTTCAAGAGGAGCAAGAAATTTCTACTAGCTTACACACAGCCCTTAGTCCTTTTATCCTCAAGCCTATACACCTAAAGAGGTCAAGAGGTCATCAGAAGTAGCTAAAAAAAAATCAAACCCAAAAAATCCCAAACCACCACCACACACAATTCATATAGCACCTTCTGATCAACTGTACAAAAAAAAAAAAAAAAAAAAAAAGAATCCATGCATTCCAAGTCCTAGGTCTTGGATTTTGCAGGGAAGCGCTGCTGGTGTCAGGGATGGAATATTCCAAATAAGCAGCCTATCTGACTATGCCAGAAGGCTGTCAGAGTCACCCCTTGAGGCTAAACCTTGCCAGCCTGCCAAAGGCTCAAAGTAATGTGAGATCCGCATGCAAACTGTATTCATGAGCTTGATTTGTTCCTTTTGGAGAAAGCAAGAGGGGAAAAAATCTTTTATAAATGTGCTACCCAGGATGCTTAACCCAGAATAGATCACTGTGGCTGTGCTTGGTGTTGGTTTACAGCAGGATCCCCTGACTCCCTAGTCCCAGGTCTGGCAGCAGCAGCTGGGGATCCAGCATGTCATGCCAGGGCAATGATTTTTATCATTCCAGACCCTGGAATTAGCTCAGTTGGATGGAGCATGGTGCTACTAATGTCAGGATTGCAGGTTTGATCCCTGCATGGGCCGGAAGAGCTGGACTCGATGATCCTTGTGGGTCCCTTCCAACTCAGAACATTCTGTGACTCTGGGGAGTGCTGTGCCAAACAATAGGCCTTCTGCACACACTCTCCAAAACCATCCTGCCTGCAGCTGGGTTCCCCCAGCATTCCATAAACTTTTCTAAGCATTCCTCCTTCCTGCCTTTGTTTGTTTAAGGGTTTCTTCAGGGATTTATTGCTCAGTCCTGCAAGTAAGATTGGAGATTCTACCTCACCCTTCCCCAACCCAGAGCAGTCTGTCAGAGAAAGCTGATTGCTTGCTTTCTGGGGACTCAGGGAAGGGAGCAGTTGTGAGCAGTGACCTTGAATGTTGAAGGCCGAGGCAGTGAGTCCTATTCCCATCCAGCATCCATGGTTCTTGCTGGGTCCGTTCTGGGTCTTAGCACTGTCTCACGTACCTCTGAAGCACTGTCAGTTCTGGCAGTGGGTGTCTGCAAACCCAGTGTTTTGGCCAAAAGGGGAACTGCCAGCATTTTCAAAAGCAATACCTTGGTCAGTGTTCCACTCTCCCTGCTGGAGCCATGATTTCATGTGGAAGAACTAAGCAGGCCTGGAGAAGGACAGGGTTTTTTTGTTAAGCTTTTTCCTTACCTTGTCTCTGCAGCACATGGCAATGTCTGCAGTAGAGATGCTCAGGAAGCTGGAGCTGGGCAGGCAATGCTGAGCACTCCCTGCACAGAAAAAAAAAAAAAAAAAAAAAAAGACACTGCTTTTTCACTTCACAGCAGCACAGCAGTGACCGCAAGCTAC
Source organism: Chamaea fasciata (assembly GCF_029207755.1). NCBI lineage: Eukaryota > Metazoa > Chordata > Aves > Passeriformes > Sylviidae > Chamaea > Chamaea fasciata. Next base: position 74,954,978 of record NW_027094089.1, read on the forward strand.
CCAGACAGGGCCCATCAGATACTCTCAGAGTATTTTGACCCATTGAACAGACCTTCTGTTCTGGAAGATGTCAGTTTCGGAGCAGTTCAGTGAGTGTGACAGAGGCATTTGGGAGGGAAGAGGGATACCCTTTCTACCTCCAGCATGCAGAAAATTTAGCCAAAGCATTTATTTTATGAGATGATTGTGTCCAGCCAGTAGCACTGCCAAGATTGAGGTTATCCTCCAAGACATTGTTTGCTCCAATTATTGGCTGTAAGCATTTTAGAAGCTACTAAAAATAGTAAAGAAAACAAGCACATAAGTGATTTTGAGAACAAGGTGCACCCGTTGCTGTTAAAGGCAGGGAGTGCACACACACCCTGGCACCACTGCTTCTTCTTGGGCCATGCCTGCTCTTGCTGAAGGCAGCAGGACTTGGTCAAAACTCCATCCCTGAGTGCTGCACAGCTCCCATCCATGCCCCCAACACAGATAAACCACCAGACTCCACGGCTTGCCAAAAACAGGCACAGAGCCCTAATGGCCATAGCAGCATCAGTGGCAAAGCACAGCATTTCAGCAGCTGAGATCACAACAGGAACCCACAGTCAGCTTTCATAATTTATCATCACAGGTAATTTTCCCCTGCTCACTTCTCTCAAACCAGTTGCTGGTGCCCATAGTTTGTGGGAGAGATCCCTCCTGTCTAACTTCTGCTCTATTTGTACTAGTATAGTTGTATATATCCTGGCACTTAACGGAGGTGGGAGAATGCTTCACATTTCTTTTTAGGGCCTCAAGGTGATATTTAGGAAGAGTTAGGAGTCTGTGAAAAGTTTTGTGGAGTTACAGAGCACCTACAGGGTCTCTTTCCAGAGATCTTTTTAAAATAAAAACCTTCTTCCCTTTGGTATTTTGAACTATAACACTGCAAACAGTTTTCCCACTTTTTAAATGTTTTTACTAGAAATTTATCTTATGTTCCAAGAATACTAAGGTACACATGAGAGTTTACCAAAGAGATAAAGCTTTGGAAGTGTCACATGACCTCTGATATTTGCATATTCCACCTTATTTAATCAATCTTTTAACCAACAAAACTATTAAGTGATTCTACTCATTCCATCCTTTCCCAACAAAAAGTTTAAAGAATGCAAACCTTGCTCTTTAAACTTATTAGACCAGAAAGACCATCCCAAAGTAGATGTTTTGACTGCTGCCTCGATCTTCTAAAGAGAATTCATCTCCTTAAAATCTACAGTATTAGGCAAGGCTCTTGACATCAGCTACAAACAATTTCTGAAGGGGATGTGCTGGTCTATAAATCCCAGATGGCAGATAAATAAATCAGTGACTGACAAAAAGACAAAAACACAACGATGGTCATGTGATGGGTGGAATACATTTTAACAGAAGACCTGCAGTGGTTCAGCTTTTCCATAGAAGCCGGGTGGATGAACCACCCCAGCCAAAACACATGATGCACTCCAGAAACTCTCCGAGCAGATGGAGTGAGACAATCAAAATCCCTGCACGTGGAGCACAAAGAACTGAGCCTGGAAAAGAGAACCCAAGAGCAGGATGCTAATATTTGAATGGACCATAAAGAGAAAAGTTTGTTGAAAAGGTAGGTAGAGAAAAAACTCATGTGTCAGTTCTTCTCAAGGAGCATGTCCTTACCTTGTCTCTGCAGCACTTGGCTTGGCAATGACTGCAGTAGAGATGCTCGGAAAGCTGCAACTGGACAGGCAATGCAGCATTTCCTGCACAGGAGCACTGGGCACTGCAGCACACACAGGACATTCTTGTGGCCACTTTTGCACAAGCACTCAGCCTCCAGCAAAGGTTTAGCTCTCCACAATGCTGAGTGTTGGCATACCACTGCACTGCTTCCACCTCAAGGGCAGCTGCAACCAGAGCTGCCGTCAGCAAGTTCAGGCAGCCACAGCCAAGGCCCTGGCAAGGCAGCTGCCACCCCACCTCCGTGCTTTGTGGAATCTTTGCAAGGAGAAACTGGAACTGCCAAACCTGTAACAAAGTGTGAAAATCTGGTCACTTTGATACTTACGGGTTTCCTTGGCCCTACAGGCTCTAAAGCAAGGAAACGTTCTGCAGCTGTGTGGTCCTGTTCCACCACAGTGTTTTAGACCAGTTAAGCAACATCTGGCAACAATAGGTTCTGAGAGTGGCATGCTTTTGGTCTGAAAAGTTCCAATATGAAATCAAAGACAGCTACAGAGAGCACTGTAATTAAGCTTAACTAAGAGCTAGAACATGGTAACACTGCTGGAATTACAGCCAGAATTACAACCAGAAATAAAACCTGTGTAGAATGAAAGGGACACCAGAACAAGAGATCCATATTTTTTCAGGTTGAGCTACAAACTTCAGCCAAAGGCAAGAGTATTTCAAGCACAGAGTGCAGCTCACTTGTCCTGCACAGAAACCTGCCTCCTTCACAGGGTAGCATGACAAAGTCACAGAATGATGGATATTCCTAGCTGTGCTGCATCAGGAGACAAGAGAAGCCATGGAGATCCCAGCAGTAGGACACCCCTCCAAGGTGATGTCCTCAAAGGAGCAGTTCCAGCAGAGCCAGAAATACAGAAAACAAAGATTCACCCACCAAAACCTTTGGCCTGACCCCAGAAACAATCAGCTGGATGGGGTGAGCAGTGCATGTTTCCACCTTCCTCTGGGGCTCCCAGGACCAGCCCCTGGGCACAGTGCCAGCACTGCTGCTCTTGGTGGAGACCAGATGTTGGCCCCCAGTCACACCGCACCAAAGCCTGCCTAACTAAATGTGATGTTGTTTACAGCTGGAAGATGGTCTCCATTACACAACATGATCACCCTGGCCAAGCTTCCAGGGAGAAGCTGTTCTCCAGGGGATTGCTGCTTGAAAAAATGAAGAGGAAAACAGAACTAGCTGAAGCCAACATAGCGATTTAACAGCACAGGAAACATAATCTGCTTCTGCTGAGAAAACAACAGAGCTGCAAACTTGTCCAGGTCACACTTACTGTTGGGCATGCTATATATTTGGGAGGTTAGTCAGGGTCTGGACAGAGCTTGCGGAACAGGGGAGAGAAAGAAAACCCAATCCTGTAAAACATTTTAAAAAAGAAAAAAGCTGATACAGACCAAGAAATTAGGAGCAAGGAAATGCACTGGAAGGCAGGGGCCTGACAAAAGGTGTTTCAAGCACATCAGAATACATGAGAACTCCAGCAGAGAGAAGTGGAAAAGAAAAATTAAAATAGTGACAAAAAAACAGAGCAGCAATTGTGTCACTGGCTGGTCTAATGACACATCAGCTGCAAGGCCTCAGTCTGGTCCTCCTGCACAATGATCAGTCTGGAGATTGCTGGTCCCTGGCTGTTGAGTTCATCAATCAGGCTCCCAAATGCACTTTCTCTTTGGACCAAAACAGGGCAGGGGCAAGGACACAGAGTTTTAAGGACCCAAGTCCAGCTCCAGTTGCTCAGTGTCATCTTCAGACCTGCTGGAGATAGGGAAGGAATTTGTGCCCTTGGGGTGCTCCATGTTTCAACCACAGGGTTCATCTTTCACCACTCATAGCTGGCTCAGGGCTTATCCCAAGAAGAGGCACTGCCAGGACACGGCTCTCCCCGGTGCTTTCCCAGCTGTCAAAGAGCATGAGGCTCACACAGCTCCCGGCAGTCTCCCATCTTACTGCAGAGGAAACACAGCCATCACCAAGGCTGTGCTCAGGGCTTGATCACAGCCGCATTTCCCTGAGCCTGGGGCAGATGTCAGTGTGTGCAGCCACACTGGGCTGAGAGCCCTCACCTCACACCTGAATGGCAGAGCCACCTTCCGCTGCCTTTGCTGAAGCTGGAGAAAATCACAAAAATTCCTCCCAGAACAGTTTTTTTGAGCCAACTGCCAAGTAGACTCTGAGAATGGTGATAACCCATGAGCAGGAGCCTCTCCCAAACAGCTGCCAGGGGAAGTCCACCACCTGTTGCTGTTTGCAGAGGGCAGGAGGTGAGAAAAAACCACTATCAGAGCATGATGCTGGGCTGAGAAGTCTCCCTGCCTCTCAGGGCAGTGCTTAATAAGCTTTGACGTGCCTAAACACTTAATCCCCGCAGGGCTGCAGCAGGAGGAACCAGCTGATTTATTTCCACAGTGCACAGTGCAACTGACCCTGACATGCCTGCGGTTCACCTGCCCAAAAGGTACATGCTCTTTTTCTTGCCTCCTCTACTATCCATCAGATATTAGATGCTGTGGCTGATGTGTGGCTGGTCATGTTCTTTCTCGTTATATTTATATTTACTTGTGCAGCAAAGGCTGGGCTGAGTCTGAATGTCTCCAATCCATGCCCAAGCATGTGCAAATGTACACCTGAAGAGACCATCCTCTGCAACAGAGCTGGACTGAAAACCCTACCTGGAGAAATAGCAGCATCCACCATCTCTCTAAACCTCTCCAACAATTATTTGCGGAATCTCAACACCAACACCTTCAGAAACCTGACTTTCCTTCACAGCCTCTGGCTAGATGGGAACAATCTGACTTTCCTGACCCCAGGAACTTTCCATGCTCTCAGCAGGCTGCAAGAGCTGCACCTCAGCAGGAACTCACGCCTCACCTACCTGCACGCAAACACTTTCAGAGGACTATTAAACCTCATCAGCCTGGATTTGTCCCACTGCAATATCTTTGAAATACACCCACTTCTATTTTCACACTTGCCTTCTTTAGAAAGGCTTGATTTAGCCTCCAATAACATGCGGTATGTCCCACAAGCCTTTAGGAACCTGTCCAGCCTCACGAGGCTGTCCCTGGAGGGCAATCACATAGAAGCCATCGGCAGAGATTCCCTGAAGGACCTGGAAGCCCTCTACGATCTGAATCTCAGGAAGAATCGGATATGGATCATTCAAAACGGAGCTTTCGCAAAGCTTCTCAGATTGGGCATGTTAAATTTAGGACACAACTTCATCACTGATTTGCCTAATCAGCTTTTTGAAGGATTGATCCAGCTCAAGACCATGCACCTCGAAGCCAACAGAATCACTGCTGTCGACTGCACCTTCAGAGGGCTGCTCAACCTGAGAAACTTGTACCTGAACAACAACCAGATCTCCTCGATCTCAGACTCCGCCTTTTTGTACCTAAACAAGCTGCACTTCCTTCACCTGAGCAGGAACAACCTCAGCTCCCTGCCCGTGCGCTTGTTCGCTGAGGTGACCAAGCTGAAGTACGTGTTCCTGTCCCACAACCCCTGGAGGTGTGACTGCAGCATGCTCTGGTTCTGGCGCTGGACAGCCGCACGTCGGGCCGTCATCGAGGGGCTGGATTGCGCCTTCCCGGGCCCTCCCAACACAACAGCACCCCAGCAGCCCCGCCCCGGGGACCTGGGGGACTGCACCCTGCCACTGCAGCTGGCCAGTGAAGACAAGTGCAGGGTGGCTGGTACCAGCGTGGCTCCCAGGCCCCCAGCCCTGCCTGGCCAGCTCATCCTGCTGGCACTGGCCTGCCACACGTGGTACAATGAGAGGGGATGGGGAACCGTGGTGGCCACGTTTTAATGGTGTTTCAATTGTAAAGAGGAGGCTACTCATTTATTTTCTTGAAATTGGTTTGTGAAGAACGGTTTTCATGACAGGGGGATTTTATATGGAAATATGGGGATTTTATTATGTAGGAATAAATTATTTTGTTCATGCGCAATATTCTTACCTGAAATGCTAATGTCAAAATTCAATGCAAATGCTCACATTGGCAAGTTCAGGGCTGGGGCTTGTGCAGGTGATGTGGGGCTGGGAAGCATGTTCCCCTTTGTCCTCCCCGTTTCCCAACTGACCACAGCCAGGTGTGAGCTCCCTGGGAGGGGCTGCCTTCCACTGCCCAGCCCATACTGGGAATATTGTGAGTATTGCTGAAATAGGAATAAATTGCACGTGCTCCAGGACATCTGGAGTCCTTAGAAAAGGCCCAGTCCATCAGCACTGCTGTGAGCATGTGGGACCTTCCCACAGCGGGTGCATAGGGATCTCTGCTGCCAGAATGTGGAACAGTGTTGGAGGTGTGGGCAAAAACACCACCAAGGAAAACATTTTATCACTCAGCTGTTCCTCACAGCACTGAACCTCAGCTAACGTGGCTCTGCATTTACCCCTACAAAGAGGTCATTTGTCTCAGGGATGGTCTGTACAAGTTGTGTATCCCTGCAAGCTGCCAAGGAGCTCTGTCACAGCACAATTCCAGTGCCATACCCCCAAGTCTGCCTCCCTTCAGCTGCTGGGAGACACAGATCAGCCTTCTCTGTCCTCCAAAATGGAATTTTCCATTTGTGCAGGTATATTAAAAACCCTAATCCAATGTTTACTTGGTGCTCACAGAAGGAAGCAATGGAATGTGTCCCAGACACACCACATTTGTCCCTGTCCTTAGAGGAATTATCCCAAGCTGATAAGAGAGAAATAAACCCTTGTTTAGGGCTGAAAACAAACAAACCAGCACAATCTGACATGGGAAACCTGCCATGGAGTGCAGAGCAGGACCAACCTTTGCTGTTACACCAGGGAAGGGACGAAGTGCAGCTTCACAACAAAACCACACATGCTGCGTCCTCGTTATAACTGTGACTAGGTTGGTGCAAAGTATTTAATGGTCGATACAATAAATTTTTCCTTACATTTTTTTGCTGTTTCACCATCCTCACTTTCTTCAGCTTCACATACTTCGAGAAGTAGTAGAAAAACTGCAGCTGGTTTCTTGCTTTTGCATTCCTCTCTATCAAGTTGCAATAGAAAAAGGCAAACGCAAAAAAGAGAGCAAAGCCCACCTCAGCAAATTCTTAAGTCCCTAAAAGATTCAAATTTTTCCATTGAATTACACAAATTGGTGAAAAATGTATATGGACAAGAACCTTGCCTTCTCTGAACACTTTGAGAAAATATTCCTTCCACTTTTACACCACCACCTCATTAAACAGTAACAGGAGCACAACTAAATTGCTTCCTCTGTGCTATGATAAAAAGTCATAGAAACATTTAACAAGTCACACACAGTATGCTCAGGTAGAACATGTGGCTACATTTTTAATCCACAAAAAATGAAACTTGCAAGGAATACAAGAAAAAGGCCAGAAAACACAGGCCTTGAGAAGGCAGTCCGGGCTTGCAGAGACATTTGAAGGAGGACCTTAAGATTAAGGGTAAGGACAATATGCACCCAACATGGGAAGCACCACATCCAACTGCTTAAAAAAAAAAATCAGTATGAACAAAGTTGACATGGCTAAAAAAAGCTTGGAAACAAAAAGCATGTAATTGAAGAAGCAAAACGAAGTATAAATACCAACAAGTAATTTAATATTAAAGAGCAAGAAGAGTTGCAGGAAAAAGGAAATATGCTAAAGTTTGCATTGCTTGTTGGAAATTTTAGGTGTGTTTGACAAAACAAACTATTTGAAAACCTGCTTGTTAAGGAGAGAAGGCACTGGGTTTGTCCTGATTGCTCTGCACTTGACCTCCAGTGTGAAAGATCCACTTTGCTTCGACCCAAACTTTTCTTTCTTAAATACATCCAGCACAAGGAGATGCTTTCCCATTCTGTAATTGTCAAAGTAACCATTTCTCCCCCTTTAACCTGGTACCAGGAGGCAAAAGAGGCAAGACAGGACAGATGCACGTGGCCACTTCCAAAGTCCAAGAATTTTGACCTTAATTACACCACGCCCCCAGCCAGTGCCATAAATCACCAGAACACTGTTTCAGTGAGATGGCTGTGCCTCGACTTACGGTATATCGCTCCATCTTGAGTGAAAACATGCAATTTCCTGTGGGAAGCTTTGTTAACATACTTTTCTTGTGAAAAAAATTGTACCAGTGGAAAGTTTCCAGCCAGCTCTGCACAAGGCTTCATGTGGGGAATCACTGGGGTGGTTTGCTGACACTCCACACTGGGAGCAGGGAGCATTCCCAGCTGGTGCCATCACAGCCCATGCCCTCACCCTTGTAGCAGGCAGGTCTCCATCTCATCCCCCTCCCAGGGGCCCCAGCCCCTCTTCAGCTCCCTGTCAAATTCCTCCTTTTCACCTGCCCTTTTTTCACCTCCTACACACACCAAAATTAATTATTAATTTTAATTAATTTTAATTTTGTAATTGATTTCACTCAATCGGCCCTCAAACAAAATGTTCACCTCTGAAGCCCCCAAGGCACAACAATACAGAAGCTGCTGCTTCAAACGAACTTTGCCTCTAAGGGACCTTTCCCTGCTGTGCTCCCAGCAGCACCAACCCCTCAACATGCTCTGAAAGAACCAGTACCTAGCATCAGATTTACATCAGGCCATTAAAGATGAAGAAAGGCTGTGTGTGTGGCATTGCAGCCCAGAAGCATCAGCTGCAACTGAAGACAGGCTGCTCTGCTGGGTCGTGCAAATAAGGAGAGAAGCATGTATTTAAATGTTTTTATTTCAACTAATGTTTTGCCACCATATTACATCACTTTGAATAGCTTGGAATAGCAATATGATCTCAAAATATAGCAAACAGCTTGCCAAAGCAAGAGAATATTAAATCCTATGAATACAGCATCTTCATTCTTTGGCAACAATGCTTCCTTCCATTTATCTGTAAAAATAATTTTATATTCCAGTACGCTTGCTGTTCACTTCATTGAACCCTGCTGTTTATACCATTTGCTTCTTCCCTGCACAAAACCTCTCCACAATGTAGTATGGTTTTGTATCTAACAGCCTTTTAAATAAAAAAGTTGTAGTTTTCATGCAGATTTTTGTAAAAATTATTTTCTAGGTGCACAGAACTGAACCAAGATGCATACAAAAATGCATTCACTTCCATTCTCAGGTGTAACCATGCCATCAGCAACATGATCACGTGTTACTGCAAGAGGTCCAAGGATGGTGGTATTATCATACTAAGGTATAACCTTTAAAAACTAACAAACAAAAAAACCCCTTTTTATAAGCAGCAAGAGAAAAAACTGCCATGCTTTATTTGTAAAGTAATCAAAATAGTTAGATGTACAAAAAAGCACCATGTACAAAGAATACCAGAGGAAGTACATCTACCTAATTACACATTTCTCATTTAGCATTGCGAGCTGGCCTTCAGGTCCCAACTTGTACTGTAGCTTTATTTGCAAAATTAAGGATGTGTTCAAACCTAAAATATGCTTGGACTGTATGATAGAAATTAAAGTGGACTGCAGATAGAAATTAGATTTGTTTCCATTACAACTCATACCAACCACCTTATAGCCCTCTAGGATAAAAAAATCACACATCAAGTATCTGAGAAACAATGGAATGAAAACAGCTCCAGAGCAATATTGCAAGATGCAGGTCTGCTATGAATGCATTTCTGTGAGCTCTTGATAAGTTAAACTTTCCTTTGGGAAAAGAGCACATCTATTGGTTAACACTCCTCCCCCTGAGAATTTCGATAAATTTGTCTTGCAAAGCAAAACAAAGTCCTTTGAACTTCAACAGTTCCAGGGCCAACAGCATTTCAACGTGGTCACAGCTGATCTGCTACTCATGCACCCAGGGTGGCAGGTTGGGTTTTTGTTGCATTTTGTTTTGGTTTTTTTTTTCTTTACATGGATTATCCCTTTTATACTCGCTTCATTCCTCTGCCCATCAAGCAGGCAAACACGGTCATGACCATCTTTGGCTTCACCTCCACAAGGTCTTCTGGAAGAGCATAAACCCTGGCACCAATTCTTCTTGCCATAGACACAGCATACCTATTCACAATGGAAAGAGGAGGTGGTCAGCACCAAGACTGCTACCAGTAAATAACAAGTCAAATCCTGCCCCATCCAACACAATTTCACCTATTCTTTATTAAGATTCAAGATGTGGAACAGTTTCATCACATCACATCCTTTTGTTTTACAAGTTCTTCTCATCTTTCACAGTTTTCCTTTTCCACAGTAAAGTGTTTATAATGTGCAAATTGACCTTTGAATGTCAAGTCCACTTTACCAACAGATAAAAAAGAATCTTAATTAATATTTGTTAGGGCTAATAGCATATATAATGAAGGATTAATCATGTAACATTTCCTCTTCTCTTTGCTCCTTATGAATAACAAAGTGAGACTATTATCTGCCAGAAGATTTGCTGTCATTCTGCCACTGCAGAACAGTCACAGAACACACATTTCAAAGGCATGTTTTAATAGGCATACTTTAAACTTGACAATCTATGATGATTCAACAAGACATAAGACATACAAGGGTTCCATTTCAAAACTCTGAGCCACCAGCTGAATGCTTCAAATGCCTGAACAAACAGGTGAGAAATAGAGTATTACTGGCAAGAACTGCCAGAGCTGCTCTCCATCTCTCTCAGCAAGCCAGAGCTCAGCCAACTGCTCCCTCCAGCGTCACAGGCAAGGACAGCAACTCTATTTCAGTAAGCGCTGCCTGTGTAGAAAGTACTGTGCTAAAAGAGACTGAAAACCACAGCAGTACAGAGTGGTCAAAACACCTGTAGCTTGAGGCCAGCACATTAAATGTGCACCCTTTGAATGCAAAACAGCTTTAGAAGAGAAAACTTACTTAGCATTACTTTGCTTGTCATCTTCCAATAGGTTACCAGTCTTTACTAGGTCATAGTTGATACAACCAGGCTGGATGGCATCAATTAAATCCACAACCGCCAAGCTTGTGCTGATAGTCTTGTCCTAGAGAATAGACAGACACAGAAGCAAAGGTGAGTGTCCAATCCTGAAAGCATAATTCTCACCTCAATGCAGCTGCTCTGCAATGTGCAACCAAAGAAGTTTTAAACAAGCCTTTTCAAACAGCAGTGTTAGTGACTATTCCCAGGTGGACCAGAGGGAAAACCAAACTGCTGCGTCACCTTTGATGATAATACAAAACTATTACTTCAATTTACTGCAAGTGCTCTGAAAATCCAAAGAAGTAATCATTGTGCAGGCAGCAGCTCTGCCCTGCAGCCCAAGGCACAATGCTCACCTCCACATGCACACCAGCTCCAGCCCCTTTGCTTGCCAGCACCTCAACTCCCATCTCTGCCCCAGACCCTGACCACCCCCCTCCTATGACACTATTCCCCACTATGGGCAGTCCTAAACAGTCTCCTATCTTGCAGCTTGAAGCCACTCTGTTCCCAGCACAGACTGAACGCTGTCCTGTTTAAACTCCTTTCTAAGATGCCCCTGCTATTCCTCCAGCTGAGGAAAAAATTTTTGGGTACTCATCTGCTTTTGTAAGCAAGAAGAAAACCTGCACCTTGAAGTTCTGGATGGAGGTGGACTTGCCAGCTTCTTTCAGGGTCTGATTTACCCAGCTGACTATAATGTCATCATTGACTTTCTGACCATCACCCAGGTCCTCAAGGACGTTCAGTGTGTACCTGAGAAGCAGCAGAGAGAACAAGATTAGGCACAGAGCTTGGACAAAGCCATGCAGCCAGGATGCAACATGAACCACAACAGCTTGGAAAGTCTTTACATAGTCTCAGCACTGGGCTTGGTGAGGTTTTTTTTAACTCCTTTAGCAAAAAGAAAGAACCATGTATCTTATCTGAAGTATGATTTCTGTTAAAGCATTTAGTCTCTCTAGCATTTCATGTCCTTTAATAGGAGCTCACAAAATTGCCTGGACTCCGGACACTTGTTAAACTGTTTGATCACTGAGCATTTGCTCCAATGGGGGTAACATATTACCTAAAAGGTGTGGATTACCTCAGGAGTTGGCATTCAGACCTCTGATGTCAAATTAGGAGCTACCACGCACCTTTTTTCCAGATATATATTTGCATAATCTTACAATTCTTCAGAACTAGGTAACAGGAAGATCAACTTTATCTGTTATTAAGTCTCTTCTTTCCACTCCAACACAAAAGAGGGATATAAAGCAGCCCCAGAATGTTTCCCTCCCAATTTAAAATTAAAAATCAGAACATAAAAGTTGTGTAATGTTCCTGCTCAGGGTCTCTGCTTGTGGACCAGACTTGAGCAGGTGAGAGAGAGGTTATTCTTCTCATAGGATAACCACAGGTCCACCAACAGGCTGTCCAGAGGTGCCTGCTCCAGCCTCTCATGTGCAGCTCTGTCACAGTTTTGTCCAGGTTTGTCTCAGACACAGGTTTTACAATCATTCTGGGTGACCTGTTCCAGGTGCTGCAACACTCTCATGGAAGAAGCTTCCCAAATTCTGTACTCCATTCACAAGTTTCACATGTTTGAAAAGGGTCCTACCTTCTCATCAACTGCCAAACCAAGGCCAGTGTCAGCGTTGGGTTTCCATCATTCAGATCTTGCCCTCCAATGCCAACCAACGAGAATTTAGCTGGATGCTTTCCCAAGTCTACAGCATAGTTACAGTTTTCCAGCTACACAGGACAAGAGTTTAAACAGAAAAATCACTCACAGACACACTCACTTGACTGGAAGCCTTGAACAGGAAATTTAGTGACCATGGCTTCCCTTAAAGTCTTTTGACATGTTTACCTTTTTCATATTTGCTCCAAGTTTAGGGTACGGAGGCTTGTTAACCTTATTCCAGTCAACAGGAACTTTGATCTTTTCATATAACTGCAGTATTACCAGTGCATCTTGGAGATCACTAAAGTGGAAAACACGGATTAAGTCTAATGTTTCGAGATTTGAGTGCCCTCTGACTTTGTCACATCATGAATAATTACTGTTCTTTACAGGTTTTTGCAATTTCAACAACAACCCTAAAAAGAAAAAGAAAATCTGGGTCTCCCAAGAGCCTAAAGCTTACCCATAGAGGTGATTTACGTGGGGGCTCACACCAAGGGAATTCATCCAGTTGCGGAAGGTTCGTTCCTCGCGCGTTTCTCCTACATGACAGAAAACAGGTTCACTGCAAATTCTGCAAGTTCAAAGTTGAGCAGGGATTTCCACCTTGCAAGGCGGGGAGCCTCAAGCAGCAGAGCTCACCAGGAGGTTTTAAGCAGAGAAAGAGTATTTTTTCCTACTATAATTTTTTTTCAGAGGAACAGGGCGACCCTGCTATCTAATCTTGGATATAATTTTGATTTCCTCAGACCTCAGAAGAGCCTTTTGCACTTTCTGCAAGAAAAAGGAGCAGGAAGGTCTTTCACATAGGTATTAGCTAACTGCTGTCACAGCCAGTCCCAGGTTTGTCAACAATTAGCTCTCCCGTGAACATCTCACTGCAATTCTGAGGTTTTCCTGCCCATCACAGGAAATGGCAAAACCAAATTCCCTGGCATGGTGATTGACGGGCTGCTGGCAGTGAGCCTACAGGTTCAGGCTCCACAACAGGGTCAGAGCAGCTGAACAGGCTGCCAAGTGCCCTCCTCATCTGCCCCAAATGAGTAAACAACGACTGCAGCACTGAAGCCTCAAATCATAGGTGTTACTCCAATGGAGATACCTGTGCAGGGCACAGCCTCCAGTGACACAGCTGTTTACTTTAGATTGTCCCCTTCTGCTAATTTTGTGACTGATACGGCCCTCACCTTCCAAAAGGGTCCAGTCGATGTCCTGGTTTTCAGGCTTGGTAAGTGCTGGGTACTTGTTGAACAGGTTGGCAACAAAGGCCAGGTTCAGCTTGGGGTTGCCACTGACGACGTCAGCCGGTGTGACGAACTGCCGGCAGCCGAGCCTATCTGCCTGCTGCAGCATGTACTCTGCCCTCCGCAAGTCATCCTTCTCCTGCCAAGGATGCAATGCACAAGAGCTGTCAGGGGACAGACTGGGGCTGCAAAGCAGAGGGAAAGCTCCTGGCCACTACGTGGAGCAATGTCACAAGTCCATGTTTGGCATCCGTCACTAACCCAGTGAAGGGTCACACACCAGTCTCTGCGGCTGTGCCATTGTCATGGCTTGTCTTGCTATTTTTCTTATCCTCTTTCCAAGCTCACATGCTGTAAAATTTTAACGCTTTTGGAATTTGGTGGTTCAAAAGAAGTCAATACATTCCCGAATGGAGCAAGCGCACTAAGGATTTCTCAATCATCTCTGTTAATTGGAGGGTAGTGACCAGGCTGGCAGCAAGTACTCATATAAGTACACACCTGAGGTGTGCACATGGCCACTGACACTGTACACGCTCTAGAAAATAAGATACCAGGTTACCCTGATGATGAATGATAGGGTACAGGTAGTTCATAATTCTACAGGATGAGGACACAACAGCCTGAATACTTACATTGAAACCAGACATGTTAATATCAATCTGAGGCTCTCCTTCTTTCTGCCCTTTGGGTGCAATTTGATTGAGGAGGTGGAAATAGGCTCTGGAATCCTGAAATGAGTGAAAAAGAAAATTCAGCTCTCCTGCACAGCAGTGAATACACCATAACAATTCATTTCAAGCTCATTTTTAACAAGTCACCGTGCATAATTGGCTTATGTACCTTTACTGAATTGCCAAAATCTGTAAGCTTAAAAGAGAGCACAATGGTAGAAATCCAGGCAGCAGGAAAGGAAACAAAGGGAAAAGGTTAGAAATATTTACGATGACAATCATGCAGTTTGACTGTTTTAAAGCTGCCTTTACTACAAGCTCTGGTGTCACAGCCACCTCTGCAGTGGCTGGAGGAGGCAATGACCCCATGCTGCTCACACTCACGGCCCCCAGAGGTTCCAAGGCAGCCTTAACCTCTAAACAAGGCAGCCATTCCTACGGCCACAGCAATGATGAAAATGGCTCAGTGAAGACAAATTCCAAGCAAAAAGCTGATTGTAAGCTGTCTGAATGTTTGCTTCTGTGCATGCACATTAGCTAGAACAGCTTAGAGGAGAAAGGCCAGGGATGGTCACAAACCAGGAGGAGCCAACAGCTGTAGTGATTATTGATCCTTTTAGTCCTCGACACTAAGGAAGACCTCAGCATAGCATGGCAGCCGAGGGGAGGCATCAGAGAAGCCAACAGCTACCACCAAAACTGTGAGTAATTCTGATGTTGGAAAAAAGAGTGACCATGCACACATGCACACAACACGCCAGATCTATGCTCCCCATAAACCTCAATTACATATATATATTTTTCTATCTCAGTCTCTTTTCTCCTCCTTGAAACTGCTGGCCATGTGAATAAGCTCCACAAAACTGCTGAGACCAGTGTCCAGATGACCCACACTGATCTAGAGTCACCATCCTCCATTTCTCACCAGTGCCCCCATTCACATGTGAAAAGCAGCTTTAAGAGTCCCCACTCCCATTCCTACTAAATCCAGTGTACAGAAAAAGAGGTCTTGTTTCCCTTCCTCTTTCCAGCCCACGACATTTTAGATGAAATGCCATCACCTGCCAAGAGTATGTGGAAGTCTCACTCTCCGGTGAAGCATTTTCCCCCACTATCTTTGCCAAAATATGGATTAAGGACATTTGAAAACATATAAGTGACACCAGTTTCAGAGTTGATTAAAACAACAGCAGCACAGGACGAAACAGACAGTTCAACACGGGGCTCATCTTCATGGCAAGAGAGAACAGCACTGCAGGACCTCAGATATAATATCCAAAACCCCCCTAGTGAGACCACTTAGTAAATTAGAGTCAAGAAAGGTCCGGTCTGAGTAAAAAAGGCCTCATTTACACAAGCAAACACATCCCTGTCCAGCTCCCAGTCTTTTCCCAGGCATAGCAAATCAAGAGAGCTTTGTTACCTTGATATCTGAGCTGAAGTTACTGATTTTGTGCCAGCCTGCGTTTTCCAGGTGGAAGTTGGCCCATCTTAGGAGCAGCTCTTCTGGGGATAGCTTCATAAGGTCCTCCAGATTTTCACCGTCACGAAGTAAGGCAGCCAGTGCTACAAGAAAAACGTTCACGAGGGAAGAGTCAAACCTGCACGCCTGAATTCAAGCTGCAGCAAGATTGCAGGGTGTGGATGCTGAATGTGAGAAATCAGGCAGCAGCAGCAGAATGTCTGTGGGAAACTAAGTCACGCAGATTTCTTATACTGGCCTGAGATACTGTGGCCTGAGAAACTGGAAGGAGGAATTTAAACAGTCCTTGGAGAAAGTAAAACAATCCTTGCAGGTGTTTTTGTCTCCCTGTTGTTTACTTGCAAGAAATGATTGAGGGGTGTTGTTCCTAACTGTCTAACGATAGTGATGTGTCGGTTTGCTGCCCAAGGAAGTTTTACTCCATCAGAACTGTCTACAAAAGAAGATTTCAAAGAGTAAAGATCGTTCCCACTTGCTAACAAGCCTGAGAGTCTGTGTGTCGTTTTCTACTGCCATTCCTAATCAGAGCAACATTGGGGGGGGGTACAGTACCAACTAATGATTATATCAAAATATTCCAGGTACTAGCAGAGTTTTCCTGAGTTGGTTGTTACACATAGAGGAGTATAAAAGATCTAAAGAAAATACGTGCAAGAAAGTATTTTCCCTTTCCTTGTATAACAAAATTCTTTGGACTTCATGTGCAGTCTTTTAAGCTGATGACAGGAAGCTAAAAGTAAATGCAGTTCTATGTCAATGAAAAATGCTTCCAAGCAGCTCCATAAGGACAGTTAAAAAAATCCAGAGGAGCCAAGAAAAGCACCCTTTCAGCTGGCCAGTGCTTCCTTTGCCATGAATTTTCAATCTAAGCCAAACAATGTCAACACTTCATGATGGGGAAGCTTAAATAAAAGACACTGAAGGTTCCTCCATCCATCTGGATGTTCCAATAGCACATGCAGGAATATCAGAGCTCTTCAGATGATTTGAAAAGTTTATATTTTGGAGGCTATCATGCAGGACCGAGTGAGCACAG
Source organism: Chamaea fasciata (assembly GCF_029207755.1). Classification (NCBI taxonomy): domain Eukaryota; kingdom Metazoa; phylum Chordata; class Aves; order Passeriformes; family Sylviidae; genus Chamaea; species Chamaea fasciata. The sequence continues at coordinate 74,971,704 of NW_027094089.1, forward strand.
GGAGAGATGTGCAGCTCTCACCACCAAGAACAAAGCAAAATCTTGAGCTGCACCACTGACAGTAGCAAGGAGGATTTTAGAATCAAATAACTACCACAGAGATGAAGCCCCCCTTTTAATTTTTTTTTGAAAAAGATATGCAGTTGTCTTTAATCCTAAAAGGATCCAAGCAGCTTTTGCCACATCCTGACACCATTAGGAACCTGCAGCTGGAGCAGCCATGGGCATCACCAAGCAATGTGCTCACTCACTGCCAGGCTCAAGCTAAGCTGCATCTTGACTTGCTGGTGTTCAGCCAGCTCTCCAAGGCTGATACACATCACCAGGATGGCACAACCCTCCTGCATGAACCTGCTGCACAGCTACAAACAGGCCAGAGAACACTCAGCTTGGCACGTGCCCTGATGATTCTTCTTCCAGCAGAGAGGGGGGAGGGAAGAGGCAGTAGCAGGGCTGGGGCTGACAGCACAAACAATGCTGTGTTCACACTTTAGAAGTAACCACTCAGGATTTGATTTACCTTCATTTCTGCTGAGCTCGATGTCAGCGAACAAGCCGATCTTAATGATCTGCCAGAGGAGCCCAAGGACCAGGTGGGGCTTCCCTTCCCTCAAGTCCTCTGCACCAATATTGACAACATGACAGCCGATGGCAGATGCAGAATTCAAGGCCAGGTTCAGGTTCTCCTGCAAACAGCAAAGCCCAGTCAGACACGGTCCAGGGAGATGCTGCTTTCCCTTTCATCCAGTACCAGCAGAGTGGAGGTTTCCCCTTTGTCCTTGCTCCAACAGCAACAGCTCAGAGGAAACCCTCTCAGCCACTCTCCAGCTGAAGTTTTAAGGGAGCTGTGGTAGCAGCAGCTGAATCAATAAGAACTGAACTAGGCACCAGGGTTTAATTTCAGCCTCTGGTATTCAGTTTCAGCCTCTGAGTTAGTTGCATCTAGTGGCATCAACAAGAATAAGGATAGAGAAGTGCTAATTTACACACACACACACACAGAAAGAGAGAGAGAGAGGCATCCTCACAAAAACAACCTGCCCCAGTATGAAATGATTCATAGCCAAAACCAATAACCACATTGTTTAAAAGACAGTGGTGTACATAATCACCACAGCAATATCACGTGTGAACAAGATTTCAGCCACTTTACCTATTTTGTCATTAATTCAGCATTTTTGAACCATGCCCACAGAACTGTCAATTATGCATGGTACAAAACTGCATTTAATAATTAAACAGAAGCTATGAAATTTGCTCCTTTCCAGCATTCCACAATAATGCCTCGAGCCACCATGCTACATTCATTAATTCCATCTTAATATGAATTTCAGAAAATAAAATACAGAAATGCTTTATACCTGAATTATGAATGGTGTGAGTTTCTTCTTATTAATTGCTCGTTCATCAATTGTGTCAGGAACAGAAAGATTGATCATTTTGCTGTTAGGAGGAAAACCAGTGATATTTGAACAACACTTAGTATTTAATCCAAACAAAACTCAATGCACTGTGACAATATTCACCACAGCACTTCCTTTAGCCTGCTTGTTTTTGTGTAGTTTAAAAAAAAAAATCAAGATCGCATAAATCAGAAGTTAATATTTACATTATCAAGAATGTATTTGTAACTAATAGCTAAGCCTGAAACTTTAAACATGTTCCCAGCCACTACTGATCTCAACTGCTCAAGCAAAAAGAGCACATGAATTATTCACTGTGCAGTCCATGAACTAGTGAAGACTCATTGCTCTGCTGACATCCACTGCACATTCTAGTAAGACAACAAACTTCCTTCTATTGTAAAGGTTTACTACTGCTGGCAAGAAAACCTGCCCCAAAAAAGAACAAACACTTGGAGGGCTCAGTGGGAAGCATGTGAGCACAATGAATTTTTAATCAACACAAAATATGGCAAATTTAAACTTTATATTATGAACTACTTCCTACTCAGTTGAGTCTTTGCCTAAAGCCATGAATTACTTAAAACTTGGGAAATAAACTAAAAATATGCATCACCAGCTAAAATTAAATAATTAAGGAAATTAAAGAGAACAGGTAACTCATTTAAACTTACATTGTGTATTGATACAGTTATTGAAATTCCAGCTTGATCCAGTTCTCAACTATATTATTTCACTTACAATAAAACAAATGAACCTAACCCATAGAGCCAACAAAAAACTCATACACAGAAGGTTGCTGGTATTTAGCAGCCCTGGATGCCTTCTGTTCTCAGCATGTAACAGAATAAGTCACCTAATTTACATAGTGCAGTTATTAAAAAGAACAAGAAGATTCCCAGAAAATCCATTTTTGAGTTAATGTATAATAAGGTCACTAACATTCCCACAGAGGACACTGTCTGCCTAAACATCCAAGAGATTGGGCTATGTATCACATGTGCCCCTTCCCAAGCCCTGCACCAGGCTGTTTGCACCAGGACAACTGCTCCCACACAAAGCACCTTCTGCCCCCTCAGCAAACTCAGTCTCAAGCCCAAACAAAAGCACTGGATGAAAACATCAGCTGGCACCAAAGCTGAGGCATCACATAATGGCAATCAAAGCCTGAGAGACTGAGGCTCTTTTTTCATACGTGCAAAACGTTATGCACTCACACCAGTCACAAAACCAGTCTGGAATACGATGAAAATTCTCCTAACTACAGTTTTGCACAGATATTTTGCCAATTTTTTTTCTTCTTTTTTAATTCAGGAGCTATCATGACTTACCATAGCACAATCCCATCTCCCACAGCATTGAACAGGTCATCTGTATTTGGGTTCATTGGAATAACATGCCTACAGTCGAGATCACTTTCCAGGGCTTTGTTTATCCAGTTTACAAAGGCATATTTCTCTTCCTCTAAGATAACCAATTGTAAATTTAATACAGGTTATTTTCATAACAAAGATTTTCCCAGAAGAAGCAGATTACAACAGCCCAGGGAAATAACAGCCCCACTATCATTACCACACATTTTATTAGTCACACAAAGTTCAAAGAAAGAAGACTCACTTACAACTAGCAGAATATTCCCATTATTTACTTGTTACTTAACAACTTTACCATACTCAAGTGTGACACAAGGACTTCCTCAGCAAGCACAGTTAACAAAGCAAATAAGAACACATTTAACTTATACACTATTAAATTTGCAGCATATAAACTCTGTCCTGCTTTCACCCTGATGTGACATCACTCAGCTCTCAGAGAACTAGAGCACAGCACATGGCATGGTGGTAGAAATGGGCTGGTTTAAGCACGGGACCTCCAAAAGCACAAGAGAAAAGTGGGAAGCAGTGGGTACCTGAGTAGGAGTGCTGGGTGCCCTCGCTGGAGAGTTCTGAGGTGCCCCCGATGGCACAGATTCCTTCCTTCCTGTTAATGGCTCTTCGGAACGTTTTAGCGATATCGCTGCTTTTCACCTCTTGGAAAATCTACAATTTAAAGTGCTCTGTTAGACAAGAAAAATTCATCTTCATAAAGCAAAAAGGACCACAGAAGGAACTATTTTTTCTCAGCTTTAAAGCAAACTTCACAGTAAAATCAGCAAATGTGAAGGGCCCAGCAAGGGTGTGGTGGTATTAAATCTGACACGGATAGTGGGCAGAGTCACCCCACTGCCTCAAACACACACTGCAAGTGCCTATTGAAACAGAAACATTAGGCATGAAGTACCTTGCTTATATTTACCTTTACAAGTAGATTTCAAGAGACCACAAGAAAAAAAACATGAAACCTTCGCAGTCTGAGCACAGGTAACACATGCAGCAGGTCCTGCAGGGCCAAACTTTAGAAAGCTGTGGTGCAATTTTAACCTTTCTGCATAAGCCAGATGCTCGTGAGACTGTGACTTTAGTTCACACAAAAGACTTTGTCCACAACGCAAGAAACAATTCTCTTTGAGCATATAAGACTCAAATCTGCAATGAAGTGTAACAATGAGTGCTCCAAGTAAAGATTCCCCCTTCCTCAACAGCAGTTTTCAGAAAACTGGCAAAACACCCTCTTGATGGAGGGCAGAAGAGATGCTTTAGCACAGAAAGACTGCACATGCCATTTGCACAGGTTGGATGCTACTGTTAGTGGCCCCAAGGCCCTACAGAACTGTGCAGCTATTAGCAAAAAAGATTCAGTGGCTGGAAAGTCTACTGTAACTCCCTCAAAACTGAACTAAATTAGTTTCAACCAAGCTGAAAACACAAATGAAATGTGTACAGGTTCTCTAAACACCTGTTCTGTAAACACCTCTAAACACCACCCAGAAAAAGACAATGAAACAGCGCTGTAAAAGAAGTACAACATGCTTCTGCTAAAAGGAGAGGACACCAGGCTGCAGAGGTGTCACCACAGGGCCAGGCTACCTTACCTTCCCCATCTCTTAAACACAAGGAAGGTGGCAAGTGAAGATGATGATACAGTGCTGTTCAATCATCTCCTGATGGCATGCAGAGGTTGATCAGGTAAAGCTGACTGAAGATCTGATAGCCCAAAAATTGGGAGATTTTTGGTTGGTTGGCTTTAACCAGAGGGATTTTAGATCCATTAATTTTAAAATTTTCTGGGTTAACTAGTGGTATTGCATATCTTCTTGAGAATATGTGCTCTCAAGCTGAGATACCTCTAAGTCACTTGGTCCCAAAGTAAAGTCAGTTCATGGCTTTCTTTGTACCATAAGCTCCAGCAAAAATGCTCAGAGCAGGAGTTCAGTTTGTGAAAATCCTGCAGCTAAGCATGGCTGCTAATGTACACCTCAGCTGCCCTAAGATATTTTGCCTTTACTCAATCATTGGTACCTTTCAAATGTGACAGAAGAGATTTATTTCTTCCTTCCTAGTGCAAAGTTAAGAGTTAGGGGTCAGCTCAAACCAGCAGCTGAAACATGCACCCAGCATGCAAGTGCTTACAAACTGCAAACTCCAACTTACTAGTTGACTCCGAACTCAAAAAGTTCAGAGGGTCTGAAAACAATTAAGGAACAGAAAGTAAAGATAAATTTAGAGATATCAAGAAAACTAATTGACATGAAAAGAGATTCCTCAATGTACTGCACATACTTTAATTACTCCTTCAGCATTCGGCCATCAGAGCATCAACAGGATGAAGAACGTACATCGAACCATTATCTCAGAAGTCTTGTGCTTTTGTAAAAACAAATGAATTTTCAAATTCTGGCCTATTTCTACTAAAAACGACTGATCCTCCAACTTGTCCTATCACCTTACTCCTGTTCTTCCCTTTCAAGGCAAGAGATTTGAATTTTTCTACATCAGCATCTAATGCAAATCCAAGCATGTCTTGAAACGTTCTTTCAGCTCTTCAGCAAATACTTGTAGTCCCATTAAACAGAGAAAGGAAACTATACTGATACATGGAGAAAACAAGCATTCATCTTTGTGTCTGGAAAAACTGAATAGCTTCCAGTAAATACTGTAAGCTCAGATCATTGCAAGTCTTTTTTTCCAGTTGTCACCTCATGTGGACACAGTATTTTGGCCTCCAATTAAACTATCATAAAGGAAAACCACATGGATTCTTTTCGGTTGTTTTTGTTTTGAATAAAAACCAACCAATATTCCTCCTCTGTCCAAATCTAAAGGCTGTCAGTAAGAGCACAGAAGACTGATCATACACAGATACCTGTACAAAGAACTGATTTTTACATGGCTAGCCCTCAGAAGTGATCAGTTTGTCAGAAGAAAGTTAGGATTAGGGTAAGTGGCTGAGAAATGAGGTTCAACCTCTTCTATGGTCTTCCTTAGCTTTGTCTAAAAGGGTCCCACCCAGGCTGCTGGCAATTCAGAAATATCACTTACATAGACAAACTCTTCAAAACTGATCTTCCCATCTTTATTCTTGTCGCCATCGATCATGAGCTTCTGGATGATCTCTCTCACTTTGTACCCAGGGAGAGGCAGGCTGGCCTCCTTGAACAGCTCATGCAACTCGTAGTCACAGATGAACCCATTGCTGTTGAGGTCTGAGGAAGAGAAGAGGCAGCAGAAGGTTTTAGATATGTGCCTGTACCTGACACAACTGACCCCCAACAGAGGGGCAAAAAAGTAACTCCCTCATATCTAAGAGCTTTATGGAGAGCAACCTGCACAGTGGGGACCTGCTGAATCCATCCAGGGCATGGGCACACAGCAGGATGGCCACACCAAAAATATCAAGGAGTATATTGTCCAAAGGACACCTGTAGGAACCAAAGGCACACAGTACATCCTCAGAGAACGTCCCAGCACAAGTCATGGGAACCCTCCAGCTCTGGGCAGCAGCAGCTTTGAAGCAGGACTGACCACAAGGACTCTGGGCACATGTGACAAGTCTGGCGTTAAGATTTCACAACAGAACATCTGCATTTTCATAAACAATCTCCAGAATGTCTCTTTTTCACATCTAAATACCACAGCCCCTTGCATGTTAAAAATAGATGGTAATGAAATACAGCACCTCTTTCTTTCTGAACTAAAAGCACCAAGTCAGCTCTGCAGTTTCATTTTTACCATGTTGTCAGTTACGTTCTCCATTTAACACTGACAGCAAATTGCAACCAGATATTTTTTTGCTGCCCAAGAATGCTCTGCAAGGACATTTGATTTCACAGCCTATCACCAAGCCACAGCAGCACCTTATGTTTAGTGAGACAGTGTCACCTACCAGACTGAGGAAGAAAATAAGAATCTAGTGTGATACTGGAGCTTTGCACATAACAGATCCCCAACCTCTTTGGGGACATCATCACATCTATTGACCACACATGGCAAATCCAGCAACCCCAGACTTTCTTCAGGCAAGTGAGGCTTTCCTGCCACTATGGACAGGCAGGGGCTGGGCGCCTCCTTCCCCAGGCTAACCAGGACGAGCAGAGTGCTGCTCACAGCAGAGCCGGCACCCAGCTTTCAGCAGAGTTGAGTCCACAAGGAGACAGAGCATTTGAAGCAGTTGTACAGCTCGGATTCACACCTCAAGACATAAGCATGGCCCTCCAGCCCCATCTTTGGAGAGGAAGGTATTCAGGGCATGTTGTGCTGTTACTGGCTCAGTAATAGCATGCTAAAATCCCTTTGCTGCAGGCAAGTGCAACAGACAGCCCAGGGAAATTAATTTTGTGCCTGAAGACCTGTACCAGCACCAGAATTTGGTTTTCTTCAAGAGGGAATCTCACCACAGCCACTGGGGTTAGTATTTCTGCTTAAAAGGACATACTTTGAAGAATAAAGAAAACAATCAGGATAGCTCAAAGATCCAGGGTAATTTTTTTAAACCAAATTGTAGAGGTCAATTTACTTTTAATGAGGATTCTGTGGTTTTTAAGTTTTGTTTCAGAGCAATGTTCCAGCAAGCAGTATGTTTGCACCACCACTCCAACCATCCTCATTTTCCAAATCCATATGGGAATATGGGATTTTAAAATTGTTTTTATCAGTTAGCAAGAAAGTGAAACTTTGCTCAGTGGCAAGTATGCGAAGTAACCAGAGCAAACCTGTACTCCCTCCTACACCCCAATCTCTGTGTCTCAGACTAAGAAAGAGCATCAGTTCCAGTGGATTAATAAATACATTAAACTACTTCATGAAAAGTCAGTGTTTACAATAGTACTGGGGAAATAAAGTGGTTTGGGGCAATGATTAATGATACCAGTATGCTGATGTCTGGCCCTTAATTTTAGAATTTTATTCTGAAATAATACAAGCTTATAAAGGAAAGATTTATTAACAGTCCAGCCTGAGATGTCATGAGCAAACTATTTCCCCTCTAGATAAATCACAGCTTCTTCTATTACAGTATTTTTATAACTGAATCTGACTTTACAATATGCCTCTTTTCCCCTCCTTACAGACAGTGAGGAAAATAAGTCAAGAAGGGATTTCCTAATCTCCAAGGCCCATGAACCTAAAACAAAACTTTGCTTTCACCTTCAGCCTGCATCCAATTCCCTTGCTTTTGCCCATGCCTGACTGAACCAAGCAAAATCCCTCAGCACGCTGCCAAATTAAACAGGTAAATCCAAAACCATCTGTTCATCACTTCTTCCTATCAATCCACCACCTATGTTATACATCTACTCAAATGTTAGAGTAGATGTAATAGCAGGCAAAGAACAGAGAAAATTAAGACTTCAAAATATTGTATCCTTGACAGGATCCAGTTTTGATTTAGATTTGGTAAAGGTTTTCCTCTTGATGTGTCTCGGTTAAGCATTCAAAAGTGTTTCTGATTCAGGCTTGTATGTGCTATGTCTGAGCCTATTCAGATGTGCAAGGGATAAAACCTTATATGGTATTTCATGAGGCAGAAGCCTCTTCGGTGAGACATCAGGAAATTGAGCTGCAGAGTCTGTAACTCCAGTAAGGGATACATGGATAAAAGGATGCTGAAACCTATTTAAAGCTTTGTTCTACAGATGAAGCCCTGCAGGGCAGGTATGAGGAATTTACTCCAAGCTGGGTCAACATCTGCCCAGTTTGATGATTTCATTCACTCCTGCAATCAGCATCTTCCCAGTCCTCCAGGTGTGCTTAGGTCAAAGAAGATTTACCTTAGTTCACTAAAAAAAAAATAGGAGCTCTGCCACACAAAGAGCCATCTGAAATGCACACTCACACAGGAGAATGGCACAAAAAAAGACTTTGCCCATCAGGAAAGGTTGCATTGGGCTCAGATAGACAGGTTAAAATCAAGTGTAAGGACACACCTTAACTCACTCAAAACCTTTGATTCTCAGGACTTGGGACCTAAGCTCTTGACTTGGGACCAGCTCTTAACAATATCCCAAACACTCACTTGTAAGAGTTACACTTCCATAGCATTCTGGCAAAAAAAAATTAATCACCTATTTACTTCACAGAGTAAAAGGGCATCTATGTGCCAGACACTTGGGAGTGGGAATTACAAGTAAATCAGGTCTGTTTAACTCTAAGACCACACACCAAGTTACTGGTTTTGCATTGAAGATGCTCTCATTTCAAGTTTTAGCTTCTTGGCCACAGAAGAGCAGATTTGAGTGCTAAAGCCTGCTGGTTTTACCATGAAGTGGTGCTGGCCTGAGGTTCTGGCTTGGTAGCAGAGTCAAGTAGTGATTGACTATGAGATGGAAAATGGACCTGTTCTTAACGTGTCAACAAGACATGACAAATAGGCCTGAGACCCCTATCCCACAGGGCAGCTGCTTCCCCTCCTGCTGTCTCTGTTCCCCTTCTGGCATCAGATGTACAAAGAAGCAGCATTAAAAAAAAAAAAAAAAAAAAAAAAAAAAAAAGGCAAAAAACTCCACCTCTGCAGTACCAGCCAGTTCCAAAACTTCCAGCATCATTACAGGCTCATCATATGGTGCCTTGCTGGATGTCCTGCAACAGGCCCTGACTTCAGACAGAACTCTAACAACATCTGAGATGGTACTCAGAAGCTGAAGAGGCTGTCAAAATAGAAGCTATCCCAAATGAATTCGGCGGCCTGCCCAGAATTACTAATGGAAGAAAGCAAAATTGTTTTAACAGACAAGCTTACAGCCTGGATTCATTATAGTCTGCCTGATGGAAAGGAAACTACAGCACATCTGAAGTTTCCTATTTCTACTGAAAGATGCATGCACACCAGCATGCTAAACCTGGGAAAGGTCACAGCAGCCACGCATGGCGCCGGTCTCTGCCATACGCAGGTGGCGCAGCAAGGCCGCAATGAATCCCAAAAGCTGCTTCAAGCTCTGGCTCAGCTTCCTCCTGAGGACAAGTACTTAAAATAGCTTAAATAACAGGATGCAAGAGGGGAAAGTAACCCACACGTTTCCTTTTAAGGACATATGCTCAGCAGGACACACTAGCAGGATCACAGATCCCTATTTGCCCTAAGCCAATGTTTTGGAGCGTTGTTTTACCACCTTGCAGTGCTGAACAAAGTGTTCAGCTGAGTTATGATTTTTGAGTGCTTCATGTTTCCAGAAAAGATGCTTATCTCTGCTTATCTTAGAAGGAGGGAGATTGAAGACAAATAAACTGAGGAAGTTTGCGGATTTTGCTCTGCCATGCCTCCCCTCTGAAGTGCCCCTGTTCGGTCAAGTACACACAAACAGGCACCTGTTCCACAGAATAACTTCAGAGATCCAACCAGATCTGGAGCAACCTGCTCTTCTCCCACTAACCTGTGGGTCACTCAAAGCCTAGACAGTTCCAATGTCCTACTAATTACTGTTTTCAAACATTACAAAGCTTTTTTCCCCCCACTGCTCTTTACCACTTGGATCAGTTCCAAGACAACTGCTTGTAGGATGGTGGGAGCTGCTTGTCTGTGCTAGAGCTGGCTTTAGTGCTAACCTCAAACAGTGGTTTCTCACCTGTGGATTGTTTTAATAACCAGTAACATGTCCATGGGACTCATGCCTTTTGCTGGCTCTCAGAGAACAGCACATCAGCTGCATGGGAGAGAGAAAATACCTTCAAGTGGCATGGAAGGCAAGTGGTGACAGAGCACATAGTAGCACACCTCACTACCTTCCAGCACCCCCAGATGTCTCAATCCAGTCCAGCTGCAGACAAAAAAGCTGCACACACCTTTAAAGCCCCATCAACCTACCCATTCAGAGCAGCAACTTGCCCCCAAGGAGGTCTCCAGAAAGCCAAACCAGCTGTGCATTGGTGCAGGGCACAACTTGGTAAGCAGAAATCACCCCATGAAACGTTTCCTCCTCCCTGCATCTCCTTCATGACATCCTAGAAGCCAACCAACCAGCTGAGTTTTGCTATAACCATGATTGTCAGCTGCATTCCAAACCTTCCAGATAGCTGGGAGATGAAAAACAGGCTTCGTTTTACATAGCAGTCTTAGTCCAACTTCTGTTCACATTCACTGAAGATCCTATTAGAAGTTCACAAAGAAAGCCAGTCACCCAGCCAGTGACCAGTTCTATATCCCAGGGCAAACACAGCTCCTTTAGGCAAGAATGAAGGGAATGAGAGCATTAAAGACACTCCTGACAGGTGTGTCCCACATGCTTGCAGGCTCCACCATGCCTAAAGCACACAAAACAAGGCAGTTGAAAAGACCTAGCAGATCCTATCTCATTTGTGGGTATGTCCAGGATAATTAGCACATTTCTCATTAATATTTAAGTTCTGACACTGCCTTTATAATTTAAAACCAAACAGGGACCCACATCCTGAGCAGGGTGAGCTGGCTTCCTACAACAAACCAGGGTTTGACTTGTGTTTCTCCATGTTTCCAGCCTAATCTTGATAATTTCCCCCACACTAATGACAAAAAGCCACCACATTCCAGAGAGGTTAATAATTTTAAATGTATCCAAGGACAGAACAGACTGCCTACATCCCAGCCTTATTGAGATCTGCACTAAGAGGCACATTAGACAAACACTGTGCTTCCTCCCAAGGAACATCTGCCTCTGTGGCAGCTCACTTCTACCTGCTACAAAAGTCTTGAGAGGAGCAAGAAAGGAGAGGGAACTCCTTAAAATGCAACTTGCTTTAATTTCCAATAGGGGATACTGCTCCATGAGAATCAGTTGCCTCTGAAATTCACATTTCCCTCTGCAGACTGGAAATTCTGAGCAAGTGAGAGTTTTCACAGCCACCCTCCCTGCCTTAGAGGCTGGTAACACCTGATACAGATAAGAGGCAACTATGATTTTGTATATATAACCAGTGCTCAGTGATGCCCATGTCCAGTTAGGAAAACAAAATGCTGGCTTCTCACCACTTGGGCAACTTGATCCTGGCCAGTGCCAGTCCCGGGTGCGGTTCCCCAGCTGCACACACTGACCTCAGTCCACAGGGCTGTGCTCCAGCGCCCATCCCACCCCTCCCTGCTGGTTCTCTGATCCTTCAGCAAGCCATATCAAGAAACTAAACCAACAGAAAACAACTTTTTTTCCATTATGTCAGTGTTTTTCCCATTTCAGCTTCCTGAAGCAGCCTGTCAGAGGCTACTGTGATGCCAGCACAGGGGGAAAGCTGGGAGGCAAGATGGAGCAGTCCCTGGAGGAGGCTGTGCAGCCGCTGGAGCACAGCAGGCTGAGTGAGGGAGATCAGCAGAGATGGAGCCACCAGAGGGCAATGGAGGTGTGCTCAGCACAGGGCATTGATCTCACTCTCTACAATCTCCTGAAAGGTGGTTGTAGTCAGACGGGGTTGGTCTCTTCCTCCTGGCAACAACCGACAGACTGAGAGGACAGTCTCAAGCTGCACCAAGGGAAATATAGGTTGGATATGAGAAAAAAGTTTTTCATGGAAAGAATAATAAAGTACTAGAACGATCTGCCTGGGGAAGTGGTGGAGTCACCATCCCTGGATGTGTTTAAAAAAAAGACTGGATGTGGCACTCATTGCCATAGTCTAGTTGAGGTATTAGGGCATGGGTTGGACTCAATGATCTTGGAGGTCTCTTCCAACCTAGTGATTCTGTGATCACCACAAGTCCCTCCATGATGGCCAGGTAAACAAATTCGGTTTTGCTTACAAGCCCAAAAATGCACCTGCACAAGCCAGTAAAGCAGCACCTACAGTGACCACGCACATGGGTCAGCCAATCTGCCAAGCCAGCGCCACCAGAACTAAACACTGTGCAAGCCCTGAAGTGCTGCCAAGGTCAGAGCAACGCAATACCTCTTTGGATAGTTCTTCTGCCATCAGGAAGCAACAAAGCCCACCCTGGAGCAAGGGCACAAAGCTGTCTGCCAGTGCTCCCTGGTAGCCAGACTGCCCGTGTCCTTGCCTTTGTGGTCCTTGGCCAAAGTGACAAGCCAAAAGCAACAAAGCTTCCAAGGCACAAGAGACAATCACAAGAGCAGCAGAATGCACACATCCTGCTGGCACTGCTGCTCATCACAGGGGTGGGATAAATCCAATTCAAATGTGCAGCAGACAGGAGCAAGGTGCCCTCCTCCTAAGGTGTGACTTACCAACTTTAGCAAAAGCCTCCTTGAGTTCCTCCAGCTCATCTTTGGAGATTTGCATTGTGTTGGCCATCTCATGAATTTAAGGAGTACCTAAAGAGAGAAAAAGAACACTGGCTGAAACCAGATTGCATTCAACAACACGCAGTTTCGAACAGCAGCATAGCAACAATCAGTACCAGTGTCACCACAGCTCCCGGAACCACATTTATCTTTCCACTAAGAAAACAGATGTGTCAGACTCAGAGATGGGAAACACACTCTTTAACAAGTCAAAAAGCCCATTAGCCTTGTTAATATTTAGTTTTGTATATTATTTTATGACTATGCTGTTCTGCACATTAAGGCACCTGCTGTCAATGTATTCTGTAGGTCAGAACTCACATCTCCAGAGATTTTCCACAACTTCAAACAAAATCAGAATCCAAAGTTAAACTATTAATGGAGAGCACATATAAAAGACTTAATATACAAATAAAAGATTCTAAACAGTATGTGAAGATGGTCTTTGGTACGAAATAATATACCTGGTACTGTTTGCAAAAAGGAAATAGTTTGCTCTTCTGCAAGAAAGCTGTTTGAATCAACACCTGCTTGTTTCCCCAGAGTCAGACTCCCAAAAAACTGCAAGGAACAGGCTGTTTGCATAGTCACTGTCTCCCTGAATGGCAGAAGAACCATGAGCAAGTACAGAACAGCAGGCATGAGAAACAGTGAAACGCCGAGTTTGCAGAAACTCCACTTGGATCAGATCTGCTTGGTGTTTAAGAAACACAGAGGATGAAGCACAGAGTTCCTCCACCCATCTGCCATCATCCTCCTTTCCAAGCACTGATTAGGTGCCACCCAGCCACCCTGGACAGGAGGTATCACCACAGGGATGGGAGCAAGTCAGACACCTACACACATCTGCATCCCAGACATTCATGACAGGGCATCAGATGCCCTGGTGGCACTCTGGCTGACACGACCATGAGAGAGCAGTGATTGATGCAACAAGGAACAGAAACACAGGCCCTGATAAGCACATTCTAACATCAATGCTAGCTCTAGCTCAGGGTCTGTAATAGGGATTTAGGAAGGCTTGGTGCGACTTCAAATGAGATTTGCATCCCAAGATTTTCCAGCTCCCACACTGTTCAATACAATCCTGAAGTCAAGAAATAAAAAGTTCCTCCTCTGCCTATGGGAACAGAAACAGTTGCCTCCTCCTTTGTAAGCAAAAGGATGAGGGGTGGATTGAGGTTTACAGACTGTCAGAAGGCAGGATCCTGAATAGGCTGGCTCTGGCTCAAGGCTCAAGCAACAAGAGACTCAGTTTAACGAATGCCTGTGCTCTGATTAGCAACCCTCCTTTGTCTGAGACTCTCAGCTGCCTTCACAAGCACTTGTTAACTTAAGAACAGAAGTTTGCCTGTAGCTGTAAATATTCATTTTCTGTAACACTTCACTCGGTCTGGAAAGAATGAAGCTGTTAGAGATGAGAGCAATGGGAAGGTGTGGCAGCCTGGGAAAGCAGTTCAGACAGGTGCTCGCAGCAGAAAGAAGTCAACAAGAAGTTGCATCACTGCAGACACATGAAGGAAAGCACTTCAGACCCCACTTCCCAGCATTATCAGGCACAACAAGATGTTGAAGAGTCAGTAAAAGCCACCAAGAGCAAGACAACAAACTTCATTGGGCTCAAGCTGGAAAAATGGGGCAGAGGAAGGAATCATAGCCAAAGTGCATCAGACTGACAGAGGTAAAAAAAAAAAAAAAACCACCAACACTTTTTATAAAAGTAAATTTTTACCGTTTCACAGACTACAAGTTAGGCTATTTGACCAAGGTAATGCCACCATGCAAGTCCCTGCAAGATGCAGGAATGCTGTGTGCAGCACTGACTGTCTTGCTTGATGTCCAGTCTGGGATCTATCTCCATTCCTGGAGCAGCCCCTTCCCTGTAGCACACCCATGGGTGCCTCAGCCAAGCTTCAGTGCCACCAGAACCTGGCTATTTCCAGCGGATAAAGGAGTTGCTTAACAAGAAAATCAGCTCTAAGCAAGCTTGTTGCATGATACAGGAGATAGATTTCACAAATGGCAAACACACTTGGGGAACGCTACCAAGAGCAGAGCCAGATTTGGCTATGCAGGCAGGTGGCATGAGCTGCCAGGAAGGGGAAGCTGAGCTACAGACTGAAAACCCTGCCAAAGCTCCTCCACAAGTTCTGCCTTCTTCCTAATTCTCATTTGCACCAATTCATTTTCAAACCATGAGGATTTCCCTTAAAAACAGATTCCCAAAGCATCATTATCTAACCACTTAATTAGAATTTAATTTGCTGCTATCTCTAACATCTTTACTATCTCTAACATCTTTAACACCAAATGAAGCAGCAAACACTACCATAAGCTGAGAGCTTTTAAAAATGCTGTTCTGTTTGACTTTATCAGGGAAATACTATGCTCTGGATATGCCCTACAGTTGTTTGTATGAGTCTTGACTTAAAAAAAAATTACTTCCAGTCCCGAGACTGTACAGCTTGGTCCATAAAACAGGTTTCCCTCTCAGTTTCTATAATATCACTTCTTCCTTCTGTTTCTCTACTTGAGAGGAGGGAGGGAGGAAGGGAGGGAGGGAGGGAGGGAGGGAGGGAGGGAGGGAGGGAGGGAGGGAGGGAGGGAGGGAGGGAGAATTCAACAGAGAAAAAGCAGACACCTGACCTTGTCAGGGCTGTCTGGGAAGGGGAAAGGGTGTTAAAACAACACAGTCTATAGAAAGGTTAGTGGGCCACAAAGTTACAAGCTCCCAAAGCAATTGTACAGAGCTTTTCTGCAATGAAGAGGTATTACACCATCATTGGGACACTGGGCTGGGGGGCAGGGGAGCTTTTCTTTTTGTGTGGGGGGTTTTATGTTTGTTTGTTTTTAATAGCTGAGTCTAGGGCATTCAGAATTGTGTTTTTCATTCAGTTGCATTTTTAAACAAGAGGCTTTGTCTTGTGGGACATAAAAGGCCCTTTTATCACACTGGCACAGGGATCACACATCAGCTGCCTCACGGGAAGCCCTCTGGGGATACCACACTGCTCAGGCCTGACCATGTCACACTCACTCCTGCTGCAAAAAAGTCTCTACCAGGGTGTGGCAGGCAGAGACGAGCTCACATTTAAACACTCACTTTAGAGGGACGAAGAGAGAACTAGAGAAAAGTTTCAGTCTGGTGGCGGAAAGCACATCACTCAATACACAGATAAAAAAAGTGTACAAGGAAGCAATCACTGCTCCAGATCCCTCATCCTGCCTTCATCCCTCACTCCACCGAAGAAAAGCAAGGGCAGCTCTGTAACACGTGGATGCACAGAGGCACCTGCCTACCTAGAAGAGCGTGGCTGGCAGACAGTGCAGCCTGTTCCTGTCCTCTGAAGACTGCCTGTGATACAGATCAGAGCTGCTCTAAGTACTTCTCAGGTTATAGAATACCAAACCCTTCCCTGAGACAGGCAATATAAAGTTCCTGTGCAAACAAATTTTACAGGTTCTAAACACACTCCAGTCACCAAACTGGGGTTAGTTTATTTGCAATAGGGACAGGTCAAGGAAAGCTGTCTCAGCGTGTGTTTTGACAGCTGTGAGCCACCTGGGGACAGGCCACCGCAGGGGCTGACACTGGAGGGATGCCTCTGCTGAGGCACTCAGCACTTCCAGAACAAGTGCCAGAAGCCAACCAGGATATTTGGGTGGATTAACTGCTCAGACAGCAACTTAAAAGTGCTCAAGCACAGAGAAAAATCTTCTCAAGTCACTTTCCCATGAGGGGAAGCCCTGGAAGCTGCATCCTACATAGAGGATTGGTAGAAAACTGATGAAGGGGGGATATTCAGACATTTGTACGTCTTGAAAGTTGGCAGATTAATTCAAATTTGAAAGCACATAACAACCAAATATTTCCTGACAGCCACTTGAACACTTCCAACAGAAACAGAGCTGGAATTTGCTGCTGATCCAAATGGAAGAATTTACTTTTTTAGCAGCTCTGTATTACTCTGAAAACTGAGTGCTTCATCCCTTCCAGGCCTGCCTTACTTTAATATCTCTACAACGACTGATTAACAATATCAACTTGTTTACTCAAACATGCCAATGCAGAGACACATTAAAGTGTCAACAAGTGTCAAAAAGGTATTAGCATGTCCTATTTCCACCCAATTTAAAGGGAAAAAAAAAAAAAGGAAAGAAAAATCCAACACAACAAGTGAGCCAGACCTAGTCTGGAGCAGTGACTCACCCCATTTGCATTCCCCATTTCTGAGGAACCTGTGGTTTTGCTCCTTTTTCATGACAAAAGCTCCTGACATCAGAAGGCAAGTCAGTTAGCATTAGCTAATTAAAAATACTCAAACCCACATCCCTGTGACCACTGACCCAGCACATATCTTTCAGAATAAGCAATGGGACAGCCAGGCACTCTGTCCCCTCAAAAACCACAGCAAGTGCCAGAGCCCCCAGGCTTGGGCACTGAAGCAGCTGCCTGGCCAATTTGGAAGAAACACAGTGATTCAGCTGACACAGGATCCAGCCCCCAGGCTTCCTGTGGCTCAACTAATCCTCCTCTTCCTCCCTGTTCTGCAGGTAGAGCTGGTCCCTGCAAAGAGCAGCATCCCAGAGTGGGGTGGCTGCCTGCACTCCCCTCTTCACCCTCCCCAGCCCCTTCTGAAAGCAGCAGCAGCACTGTGACCCTCCCAAAAGGGCTCTGCAGGCTCCAGAACAGCCACAACAGTCCAGAGCAGCCACCCTCAGCACAGTGAGGGAAGAGACACTGGCAAAGGATACAAGCAGAAGTTTTCTTTGCATCCCTTCCCAGGTGACTGGAAGCTGCACAGGATGCTGCAGTGATCTGAAACTGCAGGAATCTTCCTCCACAGGCACAGGCCTGGGCTCATGCTGCTTTTGGAAAGGTTTGCAGGCAGGAGAGGGCACAGATACACCCACTCCCACCTCCATCATCAGCTCTGATGACTGTTTTTACTGGTCCAGTCCAAGCAAAGCCTTTGGGATCTTACAGAGAGCAGTCCCAAACTTGACAGCGACAGGAGGACACTATGGGGCCCAGACTTGGTCTGATGAGTCTTCTGAGGTAAATAGTTTCCAATGCTTTACAGGGAGACAGGAAAGCTGAGGGATTGATGGCCTGTAAATGAAAACCAATCATAAAATCCATCCTCTCCTGCTCATAATCAGTTTGTGTGCTCATCAAATGTTCACCACAGCGTTTTGCTCATCAAATTCCTACAAGACAGCACCTGCACCTTGCATGTGGTTATTAGCAACACCAAGCTGATGGAGGCACATAAACTTTTAATTGGCAATTACCTTCCAGACAGCCACTGGTCAAAGGTACTGGCTGAAACCAGACATTCACCACAGTTTGGTGACAGATGTCACCCTGGTAAGAGCAGTGATCAGGAGATGCTACCCCATCAAGAGAGGCTCCACCATGGTGGCATCTAACCCCATACCCTCAGCATGATGATGCAGATTCTGAAATCACTTTGGTGTTGCTCTTTGCACAGTTGTGGTTCTCGTGCTCGCAAACACTGTGGTGTTCCTATCCACTCAGGGAGCTGTTTCCCCTGCCTCAGGAAGAAAGGGGCACAATTCTTTGAGCAGGCATTGCTTTGTGGTGACAGATTTGGTTGAGTAGCTGCATCTCTCATTTGTGGATCGCCCCTTCAGCAAAGTCTTCCCAGCCCCAAACACATCAGGCTCAAGAGCAGTGAATCTACAGCTCTGCTGTCAGGTCTGCAATGCTTTAACTATTGAACAACCCTGTACTCTAACACCTGCAAAGCCATTACTCAAATTTAGCTTTATTTCACTCTTATTTCAGCTTTTTTTGACCATGCAAAACACTAAAAAACCTCAACAGGCCAAGACCAACTACATAAATTCAATTTTAATTTTGAATTACTTCAAGTTTGCCTGGCTATTTGAATTGACCACCTCACACCATCCAGTCCTTCAGCTTCCTGAAGCTTCTGCCTCTACACACAGTACACCCTTTGACTGATCCATGCTGGCTGTGTAGCCCACCAGCTGCATCACAGGGAAAGGACACAAGACGGCACATAGGGATTCCCAGCACACAGGCACCCTTCAAGTCACTTCATCCCAATTCCACACTGAGATTACCTCCAGCTGCTGTTTCTGAAGCACCTCCAAAAGAGCAGAAGTCCCATCAGCAGGTTTTGCTTTATATTCTTTCAGAATCCTGAAACTGTCATGCTGGGAGAGGCAAGTTCCCTGCTATGCTTATGTTCACCTGGGAGTGGACTGTGAAACTTTGCTCCAGTTGTTGCACAACTCACCACTGCTGCAGGGGAAAATCTGCCAAATCCATCAGGAGCAGACACACATGTTGGTGTTAGTCACTGCTCTTAGCTTGCCAGAGGTTCTCTATGGATTTGGAAGCAAGTCTCAATGGGGTATCCACCTCTGGACAAGTATGTTCCTCCAGCAAATCCAGGTTAGAAGCTCAATTTCCCCTAGCTAGACCTGTTACAATAATGCCCGGTATTTTTCTGAGCAGCACTTGGGTAGATGCCCAGCAGGGATCTGGGCTGCAGAGAGACAGGGCCACTCCAACAGTATGGGAACAAAGGCAGCAAATCACTATTCCTATGCCTTCTGTCCACACTTTAGACACTACCCCAGCATCCACTGACCCGCCTGATCCTTCCCCTTTTGCATTCTGGTCAGTGTCTTTTCTCCCTTCGTGACAGAACCAGATTCACTAGCTTCAATCATCTTAAATCTTTAGTAAAAAAGCAACTGCTGACCCATCAACCAATTTACATGCCTTTGACAGCCCTGCACAGCCAGGGAAGCTCTCTGGGGTGTGGTCAGGCCTGTCTAATGATTAGCATGATCAGAACTCTGACACGGAACTGAACTGTAGCTGGCACCCAGAGAAAACCCAAAACCAGCACCAAACTTGCTCACAGCATCAAACAGGAATCAGCCCCGTCATAAAAGCCCAGGAGAGCCACGTCCTCCATGGCAGCATCCAGAACACTGAAAGCTGGGGATATGAAGAGAAATTCAAAGGGATTCAAGTACGCAAATCACTCTGTCTCAAAGATAGAGAAAACAGACAGAGAGCAAGCAGCTGAGGATGCTTGGCCACGTGATACCAAATTGCCCAGAGGCTGGAGGGAAGCACAAGTCAGAAGAACACAAATGCTTCCACTCCAATTGCCCATGGAAAGAAAAAAATAAAGCTTCCCCAGCCCTCAATGAAATTTCCCCCAACACATCCCTGTCCTCTGAGCCAGGCCTGCCTCTGATGCACATTAAGGG
Source organism: Chamaea fasciata (assembly GCF_029207755.1). Classification (NCBI taxonomy): domain Eukaryota; kingdom Metazoa; phylum Chordata; class Aves; order Passeriformes; family Sylviidae; genus Chamaea; species Chamaea fasciata. The sequence continues at coordinate 74,991,960 of NW_027094089.1, forward strand.
GTAAGATGCAATCCTGAAGCAGAGTGGATGGATGCTTGGTTACTCTCACCTACCAGAAGAAGGCTGAACAGAAACATAAAACTGCTTTGGGACTCTAACAGAAAGAAGAAGCACTAAAAGCTTTCTGCAGATCTTACAGACCCTTTGAAGGCTCCCGTCATGCAAGACCAGAGCCAAGTGGATTGGATGGATGGTCACAGAGGAGACCAACTGCACTCACACACCTCCACCATCCTGCAGGCTCACAGCTACAGCACAGAGACCCTGCCCAAAATCTATTGCACAAATCTACAGAGTACTTATAATCTACAGGGCACAGTAGAAAACAGATAAAATACTGCTTGCTCAAGGCACCTATGAATCAATCCATAAAAGCCTCTTCAACAACTACTCCTACTAAGTGTTGCATTTTGACACACCTCCAGTTTTAGTAGAGCAGCTACTCCAGGGAGAGAACATCTGAAATCACAACCCACTGGATTGGCTTAACTAACTTTTGAAATAGTTTGTTCATGTCAGTGGAAATAGAACAACAATATTTTCATTACCTAGCCAGTACAACATGGAACAGGTGATCCTTTCAAGATGTCTCAGGAAAGGAAGAGCTGAACACTCATCTACCTGGAACCTGCAAAAGCAAATAACACTCAGAGCTTATTTAAACTTAAGTGCAAGAAGGTAAAAGAGAGGGGGGCTGAGGTCAGGAGTCAGGACTGAAACTCAGAAGGCTTCATTTAAATTCCTGGCTCAGGCACAGAAAAGTCATGCAAGCCTCTCAGGAAATTCTTATGTTGATAGTAATTCTTATTCTTGAGTAGTTCCCTAAAAAAAGAGCAGCATTAACACTTCCTTCTGCTTATTCTGTACCTTAACCATAGAAGTCTTCAAGAAAGGACCCATCTCTTACCATCCCTTGCAAAAACTCAGCATCCCTCATTTTATGAGGGGACTCTCAGAGCAATAGTGTGAAAGACAATGGGTTCCCTGCCAGCATAAGCAAGGAGGAATGAGGGTCACAAGGCTTAAACAGGGCAAATTTTCTTCCCCGGAAGTGATTGGGACCTGCTTGCTGAGACCTGCAGTTACCTTCAACATGCTTTAAGCGTATGTCTCTTGATTTCCCACTATTCAGCCCCAAAGAAGCCCAGCCCCTTACAAGGTGGACTGCAGACCTGAGCCCACACCCTGGTTCAGGAGCAGCTGGATAAAGCCCTGCAAAGCCCATGAACCCAGAAAACTCTTCATCCCCCCAGTACCTCCAGCTCTGCTCTCAGGTAGCACCTTTGGCAGGCAAAGGGACTGATATCCAGTGTGCCACGATAAAGCAAGAAGCATTACTCAGTCTGTTAAACTTCCTCCCCTCCGCCCAGGCAGAGGGAATCAACCAGATCCCTAAATTAAATCACAGTACAGTCACTGCTTATTCAACACCAGCAAACAAGCTCCTGCAAGCCAAACACCCTGCATGATGGTGCTGATCCCTGGCAAGCTGGACAATAGGGAGTTTCAGCTATTAATTTTGTGAGGGTGGGCACTGTTCAACCTTTAGAAGGTGCAGCTGTGGTCAAGCAGTTTGCAAACTGTTTTATCAGTTGAAGGTAAACAGAACTGTCCGGAAAGGCACAGCCAAGGTTGAAATTCTGGCTGCCCAGATGATAAACATTCAGAGAAACGTGTCAATTTATGTCTTCTTAAATAAGAAACAAAGCACTAGAAACTACAAACTGTATCCTATGTCTTGTAATTATGTTTCAAAAATGTCTTAAACCCCATTTCAGTAACAGATCTCCAACTAGAAAAAGCTTCTCATAAAAGAAAAACCATTTGCCATCCTTCCCCTGCTGCCTGTAATCTTGTTTAGAAAGTACTTAGGAAAAAGGGAAAGAAGTCAAATTAATTTGTTTCAGAGCAAGAAAGCAATATTAGGCTGCAATAAATCAGTGTCACTGCATAGCTGTCCTAGTGGCTTATGAAGTAGGAAAAATCTCTGTAAATTCACCACTTATTTACTGTAGAATAGATGGTGTAGATCCCATCTACTCTCCGCAAAATCAGAAACATTAACCTCAAAAATAAACGCGAAATGGTCAGAAGTGAAGGAAAGCTGTTGGTTTTGTCTCCCAGGAGGTTGCAATGACAGTGAAATCACATTTAGTCTAACTGCAGGGTGTTCCCCACACTTCTCTATAATTTAACTTAATATGGGGAGGAGCGATAGGGAGCCAAAGACAGCAGTCACCAGTTCAGGATCAAGCAAGCTCTACTTCGTGACGCTTGAATTTTGGAGAAGCATCAATAACCTCCACAAAATGCACTCTAATTAGCAGGTTTCAAGGTTAGGTAAATGCACCCAGCATCAATGTTAGGAAAATGCATCACTAACTTCTAGTCAGGTCCCTTCAAGCTGCCTTGCCTCCTCCTCCTCCTTCTCCCTCCGTTTTGCAGCCCAGCCAGTGCCCAATACCCCTAGGACAGATGTTGTGGTTAAACAGACATATGCACTGTAAAGAGCATGCAACCTCACCACTACTTTGAATTTCAGGAGAGTGTGAGAGTCCTCCAGCTGTGGAAATCATTCTTTAGAGACAGATGCTTTGCAGCATAAATGCAGCGTATAATATCTCTTCTCAGCCTTTCAGCTAAGAGCAAGTATATTACCAGTTTAATAAAACATAACTTAGCAAAACCACAGAGCAATACATCCAGTACAAACAAAATTAGGACATGAAGAAGCTATACTAGAAGTGTTTTGCAAGTTTGCAGACAAGTGAAGTTTTTAGCACAAAAAATTCAGCATTTCAGTTCAATACTTGAAGGTACTGGTATGCAAGTGTTTTAAGCCAGTAGCAACTACTCAAGTGTTTAGAGAGGCTCTTCATTGGCTTCCAGCATCAGGTATAGAAAGAAACCACAGCAAGCAAGATAAACTCCTCTGTTAGGAAACTAAATCCTGCCAGGCTGTAATGCCTCATGCCATTCCAGCTGGAATGACATGGCGGCATTCAGAGCCCAACCTCTCCAGGTGAGAGACCCCAGAAAGTTCACCACAGCCAGCAGCCTACAGCCATTTCCCAAAAGCACTCAGAGCTCCTCGCACTTTCTGCAAGGCAGAGGTTTAAACATTTAACACTTTAACACGCAAGTTTAAGCAGTTCTGCTCTGTAAAAGCCTGCTGCAGACTGAGACTGAACAAGACTGCGTCCCAGAGTTCTGAGAGGACACACCCTCAGGCCTCGCCTGAAACCTTGAACCCTCGGTGATGCACAGTCGGTGGCAGCCCTCACAGGTGCACTGATAAATTCCAAACTTAGACACATCAAAACCTGAAATCCGTTCTGCCCTCAGCTGTTTTCCTATATCTACTACAGCAATCACAGGACTTTTTTGCAGAGAAAAGCAAAGCAAAACAAGTCGCTGCAGGACGAGCTCCGGCACGGGCTTGCCATCCGCAGCGCCGGGCAGCGCCACACGCCAGCCCGCCCGGGACACCCTCCTCAGCCTTCCTTACCTCTCCTCCTCTCTCCTCCCAGGGAAAGCGAATCGCTCCCTCGCCCTGCCCGAGCGCCGAAGCGTCTCCCACGCCCCCAGCCCGGAGCTGGGCAGCCAGCATTCCTTCCTGCCTCGCTCCCCGCCCAGCGATGGGAGGTCGCTTCCCAGGGATGCGGTCATGCCGCCAAGGGATGCTCTACAGCGGCCCGAGCATCCCGAGAGCGCCGGGCACCCGGCAAGGATTCTTCCCAACAAAACAGCTCCTGGTCTTTTATTGCTTGGCACTTGGGGTCAGGAAGCGGTAAGATACAGAGCTTTTAGGTAAGCAAGATACTTTTTTAATTAATGAAAAACAAAAACACAAACCGCAAACAAAACAGAACAAAAAAAAAAAAAAAACCAACTCCACACTCTTCTGCACTTTACTCTTTCAAATGAAAGCATTTTGATTTGCTAGTTCTCAGCAAATAGTTCCTCAAAAATCAAAATTTTTTTAAAAAATCTAAAATTGTCTGAATAGATTAGATTAAATTAAATACAGACTACAGAGCTGGCTCATACTGTAATATATTGCATTACCTCAGAAATTAATCCTTGTCTGCTCTATCTAGATGAAACAGGGACAGACATCTGCTGCTAGCCAGGAAGACATAAGCAACAGAAACATCATGTACTGTGTGTTGCTGATGCAATGCACAGGAGCAGAATCAATCACCAGAAAAGTCAGCTTTCCAAATTATAATAATATATTTCAGAGACTCCCATTCCTGTTAAGTCCATAATGTTTGAGCATTTCCATAGCTAAAAGGAAATTATGTCATTTACTAATAAACACAATATCTGAATTAGTAAAAAATTTGAAGAACTCATGACTGTTCTAAAAATTATGGTCACTGGGTGGTTTTTTTGTTGTTTCTCTTTAAAAATTGCATCTGCTAAAAAAGTGAGTCACTGCCTCCTACCATTTCTTGGGTATCACCTGAAAATTTCACTTCCAGCTGTAAAGTTTCAAAAGAGGTATAAAACACAGCCCAAAAAGCAAAACAAAAAACCTAACCCCGAACCCACAGCCTGCCAGCTTCCTCAGGATCGTAAGCATCATGGAAACCAAAATAGAGGGTTTTATGCTCAGAACTGCAGCTGCAACTTAAAAGGTAAGACCCTGGATTGAAAAAAACACTTCTGCAGTGCATGGAGACCAGGCTGAGTGCACATCAGACAGGCTTTAGGGAAGAGCAACTTCAACTCTGCTCTGACTTGCACCAGCAAGCAGCTTCAGCATCGAATCAGTCTCTGGTCGCAGGGAGCCTGACCAGCTGCTCTGACCATCACCAGGGACTGCATCCAGCCTGTGAAGTCTAGGGGCAAACATGCAACAAAAATGAAGAAACTCATCTCATGAAGCTTAGCGTCTCCAATTTCCATCCTACACGTGAGCGTATTGCACAGCATAAATTCATCCTGTAACGTTAGCGAGGCTTCGGGGCTTGACAGGTCCTGGGAGAGCATGCCAGAGCCCAGCTCTCAAACTGGGTTGTGACTTTGTATCAGTGGCAGAGCCATTGTACAAACAATATCTGCTTTTGGAGGGGGAAAAGCCTCCTCTCCTTGTCTCTGTCATCTGTGTTCCTGGAAGAACAACTCAGCACCTGCAGGTGTGCAGGTGACAGACTAGCACTGATGCCTAAAAGCCACCAACCCATGGGTCTTCAGACATCTGCTTACTCACTTTGCTTTTTTCAGGTAAGTGTAAAGCATCCTACAGGGCTTCAAGGTATAATCATTCCATCTGATGAGAGGGAAAGGACATCCTTGCCCCATCACCAGGTAGCACAAGTCCTCAGTGGCTCCACCACAAGGAGCTCAATACACGCGCAGTGCACGTGAAATGCCCCATCTTCCACATTTGCACAGGATCAGAGATAGCCAGTTTTTCCAGAGCTTTAAGAGCACTCTGCTCTGTGAATACTCAAAATCCAGTCCTGGCGGTCCAACCTGCAATTACAGTCAAACCTAAAATAGCACCTCGGCGGTGCCAGCACCACTCATCCCCACGTCATGTCCCGAGACTCGGCACACCAGGGTGTGGTGATGGCAGGCAGCGAACGCACAGTTCCCCGGGCACTCCCAGCAGACTTCCTCAACACGCCTGGTCTCACACCACTCCCCACACTCTTCCAAAATAGGAATTTTTTTTTGGTAGAGCCTGTGTACCAGTGTGTTTTCCTCCTCTTCCTGCTTTAAGAAAAGCCTTTTAGGGAAGAAAGAAGGGGCCTGAGGTGCTCAGGTGACACATCCACTCCCCGGCACAGAACATTGTGATGTAGGTTTATGCACAAAGAGAACTTCCAGCACTGGCAGGATTCCTCCAGCACATCATTGCGCAAGGGGACACATCTCCACAGCTGCCAAGTTTCACTGGGAGGCCACTAATACCTATCTGCCCTCCAGAAGGTACTCAACGATGGCTGTGGGAGCAGCAGCTGCTGTCTTCCCCATGACACTGTGGCAGAAAGGGTATATTCAGGAGTCGTCCTTCACCACAATCCCCCAAGAACAGACCCTTCGGCAAAGTTCTGGGGGAGGAAGGGAGCTCATCCAGTGCACTGGCCTTTGGCTACAGTGGGCTGTGCAGCCCTAATGCCCTCCCCAGTGAGTCCAGAAGAGGACAACCATCTGCTTCCAGACACCAAGTTTTCCTGCCCACTCCAGAAGTAGTGTTTTCCTCACTAAGGCCAAGAAGTACCATGCTAATATTGGAAGCTGTTTGAGATAACCGATGAAATCCATGGTGATGAACATGGGCATGCTGTCTCAGTGATTTTTGGGATGGGTTTTAACTGCTGGCACTTCTAACTCCTGCCTATAATATCTGTTTGCTGGTACACAGCCAGCTCCCACTGTCAACCAGCCATGGGGGTATAGGACATGCAGGTCCATTCCAGCATCTCCATGCTAGAGAAACCTCCATGGCAAGAGGGCTGGGCCACAGCAGCCTTGGGAGGTCCCAGAGCCAAGAGAGCATCAGCAGACCTTGGCAAGCCTTCAGGAGCAGCAAAACTGGCTCAGTCTCCTGCCTCTGCCTGCCCTGGTGCTGCAAATCAAATGTTTTCAGGAACATCTCGTCTCCTTACAAAAAAAAAAAAAATTAAAAAACTAAAACAAAGAGAGGGAGAGAGAGAGAAGGGGGAAAAGTTCAAAAGAGTATCTAACTGAAAGACAAAACCAGGTAACTTAAATAGTCTACTTCACCAGAGAAAAAACGCCATGGTCTATGATCCAGAGTTTTAGAGAGCACAGCTGAATGGCCAGCCACCACCCCTTTTTGGACTGACATCAATGACCATTTACCATGTGCAAGATGTTCCCCTCCTTCACTTCTGTCCACATTCTCTTTTAAATGTAAGGATTTTAATGAAATTATGAACAGATAGAAAGACTCACCTGTGCTTTTTGATACAAATTGAATTTATGCACTTTTTGCTTTCTCCCTCAGTGCCAATCAATGGCAGTGTAAATCCAATCAATGTAAACAGCTATGGAAAGATGTAACAACCGAGGAGCAAGCATTTGACCTTAACTCCTCAGTTTATCAGTCTTTTTAAAGAAAAAACAGGACCATCTATGCTAGATTTCCCCCGTAAAAGCTTCTTGAGCTGCTCTGTCAGCGAGCCTGTCATCTGGAAGAAACCAAGACATTAGTCAGGCTCATGCTTATTTAATAAAAACCTTGCATGTGCAGGAGGGACTGAAAGTTGGTCTTTATTTAAAAAACGCCTGCAAACTTGAGTATGATTTTGCAGTGCAAAACAAATCTGAGGACTTGCCCGATTTACCCTGTGCTCCACCAGTCCTCAGCTTAGCAATTAACCAGCTAATTATTCATGGCTTAGATCAGGGAGCCAAGCAGTCACCAAAGAAGTCCACAAGTATGCCCAGATCACCGCGCCAAGGACATTTCATGTCTTGCTATTTCATAAGGAAATTGGGAGGCTTCAACTGATGTCAACTTCAGGAAATGAGCCACAGGCAGATGATGCCGGAAGCAGGAGGCTTTATATTTAGTACTGAGTCACCCACTTTATTAAATTCAAAAGACAAAAAAGGTGGGCGTGGAAAGGGGGTAAGTGGGGAAAAAAGTGACCAAGGTATTCTCTGGAGATTATGGGCAATGGGGAGTCTAGGGTTGGATGGGGGTTTTTTTGTAAAAGGAGAGAGAAATTAAGAGATTACCTGGAAACCCTTTCTGCACAGCCACTGGAAAAGCAGTTGCCAGATGAGCTGCACTTCCCAGGGCAGAAGCCAGCACTGAAAACACTGCAGGAGTCTGCAGTGCCTCCAGGATCTCTCCAGCCAGTCCTGCAGGCCTGAGCAGGGCATCACCACTTCTGAGGCACTTTCCCATCCTTTCTGCTACATATTTGAGCCAAAGGAGAAGCCACTGGAAGGAACTTGGAGTAGGGAATATTTTTAAGCCAGTTTTGCAGCTCCACCTAACCAATCATGAAGCGCACCTTGCAACAATCACACCCCAAAGAAAACACTTTGGGTGATTACAACAGCATCAGATGAAGCCTCATGGCTGTCACCGAAGCATGGGAAGAGGAACTGCCCTGATACAGTAAAACTGCACCCCAGCAGGGCTGACATCATCCAAAGGCCACCCTGTCCCTTTCCTTCTCCTCAGCATTTCAAGTCCTCCCATCCTGGCTGGCTGGAGGGTCAATGGACATCAGCACAAGGAAGATGAGGCAGTGGGCAGAGGGCCCACTGTTAGCACAGCATCCCAGTTAGAACGAGCTCAGCCAACCCACAGACCAGGACACTGAAAAAAGAGTGGGACTGGGTCTGGTAGGAGGGTCTTCAAGGCACAAACATACCTTTACATCTTTCTTCTCAGCTGCCAGCTCTGTTCATCACCCAAGCCTGTCCTTGACAAGACATAGGCAATCCCCTGCTCTATTGGAGGACATGCTCTAGATGACTACCCACCTTCAGTCACTACTTCAGAAAATAGTATTTTACAGTAGAACTGCACTATTGCAGAACACAAGTGATGGTTCACACAATATTTCTGAACATCGAAACTATTCTGACCCATTTTTGGCAAAACTCAGTTTAGACACATCTACAATTGAAAAGTATGTACGTCATTCATATGGACTGCATCCTCATAGAATGTATTAATAAGGAAAAGTTGCCATTTAATAGGAATGTAGTTCTTTGAACTAAGGTCCTTTGACATACACTCAAGAAAGTTTTAAGAAGCACCAAAAAAACAATTGTAATGCAAATGGCTGCACAATGCAAATTACAGGAGTACAGATTTGTTTAGAAGCGGTTCATATTTTCATACAAGTCTGTCATAAGCCTTTTAACTTTCTATCAGTGATAAATACTCTGCAGCCTAAGCAGCAGCAACACCTTTGCAAAGTTTTCAGCTACTTGGGCCAGATTTCTGCCCTGAAAAGATTCACCTTCTAAATACTAAAACATAAATAAATACTACTACCAAAGCCAAACATTGCACCTCATTTCGACTTAAAAAAGTCAGCTGAAAACAAGAGCTCTCTCTAATGCCAAACACCACCAGGGACTTGCCTACAGGAGCACCCTATAAAATTACTAATAAAATAAAGTGTAATCTTCAAAATAAAATTACAACAGTAAAAAAAGATGTCATTTGAAAAATATATCCCTGTACTGTAGCAAGACTGGCAATTATGCAGAACCAGAGGTCAGGGACTGCTTAATACCTTCCACCTATATGCAAGAAGAGATTACACCTCTGGAGTCACAGCCCATTCCAGCCACCAAATGGACATTTGGCCAACTGCTGACCACTGTGCAGACCAGTTTGCTGCACCCACTCCTGGCCAGTGGGAGGCTGTGGGAGATTGCCACTGGGCGGCTCCTCGGTCCCACACAACCCACCTGCAGGTGAGCTCCCACTATCAGAAAGGTTTCAGGTACTGACCAGCCTGGGCAGCAGCACACAGACCCAGCCCAGCCAGGGAGGATCACCAGGAAAGGACTGGTATCTCATCCGGACATCCTGGCCAGAGGCACGTGGCTCATCATATTGTGCAAGGCGGCCTGCAAATTCATCTGCGTTGAACCAGTCCAAAATCTCATCTCAAGGGACGTTGAAGCTTTTTCTGGTATTTAGCTCATGCACTTGTTGGATTCCTTCCAACTGCTCTCTTTATCTCAGATTCCAACAGAAAATCTCCTGTAGGATGGACCTGCTGGACAGGGTAATTCCCGGGCTTCCACAACTACAGCACTCTTTTCAAATATGTAGAAAGGTGGGGTAGAGCTGGATTACAACTCACACACACACTCTAAGTTGTCACCCATAGCCTCCAGGTCCCTAGACTGCAATCTTCACCACACAGCTCATTACACTGCTAATTAGGAAGCCATCTCACATTTTCCAGACCATAAAAAACAGCTACTAGTAGCAGACTGATCTCTGTGCTGTGAAGCCGGTCTTTGCTTTGACAGGAGAATTCCTATATCCTCTAGTATGTTGTTGCTGTTGAGTTTTAATGCTTTATGAATTAGTATTGAAGAAACCCTCATCCTAGAAGTCAACAAAACAAAACCAAAAGCAAAACATCTACAAATCCAACACAAAGCCAAACAAGGCATGGTATTTCATAGAAGGCATGAAGCAACTTTGGAGCTCAGGTAGAAGAGGTAGATCTATTGCTGGGAGCAACGACACCACAAAGTTCAACATGGATTACACCAAAAAGGTCAAAATGCTGAGCAAGACTATCAGCTAGGAGTGTTACACCTGAAAGGGCAATGCACTAAACAAAGTGCAATGCCTTGCTGTGTGCCAAGTTCGTATCAAACCAATGGACAGAGCTTTAATTGCTAAAGTGAATCATTGACTGGTACTGGCTGTGAGGCTCGTGCCTATCAGCAGGTTTCAAGGACTGTACAGGGCCGAATCTTACCCCCATTTCATTACTTTCAAAACACTTCACGGAGACCTTCAGAACACAGGGAGCAAAGGGACCAACTAAAACAACCCCACATAACCCAGAACAAGTGTATATACTACTTAGAGAAAGGGGAGGAAGGAATAAAAGTTGTTGCCATTAGTGATGGATCTAACTAATGTAGGCTGGGCACTGCCATTACCATCCATCCAGCACAGACTCAGTAACTTCCAGGGGCTTCTGAGCTGGGCAGAAGCAACGTCAGTTTTTCAAGTTTTCAGCAAGAAGTCTGACTATGCTGCCTTTGCTTGAGCATTTGGTTTATATAATACAGTGGCAAGAGCCCAGCTGGAAATCAAATCAATGAGAACATTACAAAGGGGTGGGCAAAAGAAGGGCGGGAGCAGGATTGCACAGGAACCTCCCATCCATGTCCCCAAGGAAAGCTTAGTCCCGGCCTCAGCCAAACAGCGCAGAAAGGAACAGGCTAAAGTTTAGGTCAGGCAATCAGGCTGCTTATTCAAAATATTTTCAGTCTTCAGAAGGCCCAGTTTCTCCTCTCTCCTTATGGAAAAATGAATTCTATCTAAGTGAGGATTTGGAAACTTGCTTGTTAGTGGTGGCTGACAGTAGGTCTGGATAGGCCTTACAGGCTGAATCCCGAATTAGACCAACATAGCTGTGAGAAACCTAACAGCACTTCATGAAAACAGGGGCCTGTAGTGGCGAAAAACAACTTATTTCCCAGCAAAAGAATTCTACAGGTTAAGACTGTCTTCTTGCCCCTGTTCCAACAATCCCGACCTCTAGGCAAAGAATTAAAACATCTTACAAACAATCCTCTCTTGCACGTAGATCCCTTGTCCAAAATTGACCAATTACTACCGGGTGACAGCTAGTTACCAAGGACATGGGGGAAGGATACAAGAAGGTCTATAAAATTCTATGTAAAGGGATGTATACAATAACTTTAACTTTTTTCACTCCTTGAAAGAGTGTGCCTCATCTCCCTGAAACAAGGTCAATGGTGACACCCATTATTACCAGGAGCACTGAGAAACATGAATGCTTCCACAAATGTATTTCCATTTCTCTACTGTTCTCTACTGACCTTCAGAATGTTGCTATCTCAGAAAGGGTTCTTAAAAGCAAGGGCCAACTTTCTACCTGAATGCCTGCCCAATACTAATCACAACAGGACACCTTTATATACACCCACAACACCCTATGTACTCCCTAAAATAAATTCCTCACAATCCATTCTTGGAGGCAAAACATTTTGTGCAAAATTCAGGAAAAAACAACTTAATTGTAACGTTGTTTCAGAACCTACTTCCTTTATTTCTGTGACCAGCTGGAGACAAGCACCTTGTTCTTTGCTGGGTCAAGGAAATGTTTAACTACAGGATTTATAGCAGAATATATATGTGTATATATCACCACAGCACTGCAGCTGCTCAACAGTTATAGCAGAAGGCAAACACTGGTTTAGCCCAAGGAAAACAGGGATGGGCTGGAATATCAGCCTGCTCGCTAACATCTTGCTGCAGAGGCTCCAAGGCAGGAGAGCATCCAAGTCAGTCCTTGGGACAAGACTCAGCATCCTGGAATCCCAAAACCACAGCCCTGTTCCAAACCCAAACAACACTCCACAAACCTGGCTCCTTCCTGGCTGATTAGCAGGAAGGAGCACAAGACTGTGATGGTAGCATAAACAAGGACCCAGAATTTATGATCTTTCAGACCCAGCTGAAGCACTGCTTCACAAAATATGAATACCAATTACAGGGATGGGTAGCTTGAATTCAAGTTTCCACTTGGCTAGCACTGCACTGGACAGACTGAGAACTTTGGTGCTTGCCCAGCAGTTTCATCTGCTGAGAAGGGCTGCACAGAGATCTTCCATGAAAACAGGGACAGAGACTGTGAAAACCCATGGGACCTCCTCCAGTTCCTGACCTTCCCCAGCAGGGCAGAGTCAAAGGCAACAAGTTCAGTCTTACTGTTTGTGAAAGTAGAGCAAGACACTCTTCAACCTTATAGTACAGAAGAGAGAGCAGAAAAGGCAGATCAGCAATACCCCCTTCCCTGTTATTTTGAGCAGAATCCATGGAGCAGAAGACCTGGTACGTGAGCTTCTGCAACCAGGGCTGGGACAGTACTACATGCACCAACAACATCACTGAGGCAAAGATCAATACAAATATCAAAAAACCCCAAATCTGATCAAAAAAGGTACTTTGAAGGAATGAGCACACAGAAAAAATGGACTGCAGCTATAGTTTTCAGATAACACAACAGGCAAGGAAGAACACTAAAGTGGCACATAAGTGGCTGTGCAAACTTGTTTCAGGAACAACTCACTGCACATCACCTTCCATCTAATCCAGGCAGGATACAAGCTTCTGTTATCCAGGGTCTTCAATCTGAATTTCAAACATCTTGTGCGTACAGCTCTGGAGAGCCCCTAATTTAATCTAATATATTGGCAAAAAATAAGCCACATAGATATAATGCAGAATCACATGCCTTCCTATTTGCTCTCTAGTATAGAAATACTTTTCATATGTCCACCTTCAGGGGAAAAAAAAAAAAAAAAAAAAGAAAGAAAAAAAAAAAGCAAGGGAAAACAGAGGGGATCTTTCTAAAGTTTCCTTCCCCACCTCCTAAAAGAGACAACAATTTCAGTAGTACAATCCAAGAGGATGTCCCCAGAACTCTGCAATCAATTCTTTCTATTTTCCCCCAAGCAAGACAGTCTCCCCATCATTTGGACACAAGGCAGAAGAAGCAGTTCTAGCACACAAAACTCCAGCAGAAGCTGCACTAACAGGACATAGGCCAGGGGCAGGATTACCTACAGCATCCTTCTGAGCCACAGACTCATTCTGCAGCTGGTATGGGACACACTGATATAAGCTAGCACCATTTCTAATGTTACTCAGCCTGTCTCATCTACCAGATTATCAGATCTTCTTCTTTAGGCTTTTCCCCAAGCTGGTGTTTTGCATATTTTTCCTTGTCTTGACCTGCCCCTGCAGTGGGCAGCAACTCATTTTGCCTTGTGTAAGTTCCTGTATTTATACAATTTTTAAAAGACCCTGGCTCGCATATTTTCAAGAAAAATTTGGTTTCCTCTAGGAAAAAAAAAAAAAAAAAAAAAAAAAAAAAAAAAAAAAAAAAAAAAAGGCTTCTAGTAAAGACCTAACTGTATGAGTCAATTTTTCCATTTTAAGAATTTGAGATACAAATAAATAGCCCCTTGACTCTCAAAGTAAAAAACATGCAGCTGGGTTAGACAAAGACTAAAAGCTCATCCCTAGGCTTTGGGGGAAATAAAATCCTTCTAATGTCCTTCTACAGACAGTTTCATTATCTGTTTGCAAAAGTTTTATGAGACAATACAATATTTCAGATTTTTAAGGTTTCTACAGTCTGCTCCAGAATGGAATTCACAGAAACAGAACAGGCCAAGGCAGAATCTACAAAAACTGAGGAGAGGGCAGCATTTTCTCTGATTACTGAAGACCTTTGATCACCAAGGTCATGTAAACCAGGTGCGCAGAGCATGCTAGTCATTAACAGCCATGGAACGGGCACTGGGCAGAGTCTCCCTGCCCTCCACCCTTCACACTCCCCTGCTCATTTACTCCCAACCCTGCCCTAAACAACCATAAAGGCTGTGGCTAAGCTGGAGGAATTGCCAGGCAGCACTGCCTGCTTCCAGATCCTGGGTCAGCTGCATCCTGCCTTTCCCCACGGAGTGGGGTGGAGCCTGCCAGCAGCATTTCCTACCACCCTGCAAAAGGACTTGCTGCGCCACCAAGCATGGCCAAGGACAGTGGAAAACAAATTAAACAGCACAAGAAGTCAACACTTGAGGTTCATGAGGCAGAGAACAGATGCCAAAGGCAAGGAGACACTCAGATCTTCCCTCTGCTATGTCATGGCCAACCACTCAGACTTGCCTAAGAAGCTTTTAGGTTTGAGGGTTTGAGGCCTGGCTTTTCCAAGAGGCAGTGGGGGAGTGAGATCACCACACCAGACACCAGCCAGCCTCCTGCCCTCAATGTTTTTTCTGTTTTATACAAAGAGGGAGAAGTGTGCAGCTGGGGTCTGGACAGACAGGACAGAGCAGGAGGCTGTGGGGCAGTCTCCTGGCCACTGAACAACCCTGCAGCACCTGAGCTGAGACATTCTTAAGGTGGCAGCCTAAAGCATAGGCTGTGGACTAAAGTTTTCCATTTTTTCAGGTCCTTCAAGAAGCATAGCTAAACTTTGATCAACATCTATGATAACTATGTGGCTGACAGTCAGACATGTGGCTCTATACCCTTCCAACAGTGGTCACCTTAGTACTTTTGGATTAATTAGCAGCAAACAGATTTTTCTGAGGTATTTTATAGCTGAAGGGCTTCCTGTGGCTGCCAATACCCCAGAAACCAAGACATAGATGTGTTGTGTACAGTTTTCAGCCTGATGAAAAGGAAGACTATTTTTAATCCAAGCCTACGTAGGGTGGGGCTCAGTCTTCAACCAGGCCAAAAAGCCACTATAATCCACAAGACCAATGCCTGGCAATCTTTGCTTGCAGGCTGATGTCTGTTCTATTTTGGGGATGGGAGGAATTCAGAATAAAAAGATATATAAATTAAAAACAAAGGAGGCTATGAAAAGTGAATAGAGGGAAGGGCCAGACTTATCCTGTGTATTTTGGTCTAAAGAACAGGGCTCTAAAAGAACACAAATCAGAATTACTCTATTTTCCACTTCCCAGAGCAGTTTATAATTTATAACATGGGCTGAGGAGAGTACAGCCCCAGCATATTTTTTACAGGAGGACGAGCCAATCCGTGGCTCCTTGCACAGTGGTGAGACCCTTTGAGGATGAGGCAGGAAAATAGTCACCAGCCATAGACATACCACGAGGATTGATCCCACACAAGGTTTCCGATCTCAGACACCAGTACAACAGCTGTTGGGACATTTCACTGTTTTGTGCATTGAGACTGTGAAAAAGGCAAAGCAGAGGATTGGAAAAGAGGACAAGTTTTGCTTATTTAAGGCTTGTGGCCAAGAGGCAACCAATCCACTAAAAGCAGAGATGTTTTGCACTCTCAGCCCTAAATGAATCTAAGATCACATGGACTTCAGACATAACATATCACTAGTTTTTACTCGTTACAGACCCTGTCTCAGCTTGGCATTCCAGCCAATTCAACACAGACATTTACTTTGTCA
This sequence comes from Chamaea fasciata, assembly GCF_029207755.1. Taxonomy (NCBI): domain Eukaryota; kingdom Metazoa; phylum Chordata; class Aves; order Passeriformes; family Sylviidae; genus Chamaea; species Chamaea fasciata. The sequence goes on from NW_027094089.1 coordinate 75,007,643, forward strand.
CATTAGCCCCACATTCCTTGCAGTGCACAGGTCATTTATCTAAAAGCAGATACAAACAGCCTCTCTCACTGTCTTCAGGTGCCCTTTTACCACCCATCCATAAACTGTGAAACACTTGCATAGGTGTCAGCATCTCCACAGCTCCTTCTTCACCTGGCCAGGGCTGGATCATTAACCCAACTACAGAAGCCTGCAGTCACTTCTCTTGGCAGAATCCAGGAAGGGCAGGATGAAGAGGTGGTATGCTGGGACAAGTGGAGGACCAACAATGGTGAACCTCAAGCACTGCTATCACTTTGGTCAGAGACTTTTTAATGAAAAAGAGCCAACATCTAAGCAACATTGTGAAGTTATAAGCATAGCAAATGTTATATGCACAGTAGCAAAACTGGCTGTTGGACACCTCAACATATGATTACCGACAACTTCACTTCATCCCTCCTTATTCTACACATAAGTGACCTCATTAACTACCTCCTCTCCCTTGTACATCACTAAGGGCAGTATGTGATGAGGAAACAGTGAATGAGACAGTTAACTTTACTGTCAGCTTTAAAAAGAAAAAACAAAAAAGATTACTTAAAACATCAGTAATTAGGCCTCCCACAGAGACACTACACTTTATCTTCTCTTGAAGATCACAGTAATAGTCTCTCTTCCCAGCTATTCAGTGGGGACTCCCAGAAGCATCTGTGAGCTGTCACTCTTTTTACAGGAACAAAAAACCTACTGAAGCAGCAGGAAAAACAGCTGTAAGCATTTCAGAGAAGGAAATGAGACAAGGAGACTGGTTAGAAGCATATGGCCCATACGGATTGACATGAGCAATCGGCAGCAATCCTAACCAGAACTTCCCATTTCAGACAGTGATCCTGCTCCCCTCATCCTCAGATGCATGTCAAATCAATCATTACTTTATTTCTTCCACATTAATTCCCAAATGTTAGTAGTGCACAGGCCACCACAGCCAATGGGGACAGCCTGGATGTTGTAGGAGTCAATTTGCCCCCAGGAAAGTGCACATTGCCCAGCAGCACAGGGTGTTGGAGTGGGCAGACAAGCCAGCACAGGGAGAAATAAGGAAGGGGACCTAAGGCAAGCAGCCCACCTGCCAAGGATGCTGCACTTCATGGGCAGTGGTCACCCTCATGGCTCAGCTGCTGAAAGAGACAAACTAACAGGAATCAGCTGGCAAAACAAACAAAAGGGAAAGAATGACTCTGGATAGCTCTATCTCTGCTGATAGCAGCTCTCCTGGGGGCATGGAAGCCCCCTTTTCATCATCATGTCACTCACAAACCCAGTGCAAAACTAGCTTTAAGTAGCCCAGGCATGAACCCACAAACCCAGACAGGAAACACTAGCTGTTAGAGGAGCACATGTGATATAATTTTTTCAAACAAGCCAGACAGGACTTGCTTATCCATGCTTGGCATTTTTTGTCTATTACCAAAAAAAGCCAACATATTATAGATACCCAGGAGACCAGTGGATGCCACAGTAACTGAGTGGACTGGCTGGCCACCACACCTCAGCACCCTGCCCAGGGAAGTCCACACCCCTGATGGGAACAGAACTGCTGGGAGAAGGTAGAGCAGCCAAGCAAACGGTCCTGATGACAGGGCAGCTGCTGGTCAGCACTGATGTCAGTCGTGGTCAGCACTGATGTCAGCTGTGCCCACCACAGGGAAGAGCTCTATCAACTCAAATGCCACCACCCCCAGATCAAACAGCATGGCACCAGCAGAGTGTAGGTGTGCATGTCTTCTCCCACCCCACTCTCCAACCCTATTAGAGGGGGTCTTCTCTCTTCAGCTCCATCAATTAACCACATTTTCTTGTTTAGCTGGTACAGGTTGCTCTTTGCATGGCTGGCAAGATCACACAGGAACACACCAAACACCTGAAATCTCAAATTCAGCTGCTGCCCCGACTGGGCTCTGCAGCCACAAACACATAAGTCCCATCTTTGGTTATAATCAAATCATCTCTTCAATCAACAGCTGAAAGACTGGGCCTGCATCACCCTCCCCAGGCAGCATGTCCCCAGTGTACCAGCACATCCACCCCAGATATGCCAGTGCCATTTGTCAGTGGAGATGGGGTGGACTGGGGGCTGCAGCACAGTAAGATGAGGAAGGATGATGTCTGACAGCCAGGATCCCCTGTCCCCATGCTGATGGCTCAGTGTGGTCATGCCACCCAGGTAAAGCAGAGGAAATCTACACCTTCAGCCCTTCACATTGGAAGTATTTGCACAAACCAGAAGACTTTTCACAGACCATTCTGCAGTGTTCCAAGTGGATCTCACAACACATGGAAAGGTGCTATCCAAGTCTCCACTTAAGAGAAACTTGACCTAGAAGCAGGAAGGATATCCAGGGCAGGAAACATTAGCAAGGACAGGACAGGCTTGACCCACCACCTACAACCTCAGCATTGAAGAGCACAAAGTAGGCAGCTGCTAAGACTGAAGCTGAACTAATGCTGCCGTGTCTAAACACCATCCACCTCATACTTACTCCCAGCACAGACCACACTGGAGATACCTATTTTTAATTCAATAAATCCAAGAGACCCAGTACACCCACAGGAACACCCAAACCCCTGTGTACGGAGCAGGGGACACAACAGTAGTTCATTCATGACCAGCAGTCACATGGCTGAAAGTGATTACAGCACCCCAGTCACTGTCAGCTGAGCTGCTGCTGCTCAGAGGACCTCCAGGATGCTGCCTGAGCATCATTTCTCACAGCCACAGCACCATGGTCCAGATGTTGGACCATTGCTCAGTTGCCTTCAGCTTTCACACTTTCCACCTACTTACCCAGCAGCAACAAGAGCAGCAGGTACTTCTGGGTTAGAAAAGAGCTTTAACGGTGCAAGCAGGGACAGCTGATTCTGCATAAGAGCCCGAGCAACTCTCTGGGATGGTCACAGGGGCAACAGTCCTTTCATTTCCTCTCCTACCAGCAGTGCTGCGGGCAGAGCTCTGCCAAGGCATTACCCACCACAAAAACAACCACTGCTGCTTGTGCAATAATCCAATTCCCAAAGTGCCAACAGGAATGTATGCGCAAAGATATCAACAGATGCTTATCAAGGGGCTTGGGGGCCAGGGATAGGTGATGCTGTGACATTTATTACAGTAACCCAACAAACACTGGTTTAATTCAACCTTGCATCACCCTCATTACAAGAGCTGATCTCAGTTTTGTTATATGCTTGAAAAGAAAAGATATTGAGGAATGCTTTGCTTTGTGTATGCATTAAGGCTATTTGGCAAACTTTTAAAGTTCAATATCCACCTTTCATAAATCTGCTGGTAGGGTTTCTGGATACATGTTTGGCTTTTTCGATGTAATTAGCAACTCTAATTATTTCATGAGCTCAATGTCCAAAAAGATACACAGATTACTAAATGCACACTAGTACTCAGTCGAAAAAGTGATGAGCATGTAAAGACCAGTAATTGGTTAATAAATATTAACATATCATGTTGTGGCTATTTCCAATTTGACAAGAAAGTTAAAAATTAATAAGTGTTATTGCACCAGGCAGGTTGATAGCTTGTCAGTCACCTGTTTAAACAGCAGGCCTGGAGAGATGAGAATTTGCTTTTTGCATGCTGAATTACTGCTCAAATATATGGGGAGGCAGGCAGAGTAATATTCAAAGCCTGAACATACACCAACTTAAACCATAACTGGTTTTTTTGCTGCTTAGTGCTACTTGGTGGTACACACATAAAAACCAAGTAGCAGCCGCATAAATTTCGCTGGTCCAACGCTGTGCAAACGGCACAGCAACACTGTAGCAGCTGGTTACATCTCCCTCCTTTCCTTCCTACCCCACATCTGCTTTCGGCTCTCTTTGCCATCAGATCATCAGCACATCCCGGCACAGGGTTAAACTGCCTCCCAACGTGGCAGGTCAAGAGTTGCCCTCTGAACACCATTAGAGAGCCAGGACTGTGCTTTGCAGGGTGCTGATGGATATGTACAAAACCTGCGCTGGAATAATACAAGCAGGCTTGATGCTGCTTTGCCATCACCTCCTCTGCCACAGGCAATTCATGTGCAAGAAAATCAAGCTAACAGACCTGTATCTACAGAGGGACAAATATAACCAGAGTATTCCAATCCACATCTCTCATTTCTCAGTTTTATGAAACAAAGAGATGCAAAACATTGTGACTTAAAAACACAAACAAACCTCAACCACAAACAAGAACTATCCCATACTGATATAAAGCAGAACATACTTGGTCTTTGGCTCTGCTGAAAATACAACCCCTTTGTGTTTCACCATCTATTATTTAGTGCTGTGTAAAATAGACTACCAAGAACATTATCTGTGTGTTGAGACACATCACCAAATAAATTACCACCGCTTAAAATATCACCACCAAGACAACATCAGGCGTGAAATGAGCTACTGATCACATCATCTACTTAGATAAGGAAGTGCATTACAGTATCTATGATGGGCACACCCTCCCTAAACTCACTGCCAATCATGTAAAAGAAAAGTATTTATCTTCTTCCAATGCACTGTTATACATTGTCAAAAATGCAACTGCCATACTGAAGCTCCAAGTGGAGCACTTGCAATTTTACTACACAAAAAGTGCAGATAAAGTGGTTCACGAGGCACACAGATCACTTAGATCACCAGAGGCTGCTTAAGCACAGCTACTGAATTAACTGTCCCTAACATCCCTTCCAATCAATCACTGAGCAGCACTCTCCTTTGCTTCCATAAAGTCAGAACTGTTGTATTTCCTCTTCTCCAAAGCCATTTAAGTCACTGCATTAGAAAGCCAAGTAAACACAGGGAAGAGTTACTAGAAGATCCCGCCGTGAGGGGATTCAGCACAAACTAATTTAACGAGGCTGCAATTCCTTCACTCACCATCATAATCTCACAACAATTGAAACCTTACTGAGCAGAGAAGACAGTAAGGGAGCCCCCGGGGAAGGGCTTCCTCTGCATTTATCCAAATATCTAATGAAGACATCAGTCCCCAGAGCCCGGTCCACAGCAAAGCTCACCTAGCCAAAACTGGTAAATAGGTTTCTGGAGTTTGGGGCATTCTTAATTTGGGAGAGATGTTTGCATATTTTACGAGAGAGGGAAACTTCATCAGATTAACTTTGATAAGAGAACAAAGACCCTGGTTAAACACAATTCTTTACATCTAGCACTGAGTAACTCAGTTTAATAATCACATTATGATCTCTTAACCCAGACAAAGAATGATTAATTCATCTTTCACAAGCAAAAAATTCCTTCAAAGGAGCTCGGTTTCAACCAAGCAACATCCTCAAATTGTTAAACCGTTGGCAAGACTAACAGGCTATGATAACAACAGTGTTTGGAAAAGGTTTCATTTAACAAATTATTTTATTACCTATTTTTTTTTCAAGTGTTATTGAGATGTAAACAAACAGATCTGAAATTTTAAGTGTGCACACACCCCACATAAGGCCATCAAACACCCCCAGGGCGGAATCAGCTGCAGAATACTGCACCCAGGGGACTTGCCTTGTGTCCACTAATCCCCCTGAATCACTGCTCTCCACTCACAAACTACCAGCAGCTCCTCTTTGCACAAGATTTCTTTCCAAAACAGATTGAATTTCTATACATCATTACGAACAGCACTAGTACATGCTGATCTCGGTAACTATTCCCTCTTTATATCCAGGTTCCAGCTGCTGTCTTTAAAGTTACTCTGAGCAAGTCTCCCAGCATTAAGAGTTTTGCTTCTCAGGTTACCAAGCTCACTGGAGAAGTCACAAGTGTTCCTGGCTGAACAATGGCTCCAAGTTGTCATGCAAAAGCAATTTACTTGAGATATCTATTATCTTTTATAGTCGCTTCTACAGATTGACCAAAAACAGGAAGCCCAACTCTGACATTCCACTGGAATTGTGTAACAGCAGTAACAACCTCAAAGGCTGATTCAACGGCATTTGCTCAGATCTATACCAGCAGCTCTGCTGAAAAGAAATCAGTGAGTCCAAGTGATACATGCCCTGCTTGAAGGTATGGATGCTCTTACAGAGCAGGCACATGCAGCCTGACCCAAGGAAGCATTAACTGGAGGTCGGTTCCCATCCACACGTTTCACCACTATTTCGACTTACAAAAACTTACAACTGGAGCACAGTCATGCCTGCAGAGTTGTTACCTCTGTGAGCACTGAGACTTGATGTCACCCATTACAAGACTTCCACACAGCATCAGGGTGGCCCAACAAAGGGAAGTTTGAGGCTTTAAGTCCTGAAAAATTCCCTGCTCTTCTCCTTCCCTTCCCAGGCTCCCAAACAAGAAGCCATTGTTAGGGAGAGTAGGGTGACACTTCCTCTCCCAGTCCAAATTAGAGACGTATAAAAATAAACCCACACAGCTGTCGCACGACTTCACTTTATTTCACCCCGCTTCAATTAGATGAGAAGTCGTTCCCATTTCCTCACACACTCTGCTTTGGGAATACTACTACGCTGCACAAAAGATAAAAACGAAATACAAACCGAACCCCTTTTCAGTGCCGCTCTGCGGGAACCCACAGCGGGAAGCGGCACCTCCCCGCCCCTCGGCCGGGTTCTGCTTCTACCAACTCGCACAAAGCCCCGAGCCCGCCGCAGCCGCGGCTCCATCCCAGCGCCGAGCCCCGGCAGCGGCCGCGGGCAGCGCATCCCCTGGGCCGGGCCCGGCTCAGCCCGGGGGTGAAGTTTTCCATGGGGATGAATCAGACAAGTGCCTTTTCATCGCCGCGGGGAGCTGGGAGCGGCGGCAGGAGCGCGCCCGGCGGACACGTCTCCCGCGTCCCGCCAGCACCGACGCGCTCCGGGCTCCGCGCCCGCCCCACGGCCCCAGGACACCCCGGGGACACGCCTGGTCGGCAGCGGAGCCGGGTGGCAGCGAGGGCCGGGCCGGGCCCGGCGGAGCCGCGCCGGGGCCGGTCGGCGCCTCCCCGCTGCCACCGCCGAGGCCGGGATGCGAACTGCATCACATCCAGCGGCACGGAGAGCGCCCGCAACTTTCCCCGAGTTGAAGGCGCGCCGGAGGAGCCCCGGGAGCACTCACCGTCCGTGCCGCTCCGAGCCGTCCCGCCGCGCCAGCCCCGCCCGCGGCCCGCGCTCGGCGCGCCCCGGCCCCGCCGCCCCGGCCCCATTGGGCCGCCCGCCCGCACATCACCGCGCCCCGCGCTGCCAGTGGGCGGCCGCCGAGCCACTCAGGGCAGGGCAGAGCCCAGCCGGCAGCCGGGGCACGCCCCGTCCTCCTCGCTGCCGCCGTCGGGCTGCTCTGCTGTGGCTTCTCCCGCTGTTCCCTGCCTTCATCGCTCTCGTCCCGTCCCGCATGTGTTCGTCCTCACGTCCTGCGTGTATCCCCCAGTTCTGCGTATATGCCTCGCTCCTGCCCGGCAAGCATCCCTCATTCGTCTCTTGTCTGCAGCTCTCCTCCGAGCAGGCATCCTTTCTTCTCTGCAGGCATCCCTTCCCTCTGTGCTCGCATCCCTCCTCCCCTGCAGGACTGTGTCCTGTCTCCCATGCACAGGCAGCCCTGGCTGCCTCAGCCCTGCCACGCAGACAGAGGAGCTGTGGGCTCCACTTGCAAATAACCCTTGTCTCTTCCTGCGGGTTGATGGTGGGGATGTCCAGGGAAAGCTGACGCTGGTGGACGCACTGGGTGAGGAGCCCCCCAGAGAGCAGAGCCAGGGGCAGGCTCAGGACCTGGCTCCCGCAAGGAGAAAGTGGAGTGCGGGTGCCTATCCCTTGCACCCGGTTATTCTGTGCTTCTGGACAGAGAGCATTGCCGTGGCCTTTCTCCACACAGCTTCCAGCTGTCCAATTTGGGATTGGTGACCTCATAACTGTCCTAATTTCTACATTTGCTACACAGATATTCACACCGAAAATTGCTGGAAGGGTTCAGGAAATCAAGGGCCTTAGGGACACTTTTTGCGTAAAAGTGGTGGAGGACAGAAATTAATCCAAATAGGCCTTGAACAGAGAAAGAAAAAGCAAACACCTGCTGTGGGAAGGAGGTGAACAGAGAGAAGAAGATGGGGCCAGAGCTGTACTTCAGACCTGGGCCAGAAAAAGGAAAAGTTGTTTCCCCAAATGGGAAACTTCACACTCCTGGCTGATGCTGGCACATCCACCAGGAGAGAACATGGGTTTGGATATTAATGTTTTCTTCTGGTTTTAATAGAAAAGCAAATATGCACTTAAACACAAAAAAACCTTTCCAGGCCAGAAAGATGAGATATTCCGATGCCTGGGGGTGAGAACAGCACAGTGTAATAAATTCATATAACAACCAGGAACACTAATGGAAGGTGCTAGCTTTCATATAAGGTAAAAGCACATCTCATATTTTGCTGTTTAACTATTTTTCACCAGTGTCAGAATAATTAAACTTGCCAAAATGTGACAGTTACCTAACAGACTATTAATAGATAAGGCACACACCAGCATTAGATCATTCTTTCTTTTCTCTTTCAAACTTGAATAAATGTAGGGCATTTTTAACTGGAACTGCCCAGTGAATCTGATTGCAATGAGTACTTAGTTCTCTGTGTTGGCAATGTTACAGGTGCACTTTTCTGGATCTGAATTGCATATGAATGTTATGAATTTTTCTATGAATTATTTACGGGAAGGCTGTCAGTCTGATCATTATAACATAAGGTAAAACACATTTTGTTGTCAAAACTGCCAGGAAAATTCCTTTTGCAGTGCTTTTCCAAAGCTACAAAATGACATGGTCTCATAAAGTTGTCCCACATGATGGAAGTGACATGGCTCACAGTGGGAGTTTCCTCATCACATTAGCAAGAGCAGCTTCCTGAGAAGAATCAGACTCTCTTCCCATCATCCTTTCATGCCTTTTATACAGTTGGATTGCTCATTGGGTATCAGAAACTCTTACATATTCATCAGTTTATTAGGCTGAGTCTTGGAGATAGCAGTGGTAATTTTAGACTGTTTTAAAAGATTAGTTCAATTTTACGCTCTGTGGTGGTAGTCCTGTGTTTAGATTAGACAATGCTTCACACTGCATTGCACAACACAACAGAATCAGAATATTTCTGATTCTGATTCTGGATTTTAGCAAAAAAATATTATACATTAGATTACTTCTTGTCCTCCTCTGCCAGCAGGCCAACATAAAACAACAGGAGACATGAAATCATCTTTGTGAATCTTGACTATTCAGAAAATGCAGATTACACATTTCCATGCCCTGCTTTTGTCCAAACCAGTAGTGTGAAACAGGCAACTCTTTGTTCTCTAAATGAGGGAATAAAGTATTAAACATATTGAACATTTACTAGTTGCCTCCTTATTAGGATTTCCCCACAACTTCTTGCACAAAGAAAGTTGAGCTATAGTAGACACATCCATTCATTCAACTACAACCATGCCTTAGTACCCTGATATAGTCATCAAGCTCAGTTTAATATTTTTATTATGTACTCAGTTAATTACCATATTCTGATTAAGAGTCAAAAGTGGAGTTTTATTTGCACATAACTAGTGAACACCGTGTTTGCGAAAACACACAACTGCACATTCTTGGGTGATTATTTATGATTAAAAACACTCTAACACAGATGTTGGTTTCCCCTTTTAGGGCTTTGCGAAAGAGTGGACAGACTTTTTCAAGATCACCTGGCTGCAGGCAGCTGGATTCTTATTTCATTGCATCCACAGGGGATGTAACTGGTGAAAGGTGAAATTTTGCCAAAGGTCACAGGGGAAAACCAGTCCCCTTGAGAAATGTCCCATGGAGATTTTAAACAGAGACTGAAGCACAGGGTAGATCTGGAATATCAATGTTTGCCAGTTCCTGAAATTGTATTTGGGACATTTTTAAAGCCCTTTCAAAAAGGTTTCTATGCAGAAAATTACAAAGAGCACTGTTTGCCCAGAGGGACTTTCCACACAGTGCCATGAGAACAGAGGACTTAGGGCCAGACAGGAGACAGGTATTTCCAACCTGACTTCCAACAGGACTAGTGTTATTTAGTATGACTTTTAAATGAGGTTACAGTGAAATATTCTTGTAGAAAACATGCAGACAGAGGATTCTGACTTCACAAACTACTAGAACATAGGAACTTAAGAGAAAGGAAATAGTACATGCTTTTTGAAGACTTGTTTAAACAGTGCTTCATTAATTCTCTTCTTCAGCAGTGTACAGTGTATTTAATAGGTGTTAGAAAATGCCCTGGCTACAGATCCACAATGGAAGGAGACTGACTGTTGGGTTTTTTTAATTTGTAAGGATATGGATTTCCATAAATGCAATTGATTGCCATAATAATCACCAGGCAAATGGAGGGTTGGCCCTGCATCCAGTATGACTGTTGTTGATTTCAGTGGAAGCTGAATGGGCCCTTAAGAGACTTTGCCACTGCAAGGTTAATGTTAGTGGGACTCTGTGCCTAGAGAACTGAAATGAATTTTTACTATCTCTGTTGAAATGTAAGCTTCTTATCTGGTCACTTAGCAATGCTTCTCCTGTACTGCTTTTCCATTGTATAAAAGTCAAATCTTTGCTCTTGGCTGGGTTATCGAACAGTGCTGATATCCCATGGCTAATATAGCTGCCCTAAGATAAAGATCATCACAGACAGAGCTGCCCTAAGATAAAGATCCTCACAGACAGAAAAAGATCATCACAGGTCACCAAAAGTGAGGGGTGGTGACAATCAGGAAGAAGGAAAGGACAATAAAAAACTATTTAATTGACAGGGCAATTAAAAACGTGTGTCTCTGAGGCACAGTGTGCCAGAAAGAGAGAGAAACTGCAAAACATGCTGTAGGAGTTCACATGGGTTCCAAAGAGGCCTTTAAGGAGCTGGTGTGAAATTCTTCCATTAGAATTAGGGCATCTGTTCTCAACTAGACTTTTGTTTTGTTTTCCAGAAATACTTACCCACAACATTTACAGAATATAAGAACTAGGATAATAATGTCAAGAACACTCACCATCAATCAAACAGAACAACCGAGTGGTACTGTGAAGAGATTTAATAATCTGGAACTATTTTTTTTTCCATTGCAAGAAAGCAGATGGGAATCTGCATAATATTTTGAACTACAGAAAATTGAATTTACCTCCCACTAGAAACATTTACTCAAATAATTCTGTGCACTTCTTTACTTAAAAGCAACTTTTGGGAGATAAGTATCAGTAAGCTTATCCATCAACTTTGTCCAGTGCAGGGAATCCAAATTAAAAGTCTACAGAAGTCTCTGGGATCCCCATGTGAGTGCAGATTACCCACCAAAGTTAACAGTCTGCCAGGCTGTGGGCAGGCAGCCTTCCCTCTCAGTGTCCTGGCTGCCAGATAACACACCACCTCATGGGATTCTAGATTGTGTTGTGAAACCACCAGTGACTCCTATTTCATTTGCTCTTGCTTTGGCAAAGGAACTGCCCCAAGTCTCACGTTGTCTCCATCTTGCAATGTAAATTGTATTCTTTCTTGTCAAGGAGAGTTTTTCAGGCATCGCCCATGCAGCATTACAAGAGCTCTTCAGTTCCAACTCATCAGTGGCAAGTCAGAGTTACACATGTGATGCCTTTGTACAGCCCTCAACTACAGGCTTTTTATGGGTTGAGTTTGTAGAGGACTCACTGACCTTCAAAGCACATGGGAGAGTGGGTGACTTAAGATTTTATTTGCAGTTCATATCAACAGGGTGAACACCCCTCCTACACCCTTGTGGACCAAAAACCAAAAAAAAAAAGCATGACAATGAAAAAAATGGTTTTCTATTCTCTTTACTTGATTTATCAACCCATCAAGACCAGATCCCAAAAAATTACTGAATCCACGTTTCCTTTCTCCTAGCTAAGGTACAAGCAACTGTTTACAATGAAAATCATGTTTCCAGAGAACATGAGGTGCAGAAGGTCAGACACAGGCAGTTTTGGGCAGAAGAATCAAGCAGAGTTAGCTGCAAACTGTGGAAAATACAGTCTCTGCCCTGTAGCTGACAGTTGGTCATTTTTTTTTTATCTCAGGTGACACTCTGGTGTGCAGTAACGTGGTTATTACCAGGGTCTGGTGTTCTGCATGCAGCTTCTTCTTATTAAATCCTGGCAACCTGTTCAGAGCTAGACAGCATTACCCTGGAATGAGGTTGTTAGGAGGGGTTTGAAGGGGAAAAGCCTGGTGGTTTGGCAAGATAGGTGTGGGTCAATACTTCATGCAGTTGGTGTTGCACTGGGGCAAGATTAGAAGCAGGAAACACGACAGCTACTTATGCAGGCAATTCTGTATGGTATAAAGAGCTTGGGATGGGATGAACAGGGACATGTACAGGGCCTCCTGTAGGAGTCTTGAGTGCACAGTGCTGACCTTCGTGAGGGTCAGGCTTTCAGCAATGGCCTTGCTTTCATTTTGCTCCCCACTCTGCCTTTCTTTGGCTCAAGTCAGAATGAGGTACACAGAGATGCATGGCAGCTAATGAATTATATTCTCCTGCTGCAGGCTGAGAGCTGGAGGCTGTGCTTGATAACTGAGGAAGTGTTCTTGCTGTTCAAGAACACTTTTTCTTATGTTCCTTATACTTACTAATTTGTTCATATCTTCACCAAAAACACTCAAACAGGCTGCCCAGGGAAGCGGTTGAGTCACTATCCCTGGAGAAATTTGAAAGTCTTGTAGATGTGGCACTGAGGGACATGGTTTAGTTGTGGGCTTGCCAGCACTGGGTTCATAGTTAAACCTGATGATCTTAAAAGTCTTTTACAACCTAAATTATTCTGTGATTCTAACTAGTCTGGACTTTTTAGTCCTTCTAGTCTGTAAAATATTTGTGACTATTTTGTTCTCATTTTCACTGGACTTTCTCCTTGATTTCTTACTGGTTTGCTGCTCTCATTTTTGCCTCCTCCTTCCTTGACTCATGCTGGCACAAAGTTCCTTCAGCTCCTACAAAACTCAGTCATCCCACAGCTTCCAAAATCTATGGTGAGCGGAAGTGAAGCAGGGTTGTCTACATTCCTGCAAGCCCAGGGCTTGGGAGATGGTGTGGATGTGTGCCAGTGCTAATAAATAGGGAACTACTGGTGACTGTGTAAGGCAGGAAAATTGCAGAACAAGATAAGACTCACAGAATTCTCTTACGCTGGTTTTGGATAAGGATATTTACTCAGGGGGAAAACAAAGTTATCCTTAAAAGCAATGCTCTCTCTCCAGCCATGTGTGTGTTTGTGCTGCGCTGCGTGTGACAGGATCAGGACCCTGTGTGGAGGTGTAGCTGTGACACACTGACTCCCTCACACCCTGCCTAGCACAGAAGTTGCTTTGCAGACTCACAGCCCAGGCTGTGACTGTTCCCAGCTCTGAGGCCAGGCTGCACCACACCTGCCAAACCAAACAGCCCGTGTGGCTCCACTCGGGCCCAGGACACATGAAACCTAATGCAGTGGCTTGGACAAACTTAGTGGAGCAGTTTCTTTAACAGGTCCAGCAACTGCAAGGTTTTGTTTCCTTCTCCTGTGCTCTGCGGAGCAGAGATCAGGCCACATGCCCTGATCTGAGCAGATCCAAGGAAGCTGCTTGCCCTGAGTTTCGTCTCCAGGTAGCTGAATGCTGCTGGGGCAGGGCTGATCCTGCTGATCAAAACCAGAAGGCTCTGGTGGGTACCAGCCTCCTCAGGATATGTGGGTGCGTGGACTGGTCCTGGTGCATTAGCCGACATTTACATATCCATGCTATGCATTCCCTAAACTTTATTGTCAAGGACACAGCAGGAAAGAGAGAACTGCTTGAAAGTAATGTGACTTTTGTGGTAATTGTGTGTGGGATGGGGCAGAAAGCAGAATTCCTTGTAATAGACAAGAAGAACATTAGGAATTACAGAGACAGGGCAAACAAAAATCAGCCTAGGGTGGTTCAGGTTCATGTCTACTGCTGTAGGACATGGCTGGTTACCCTCTCCAAGGAACTTCCAGCCTTGTCTCCTGTTATTGTCATTCCTGTTTGTGGCAGAAAAGCAAATTTTAGTGCTGGTCACACTGGGATTTCTCTCCTTTCCCATCCATCTGTGCAGGATCCCAAAGCACAAAGGGTGCAGTCACAATGCATGGAGCAGATGCAAGCTGTGTGTGCAGTGGAATTAACTTCATTTACAGCCCCATAAATGGTGCTTTGCTCCATCCCCCTGGCACTGGAGCATGGATCAATCCTCCAGGCAGCAGCATGCAGAGTATTGCATCCAGCTGGCAGCAATGCTTTCGCCTTCCTGACCCCACCACTCTACTCCGTGCTTAGCTCTTGCTGTTCTAGTTTTTGCTGATCTAGACATGTTAAAGTTAATTTTTCTCTTGGTGCCTGACTCTAGGCAAGGTTATTAAATAGCTGGGCCACTGCAGTCTGTGACTGTCAGCTGCTGAAATCATTTGCATTGGGTTGTGAGTTGGTAACCCACTAAATACCCACTTTTGATGACTCACCAGCATCAAAACTCCTGCAAGCTTCATTTTAAAAACAAGGAGTATTTTATTCAAAGCGAGAAAAAAAAAAAATGTATTTCCATGTTGTAAAATGATTGGCCTTAATGTGTCAAGAGCTCAGCTCAATTTCCCTCTGCTCTGCATTCTGGAATCATTACCACACTTATTTCCAGTAGTGCAGAAAGTCTTTTCCATATGTCTCCACTTCAGCCAGTAGTCTGTAGCTAGTGTTTAATGTCTCCTAGGCAGGAGGAGACGAGGACAAACCAACAGCTCTACTGTGATGACAACAACTGTAGAAAACATAAAACCTTTCTCCAAAAGCAGTCCCCATCTCTGAAAGCAAACCCAGTCCTGCAAGGAGTGCTTCAACCCCTCTGAGGAGTGTGTAGCCTTGGGACAGCCTGTAAAAGGAGCTCACAGAAAGCTTCTGTGTCCCAAAAAACCCTCTTTGGCCCGAGCAACATTGTACCTCATCCTGGCTGAGGGGAGAGGGCTCAGCAATGAAGAAGATGCATGAAGTTAAAAATTCATTTAACATATTTTTTTTCTGAATTCATAATGAAACAAAATTTGCATGGATATTTGCTTTCACTGCATTGAAGGACATTTGTGCCAAATGAGATGGATGAGCACAAACTTCATCTTCTGCATTCACATAATTTGCATCACAGGACTTTTAACTGGACACGGTCCTGGGCTTTCACATTCCAGCCCAAGAGCAGTCTGCAGGTTTTGACCAATGTGCCCTATAAAAAAAAGTAATTTACTGGAAAAGGACAGTAAACAGCTCATAAAAAATGTTTCTCTGCATCAGCTGCAGACAGGAATTCCTCCCACAAGTCCCTCTTGCTCCCTTTGTTACAGCTGATCGGGGCATGCTGCATCAAAGGGAATTCATAGCTGCGATGTGCCTTAAAAACAGAAGAAAATAATACTCTTGTGGGGAAAAAAATGGTTCTCTAGTGGGCTGGGACCAGGCAGAATTAGAAAACAGGCTGTGTTGTCCTCAAGCAAGGGCATTCTATGTCCTCCTGCTTCTGCAGCAGGCACTGACAGTCTTTTTAAGAGTGGCAGGTGAGAGCAGTGTGAGGTCCTCGACTCCCGTGTGTGGAGGATTCCTGAAATGACCAGACCCTGGCCATACTGACCTGTAGGAAAAGAACAAATTGGTTCTAAGAAGGGCACTGTGGCCCCCTGCTTTCAGCCGTGCCAAGCCAAGGATATTCCCCAAACTGTCTGCCCCAGGCATTTTATCACCTCAGTGTTAAAGGGTACCAACCTCTTTTGGGTCCCTGCCTCAGCAGCCACTCCAGCAAAAGAGTCCAAAGCTCTATTTCTTTAGAAATGCAGCTTTCTGAGAAGGGCTCTATGGTCCAAGACTTCTCCAAGGGCCACACTTGCAGGAGAGGTGGCCATGTGCACCCCACTCCAGTCCCCAGGAGCTGTTTTGCAGGGTGGTGTCTCCCAACCTCAGCACCTCCTGTGCTCCACATGAAGACAAAACAAGGTTAAGAGCTGCCAGCACCAAGTACCCAGAGAGAGCAGGGCACTCCTCTGGTGGACAAAGTAACATATATCTGTCCCACAGAGATCTCATCTAATTTTTGACTTGGCAGTGGGAATAGTTTTAAACTCTTCCTGCTTTTTGTTGTTGTTTTAGCATTATCTGTCCTCACTTTTCATATTTTTGATGTTCCATCCAGTTGATGTTGGTATCAACTGCTGTGACAGCTATGAATAAAAGGCTTTCTTCTAGAAGTAGGGCAAGCAACAAGCAACATTTGGCTTTAGTTTTGATTTTGTCCCAAACACTTTTACAATTGACTTAGTTTTTGTGTTCACACATGTATCTCATAAGAAATTTGAGAATGAAACACTGCCAAAGGCATTAGCACACAAAAACATTTTTCAGCCACTAAATATCCACCCCTTATCTGTGAAAAGAGTTTTTTCTCCATCATTATGGACTTATGGCCCATCAAATTGGTACTGGAAGAAAATCTGAGGTAGCTTTCTCTGTCACATAGCTGCTCAGTGGCTCTCATTTGCTTTATCTTTTGAAACACACCATTTTTGGTGGTGATGACATCAACACTGATGGATTTGTCAGGCCAGCTAGCCATGAAGGCAGCTTGAAAAACCTGACCTTGTTTGCAAGTGATTGTAAAGGTTTGTGTTCCCTGTGGATTTCATTCCTGTATTAGTGCAACTACTTAAGGATTATCTTGAAAGAGCTGTTTTACAAAGAGCTGGAAATCACACATTATGAGAGGTCCTGATGGACTGCAGCTCATCAAAAACTGCTCTGGTGTGGGTCCCTTCTGTAGGGTCAGTCCTCCAGGGAGAGGCTGCTCCAGGCGAATGACAGAAAGTGTGGAGTCAGGTCAAGCTCAGCACATCACCCCAAATCTGGGGAATACAAATTCTAACCACAGATTCAAGCGCAATATTTCAAAGCGCAATATTTCAAAGCGCAATCACTTGACACTTCTTTTTGAACGTGAGGTTGAACACTTAAAGGAGATTGCAGGTGTTGAAAATCCTGAAGCTGATGCAAAATGAGTTATTTATTTTCACTCCAGCCACAATTTATCCTTTTCCAGTTTTGTTTTGCCAGCCAAACTGTGATTTTCCCATCCTGTAACTGGGAAAAAGAATCTAATTTCCCCACTGGGGGCCAGCCTCACAGACCTGGGAGCTGGGAGTTGTTCTATGCAGCACACACTAAATAAAACTCTTGCCTGCAATTCTAACAAGCCTGTAATGGTTTTACATCCCTAGCTGGGAGGAAGGTTTTTCTGCATCCCTGCAGCTTTCTGGTGCATACACAATTCCTCAGGTTTAAATGTCAGCTTGAGACCCTGGTATCTTCTTCTCATCATGATAGTAATCTCCAAGTGAGCAAAACAGAATTACTGAGTTTTTCCCCTCTCAAGTCCCACCCTAGCTAATGCCACCCAGCTTCTTAATCCTCACAACCCTGGGCTGGATATTCTTCTTGGCAAAGCCCAACATTTTTTGTTAAGACTTGCAAAATTTTGCATGATTTTTAAAAATTTGAACTCCTCTCAAACAGTGCCACCTCCTTGAATCCACCACTGTGTGTATGCCTGCCACTTTTCACTGTTTATTCAGAGTACTCAGATAATTTGGGATTATGATGATCATAATCCAAATCACAATGCCATCTGACACAGTGAGTGCTGATCCACACAGGCAGATTCTCAGAGCCATGATTATGGAGGCAGTAGTGACATCACTGAGGGCCACAGGAGGGTGATGGACTGTGAAAGGTCATGGCAAGGCAAATCCATGTTTTCTGCAGACAAGCCCCTGGGTGACATGTATGCTGTGATCCGGGTGGCCCTTAATGACAGTTTTCCTTCTGGCCATGGATTTGCCAGGGGCTGACAGTGCCTCTGTTCCAAACAACCCTTTGCATTTTGCCCTTGGCATCACATGCAGCTCTGCTTTTTCGGTGTGGCCACTGCCTCCACCCAGGAAAGATCTCTCAGTTCCCAAGACAGCCCTCCTTTACAGTGGGAACTGCTGTGAAACCCTGGAGAAAAAAATTTTGATCTTCATCAGCATGAAAATAAAGACTGCTAGGAGGCCACCCTTCCCCAGCTGCTCTGGCCAAGTGGAGCTGCAGCCATTGCTGGCAGTTCTGGGCATGCCAAGGGAATGCTAACACGTGGTAGGGGATTAGGATGACACAACTGTTGGAATAACAGCTGGGTAGGCTGACCCTGGGTACAGGCAGCTGCCTGTGGTGTGGCCAGCCAGGAATCACCTGTTGCATGGGGTGCTGCTCCCCTCAGCCCTCTTATACACCCATGTGTGTGCACAACTGATTTTTCATTGCTATTACTAAAAGCATAATTTATTCATGCAAGAGTGTAGTACTTGCTGTATGAAAATCATGATTCAGCTGGGGACAGTCCATATTACTGCTTGCACCTGCACCAGCCTTCTCTCCACTTTTCCTCCACACAGTGCTCAGTGTGGAAGAAAACAAGCAGTGGGAGAAGTCCCACGTGGTCAGTCCACAGCCTATTTTAGCAGAATGGTTGAGAGTAGAGGCTGCAGTTGCCTGTGAGGGAACACAAACACAGATCTACCCAACAAGGTCCCAGCTGTCAGCAGATCCTCCCCAGGATCTCCTTTACTGCTTCTCTGGCCTTGACCATTAAGTAGTTGATGTGAGCTCCTCCCTGTTTCCTCCAGCAGCCTACTGTGAGTCCACCAGCTGCTGGGCAAACACTCTCTGTTTACTTTTTATTGCCTGTGCTATCTCTCTCCTAGCAGCACAGTAATCTGTTGTATGTATAATACAGCAGTTCTCCTGTAAAACTGCCTGTGTTTATGGTTTTGCCAATGAGGACTCTTCCATGACATTTCTGTACCCTAAGGAGGCATTGGCAGGAGGATCAGGAATGGCAATACTCCATGGTGAGGGATTGAGAGGAAGAATTAGACAAGCCACTAATGTAGATGTTAAAACTTCCACACATCAGTCTGCTGGCTTGTATCTTTATGCTGCCACTTTTGGCTGTCCCTGATGATCTGGAGAGAGGCTTTAAAAGTGTGATAACCACCTGTCCTAAAGTGAACGGTGTCAGGACTCCATCAAAGGGTAGGAAGGGGATCACAAAGCAAGGAATCTTGTTGTGTCACAATGTATCTCCAAAATTCTTTGCTGAGCTCAAAATCCTCTGAATCCTGATGTCTTTCAAAGTGAGGATACTTTCAGGAGTGAGAGTTGATCTGCAATGTGGCAAGGGACACCCATGCAATCAGGCACCACTGGTGCAGTAAAGCAGCCACCTACTCGCTGGGAATGAGAGATGGAGCTGCTTCCATTTCACCCTCTGTGTGGGAGGATGGGCATGGGGTCTCTTCCTCTGCTGCCCAGCCAGTGAGGCTGACAGAATAGGTTCTCTGACCCCGCAAATTAGTAGGGGATATAAAACTCATGATAAGGGAGGACTGTGACCCCCATCTACAGTGTGAGTACTTACAAGAAAGGTATAAAGGGTAATGTAGGTCAATGGCCTTGGCTCTGCCCAAGGTGAGATGTGCAAGAAGACCTGCTAAGGTCAAATTGGCTCTTTTACAAGGAAAAAAAAATCTGTGAAGGGAAAGTATAAATGTCCTTCTTTTCTCCTAAAAGAAACCTCAGTGCTGGCATACAGGGAGACCACAGGTTTCCTCAGCTCAGTCAGCCTGCTCTGCCACAGCCCAGCTTGCCCACGGGGCTCAGCGTGGCTGTCTCCACCATCACAGTGCTGAACATTCCCTTTCTCAGCTGGCAAGGGAGAGAATGTGCTGGAAAGCAGAGATAAAGGTTTCAGATTCAAAGAGCTCAAGGCAAATGGGAATGCCGGGGGGGGGGGGGGGGCCGTGGAACAAGAAACTTACTTCAGGTGCACCTCTGTGCCCTTGAGCAGGCAAAAGGAGGGAGCATTTGTCAAAACAAACCAGAAAGAGAACATGTCTGGGTTAGCAAGACAGGGAGGAGAAAAATATTTAATCTTGAGGAATCAGAAGCATTTCGTTCAACCTGAACATTCCTGTGTTTCCTAACTCTATATTTAACTCCCCTTATACTTAAGGTTCCTTGTAATGGAAAAAATGCATTTAAAAATCTTTCATTGGAAATTCAAATAGTTACAGAGGTCCCCAGGTGAAACGAAGGGAAAAAACAGAAGATGTTGAATCAAACATGTTTTTCAGCTGGAGTTGTCAAAATCTAGAGTACTTTTTGTTCTCCCCAAATGCCTTTGTGCACTCATTCTGTGAAGAGGAGTTGTGAGAACTACTCATGGGCAGCAGCTCCAAGACTACCTAGGTGAAGAAAAAAATCATTAAAGATTTTAAGAAGAAGGAGGCAGCTCAAGCCTGTACCTGTGCCCTAGTGTGCACGTGATGAAACAGGTTCCTGACCGTCCTGAACTGATGGCATATTTGTTATGAACATATAATCACCCACTTGAAAATAGCAGGGGGTGCCAGAGTTCATTAACATTTGCATCTGGCAAGGGCTCATACCCCATAAACCCCTCTGGGTTAGTTTTTGGACTATCCAGTGCTGGAGACAGTGTTGAGAAAGCAGAGCCTCTTTGCCATGGAGCAAGATAGGCTCAGCAGCTCAGAGGCTGCTGGTACCAGGGGGAGCCAAGGATGGACCAAGCAAGGGCACCTGGGGTTTTCTGTGTTTTTTAGGGTAGGATGGTGCCAAACACACCTGAGCCTAATCTCATTTTGAGTGTTTATGTGGGACTTGACCTTTAGCACTTGCAAAGTGAGGGGCAGCTCAGCCTGAGGACACTGGTGCAGCGAGGGGCAAAGGGTGTGATATGTGGCACTTTTCCTTGCCTTCCCTTCTCCCTGCCAGGACGCTTCCTAACCTGCAGACTTTGTGTTTTTCAGCAGTGTTTTTCAGGTTCTTTGTGTAGGAGCATTTAGAACTCATTGTATAGCACTTTGCCCCCTGTTCTGAAAAAAAGTCATAACTTTTTCAACAGCTAAAGCATGAAGCAAACAACTGAATTAAGAGGGATCTTTGGTTGGTAAGAGTTTTGGAGAGCAATTTTAGATTCATGACTTGATTATATAGAGTATGGGTGAGAAGAGCAAGCATGAGTGTGTACAGGGCTCCAGCACAGCAGATCCTGGTATAAATTGATGGCTTTTTCTCTTTCCCTTCCCAGGGCCATCACCCATGATAGCCAGGCATCCTAAGGATCATGGTGCCTGGTGGGAAACACTCAGGAAAGGTGTCCCACCCTGCACTGGCAGCTTTCAGAGATAACCTCTACCCCCACAGCAAAGCTTCAGATGTGTTAGAAAAGCAGTGTCAACATTAAGAAAAACGTGTCCCTCAGCTAGTTTCAATTTGGACTTTACCTTGGACTGTATCCACTGCAGGGCAAAGGAAGTCAAGCCTCAAAAACAACTTCATAATGGCTTTTTGTATCAGAGGAGTTTTGATCCTGATAAGATTTTAGGTCACCATAAGCTAAATGCCAGAAGTTCCTTGAACCATTATCTTTCAGTTTCAACAACACCATTCCATGGGAGGGCAAACTCCTGCATGGTAGTGAAGTGACAGAGAGGAGAAATAACTTCGGTCTCTGCCCCCCGTCTGACACAGCAATCCTAGGAGCACAACCCACGGGCCAGCTCCCATGCACTGGAGAGCCCCCACAACCCTGTAGTGCTGTTGGACACCTCGCCCTCAAAATCCAATACATGCACAAGCCTGTGACACAAACCAAGCACTGCCACACAGCTTCCCCCAGTGCAGTCTGAGAAGCTTTTCCTGCCGTGTCCCTCCTTCACTCTACAGAAGGCACTCTGTGATGACCATGGCTTCCGTAGTAAACAAAGCATCTGATCCCCAAACAATATACATCTGCAGCTAAATAAGGGTGCACTCTGTGCTGTTTAAGGTGGATCTTTCTGATAATGCAGCTTGGGTTTTGGACTAGAAATACAGAGGAGCTTCACCCTTCACAGCACCAGCACCAAAACAGATAAGCTCTTTGCAGTCTTTGCCATGTCACATTCATCATGCTGCCAGCCAGAAGGTGTAGATACAACGTTCAAGGAAATTGTAGCCTGATGCTGCTGTGTTTTTTAGATGTGGGCCACAGTACCAAGGACCTACACAGAGCCTACTCAGAGTATCACCAGCAGCCAGCACCAGTCCTACAGCACAATAGGGACCATCATGGGCTGGGGGTGAGAGCTGGTGAGTGCTGCCTTCTCCTCTCTAACCCTGCAAAGGCCTCCCACAGCAATACAGAGAAAGCTGGAGGTCCAGCAGCACTGCTTGGCCTAATACTCTGCAGAAAGGCCACACAACTTTAGTGCGGCCAATGCTGAAGGTCTCAAAACAGTCATGATGCTCTCTCCTTTTTTCTTTCTTTTCTTTACTTCGTACTGTTTCCATTTAAATAATAACCTTCCTGTTACTCTGCATAGCCAGAAAAAATCAAACTCATGTACCTGAGAAGCAAAGGCCTGATTCATCCATAGGATTTTGGATGTCAATCACAGTAAATCAGTGGCATTCTCTGAAAATGAGCTGCAGAATGAGGACTGAGCAGCAGCCTGTTTCAGCTGCGTCTGTGATTCCTTTGTTATGATTCACCTTATACAAATATCCAAATAAACAACTTTGCTGCCAGGAATATTCTGGTGAGAGGCAAAACACTGAAAAAACTCGCTGAACTCTTGGTCTGAATGGAGAAATCTCCTCCTGACAATTTGTTCATCGAATGTGCCCTGGCTTGTGCCCCAAGACTCTCTGTGCCTGAGGCAGGTAGCCACACCATGTACTTGGCACAGTGCACAGTCACACCAGGAATATGCACAGCATTTCCTTGGCACATCTCAAGGAAATGCATATTTTTCCACTGTGCTGTCATTTTGAATCCTTACACAAGAAAATATCATTAAATGCTCTTCCAATATTGTCTTTGGTTTTGCTGATTCTGGTATCTGGATGCAGATGATCTTCTAACCAGGACTTTGGCACTATAACAAGTGTTTCTCCCTTATCAGATTCTTCCACAGCCTCTTCTATTTCTTGATACTGTCTATTTTTCTAAAAGAATAGCTGATTTCCCACTTATAGTGTCCAATGTATCAGCAGATCTGTTGATTTCAGTAGATCAATGAATTTCTAATGTTGCCCTTGCTTGTGTGGAAAAAACCCTTCAGCATGTGCCCCAGTGCCAAATTTACAATGTGGCAGCATAATGTGGCCTCTTGACCCAGAGTGAAGTCACCACAATGATGTCTGCAAGAATTTAGCACAGTTGCCTGGACTAGCAGCTTGCAAAATACTTGAGATGCTGAAATATGTCCCGAAGACAAAGAAGACAACTGCTTCGGACAGGCTGACAAATGAGTCTGTTGCCCTCTGTCCCCAAGCAGATCTTGTGCCATTTATTGACTCCTGACAGAAATGGCTCAGGGCTGATCCACTGGGCATAATGTTCTAATTTCTAGGGGTTACACATACGGGTCACACCAAAGTCCAGGGCCTGGAGCACACACAGTCTGGCTCTGCAGACTCTACAGCCATCTACAGATATTGCACAGGAAAGGGGGTCCGTGGAGGGTGAAGAAAGAGCAGAGAGTGAACCCTCCCCCAGATTCATAGATTGTCTCCTTTTTCTCCCAGTCAATGAATTCACTGAGCCTTTCTGAGCTTGGGCTGTTTGTATGTTTGCATTAACACAGGGTTAAGTTGTTACTAAGCAAGTATTCCAGAAAAAGAAAAGAAAATACCTCCAAGGTATTTTTAAATGTATTTAACTGTCTAAATCCTTCTGCTAGGTGTAAGCTCAAAACTAGAACTATTAGCTTAAAATTTAGTAGTTCAACTAAAACTACTAAATTCCTTCTCATTTTCTTCAGACAGTGCACACTACCAGGATACAAAAATAGCCCAGCATCCCTTTTCAATAGTTTATGAGTTGTCAATTCATGCTCATTGTGTCCTGTGTTTAGAATTCATCTAGAGCAGCAGGATGTATGTATCAGGCCCAAGATCTCTGTTTTATTTTGTACATGTCACTATTTAGACCAGCTGTGCTGGTGAGATTTCCTCACATTACTGCTATTGCGAGAAGAGCAAAAGACACTGAAATACTCTATTTCAGAAGGCTGCTAAATGACAGTGTTTGAAGTCTTGATTGCAGAGCAAAGCCTCTCTAATTCAGAATTATGGAACTTTCCCTGGAGCCACGTGGATGTTTCAGGAAGTCGTTCAAAGGAACAGTTTTTGCGAAGGGAGGAGGTTCACAGGAGGATCTCTTCATCTCAAAAGTGTCTTGAGTTTTTCTGGAAAGAGACCAGGGTGTTATAAGAGTTGTCTGCTGACTATTTTTGTACTCCTTCATAAGATATGTGGACACCAGGGAAGGGGTTTGCAGGAGTCCACACATGGTCCCACCCAGCAGGGAAACCCTGCAACCTTCCCTGCTGACAAATGGCGCAAGAAGATAACTCACAGAAATAACGACCATGAAAGAAGCTGGGGACGAGGCAGTGGCAGATAAACGTGCTGAGACACTGGACACCACCATCCTTTCTCCAACAGAAGAGAAGTTTTCATTTATATGTTGGCATTGCTGACTGTAAAAGAGAAACGTACAATGAAAATAATATAAATAGCCATCATATACTAATGTAGAAATAATTATTCGTTGGTTACGGATCTGCTGTTGAGCCAAGAAGCTCCATGCACTCCTGGCTGTGGAGTTCAGCTGTGCTGCTGGCTGTCCTGAAGGACAAATCCTGCTCTCGCTACAGCTCCCCAGCCATGAATCACACTCGCCGCTGTGAAGGGCAAAGGAATTTGTCTCTTTCAAAGCTCTTGAAACCAAAAAGTTGTCTTCCACAGTGATTTGAAATATTCCAGGAAAGTTATTCTTTCATACATAATTATTATTTGCTTTTTTAGAATTTGATTAAAATGCTCAGCATTTTTCAAAATCAGAAGTGAAATTGCAAAGGATGTTAAAAATGTTAGTCTATTTTCTCTAGATCTTCAGATTTGCTCAAACACAACCATTCTCATTTTGCCAGACACCAAAATATTTCCCTAATCCTGCACTTCTCATGAATTTTGTCTGTTTAAACCGCAAAAAAACCCCAAAAAACAACCAAGCAAACAAACACCCCCCCACCCCCTCACCCCCTCACCCCCCCCCCAAAAAAAAAAAAAAAAAAAAGAAAAATCTTGTTCTTTGCTGGACAAATGAGGGATAAGCTGAGAGGCAGACTGTGCTCCTGTATCCTGCCTGCTCCAGGCAGCAGGGTGTAGATGACCTGCCAAACTGGGAGCAGAGGGATGCAGGGATATATGGAAGGGAGTCAGAAATTCCCCAGGAATGCTGTCACTATGTGAGCCCAAAAGCAGCTCTGACTGCTGCATTCAGGCACCTAAATGCAGGAGGAACAGGGTATTTCCATGCAGGTGTCACCAGACATCTCCATAGGTTTTTCCCTCGGTGTGTAGAAGTGGTGGTGTTGTGTGCAGCCCAGAGCAGAAAGCAGCTGTCTGGAGGCAGGATGATCCCTGGGGCACTGCCTTTCACATCCAGGTCTCTGCAGCAGCCAGTGCTGTTGCAAATAATAACCTCCAGGCAGGCAGGAACTTCTCAAGTCAGGCAGAGTTTGCCTGGAAATGCCCACTTGGTGTGATAAGAAGCATGTGACAACAACACCCAGACCAAGGATGCAGGCTCAGGGTCCAATTGTGGAGCCATGCTTAGGGATGGAGTCATCACAGCCCTCCTGGAACTTGGAACCTGCTCTGGAAAACCTTTCATACCCCAAAAGGAAATAGGACCCTCATTTTCAGGTCTCTGTGAAAGGATGGCAGGAGGTGAGCTTTTCTTCCTTACCAAATATATATATTTAGGACACAAAACCCTGTCCAGTCTGGGGTGGAGCACAAGCCAAGCTGTTCCTGAGGTGATACCCTGTGTTATTCATGATATGTTATGATTACAAGTTACTAAACTAAGCTCAACTGACTAACTAGACTAGGCTCAACTAACAGTTCCCCAGACACCTTTCCTTTTCCCATTCCCTGCACAGCCTTTTCCCTTCACACTTCCAGAGGTATGCAAGGTGGGGAGCGGGAGACAGACAGCCCCAGCAGTGCAGGCAGCCTTCGCAGGCTGGCCTACCCCATGCTGGGTGCCATCTCATGTCTTTCCTCCCCACTTCTTTCTCCTCTTCCATTCTTGCAAGATCTGCAAATCAGTGTTCCCCCAGCAGAGCTGGTTTCTTTTCTGGACCCTTTTTGGGCAGGAGTAGATGGGTGCGTGCGAGAGGCAGCAATACAGACTGAAGTTGTGGAAAGGCAGAGCTCTAACCCAGGAGGGGCAAAGGAAAATTTCTTTTGTTGTTTTTGGATTAGCTCACCCAGAGTTTCTCTTTGTTTTTCTGCCAGGGCTGCTCTTAAATGTCTGACTGTACACTTTTCAATGCTTATTGAAAGATCATTGCTTCCCACAGCACAACATTTTTTCCATCCAGCTCATAAGCCCTCCAGTGCCACGCAGCTCCCCCAAAGTGCACTGCCCCTCTTCAGCCTGGGGGCAGGGCCCCGCGGATGGGAGAATGAGGGCATCTCTGCAAAATGCATCCTTGTTCAGACCTGATCAGCTGCAAAGCTGTGAAACTTCAGAGGGGAAAAAAATCAGGTGCTAATGGCCCTGAACTCAGCGATAACTTTGTCAGGACTGGGTGTGAGGGAGCTGCTTCCAGCTGGGAAATTGCCGTGGGGTCAATTGAAGGAAGTAGCAGAGCAGAGGTGGTGTCTTGGAACACCGTGTCCTTGCAGGCAGTGCTGGCACATGGCTGTGGCAGGCTCACCCGTGGGACATCAGCCCCACAGCCCACGCCACTCAGGGGAATGCTGCCCTGCTTCCCATGGACGCGCAGCTGGGGGAAGCTCTGCATGGTCGGGGTGCTGAATGTCGGGGTGCTGCACTGGGCCTCCTGGTTCCTGGTGCAAGCCAGCCTCTCCACAGCAGCCTCACCCTCAGGATTAGGTTAGGGAAGAGGCTCAGGCCAGCGGCTTCTTCTGAAATGTGAGTTTGGGGCAAGATGTTTTCACATGCTCAGAAGTGTTTCCTTCCTTGGGCTTTCTCAAAGGCAAAGAGAGATAACTTGCAGGCCTGGAGGGACTATGCTGTCCTGACACAGCTTTCTCCCTTAGCCCTAAATGCTGAATGCTCTCTGCTTTGCTGTCACCCTGAGAAGTCCTTTAATTTTGATGGTTACAGAGAAAGCAGAGGCCCAAGCAGGGAGCATGGTGGGCATGTAAATTCTGACCGAGAACAAGTGCATCATAATAAGGTTTGAAATCTTTCTCTGGCAGATCACCTTGACCCCCATCTGTCTGCAAGGAGCACCAGCAGCGCGGAAAGGCAGCGGGGGAAATGGGATGCCACGGGTGGAGGGAGCTGGGCAGCCCAGTCCCCTGGGCTGGGTACCATGTCCTTTACCACAAACTCAGAGGTGACCCCAAATGGGGCTGATGAGAAGAATGCCCCTCTCCTGGAGGCAGTTGAACAGACGTCCTTGTGTAGCACACAGGGTTGATATCCCTTACCTTGTCTCTGAAATTCTGCTGCAATTCTGTTTCAAAAGTGCTCTTTTATTTCTGATTCTCACAGGACCAACCTGTATTCAGTCATCAAGTGAACTGGCCTCCTTTTGTTGCTCTTAAGTGCTTTCAATCCGTGTGCCTTGCTAGGAAAAACGCTGTCTCCCGTAACAAAGAAATACATACGGTAAATTCGGAAGCGTTTTAGGCATCCCAGCAGTGCACTAAGATGTTTAAGATGCATTTGAGGAAAGCTGCCCTTTGTTGAACTGTTTCATCACGCACTGTTTAATGCAATTGCTGTCTCCTTGCCTTGAATAATGTATGTAATAGCCAGTGTTAGTCGTGGTCTCTGGTGTGTGAATAACAAACAGCAGCCACAGTCGGAGGCTGGCTCTGGTGAGGGGGCATGGTTCCTCCACTCTAATCTCCTTGGAAGAGGAAGTCAGCAAACACGGGCAGGTCTCATAAAATAAGGAATTAATGCACCCTGGTGTGCACACAGTGAATATTGGGCAGACATATATACATCTTCTGTCAGTAGGCAATATTAGCACCCAGCTGAGGTCACATATGCTGATACACACCAGGAGCTGCTGCCCTGGGGAGTAGGGCACTGGGAGCACAGCAAAGACTCCCTGCCCTGGGGAAGGCTCCTCACATTTCCAGGTATCAGGATGAGAACTGCAGGAGACAAGGTCTTTTCCCAAGTGATATTTTGTTCTAGTGGCCCCAGGAGCAAGGATCATCTAGGAAAAATGATTAGTATGGTTAGGTGAACCATGGATTTTTTAGGTAACAGTGAACTGTGGTGGTAGGCTACAGAAGGAGACTGGAGCATGAGAGACAGAGTATTAAAGCAAGGAGGACACAGGGCTGCAGCAGAGCAGCTAAGAGAAGAAAAAGGTACTAAGAAACATTTTTTCCCCACTATGTTGTAAAGCAGGCACTGAAAACAGTCAGTGGAAACTGGAGGAATTTAAAATGTTTTAATAACAACCTTCATCTTATCAAAGGGATTTCCCCAATGAGTCTCAAACACTTTACCAATGAGTTTAATATCGCTTATGCTCAAAAACCAGATACAACTGAGGCTCAGCTGGGCAAAAACATCCAGCTATCAGCCACAGAGAGCTCCTGTCCCACACCAAGTTCTGCTGCCACACACTCCCCAGTGCAGAGTTGCATGTAGCAAAATCCTCCTTCTCAGCATACATGGCCCAAAGTGTGATGAAAACGGCAACATTTCTCAGTTACATATTCCTAATGCTCCCACAGTCTGGCTGCCACACCCTTGGCATCATGAGCCACGACATGCTGTCACAAGGAAGGTGACAGTGCAGCACACCGAATACGCAGAGATTATTCTTCCCAGCTTTTGAGATTGAGATGTACCATGCACACAGAAATGTCCCTTCTGATTTAACTGAAACATCCCCTGAGTTATGTGATCATCCTAAATATTACAGCTCAAGTGAAGGGTGAAAAGAGGGAAAAGAAAAGCTTGAAATATTTTCTGTAGAACTGTCGACTCTTCACACTATTTTCTTCAGAGGCCAGGCATGCTGTCCTGCAGATGCTCAGTCAGTTTTGGTAATATTTCATTTCCAAATGGAAGCAACATCTTGACCAGCACTAGGTCAAAAAACTGCAGCCTCCCTGATACCAATGGCAGCATTGGCCAGTTCATCTGGTGGGCAGTGTGTTGCATCCAGCTGATCATGTCACACAGAGCAGTAAGAGACCTGTTGTGATAATTCCATCATCTTAATCACCAGCTGCTCCTAATTTTCTCTGTGGCAGGTTTGGAATTAGCTACTGTTTGCACAGTCCTGCTGCTTGACAGCTGAAGAGAGGACAGGTCTCACCAGTTGCTGCTGGGCACAGTTGTCGTGTTCCCTGGTCACCCTCAGCCCCTCTGGCCTCGGAAATGCTGTTCAGCCCCTCACATGGCACAAACCTGCCCCACTGGAGCCTTTGGGCACCATCTCAATGGAAATGTGCAACAACAGAAATGATGTGCTTGTGCACACTCCAGAGACCCGAGGAAGGAACCATGTGACACAGTGCCCTCTCTTTTATTTCTGGAGTTTCCTGCTGGAGTATAAAGCTCTTAGGCTTTCAAAGGGTCTAAACTTCCTTGAGTACTAATGCAAGGGGGAGAGAGAAGGCAGCAAAGTGCCCTACTTCTTGCTTTCATTTTTATCTTGGCTTGAAAACACATTGCTGCCGCTAGCACATCTCCTTTCCCGTTCTCTTTTATTAGCAAATGCACTTTGACTGGTTGAATGATTCATGCAAATAATTTACCAGGCCACATAAAGCCAGCTTTTCTTTTCCTGTGTCATCCTCTAAAGAACAGGTACTTTTTAATTGATGTATTTGCTGTCAGTAACTGCTCAGTGAAAAGGCTGTGAATACTTCAGATTGTGAGTTGTTTGTGAGCTGCTATGTGGTTGGGCTGACCTGCCTCTGGGTAAGGGAAGGGAGCAGGCAGGCATGGAGCAGTCTGACCCCATTTTTACTGGAAGACACAGTGTAACCATCATCCCTTCTGTCTCCCAAGTGCCCTGATTTGTCAGAGCAGCAGCCACTGTGAATATTATTGCAGGCAAAGCACTGCACCCACAAATGTTTGCACAAATGGAACAAGAAAAGGTGACACATAGTTGAACATATCATCTCGAGTGAACATTTTGCAGCACTAGGTCAGGTCAATTGCTCATCCACCATCAATTTATGCTGTAGGAGAGATTTCAGTCAAATGAAAATCCCAGATTCATTGTATGATATTCACAGTCGTTCTGTGAAGGCAGAACTAAGACCTTCTACAAGTTTGAACAGTCCTTACCTGTAACCAAATCATCTAGATTTTCTCAAAGTGTCACATTTTTCTAGCAGTTTACCCATCTAGTGTGGCATTTTTTATTTTTAAGATGAATTTCAGTGCTGGTTCAGCAAAATTTAACCATGTCATTGGGTCTGGAGGCTCTTAGTAGTAGAGAAGTACAAGCAATTCTGTATTTGTCTATTGTTAAAAAAAAAAAAAAAAAAAAAAAAAAAAAACACAAAAAAACAAAACAACTTTGCGTGAAGCAGTGAAGCAGCATCCGTTTACACCAGGGAAACATTTCCAGCATATAACACAACATCATCCAGTTTCTTTTATGTTTCTTTTATGGACATGTCATAAGTCTTGGTTGCTGGAATACAGTCTACTTTAAAGAGCATTTCCCATCAAGGAGGTTGTTGTGCTCCAGGAGATAAAGAAAATACAGCCTGTGGTGGCTGCTAGATCCACCTGTATCACTGGAAGCAACCAAAAGCCAGCAAGGTGGAGGAGTGATGGGCCCAGAACAAAGTGTGTCATGCTGTTGAATAAAAAAAATGTTCATTATAAGAAGTCCTCTTTGCAACACAAACTTTCTGTCTTGGTTTAGCTTACTGTCATGAATGTGTTCCAGCTCTTCCTATTCTTACCAGATTTTTGGAATCACACAGTTTTTTTACCTTGCAGAAGTCTTTGTACACTTTTCTCCTCACTTAGGAAAAAGTTTAAGGCTTTTAGGCAGAGAGAGAAGGAGGTACAAGTTTCCATTGCCTACACTTGAGATTTTGCAACCTTCCTAATTCTGCTCTGCTGCTGTAAATTCAGCAAGACACTAAGTTTTTTTCACAAATCCAGGTTGTATTCAATAATTGATTCAAATTCACAATTGATTTCTGCAAGGGGGGAAAAAATCATTGTTGTGCAGCAGGATGAATGTAAGCTTTGAATTTACATTCACTCACACCTCTGCCCATCGCTGCATGCTCAGTTTCCTGCACCTACAAAGACTTTCTCTGAAGAAAAATCTCCTCATTTACTCCACGAACAAGTCTGATAAGGGTTGGAATTAGACTGCTGAATTCCTGAAGTTTCATCTCTGCAACCTCAGCAGTGCAAAGGAAGAAATGTTATCATACTGGAATTCATCCTAAAACCAAAATGAAAGATCCTGAAGAATGGAGACGACTATGAAAAGGCTGTAGGAAAAGTACCATAGTACCACTGCAAGTAATTTCCATGGATTTTTGCTTAAAAGTAAAATGAAATTACATTTAAAAGTAATGGAAAGTCAGTATTAACTAATCCTGCAGATGCCACTGCAGTCATCTTCTCACTAATAAGATGGAAAGCCTTAAAATATTTTGTCAAGTAGCTACGTTTGGGGTTTTTTTATTACCAACGTGGAGCCCTTTTTCTGAAAACTTATCGACCTCTTGTCCAGTTTCATTTTCCCTCAAAAATAATATGGGCTGTTGGAAACACCTAGAACTGTCTGTAAGTTTACCCTCTACATCTGCCGGTCATTTGCATCAGCAATGCAAAAAAAAGCAGTACAAGGAGGCTAACAAACTACTCCATCAGCATTTCTAATTCCTGAAATTCGGAAGTGTAATAACAGAGGGCATTGAGTCATCAGCCCCATTCAGCTTGGGGCAGTTGCTCCTTGCTCATGGCCTTCAGGTGGGCTCTGACTGGAGCAACTGAGCTCACCCCATCCCTGACCATCCATCACACACATGGCTGAGAACAGATTGTTAGTAAAGCAGGAAAATGACAGAGGAGCTCACAAATGGTGCTCACGGCAGGTGATTTGTTAGACTTGGGTAATTTTCATTGTTCCAAATTTTTTTATTGGGTAGTGAGACAAAAAAAAAAAGGGGGGGGGGGGGAATACAACCCAAACCCAGTGACATTGTTGGCTGCTGAGTTGCTCTGGTTTGAGGGCACTGGTACTTCCCAGCCACCTTCACAAGATGTGGTGGCCGCTGTCTAGACTGATGCGAACCCAAACCTTGTGCTGGCACAGCTTGAAACCTCACTGTCAGCCTCAGGTCCTCCTTTAAAAGGCTCTTCCCCTTTTCTGTGGAAACTCCTTAGAAAACAAAATGGTTCCCTGCTAGGCATACAACTGACAGACGGATTTTCTCACACAAATAATTTGTGGTAACTTGAACCTGAGATCCATGCAGGACTGGTACTTGTGCATATGAACCAGAAGTTGGGTCTGCTGGCTGAGGGAGTGGAAGAGGGAAAAACAGGCAAACAAAACTCAGCACCTTCCATTCTGATGTAAATATATTCCAGGATGCTCAGTGCTTGGAAGAAGTTCAGGGGAGAGCCACCAAAATTGCTTGCAATGTAGGAACATACCTTCAGCATGAGAGCATGGAGCTGAGCAGTCTGTTTATCCAGGAGGACAGAGGAGGGTGGCTCCATCACAGCCTGCCTACATGAGGATGCATTTTTAACAACAAGCACTTTTAAAATTGACCTAAAATGGTAACATTGAAATTAAGGTGCAAATAGCTAGTAATGAAGCTAAATAATCATTAAGATAGAAAGAAGGTAATTTTTCCATCACATTAATAGCAACAGAAAGAGTGGCTGTTGGCCTTCTACAAAAAAAAATGCAGTACAATCAGCAGTGACAGGCTGAATGCAGGAGATGCTCAATGAGAATGTAAACCCCATGTCTGTCTTCCCAGACAAATGTCATCCCATATCCTTTATTTTTGCTCGGAATATAGCCATGTGTAGAATTCTCAGATGTGAGTGATGCCATCTATTTGGCTTTAAATAGCAGTAAGTATTGAATAATTTATTACTATTAACATTGATGAGACTTTTCTTCATATTCCTCAAAGAACAAGGAAGATCTGTGCTTGTTTGAATTCTGCAGCATTGATGACAGATTTTTCTGTATAGGACTTCTTAGGAGCCAGTTCACCATGGGGAGGTTAGTAGTGTTACTCTACTAGACAGAGAGGGTATTTATTCCAGCAGCCTTTTCAAGATGGTTGTCAGCTGAATTTTTCTTCACATTCAGAGTTTCCAGGGCCTGGTTACAAAAACCTGTGTGATAGTGACACAGCAGTTCTGGGATAAAATTATACAAGCAGGAGAAAAAAGTCCTTGACCCTTTGTAAAATGATGCAGCACCTCTGTCAAAGATGCCGTGTGCTTTTGCCATACAGCCCTGAACTGCTTCTCCACTACACATTATCTGAAAAATCTCTCTATTAAAATGTATTAGTTTCTGGTGACATTCTTTGCAGGAGCTGCTCTGTCTTGGCAAAGATAGAGCACTCGTCAGGAACTGGTGACTGTCTCAGATCTTGCTAATACAATTCTTCTTTATAGAATCCAGCTTCTTAAAACTATGTTTTTACTGAAGCAGCACAGGGATGATGGTGTTCCAAAGGATATAAGACAGCACTCTGCTGTCTGGTTGGCCTCGGAGCCAGTTCAGGCCTCACAGTGGCATTTGTGGGACCAGGAGAAGGTAGCCAGGGTATATGGTCCCACTTTAGCACAGCACCCACAGAAGCTTATGGAGCATCAGGGCTGGGATGTGGCACAGGGAGCTCTTGAGGGCTTATTCCTCCTCCCCACACAGGGATATCCACAGCAGCACTGTCAGGTCAGTGCCAGGCAGGCTCAGCAGGACCCCCTGGGCTGCTCTAACTGAGGCTGCTCTGGATATGGCTCAGGGTATGTTCAACTGTGTGTCACAGCCATGGCCATCCCTGAGAGATATCACCCTGAGCTCCAGGCTCAGCAACACCCTCCTGTCACTGCTATTCGTCCACAGCTACAGCTTTTCCTCTAGGACTTGCCATTGCTGATGTGGCAGTTCAGGCTCCAAACTCCAAGTGCCAGTCCAAAGGCATTGGCTTCTCTGCCAGCTTGTTTCCACTGATCCCTGAGATACCTTCCCAGAGCACAGAGGGACCAGTCCTGAAAAAATGCAGAAGTATTTTAACATTCTCAGTCTTGGTATGTGCAATGGCCAGGGCACAAAAAGCATATTAGTGTCATGCATTACATAGACTTAAATTAACCAAATTGTAACAGTTAACACAGAACCGATTGGACAGTGCCTCCACCTTGAAAAAAGAGGGTTCAGATATAAAAACTGTGGTTTAGTTTTAAAATAGGAAATAAAGTTCTGAAGTTTATTTCAGAACTGAGTTTGCAGATTGTTGCCACAGGAAAAAGCTCTTTTCTGCTCTTTTTAAAAAGGTTAAAAAAATAAGACAATCTAAGATGCAAATAACATTTCCTGATATGGAAAGCAGAAAACACTCCTAACACATTTTTCAAGGTCAGCTCAGAAAGGAAGCTGCTTCCAGACTCTGGCTACAAAAATTAGCAAGCCAAAAGTTAGAATTCTCTTCTATAGTTAGTCTGTTCATAAAAAAGCCTGAGCACCTTGGTCCTTTCTTCACCCAAGAAACATCCTGTCTTACATCATTGTGACATTCTGGGTGTTTGGTACTCCCAGAACTTGAGTAAATATCCAAATACAGACTCGGGAGCCTACATTTGAGTCTGCTATGTGAAAATACCCCAAAGTCTCTCATTTCAAGCAGTGAGACAGCAGAATAGTAATCTATAGTTTCCATGTCATCACTTAAGTCTAAATCTATTCTCTCTTCTCTTTGTTTACTGTGCAAACTGCTTCCCCACAAAATGAAATGATCTCCCCAACCCAAATATCACTTTATTTAAAGTGGTGGGCAAGGAGTGTACCCTGGGAGGTGGTGAGCACAGGGCAATGCTCACTGACCTCCCCACAGGCTCCTGAACAAACAGAAACCAAAGTGCTTATGGTGGCAAAGCAGCCAGGAAAGGGCTCAGTAGCAAGCTCTGTGTGTTCAAGACCAGCAGCCAAGCAAAGCACCATCATGAGTTTTAACTTGTGTTTCCTGGGAGCTACACACAGTTTCTTGCTGTAACTCCACGAACCTGCAGTACCTCAAGAAGCTTCCAGACGTGTCCAAGTATTTTCATCTGGACAAATAAAGGGCATACACCCAGAAACACTTCAGCTCCCCAACAGGAGTCCACCACAGTCAGGACGGGTCAAACCCATTGGTTATTTTCCCTTGGTGCTTAGGGACAGGCTCCAACAAGATCAGCTGCTCTTCCATCATCCTTGTCAGCAGAGATGCACCCAGCAGCTGCTCTGGAGGAAGAAGGGACAGGTATCTGTCTGTGGCTGGGCCTGGCGTGTCATGCACCTGCAGGTCAGAGCAATATCTGTCTGTTTTCTGTGTAACAGTCCAGGCAAAAGTAGCAGTCTTTTGCCAGGGAAAACCTTTGGGAGTCTCTGTGGATCTTCAGTCAGAGCAAGGTAGAGACACTAAGAGACGGCACAACATATCAGTCAAGAATGAATTAAAAATAACAACAAAAAAATACAGAATTGTGACTTCTTTGTGTCTTTTTGTTCTGTGATCATCCTGAAATAGCATGTGTGATTCAGAAGCAAGCCTAAAGCCACAGCCACTGACACCTCCCTCCAACCTGCTCATAGCAGCCACAAGACCCCACAGCCCAGAGACTGCTTTCAGCTGCCCTGACTCCAAGTTTAAACAATCCTGGGCTGTACTTGCTGTAATGAGTATGATCAAGACTAAGCACATGGGACATAAATAATCAAAGTGCAAGTTGTACTCCCAGCCTAATCCAGTTACAGCTCTAATTTGCACATTTCCTCTTTGAAAACAGTTCTTTCATCTTCTATATAGAGATGAACCTCTCCCAGTGCCATTTGCAAGCCAGGAGAGGTGCTTTGCATCGGAGCCAAGGCAACACAGAGACCTGCAGGAGCATTTCTGACCCACCCACCATGCTCTCCATGTGAGGAACAGGACGGACTTCTTCAGTCAGCTCTTTTCACCAGCAGTTCCTCAGCCTCCCCAGCTTTGCAGGGGGCTCTGGGTCCAGATGGGAGAAGTCCAGAGCTCAACAACAGTCCATAGCTGAGCACCCCACTCCATCCCTTATTGCAGGCAGCAATGGCACAAAGAAGGAGGAGCTACAAAGTGCTGGTTGTTACCTGTGGCTCTCAGTTATAAAACCTGCTCCTCGTTTACATCCTCACACACCTCATTATAAAGCAGAACAGGCTAGTATTGACTTTCTTTTTCTAGTTCCTCCCTCAATTCTCTGCTCCTTTTCAGGCTGTTGATGTTACATGTTATGGTCCTGTAGAAACTGGTGTCCTCCTAGCAAGCACAGGCACCCAGCTGTGCTGTTGGGGCTGGGATAGCCCAGCTGGGATGGCTGACCTGGAACAGAGACTGGACAGAGACAGAATAAAGCAGATATTTTCCTTTAGGGTGCACCTTGGGCAAGAAAAGAGCCTGACCAAAGCTACACCCAAGGTGGAGTCAAAATGGTCATAAAATGGACCACCAGGCATGAGGTCTCACACTTTTGTAAGTTTTGATCTACTTGCATATTGGGGTTTAATTGTCCAATTACAGCTCCAGGTTGTGAGGTCCCATCCTTCTTGCTCCTCCCTTCAGCCCACCGTTGTTTGTGGTTTTGGGCCTGAAAGTTGTCCTTGGTCTTCAGCAGGAAAAGGATTTGTTTTGTCTGCCTGCTCTGTGAAGAGAGCTTACCAGCACTTAATATGAGGCTCAGAACTACACCCCTAGGCAGCACAGAATCTGAAAAACATGAAAGCTAAAACTTAAGGCATCACAGGCACTTGCCCCTCAGCTTTTGCCCTTGCTTGCAGATCTTTGTCTGTAGTTGTCAAACAGCAAAATATCCCAGAGGCTGTAAAGAGACCTTGTAGGTGAGGTGTGTAGTCGATGACAGAGGGACAGCACAACACACAGCCTGTTTTTATGAAAATAGTTATTGTTTAAAGTTCCAGCATTTCCTGCAGTTTTGGGGTGTTATGGCTCAGGGGTTTCGTAACAACTCTTTGATGAGACTATTCTCTAAGAAATCTCATATGTATAAAAACAAAAAATTCATGAGGAATATGTGCTGGAGGCCTGGCTTGGCTTTGGAAACATCTAAATCTAGTTCCAGAGCAGAGCTGTGTTTGTACAATCTTAACTAGTTAAACTGCTCTGGGAGCCCAGGTGCCAGCTGAGTTCTGTCCTTGCAGCTCCTGCCCGTGCAGCAGGGCCTGCTGCTCACCAGAGGAGCTGTGGCTGCCCCATCCCTGGAAGGTCCAAGGCCAGACTGGATGGAATTTCGAGCAACCTGGTCTAGTGGAAATTGTCCCCACCCATGGAAGGGGCACTGCAGCTAGAGGAGCTTTAAGGTCCCTTCCAACATAACCCATTTCATGATTCTGTCTTTCCTGATGGCAGAAGTGGAAAATACCATTACACACAGAAAAGACATTTTTACCAACTAAGGAAAAGCTTGTATTTTCCTTGTGCAGATAAGTGGAAGAATTTCATATTCACAAGTGGGAAAAAAAAGCAAAACAAAAGCATGGAAGTTACAGTTTTGTTCAAGAATAGTAATCCTGGACTGACCAAAAAGTTCAGCAACAAAATTTGAATCTCAAACTCCTATACTAAGATGATGTTTAGCAAGTCTATTGTTTAGAACAATCAGTTTAGCTTCCTTTTTGAAAAGAAATGCCAGCCAAGACTGGGGGAAAGGACTTTTTAAGAAAAATAACAGGATAATTCATTCATGGCCTCCCAACAAAATAGTTTTCTGTTTTTTCAATAGAGGCAAATAATGTTCTGGATCAATATTTGGATTTACTCCAATAATTCACTGTTTAGCCAAGAAAGTGACAAATCCACTAAGAATTATTATTTATTTGGAAGTTGGTAGTGTATATAATATAAATCAGCTTCAATTGTCCTTGATCCAGCATAACATACAGCCTCTGTGATTTTTTATTTATTATCCTGAATTCTTTAAACCCATTCAGTTCCAGCAATTTACTTCCAAGGCCTGACCCAGATTACCATTCTCCACCAGATGAATGTTGCTGGATGGCAGATGCAGGTCTTGGGGAAGCAGGGGGTCAGTAAGCTTCAGGCATTAGTGGTGGTAGGTCTTGTTGCTATGAGACACTTTGATTTCCCTGAGGCAAATATCCTGAGCAACTCACTTCTGATCATTAAAGGCCCTCAAAATATTATTTCAGATTATTCTGGAGGATGCTGGCATAAAACTCTGATTAGAAGTAATTGCCACAGGAAATTTACCCTTTCCTGTTTGGCTTCTGCAGCACATGTCAGCTAACATTTATTCTGTAGTTTGCAGCAGCAGAAAAATTAAAAGTGGATCTAAACACATGCATTTAATAGAGACACACATGGCACAGTCAAAGTCTTCAAGATGCTGTGCAGAGATGGAGCTGCTTCCCTAGAGGAGCTTCTGGTCTAGAATTTAAGTAGTGGTCTTTATTTGGTCTTGCCCAGAAGCCCCTGTTGGATCCCAAGTAATTGGTTGCCTGGGTTTAATGAGAGGCCATCCTTAGTAAGCTTGCTTGAGACATGGACTTCAGCAAGAACACACTGTCTGGAGCACTGCAGTGAGCCTGCTCTATTCTGTGTTGGTTGCAAGGCAGAGCAGAAAGCCCAAATTTCTCTGGCCCCTGAAACCTTAAACACATCGATCCACATGTTGGGAAAACAAAACTTTGCATGGTACAGTTCACACAGAGATAACAGCAGAGTTAGGAAGGTTACGGTTTCTCTCCCGCAGGAATTTGGCATTTCAGCCTTTCCAGTCTTCCTGTTTAGAGGAAGACTTACTGGCTTTGAACAAAATTTCCACACTAATGATGCAGCTAATACTGTGCATCTCCACTCATGCAGAGTTTCCTTATTGTTCATGCCACAGTAGATTCTTTCAAGGCTGTCTGTGCTCTGACTGCAGCCTGTGGGCTCTGCAGCTCCACCTGAACAGCACAACCTTCCTATGGCAAGGGACCCAGCCCTGTCTAGCATTTCCCATGCCATAAGCTGTAGCTCCATGGATCCCAAATGCCTTTGGCAAGCCAGGAGAAATGCCTTGTATTCAAAGACCTGCAGTTGGTGGGTTATCTTCTGCCCTGGATGCTACAGGGGTAGTGAAACACCTCCCGGCAGACCTGCCTGCTACCCAACTGCTTCCCATGGATTAGATGAAACAAATAAACTCAAGCCACTGCTGTAACAAGGTGTCTGAAGGCAAACAGGGCTGCCAAACAATTAGTGTCTGAACAATGCCTAATTAGTGCCTTGGGTGCATCATATTACAGAACAAAGCAGAAGATGTCTGTCTGGGTGTTATTTTGGGAGTGTGTGATTCTGGTCTGATTTGAGCTGGTGCATGGCAGGAGGACCCGGGCTGTTGGATGACCATTCCCAGGACACATCTGGGGAGAGACTTTTTCTTGCTCTCATAGCACTGGTGACAGTTCTGGCTCAGGGAGGCAGCTTGTGCTGGCAGGGGAGGGCAGGAGAAGAGTTCTCAGTCTACAAGCAGTGCAATACAGAGAGCTGCAGGTTTTATTCTGAATTAGCTTTGGTAGATAAGATATAGATATCTTATCCATAGATATCTTACCTGTATCTGTAGATAAGGCAGTTTAGTGCAGCCTGTTAGAGATACATTGTAGAACTTAAGACTTTGATACACAGTAAATTATATACGAATAATGTAAAATATCTTGGTTTGTGGGGTAGTCACAAGAAATGAAGCTTCTAATTGACAAGACAAGAAATTTCTTAGCTGAAATCAGGCATTCAAAGCTGACCAAATGTTACCATTAAATTCTAGATCCAAAAATAGACAGAATTTGAATGGGGACTGAAATCCTGCTCAGAAACTGTTGGTAAATCCCAGCAAACCACACTTCTGTGTCGAAAGAAAAACACAGGCATGCATTGGTTGGCTTTGGCAGAGAGGAAACAAATTTGCTTTCCCAAATCTGCTGACATGTTTATCAGGATAACATGAATGAATGCATTGCATTTGCCAATATAGCACACAGTGGCAGCTGAAGATAGAAAAATTATTTGAAAAGAAATTGCAAATTATTTGGCTGCACACAAGGGACTTTCTTTGCCCAGCCTGCACAGTGAATTGTGCTCCTGAGCAGATGAGACCGAGCAGCAAAGCTGACTGCTGACTGTAGCTCTGGGAAAAGAGTGATAGGGGAAGTCTGGGGAGAAACAGGTCACTCAAGCACTGCAGCACCCAGCGGACCCCTCCTGCTGTCTCCAATGCCCTGGACTTCTGCAGAGGCAGAGAGGTCTCTGCCCTTAATGGGTATTTCTATTTTAAAAGCCTGAATTATATTTTCAACCCATTTGCTTTAATTCTTCTGTGGAGTTTTCACTCTGCACTGCCTGGTTGGAACAGAGAACATGCAACAAAAGGACAGGAGTTAATGATGAAAAATACCCTTTGCTTTCAGCTTTTTGTGTTTGCTGGAAAAGAACAGATTTTCTTGGCAAATATCAAGAGGATATTTGTGACTGAGCTTGCTCTAATGAACATGAGCTGTGCTGTGCCTCTAAGGCCTGTTGCACTTTCAGATGATTTCACCACTTTACAATTCAGCTCTTATGATAACATTTAACACACACTTGTTAAACTATCCAGTGCTAAGGCAGCATAAAGTCCAGCAAAGGGCAGCACTGGGCACAATCAGTTTCGAGGTGGAGTCCCTCTTGCAGAGAAAACTCAAGTGAACAACACAAAAGCTGAGGTGCTGTAACTTTTTAAGTCAGGGAGTAGAATTCATTGACAGTGCTAATGTGATTTTAGCAAATTGAGCAAAATAACACATGGAACTGTCTTTCAGTGTTGTGTTGTGTGGGTTTTACTTAGTCAGTTGTTTTAAAAAGCAACCAGCAATTTCTGGGAATGCTGAGTTTTAAAAAAAAAAGGACGGGGAGAGGAACGGGGGAAGAGGGAGAAAAAACTTATCAGGCATTTCTGTAGCTTAATAAAGATGATTAATCTGACTCAGCAAGACTGAACCAAAGACCTTTCACTGACCAGTTGATATTCAGAAACATCTTTGTTCAAACATGGTTTAAAATGACATGAATATTAGACCTATTCTTGAAACCCTGACACATTCAAAGTTCTCGTTGTCCGTACATCTGGGCTTATGGCCAGATCTATTTTAATGTCTTTTAAAAAAAGACTAGTAGAAAAACAGAGAGTCAACACAGCTTTTGGAGGGCTTTAAGGAATGCAGAGCAAAAACCAGTCTGAAATTGAAGTCTCTGGCCCAAAAAACGTTCTGCAGGTGCCCTTTTACCTGCTCATCTGTGTAATTGCATAGTCCTTGGCAGATCTGCTGCTGGCAGGATGAAGGATAGGCTCCCGTCAGGTGTCACTTCACCTGCTGTGAGACACAGGAACTGAATGTGCTCCTCATCCATCAGCATCAGGTACCAAGTGACCCTGAGGAGCAGCAGGCACAGGGACAGGTGGCTGTGATGCTGTAAATGTGATGTGTCACTCACTTTCTACTTCAAGTGGTACCCCCCCCAATCCTTCCCCTGCTCCAGGGGAGCCCTCACTGCACTATGGCAGTGCAGCAGCTTGGCCCAAGTCCAGTCACCACTCAGTGATGCATTTTTGGGTCTGGATTGTGGAAAAGGTAAAACCTACATGGCTGTGGGCAGAAATATCAGTCATTTTTGGGCTTCTGAAGGTGTCCATCCTAGTTTGGGCATGATGAAATTCATTGCTGCTGCAAAACGATGCAGCACCACTGAGCAGGGCCTCTCTCAGCCCATCTGACCCTGTCAAACAGGTCACATTAACTCCTATAATTTGTTGATCGTTCTTTGAAAACCCTTTAAAGATTTTCTTTCACTGTGCCCAGAGTTACAGCTTACAATTTCCAGTAGTTATTGGGAAGGAGAGGACAGATGGACGCAGACAATAGTAGCTCTTGGAAGAGAGACCTGTTATGATGGCACCTGCAGAAACTGATGGAAAGGAGCCCATAAATTGTTTAATGATTGTGGGACTTGATTTAATGTATACAAAAGAAACTGAAAAAATACTAAATATCCTCTATCTTGCCAGTACAGTTCTTTACAGTAAATAACCCCTGTAGAAATGTTTACTTCCTTTATTCCCAGCAGGGCTTCTTGACGAAACGCATCATTTTCAGGAAAATATTTCTGGTTCTCCTCAGGAGCAAGGGGAGAG
This sequence comes from Chamaea fasciata, assembly GCF_029207755.1. Lineage (NCBI taxonomy): Eukaryota > Metazoa > Chordata > Aves > Passeriformes > Sylviidae > Chamaea > Chamaea fasciata. Next base: position 75,050,269 of record NW_027094089.1, read on the forward strand.
TTCACCTGAGCAGCTGAAAATGTCTCTGATCAAAATGGGAAGAAATTCAGAATTCTCATTCCTCATTCAAGCTGTTTTCTGTAAGAATTTTATTCATAGGTGATGGGTGCTATCCAGAGAACCAAATGAGGGCATTCAAGGAAAAGCAGTGTTTTGTTGCCAGTTTATTGTGAGCTATCAAGTCATGTAGTCTGGGATGAAATAACCTCCCACAGCCCTTCCACTTCCTGTGTCTCATGGAAACCTCTTCAGGAATTGTGGATAACTGTGAACTCTTTTTTAAGAGTTTTAAAGAAAGAGCAGCTCCAGGCTCTTTCTTGGTTCTATCTCCCTCCAGATTTCTGTGGAAAAATTGGAAATTGCCAGTGTGTGTGGCTGAGCAGAGCAGGACACCCGCAGCTGAGAAAAGAGAGGATCTGCCCCTGGCCTTGAGGTGGCCAAAATCCTCAGTAGCCCAGAGGAGCAGGAAATTATCCAGCTATAAATCAGCAACCAGATAAAGACACCTGATGAGATGGAGTGAGTGCTTACCTGGAGTTTTATGCAAGCGTTTTCTGCACATGGATCCAGGATGGGGTTGGGCTGTGATGGCTCCAGCACAGTAAACCCCTCTGTGGCAGCAGTCATGCTGGTGGAGCGTGGTCCTAACAAGTCCAGGTGGGCTGAAGTCGTGGGCATTTATGCTGTGAGCTTGATTCTGCCTTTGTCAGGACTGTGCAAGCACTGTGCTGCAGCAGGGATTGCCCCTGCCCAGGAATGAGGAGCTGCTGTACAGGAGCTAAAGAGGTGAAGGTCCTCACAGCATACACCAGGGTGGATCAAGAGCAAAGGAGCAGGCAGGGATCTCGTCAAAGGAGGTGAGTTGTGGTCTGTGTGCACACTACAGCCTGTGCAGAGCTCACTTCTAACACAGACCATAGCAGGAGAGCTGAGAAAGAGGAAAAACTCTGTCTTGTCTCTTCCTAGGCTTTGTGCAGCTGCCTGGTGAAATTCTGCCCTATCCCACCAGTGTATCAGTTAGAGCACAATTAACGACATTTTGAATACTTTTACCTGGCTGGCCCTAGTAAGGGAGCAGCTCAACAAGGAATCAGCTTGTAATTTCAAATTAATGTAAAAATGCACTTTTCTAAATACCATACCACCTAGCCTATTTTCAAACAAAGACAAGCATACATAGGAATATGTGATTGGGAGCTCTAATTAGAAGATAGAACCTTGCATTAAGGCTAGGTGAAAATTGCTGCTCCATTTTCATTCTGTTTGTGGCTGCATTCTGTTACCATCCTGTTTCCAACCTTCTGCAATAAGTGTCTATTTTAATGAAGACTGCTGAGGCTGATGTAAATACCAGAACATCTTGTATGCAGCACACAGAAGTCCCTTTTCCCTTCAGAAGTGCTGTAGTGTTCATTTGCATCATAGATCCATGACCAAGCACACTAAACAGGATGAATGAAAGTGTTTCTAAATGCAATGTTGGATCCATTGTAAAATCCAGGGCATCTCTAGAATCAGCCCAGGTGTATCTGTACCTGGGCCTGTTGGTGTGTTTCTAGATTGCTGTAGAAACACAACCCAAAATGCTCCTTTTTTTCCCCACTGGGATTGCTTGGCAGGGCTTGCAGGCACAAGCTGCAGCAAGCAGGATCATCCAAATGCCTGGGCAGGGCTGGGGTTCCCCTCCCTGCCTGAGGAGACCCTGGGACCAAAGGTTTCTTTGGTGCTTGCTAACACTCAGATGCACCCTCCAGCATTTCATGGCCATGCAGGGAAGCCAAGTGCCTTTGTCTCACCAGTTCCTTTCTGCTGCTGGGGTTTCCTAGCCTGGGAGGAGGTGATCAGGGAGCACAGATACAAAACAGAGGCAAACTTTGTGGCTCGAGCAAAAAAAGAGACCTCTGCAGCTCCAACAGGATTTTGTGTCTTTTTCCCTTCCTCTTGCAGTCTCTTCACCTTCCCTAGCCCTTGTCAGCTATTTGATGCCAAGATCCAAGCAGGGCACATTCCCAGTGATCCTTCCCCTTTTCATCACTGTCAGCAAAAGAAACAAACGTATGTTTTTTCCCCATGGTGTAGAGCTGGTGAACTCTTAAAAGCCTGTTTTCTTCTCTAAGAACTGAGATCCCTGAGGAATCTGCCTCCCTTGCGTCTTTCTAGTGTTGAGGTGGAATTAGTCACATTTTTTTCAAATGACAGCAGTTTCTCAGAAAAAAAAAAAAGAGCAAGTTCTGGACAATTTATAGGCTTATGAAAAAAAAACAACAGTAAATCAGTTTCTAGCTGTTTGGAGTGTGCTCTCTGTTCATCGCACACAAGCAAATTCCATCACCACTAATATGCAAATAAAGATATTTGGCCTCAATCTATCCTACAGGGAGAAAACCCTCAGCAATGCCATGTATCCTACAGCCAAGGCTGGTTGCATGTCAGACCGTATTTTCTTCCCCAGCCAAAGTCCATGCAGGCTAAGAAACCCACAGGATCCCACATATCTGTAGACCAGACCTCTAAAGATGTTTCAGCTCAGTCCTGCCTCAGGTGAGGTTTTTCACAAGTTATTTTTCATATCACAGAAGTGTTGTAATTACAAAACTGTAGTGATGGAAACTGAGCCTCAGCTGGTGGGAGCTGTTTAGTCTGTTGTTAATATACAGCAGGGAGCTCACAGACACTGAAAATGCAGCTTAAACGCCTGTCCTTACCCAGGCATTTTCTGCATACCAAAATTAACTGTGGTCAACAAAGAAACCTTGGATTGGTCGACAGTGAAATCCTTTAAGCAAATGCACAGATGAATCATTGTGCCAGGTCTAGGGAAGGGGGGAAATCTGCATTTAGGATGCATGCTCTCTGCAGGCCCAGAGGACTTGTGAAATCCATGAGCTCCTGCAGATTCCCCCTTGGCAAAGCTGATTTAGGGAGGTGCAAAAGGGGCTGATATTAAATATTGCAGCCTTGACTGGTGACACTATGTGGTTCTCTCCCAGCAGAGCTGTGCTCCATGGTGTGATCCTGAAGGGAGTAGGGAGTGGCATGAAGGCCTGAAAAATTCAAATTAAGGCTGTCCATCTATAGCAATAGCCTGTCTCATGTCTCATGGGTAAGGAAACTTATTCATTTGAGAATAAGATGTCAGGATTGGGAATCTGTGGGTTTGAAAAAGGGCTTTTAACAGGGCTTGGAGAACTGTCATGAAAGACAGTTCAGGAATGAGGCCACTGCAAATGCTCAGCAAAATGCAGGCTGAGAAGGGACTTCTGTCAGCAGACCCTCCTGCAGGACAAAGGGGAGTGGGGAGGGGAAAGTCATTGCAGCAGAGGGTAAAACTGCCTCAGGGACAGGCAGAGATGGCCACAAACTCCTTTGGGCTGGAAAACTGAAGCTAAAAAAGATCTTCAGAGCAGCGGATGCTGGATGTTCCCCAGCAGAAGTGTGGGAAGAAGCTGTCTGCCCCCGGTCCTGTGCCTGTGGCTTGCCAAACACCTCGGCTCTGGCAGCCCCTTATTTCTCCAATGACAGTCAATGGGAGGATAAGACACACGCAGTTCCTGCCACTGGCAGTAAGACAGTAGGCTCCATGAGGTTTATGAACACTCCAGGCAAGAATGACAGAAGTTCTCCTCCTGGAGCAGCTGAGGCAGACATTACCAACTGCAAATAACTCACAGACAACATAAGGCAGCCTCTCTCTCTCCTTCCCTTCCTCTCTCCTCAGCACCTGGCATTGCTTTGGAATCTATCACGGGTTCCCCTCGAGATTTCTACCAATCACCACATTCCATCTTCAATCCTACACCTTTTCAATCCATGGCGAGGGTAAGGGACATCCTCAGTCTCCAGGGATGGGTAACTGGAGAGTGACAGTGCCATTTGATCATTTGATGGCATAAGGTGGGGAGCCCATACTCTGACACCTTCTTCCTGGAGCCCAGCAAGAGGAGGGTTAATAGTTTCAGCCTGGTGTCTTCTCTAGTCATGATCTATGGAAAGGGCAAATCTCAGGTTGCTCAGACTTATGGGCGTCTGCAGCAAGCTGAGGATATTTCTGCAGTGCAACAAAGTGCTGCTGAAACAGGGGATGTAGGGACAAAAGTCTCCAAATGCTGGCAGTGGCACTGAGATTCTTGGGTTTTGGCATCTGACGTCCAAGCTTTTAAGTTACTCTTAGGCCACGGCCGTTATGGCACAGCCACAGCACTGCAAATTGACTTTTCAACACAGGAAAGTTGAGATTTTTCACCTCCTGACCTGCCTCCAAAAACTGGGGTTTTAACTGTACCCTTAAACACTTTGGGACTTCCAGTGTAATCATAAAAGCTGGCAGTAGACCTGACACAACCAGGAAGGAACTGCTTTAGAATATGGCTTAATACTAAATCCTAAACTTTGGGTCTTGAAGGTTCTCCAGAACTGTTTTTTTTCTGTTTCTCTTGCCTCCACATGTTAGCACCTTATGTTGCCTATAAAAGTGCCCAGAGTTGATCCAGATGAGCAGTGGGAATAATGTTTGCATCATCAAACAAAATTTGGAATGGGAAAAAAAACAAAACTGTCTTGCACATGGAAGATCAAGGCCCATTAGCTGAGCTCTAGAAGAGGATATCCCTTTTTAAGGTACAAACCTTCTGAATCTAGTGCAGGGCACTGGTTCCTGACAAAGATAATGCAGTTTTGGAACAGGGCTTTATGGCCCTGAAAATGGGCCATCCTGCCCATGGCAACACCTGAGCTGGAGGGATTGGGATTGACTGGTGCTCTCTGGGGGAGTGCTGTTTGTTGGTCTGGTCCTATGGGAAATGGTGGTAAATCCTTTGGGCTTGCAGCCCTTTCCTACATCCCCTTCTCACCCAGCACTGTGCTGAGGTAGGCTTCTGGCCTGTTCAGAAATTGTATGAGATGCCTGGAACTTAGATACTTGATAAAGTACCATTTGACCTGCCACAGCCTGTTTGCCCTCTCCAGGCTGCTTTGCTGCCTGGAGTCCAGTTTAGGCTACTTCTCACTTTTCAGTCTGGGGGCTTTCTTGTCTCTTCTCAGCCTCATGTGGCTCTTTTCTATTAGGTTGCTACCTGGAAAGGCTCTCCCTGTAGCTCAGCCCGTCCCAGTTCCAGAGAGAACAAACTCCAGTGCCTGAGATGCTGTTTGGGTCTCAGGTTTCTGTTTAATACATGCCTGTGGTTTGTGGCTGTCTGAATGCCTCCAAGGACCCCTTAAAACTAACAATTCCTGCTGCTGACATCAGGCTCCACTGACACTTCCCCCTGCACCTTCAAGTCTGGGCCATGAGCTCCTGCCCTGCCTGACTCTGCTTTGCAGCCAATCTGGCAAACATCAGCACTAGGAACCCCCTTCGATGTGGGACAGAATGCCAGCCCCTGGGAGGGATTCCTTGGATGGAGCGGGCTGATGGGTCTGCTCCAAACCACACCTATTATTCTTGAGGCTCCTCCTGCCATGCTGCCCCTCCAAGGGCATCATTTTGGGACCCTGCCATCTGCTAGTCTGGCAGTGCAAGTGCCCCAAAATTCTGGGGAGTAACCTGATGCACATCTACTGGTAATATTGAATTATTAAAAAATATGAATATCACCCTAATGCCGATATCCAACTATGATGGACAAAAGACTAACAGTTTAAAGTTAGAAAGTGTATGTTTAATTATGACGCCGGGCAGCATGCGGGATAGCTCCCAAACACACGTGCGCTCACAGAAGATCACAGGATCTTTTTTATGTACAGAAGTATTGAATACCCAAAACACAAATGTATATTCATGACTTTAGTACATCCCATTCCCCGCTTCGTATGGTAATTAGCCAAAAGCTGTTAAGCATGCGTGGTTTGTTCTTTGAAATGGGTCGGTGGTCTTTTTTATGGGGCAGGGTCTCAAAATGATGAAGTAAGTGAGTCTTCTTCGCTTTGACTTTTTAACCTTTTAGTGTTGCGTGACAACTGAATCCTGTTTTCCCAGGAGTATTTGATTTATGAATTCATTGTGCTTCTTGAAGCCTATTGATTAGTCAGAATACACAAACATAAATTGACAGGCCTCATGATTTATCAGTTCCTTAAATCCGGCTTCTGCTTATCAAAAGGGAAGTCTATCTGTCTTACTTCAGCAATATCTAGTTAAAGTCTTTAATTCTTCAAAATTAATGTTTCAATATGACCCTGAAATCATCCCGAATGGACAAACAGAGAAATTTTGAGGGAACACTGGTCTTCTCTCCCATCTGTGAAGCTCATTACACATGGCTTTCAGCATCAAACCAGACGTCCCATGAAAAGCTCAGAAAATACCAAATGTCATCTTAGCTGGGGAAGCAGACCCTTGGGCACATCCTCTTGCAGCCAGCCTCCCTAGGAGTCCTCTCTCCCACCAATACGTGGGCTGCAAGGCTGGCTTCAGCAGAAAATGTTCCCTGGAAACTTGTTGCATGAAACCAATAGAACTGTGCCTTTCCATTTCCTACTCCAAGTGGCTATTCTGGGTTTAAAAGCAACTGGAATGTTAGGAATTGTTAGGAGGGGAACAGAAAACAAAGCAGAGGCTCCCTATAAATCTGTCTCAAATATCTTGTCCGTTTCAGCCCTGCTGTCTCCGGCAGAATTAGCAGAGCCACAAAGGTGAGGAGAGGGCCGGATCAGCTTCCAGGCAGAGGACAAGGAGATACACAGAGGCTCTTCTAGAGCAGGGGTGAGCAAGGGAGAACACAGCACATGTCTATAAGTTGCATGGGGCTTAAAGTAAAGAATATTCACAGATAATACCGCATTTTGGAGGCACAGAGAGTCAGAAGTGAACCTTGGTCCCCAGCCAGTGGGTGACACGGCGTTCCCCTTGGAGGCTGACGGCTGTGTCATTAGGGATTTGTGTTGGCTGAGCCCTGCCTGAGGGCACTGCCGAGCAGAGCCTCTCTAACAGGGACAGACTGACAGGGGCACCATTTTCTAGTCAGGGCTGCCTTTTGCCTCAGTCCCTCCCATTGCCCTGATGGAAGACCTAGAACAAAGAGCTAAGCTCAGCCTCTTGCTGCAGAGATGCTCTCCCCAGGGTGCAGGAGAGCTGTGCTGCAAGGCTTGCTGACCTACGGGAGACTGGTCTGGCAAGTAGGAAAGAGAGAGGGGCAGGCCCAAGGTGGTGGCTGAAGGGAACAAGACAGGGAAAAAACAACTGAAGGGGACAGAAACAGGAATAAAAACCTAAGGGCCATTAAACACAGGGAAACCTTGTCTGGCCAAAAAGAAGCAGTTACCCAAATTCAGTGCTTGTCAGGAGATTTGCACAACAGCACTTCTGCAGTGAAGGGACATCATTTGCAAAGAAAATAACTGCTGACCCCACAGAGCCTGTGAACTGCATTGTAGTTTTGTGCGTTTTCCCAGCCAGCTCTTCCAATTGTAAGGAGTGAAGCACCCCAATGTGCTGTTCGGGAGCTGCCTCCTGCAGGAATGCCCTGGTGCCCTCTTCAGTACAGGCAGTAAGTAAGGATATGTCAAGCTAAAATTGAATAAACAAACAAACAAATAAAAAATATGGTCCAGTCTTCACTTGCCAAGTGCTAGAATGTGGGCACTTAGAGTTGTTCCAGGTTGCGGTGGGGCTGGCTTACAAATGTTTGAGTCATTTGCCTGTCTGTATCACAAGGCTTTTCCCATTTTGCAGTTAATTCACAGCAATGTGAGCTCAGATTGACAGCTTTCCTGATGAGTGTCGCTGCCTTTATAAAGAATCAGATTGGTGGAAGGTTTGTCTCTTCTACATTATTTCAAATCAAATAATGTGTTTGTCAATCTTACACAGAGTAAGAATTTTAGTGAGACATTGGAAAGATAAATGATTTAATATTATGTAAAAATACTTTCATTTTCTGGAATAAATTAATGTGATTCTTGCATCACTGTTTATATAAATATTCTTACAATGTATTAAGTTGACCTTGCAATCAATTTGCAACACTGCAATCATAAATCAAGTTTTGAAAAATGGTAAAATAAGAGTTTATTTTTGTAGGACAACTGTTTAAATGAGGGTTTGGACAACAACAATAAAATTGGAGACAATTCCGGAATACTATCCCTGTTTGCAAGAGAGGACCAGCTGCCACATTTGGTGGAGTGAGCCCTTTAAATCACCAGGCATCAGCTCAAGAGGTGGAGGAATTAGGAAGGTGCAGCTGTTCCCAAGTGTCATATAGAAATCTGCTGAATTTTATGATCTTTGATCACCTCAAAGAACCATCTACATAAAAATTTTACATACAGCATCTTTTATATGAACAGGACTTGTATGCACAGGTGAGTACAGGCATGCATACATACATATGGAATAGCATTTTTCCAGTTGTTTTTATAAGCTTCAGACTTGGCATGGTTTTACTGAATCAGCTCCTGTGGGGTTTTACAACAAAATATCTTTACAAAATGTGTTCCTAGAAGATCTTCAACTATTTCCTTTAAAAAAATTTCGTGTCATCTCACACTACTATTACCATTTAGGGGAGGCATATTAAAAATTACCACTATTTATCCTTCAACCAGAGCATTTTCCAAGGCTCAGTGAAGTCAAAAAAGAGACTGTTGGGGACTTGTCAGGGGGCTGTGGTTCAGAGACACGCTTTTCAGTAGCAAGTGGATACCCAGAGACACTAATTCCCAGTACTGTGACAGCCATGAAGCAAATTGTTCATGTTCTTCAGTGTAAAATGCCTTTTCTTTTTCATTCATAGCTTTCCCTTTTTCAAGTTCAAATATTTAGGTCTTGCCTCTGCTCACTAACACATTAAAAAAAAAGTTTGAAATATTTTCCTTTGAAAATAACTTCTGAGTTATGTTTAAGACTCGAGAGATGGGAAGGGATGTATGTGTTCACCATTAAAATAACTCTTAGGGCTTTGTTCCAAGTGTTGCTAATACTAGACTGGCTTGGTGTGGAAGGTGGAAATCCAGCGGGCAGATGGGCCTCTGTGAGAGGTGGTTATTATTTTCTACACTGATGAAAATCCATTCAATTAGCAGGTCATGTGTGCTCTGGACGCTTGAAAAAGCCCCACCAAAGTGGTGAGCATGATGGTACATTTAGTGGCTTTGTCCTGGAGGCATAAACAAGAGAGCCCTAAACTGATCACGTATGTGCATGCAGTGTGGTTACCCCTGAAAATAAACTGGCATGACTCAGGTTTTGAGTGTGGCTGGGTATTAAGAGAGTAATAAGCAGTTGCTGGGAGGCATAATTCTACAGTAGCTTCCACTTAAACCAAGGGAGTTGAACATGGGGGCACACCTCAGTTAGTGGGTAGGAAGTGATGGTGGCTGTCCCACAGAAATAAACAGGCTGGAGCCTGCAGCACCTTGTGTCTGGAGCTGCAGGAGGACAGACACGGCTGAGGGGTCTCCTGATGTGCTTCATGCTTTAGAGCTTGGACCAGGTAATGTACCTGCTCACACAAGAAAGAGCCAATGAGTAAAAAAAAAAAAAAAAGAAAAACCTGAGCAAAGTTATAATATTGGGGGGGTTTTTAATCCTTCCTGGTACTTTCATGTCCGGGGATGGAGGCATGCACACTGATTGCTAACAGCCAAATGCTGAGGCTACAGCAGGATTGCTTGGTGGAAACATCTCAGCTGCAGATACAAAAGTCCATGGAAGGGACCAGGGCTTAATAGATTTAGTGAGGGAGGGAAGGGAAGGGAAGGGAAGGGAAGGGAAGGGAAGGGAAGGGAAGGGAAGGGAAGGGAAGGGAAGGGAAGGGAAGGGAAGGGAAGGGAAGGGAAGGGAAGGGAAGGGAAGGGAAGGGAAGGGAAGGGAAGGGAAGGGAAGGGAAGGGAAGGGAAGGGAAGGGAAGGGAAGGGAAGGGAAGGGAAGGGAAGGGAAGGGAAGGGAAGGGAAGGGAAGGGAAGGGAATAAACCCCAATGGCACTTGCAGAGTTCTGCTGCAGAACTGCAGAAGTTGCAAAAGGAAAACCATTGGGAATGAGAACATAGGGAATGCAGAGCACGCGGCACAGGGTTGACCCCCTTTGAAGCAATCACAAATGGCACTGAAAACATCTGAGAGCAGAGAGGGAACCACTGCAGGGTCAGCAATCTCCACCTGGACAGAGCCAAGGAAACACAAAATAAATGGTCTGGCTTTTCAGGATGCAGCAGTCGGCAGAGAGAAGGACAGTTCTGTGCTGTCACTTGCATTTGCTCCTGTTTGTGTCCCAGAGTGTGGCAGCAGTGGCAAGTTCTGAGACCTCACTGCTCTCTCAGTGCAAAAGCTGCAGCAGACAGCAGGAGGGACAGTGACAGTCATGTCCAGGCCCCAAGAGATTCAGAGCTGTCAGCATCCATGGCCCAAGGAGAAGTTTAAATCCTTTGTAACTCTGGGATTTTTTGTTTTTCAGCAATTCCCTGTGCAGCTCCTGGGGTTCCTCTCTTGGCGGGTGCCATCTGTGAGTGGCTACAGCCACAAGCTTCTGCAGCATGAGAAAAATAGCCCTGAGTAGGTTGGGAAAGCACCTGTAAAGAAAACAACATCATGCTCATAGTAAATAATTCAGATAATACAGATGCCATTTTATTTCAGAAGGCATAGAAAAATGTGACCTTCCTATTTTTATTGAAGTTTTCCTCTGTCACTTTGGGGAAAACTTTTGAAGGGTGAAATAGCATTTATTTTTGTAAATGCAAGAATTACAGACAAGCAATATGCAGAGGGAGTGTGGCACAGTGAGGGCCTGCAGGAGCAGGTGCTGCACCTCAGGAGCTGTGACAAAGGCAGGCTGCCAGTGCTGGGCACAGCCTTGGTCCCTATCTTACTGGGGTCTGTGTGTTCTCCGAGCTCAAAAGGAAGCCCCTTGCAATCACATCTTTCCCTGCTCTGAACAGAGCAGGGACAGCATGACTTCCAGAGGCCCCTACAGACTCAGCTTTTTCCTAAGACTTTCTTCTATGAATTTCTAATTTTATACTTAATGAGCAGACTTCAGAACAAATACAAGCTGTTGTTTCATTTGAACAGAAAAACGAGTTTGTCTGAAACACTTAACAACCTGCTGGAATGAGCTTGCTAATACACAGGGTTTTGCAATTGGTTTTGTAGGGCTCCCATCCTACCAAATCACCTCATTTAGTTATGTGCTACTCTAGCCGGGCTGGGGATTAACCACAGGCTGGGGATTAACCACAGAATTGCTCCTGGGTTGGGTTTCACTTGTCACTTGCCCAGACAGAGAGATGTCTCCAGGTCTGATTGGAGTGTGAAAGAGCACGTTGCGTTTGCAGAGTGCCTTTGTTCATCAATTGTCTTCTCATCCTCGGTGGTTTCCCTTCCTTATGAGCATCCATCTGGTGTGAAATATTAAAAAAAAAAACAAACCCAAACAAACAAACAAACCAACCAAAAAATAATTTAAACACACACACACACACACACACACACACACACACACACACACACACACAAAAAAAAAAAAAAAAAAAAAAAAAAAAAAAAAAAAAAAAACCACAAACCCACCAAAACCCAAAACAACAACTACAACAAAAAAACTTTAAAAAACCTTAAAGAATTAACTCTTGGAAACAATAATTCCTTTTACAGTGTTTCATCTGGTGTATCCAAAGAATTATTTCCTTGCATGTTTTCAAGAAATTTGCTCATTTGGGGTTTCCTGCTGGCACAGTGATCTCCGGGGGGTCACTTTACCTTGCCCTGGTGATGTTGCTGCATAAGTTGCAAGGTTTATTTTTATCACCTGCCCAGATTTTAATTGACTCACTTGCCATTAAAACTGGCCTGTCCTGCAACTACTTTCCTGGCAATATATACACTGTTCAAGCCATTCACCTCTCCCAGACACTTTTGGAAGCAAAGATACCAGCGGGAAAAGGCTGGTAAAACTGGAGGTTTGTCACCACCAGTAGGCTGCAGAAATAATGTCTCAGTACTGACCCCCCTTCTAAGAGCTGCTTTGGAGAACCACCGCAGCACCTGCATTCCAGAGCTCAACTCAATCAGCTGGAAACCACGTCCTGACTGATGGGAAGTGACAGCAACAACAAAGAACCCATTCTTTTTTAACAGTTTTCCTCATTTTTTACATCAAAGAAACAAAGACTAGTAACTTACCATCTGGCAAGATACAGAGATTATTTCTTCTTATGCTTAATTCTCGAAGTGACTGCCATTTTTCTGGAAAGAACCTGAAGTTCACTGCAACTAATATCCTAATAAATATATAATTAATAAAGGAGCTGAACGCCTTAAATTAAATTGAACAAAGGAAAACTGTTACCAAAATTACTGTCAAGCGTACAATTAAAGAAAGAAGAAATCCCATCTTTCTTGGATGTTTCATAAAAAGAAGTTGTACCACAACAAATCTCATTGTTTGTTCCGTACTTAGTGTATCAAGTTTTAGAAACTCAATACAAGGAGTTAAATCATGATGAGAGACCGGTTCAGAGATTAAAACTGTAGCCTAGGAATCAGGAGTTCCTGGTTAAGATCCCACATCAGTTAAAAATTTCTTGTATTACTGCTGGTAAATGACTGGCCAGCAATCAGCCTCTTTTCTAAAAATCATTCGTCCTGAAAAAACCCTGAGCTGGTCAATAGAGCAAAAAATTCACTGGGAGTTAACAGCAGGCTCACCAGCTTTTGGGATATGAACACTAGAGGGTGGCAAAGCTGCACCAAATGAACACCGACTACAGCAATTTCTGGCACTAACATAACATTTATTTATGTAGTCCAGACTGATTCAACAATCACGTGGATTAAGACCATTCCTAACCTTTTTATTCATTCTAATTTGATAAAATTGACTTCAATGGTTAGTGTATCTACTGCAGGTTCTTCTCTGTCCATATGACTGAAGTTAAGATGGGATTCCCTTCCTGAAAGCATCTCTCTAGCACATGGCTGAGACGTCAACTTTCTTTTTTAGTGTATATATGCGTTCCTTATGTTCAAAACAGGCATGGCACTGGAATGAAACCCTCTCTAGAATGTCCTTAATCTGTGTCATCAGGCATGCATTCTAGGCTTGACAGCTCTGAAAAAGAAGCCAAAATTACTACAACTGCAATCCTCAAAAACATTCACTTCCTGTAAACAATAGCAGTGATCCCATCTTGAAATGCCATGACACTGAAGTGAGCATAGAGAATTTTTCACTAAATAGTATAGGACATTAGAAAAGATTCACAAGCATTCAGGATATCTCACGGTACTTGTAAATTAAAATAGAATGTTGATTTATAGCTCAGAAATTAGGTAATGTGGAAAGAATTTCCAGGGCGTACACAGCTACTGTGGAAATGGGACAATGATGCCTTGCACTGGCCACAGAAATCATGAATGCTGTTTAAAAAAAAAAAAAAAAATCCCTGGTCCAAGTGCCAAGTCAGTGAATAATAGTACATAGTGATTTGTGTTTACCCCTCCTTTTTGAAAGTCTACAATACATTACACCTGTAATTTCAGTTCAAACACACACACACACACACAAAAAAAAAAAAAAAAAAAAAAAAAAAAAAAAAAAAAAAAAGGACAGTAACTGAATTCAAATTTTGTGGTTCTATATTTAACAAACTGGGTCGGGGTTTTTGTTGTTGTTTTTGTGGGTTTTTTTGGTTCGGTTTTTTGTTTTTGGTTTTTTTTTGTTTTTTTTTTTTTTGTTTTTTTTTTTTTTTACTATACTGAAAAGAAACTGTTTATAAATTTACTTAGTACAATCACACTTTACCACAGAGACCTCGCAGCTTTCCAGTTTCCTCACTGGTCCCCCCAAGAGCCATCACAGCAAAGCCTCCCCACTGCTCCCCCTGAGTACTCCCAGCAGTCCCATCAGAGCATCCCTTTCATGTCACCTCTCCAGCAGTTCTCACAGCTTCCCACCCTTCACAGCCCTCCCCTGCCACCTCAGGGCTTCCTCTGTCCACTGTCCCCTGTCACCGCAGCACAGACACACCCCTGTCCTGAAAACTCACAAATGGCGCCAGTCAGCACCTGCAGATCCTCAGGAGCTGCAGGAAACAGAAAGATCAGTCAGGAATCTTCCATGGCAGAACAAAGGCAATTGGACTGAGGTGGTCGCCTTGGAGTGGGTTAAGGAACACTCACAAAAGCCTCAAAGACACTACTGCGCTCGACTCAGAATGCAAAAGGGGAGTGGTGAAACATAAATCAGAAGCTGGTTGCAATATCCATGTGCGGGTCTCAGTTATCTGAATAAAATGAGACACAATTGTTGGATTATTGGATGGATGGATGGATGGATGGATGGATGGATGGATGGATGGATGGATGATGGATGGATGCTTCTGTCTGTTCCCATGTGATCTGGACTTGTTGGGTGCTGCGTATTTATCTGTCAAAATTAGTCTGGACCCTTAATTAAGAAATGCTGAGGAAGGGATCATAAACCTAAATTTTAATACCATTGCTGTCATTATGATAAATCAAATTGAATCTTCTTTAATGTCTGTCCTCTTGAAGGTACTGAAATGGACTTTTTTTTTTTTCGTGCTAAATTGGGTATCTAAGGGAAATTCCTTCTGAAAGCAGTACAGAAGACTGGTCCTCAGTCAACAATATGTCAGTGAGAGAACACCTGAGCCATTATTTGCTCAGAATAGAGGAACAAAAGGGGAACAGCCCTTTTAAATTATGTTAATGATCTCTGGTTGATTTCTGGTTGACATTAAGAAGAACCAAACTAGCCAGGATCAGTAAGAAGGTATTGAAGAGTTTAATTCTTTGGTACAGTATTGTGTGGACTTTGGGTTCACTGCGTCCCTGCAAATGGATTGTCCTTCCAGCAAAAGAGGCCCATGTGCAAAATCACCGAACCTCAGAATGGTTTGGGATGGATGGAACATTAAAGATCACCTCCTTGCAATCCCCCTGCCGTGGGCAAGGGACACCTACCACTAGACCAGACTGCTCAAAGCCACATCCAACCTGCCCTTGAACCATTCCAGGGATGAAGCTTCCACCGCTTCTCCGAGGAGCCTGTTCGTGCCTCATCACCTTCTGACCCTGTCCCGGGAGCGGAGGGGCCGGTGCTGCCCCCGGGCCGCGCGGGGGCAACGGACAAACAGAAAAAGGGGAAGTCAGCAAAATTAAACCACAAACGCCAAAGCTTTATGTCCGAAAAGGAGACAGAGGAGTCCTGCAACTTTATTCGAATAAAGGGAGAGAGTCCACTAGGGCACACGCCCGCGGGATTTTCTCTCTCGAGGTTGCGGGGGACGTAGCCTCTGAAATCCTGAACTCCCGGCCGCACGTTTCCCTCTTCCTTTCCCCATTTGGCTGAGGTCACCAGGAAGGTACAGCCTTCCCGAAACGCCTACCGTGTATTCCCCTCTTGAACCTGCTCAGAAACTCAAGTCTGGCAGACCCGTGTCTGTTTCAGGAGTCAGGCTGTCTGGACTGTGCAGCAGACCTGCTGCCCAAAGCCAGCAGAGACATTAAGACCCATTCCAAAGATGTTAACACCCATGCCTTCACCCATCGAATTGTTTGTAAAGACATTAGCACACATCTTCCCTTCTCAAGGACAAAAAGACGAAGGGACAAACGGTCCCGGTGCTGCGGCGGCGGCGGCGGCAGCAGCAGCGACTCTACCGACTCTACCTCTTCTGCTCGTCCTCCTCCTCTCCCGGTCCCCCTCTCCCGTTCCCGGTGTATCTCGCCTTCTGCCGCCCCTTGACCCCGCTCCTCCCGGGGGAGCCGCTCCCTCCTTTCTCCAGGACCCGCCGCGCTCCCGCCCCCGCCCGGCTCTCTCTGTGGCTCCGCCCGGCCCCGGCCGCTGCCGCCTCCTCCTCCTTCTCCGCCTCTCGGTGCCCGCTCCACAGGGGAAGGCCGGCCCGGGGAGGTCGGGGACCCGCCCGGACCCCGGGATGGAGAAGGTAGCGGGTGGGGATCACTGCTCGGGACTTGACTAAGTCAGCTAAAGGTGGCCGGAAGGTCCAGAAGTTACTCTGGAGCGAAGGGGAAGCGCTCGGCCCGTCCTCTGCAACTTCATCAAACAGCTTTGCGCAAGGGGAAATGTCACATTTGAGTGCAAAGGTGACCAGTGACCTGAGTGCGACCGGAGAGGCCTGGAGGTGACAGTGTCATCAGCCCTGAGATCAGACAGCACGGCTAGCGTGGGGGAATAGAGCTGGTGTCATCCGCGGGGACCTTGGTCGTGTCCTGCACACCTTCGGGATGCTTCTATGGCCGTGGGTTTGTTCGGATTTTGAGGGGTTTTGGAAGAAGAGTGTGTTTTGGGGAGTTGTTTGATTTTCTGGCGTTTTTCTAAGAATGTTGGTTTGGGTTTTGCGTTTGTTAAAATGATGTTTCGAAAGCTGTTTGGCTGCAGAGCCCCCGCTAGCCCCGGGCGGGGGGAGCCCCGGAGAGCGGCGCTGGCTGGAGCCGACACTGGGTGGCAGGAGATTCCCGCAAAAGGCTTCTGTCCGGGTCGTTTGTCCCTTCCCAGCCCGTCACCTCCAGCACAGGCTGCGCTGTGCACCCCCTGGGCTTATCCAGGACCTCCTCGTGTCCGTCTGGCCACCCGTGCCCTGGCCCCCCAAGTGCACACTTACCCCACCCCACCCCGTTCACTGCGGCCCCACCGTCATCCGCACAGCCAGGGCTGGGTGTGCAGCTTCGCTCATGGGCGTGCAAGACTGTCCGGGGGCATGCAGGTGTGCTCCCAGGAGTGCATGCATATTCCACAGTCACTCGAGACAATTCTCTGGCCTGACTTAGCGGGTGAGCAGAGGGAGCACATCCCTCCCGCTGTTTGAATAAACTGGGGGATGTCTGTCCGAGGGGGTTTAACGGCTCCAAGAAGTTCTCTGAGCACAGGGACCTTCCATCTGAGAATGTCCCTGCACTGCAGCCTCCCACCAACCTTCTGGTGTTGTGTGAGAGTCCTGCTTTTCCTGCGTCTCCACTATGGATGCAGAGTACTTGACGCAAACGTGAAGCACACGGAGGGACCAGAAGGGATTTTTGTTGAGGTGTAACATGCAGCCCAAGTGCAGGAATGGAGCAGTTGGGGCACTTGTGATGTGAACCTACCAGGAGCTGCCAACACATCCATATCCTGATTTTTTTTTTTAAGAAAATTCGGTCGGTTAGAGTTGCCCATGGCTGTGTTGCCCAATAGTTACCCAGTGTCAGCAGCAAATCTCATGTTCCCTTTTGCAGAGAGGGCACTGGCAGTCACCTTTGACTCCTACTCCCTGGGAACAGCCAGTCTCTGATACTTCCACAAAATCTGATTTTTTTTTGCTTTAACTGACTCTGTGTTTTCTAGGAAGGAGAACCACGCAGCCTGTGACCTGTGACCAGCCACTCTGGGATGTTTGACAATGCACTCTGCTTTCGGGCTCCCAGTAACAGAAGATGGGTGCTGTGGTCATGCAGCAGGTGGCACGAGTTGAAGCCACCTCTGCTGCTACACATCTTTGCAGTCAGCAGGTTGCCTCTGCACGACTGCCTTCCCATAGGATTATGGACATCCAGTGCTGGTGCCTGGAGGAACATTTGTCAACAGGATACAAACATGATTTAGGCTCTTGCCAGATCAAGAGGAACAAATAAATGTGCAATGGGACAAATAAATAGGGAAGGACTCGGGGCTGCACTGCCAGGATAGCCTGAAGTAGTAAAGCACATAAGAAGACCCTCAGGGCAGAGGGCAGAGTGGAGTGCCCAGGCCCTGCTTGAGAGCCTGAGATGATGGCAAAAGAAGGGTGACATTCTATTAGTAAACCAGTAATGACCACCTCTTTGGCATTTCCTGAAAACTACAGTAGGTTGGCTGGTCCCTGGAGGAGCTGTGATGTCAGCAGCCAGAAATCCCGTGGAACCGGTCAGACTGGCAAATGCATGAAAGTCAGCTAATCTGCTGTTTTATCACTCCTCCTCCGCCCCCAAATCCCCATCCACTCAAGGCATCAGATGGAAGATAATTTTCTTGAGCTTCCTTTTTGTGCTCAAACACCTTGGCTGACTTGGTTATTTTCTCTCATTTTTGTTTCATACAAACAGGTTGGCTTCAAAGGCACAGGTGTTATGTGATACATATCTACCAAATAACCAGGGAGAGGTCTTGCTTCACCAGGTGCTCACGGCCTCTGAGTGGTCTGGTCACAGTTTTGCTGCCTCTCCCCACTAACTGGTGTGAGAGTTACTGCTGGGAAAGGACATCAGTTGTTGCTCGCCTTCCCCCTTCTCCTTTATCCCCCAAAGCAGAGGAAAGTGGAGACTTTTGGGCAGCAAGGGCCAATGTGGAGTGGCTTTCCAGGGAATGGAACCTTAGCAGGGACATGGCACCATTCCTCTGAGTGGCTTTTTTAGTGAAAAAGGCAGGTGTCCATGGAAATTGCTTTCTGGACGAAAGCTGACCCAGAGGATGAGGCTCCCATCTTCACCTTACCTGACCCAGTAATTTGACTTTGATCCTCATCATCCTCCACCCTGCAGATTGCTGGATGGGCATGCTGCCAGATGTATTTTCCCTTACCACGTTGGAAACAGTATAAACTTGGAGGCAGGTGGGAGGTGCTGAGCTCTTGCCTTGGCAGCAACTGGGACAACCCACCTCCTCATCCCTGCCATCTTACTGGCGTGAGAAAATAGGAGCAGGTTGAATGGAGCTCCTCACAAGGGTTCCTATTCTTAGACACCCAGGGAGTTTCAGGGATCCATGGAGGGAAGGAAGCTGTAGTCCTCCTCACTGGCATGTGCCAGGGGCATGCACTGAGCCAAGGACCAGCTGGGCGTCACCTCTGTCCCTGGCAGGGAGATGTGCATCCAGGTCTGCACCAGACACCCAGGGAGGAAGTTCTCAAAAAACCGTCCAGGGTAAAGGATCATGTGTGTTGAACCCCAGAGAAACCACATGGGGTCTTTCTGTGTGGTGGCCTGCTCTTCAGGTCCCTCGTGGGGAAAAAATCCAGGCTGGGGTAGTAACTGGGACAAACACAAAAGGCTGAGGAAGCTGTGCTGTAAGACACATCAGGGTGTTTATCATGGTAATGTAAAGAAGGGTCAGCAGGCCATGCACATGAATGTTTGCATATGTATGTGAGAGCATTGTTGTTTCATTTTGATGTAGAACCACAGCAATGATATCCAGCTGGAATAAATTGCTCCAGAATTCAGGCACTTGTATGCTGCAGTAGTACCAGCATGGGCATGGTGGAGGGAGGCAAGTTGCTACACCTGAGAGCAAAAGCATGTGAATTAAATGGAATCAATTTATGCAGGCACCTCTGGAGCACAGCAAAGCAGCTACAGAAACCACCTGCAGAAACCCCTGTGCTGAGTGCTGGGGAAATCCAGGGGAAGCACTGCAGCTGCAGGTGAGGTTCTGCACAGACTCTACTGCAACATGACAACACAGAATGGTCTGGGCTGTGCAGAGCCATGGTGGGAACAGGAGATGGGTGGGAAGCAGGATGCACTGCCAGTGCCTCACCTACTCACCAAAACATGCTGTGCCAGATGGGGAGGCACCAGGAGAGGCTTCAATCTACCCCGGCTATAATTAGCCAGGAGGTGAATGCAACCACACAAACAAGGCTGCAGGAGCTCTGTGTAACCTGGACATGATGGGGTCCTGATGGCACTGCCTGTGCCAGGAACAGGAGGGGTTGGAGGGACATGGGCGCAGGAGCCAGTGGGACTTGGCCTGAGGGAGTCCAGCACTCTGGCAAGTGCAAATCCACAGTTCCTGCAGTTCCATGTCATGGTGTACATCTCTGCCAGGGGCCATCCACGGCAGCTGGCTGTGACCCTGCTCCCTCTACAACCCTACATCAGAGTAAAGCAGTGTCCTGGGTTAAAGTATATCCTATCACCTTCTTCATGAACTGTTGAAACCAGGTGAGGCAGTGCTCCCTGCCTTCTCCACTCTGGATTATCTTCTGTTAATGGGCCCATCAGCACCTTGCCACACGACTCACAGATAACCCCCTCCTGGGCTACCTCCTGTTAATGGGCCCATCAGGCCTTACCACATGACTCACCATCCCATTGTGGGATGCTCTGCCCAGAGGGAGGAACCAAGCATTCCAGCCTGGATATGAGCCGAGACCCTGAACACCCAGAGCAGCGCTTACTTACTGGACTCCCAGAGGACAAGAGCTACTGCTGGATCTTCAGACCCATTATTTCTACAGGATCACCGCTTCAATAGAACCACTCTGCTTGAACTGCTACCACCATAGGGTGTCAGGTTGTATTCTGTCTTTGTCAGTGTTCTTGTACTACTGCATTTATTTATTTCTTTTAATTTTTTCCCTATAAAATTATAATTCTGACTTACGATCTCCCACTGGTTTGATTTCAAACTAGTACAAGCAGGTTCCCACTGCCTTTGCCCTTCACGTCAGGGAGAAGTGGAAGGAAAGCACTACAGCTCAAAACATAGCCATGCTGGTTGTCCATCCATGTGGCAGTGACTTGCCAACAGCAGGAAGTTCAAAATGTGCTCATTGGGTTGGTACAAGCTAGCCAGCAAACAGTAATAAATTCCCCCGAGCAGCCATAAATCACCAAACTGCATCACTGGAAGACATGTCAGAGAAAGCATGTAGGATAATAAACTGGTCATGTGGGACCTACCTAATCCATAGAGGCATAAGGCCAAGTATCTGTTGGCTGGGCCTGTTTCTCAGGTCTTGGTGCAGCCTCTGAGCAGTTCTTGGGCTCTGGGAATCAGCTGAAGCACAAGACTCTGCAGACTGGCACCACTTTGGGCCACTCTGGGTTTGTTACTTGCCCTTCTGACCTTTCACTTGCAGATTGGTGACGTATCTTGCCTCAGGAGCTGGCAGAGGAGCAAGAGCACTTCTCAGGGTTTTCTCTCCTTGGTGGCTGGATGTGGGGCAGCAGGGACATTTGAGGATGCTGGCTTACCCTGCCAAGGCAGCACCCCCTTGTCAGATGCACAAGTCCATGCAGCATGGGCACACAGCAGTGACAGAGTTCAGATACCACTTGCACATTTTTTCACTCACAGGACCCTCCAGCCCAGGCTAGTACCTCTTGGCACTGGAACGTTTTTCCTCTCATATAGCCTGTTTGAGAAAAATCACTTCACATGTTTATTAGTTTGCTTTTCTTACATATGCCTATATGGCTTAGCCAAACAGTTCATCTTTCTGGCTTGTGCAAGCCCTTCCAGGGGGCTTATTCCTCTTCTCTGTGAGTTGATGTTTAACCAAGTTAAGCATTATTTTTTTACAATCTTTCTGCATTGGCACTGTTGCCCTTGAGCCTTCCTTCTCCTCCTGATGTTTTTCAAGTCTGTCAGCATCCTCCTTAACTTTCCCTGCCATAAGCACAGGCATTTTATAGTGACGCTATGCTTCATGTCCATCCTGTTTGACTTGCACAAATTTTCAGATCACCTCTGGTCTTCTGTACACGTTGCAATATGGGTTGAAAGAGGAAAGTTCTACTAGAGAACACTCCGGTGCATTCTCTACTTTTCACATATGATCTTTAAGTTGTCCCTGAAGCTGTAGAAACACAAAGTCTTGCTTTTCTTTGAGTGCAAAGACGACAGGACAGGTGGAGGGGACAGAAAATGGGAAGGGAAGATATGCCCTGCTGTGCTGCACAGGAGCAATCAGACCAGCATAGTGCAAAACTACTGCATGTCAGATTTGCTCTCTCCGAACTGCAAAAAGAACAGCACTCTTTCAAGAATACACAGCTTTGCTGTAGTTTTTTCCTCCCTAGGATTACAAAATCTGCTCCCGGGCCCCCAGGCAAGAGTCTCTGCTGCAAAGGCAAAGGCTTGCTCTGGTGGGATGCTCTCAAAGCAGGAGAGCTTTCAGAGTGCTGTAACCTTCCAAAGGAAGGGTGAGCCCACCTCTTCACAGCTTGGTTATGCATTTTATCCTGCCTCCTACAAATATAACTTCGGTCCATAAAATCGGTGTGTGAAATAAGGTTAGTCACAGGACTTCCTGGCAGCAGCTCATAAACAAGATTTCCTCACTTCCCTCTTATGAAAGCTCATCTCTCCCCTGCTGCACTGACTTCTTTGTTTCCCTCTTCTCCCATTTATCCCCTGACTCCCATTAGTATCTCAGTCTAGTAAACGTTTTGCCCCGTGCCAGCCTCGTCAAACACAGCAGGAACATCAGACTCTGGAGCGCACTCTTAACACATCTCCTGGGGATGGATCCTTTTGCACTTTCTGGTAGGTTATTTTGCTACCGTTCCTCATTCACACATTGAGCAAGGGGGAACCAGTGGCCCAAGTACTCAGCAGCTCGTTAGCAGTGAAAGGTAATAGGGTCTGTGAAGCTTCCTCTTCCCTTCATCCCTTTCTCACCCATACCCTCCCCCTACTTTTTTACCTTTGTAGTGGCAGTTTCCTGGGATGAGTTTGCTGTTCCACATCTGGTAGTTGAGGGTGGTATTTAACTAGATCTCACAATTATTTATGTTTCTCTGAAAAATACACCCTTTTTCCTGGATGCAAAGGTGGCCAAGCACTAGCACACATGAAGGATTCACCCCCCCCACCCCCCCATTGTGTGTTTTATAGATGCAGCCTTCTAGCACACAGGTCACGCTGTCACCATCATGGCATTTACAGTCCCACCAGTAGCCTTGCTGTCCTTGATCCACATGTTTACATCTGACTTCCTCATCAGCACAAGGGATAAGTGTACGTAGCAGTTGGACCAGATAGAGGAGAGTTCCAAAAGCAGTCAGGGGAGATGTGTACTCATGAGTCATCTGCTCTTTGGTTGCTCTTAGCCGGCAACACAGTGACTCTGTTGTGGAAATTTCCCTTCCTTACTGCAGCCTCCGTCATTGAACACACTGCACTTAGATACACACACTCACCAAGCTGGTGCCTTGATGTCACCAATTCACCCAAACCCTGGCCCTTGCCCAGAGTTTTATTTTACCTATCAGGCTCCGCCTTTACCAGTCTGATTGCAGGTCTGGGACTAAGACCTGTCAACTTATTGTCACCCCATTTGCCCCCTGGCTAGTCACACCTGTGAATGGCAGCTGGGTTGGTTTGCCGAATTGCTTGAGGGTTCATTTCCTGGAAAAAAGAATGGTGAAGCCAGGAAAATTTTCAGATCACCCTATTTACATATTCAAACAGAAATGAAAACCTAGCAGAATTTTCTGCTACCCCTGTGTTTCCTTTTCCTCTCTGTCATCCTTTTACCCTGTCTTGGTGTAAAATTCACAAAGCTCTCAACTCCTCATCCTCCCAAACTCAGATTGCCCCCCTCCTCCTTACTGTCTTTGCTGAAGTATTGAGCATCTCCTAATTTTTTTTCACCCAAGAGCCACCATCTGTGACATCTAGCAGTTCACACAAAGCTGCGTGCTTGCTGTTCGTGAGTGACAGCCCAACTGGGACACAGATGTTGAGTCTCATTTCCCACAATCCGGTGGCTTTTGGACATTTTTCCGAGAGATTTGTTCCATTCTCTCCTCTAGTTCAAGCTCCTTTTTAACAAACAACTCAACTGAGTATGTCTCTTATGCAAATAGAAATTTCCCTTTGAAGCTCTTAGTGAAGGCCATGTTTGTCACTTAGTGCTCTGAAGGGAATTTGGGTGAATTGGACTGGAGACAAAAATCCCTCTGTTCCCTCTCCTAGGAAGGTATCACATTCCTGCATTTCATGTGTATTTCTGCTCTAAGAAGCTCAGTAAAGTGGTACTATCAGACTCTCTCTTCACATTGGTTCACATTGGCTCAACCACACACGATTCATTTATGTAAAAGACTTCTTGCCATCATTACTAAGTTCCAACTTGGAGGTTCAGGTGAGTTTCCATGACCCAAACTGTGGTCTTTCCCCTGCTAAGACACCATCAGTAAAAGCAAAGGATATGCATGACAAATGCAGCACTTGGATGCACTGGCTGTCACTGTCACTGCCTCGTTTGGTCTCAGACCAATGTTGTCTCACAGTGCTGCCTCTCCAGGGATATGGGAGTGGAAAGCAAAAAAGAGAGGAATCCATTTAATAT
The DNA here is from genome assembly GCF_029207755.1 of Chamaea fasciata. Classification (NCBI taxonomy): domain Eukaryota; kingdom Metazoa; phylum Chordata; class Aves; order Passeriformes; family Sylviidae; genus Chamaea; species Chamaea fasciata. Next base: position 75,074,285 of record NW_027094089.1, read on the forward strand.
CCCAGTTTGTCCGGGCAGAACTTGTGGGTAGAGGCAAAGGCAACGTGTCTCTGCCTATTCTGATCACTCCTCAGAGTGAACTGAATGTAAACTGAGAGCCATCAAATACATGTCTCCCTAAAAGGTTTCCAGGGACAAACGCTCTTCCACAGCCACATCCCACTGCTTTCTTCCTCTGTCTGCAGTGGGGCAACTTGGAAGAAACTGTGGGCTGGGGTGATGAGCACACAGCTGCATGGAAGGGACTGTGGTGCCACCGTTTCTTCCTAGCAACCAGCGTCACTGCAGGGGCAATGGATTTCTGAGCCGTATTCCTCCAAGGGAACCATGAAGTTATTTCTAGCTTTGACCAAAGTTTTCTCTTCTGAGTGTCCCCGTTTGTGCTCCCCACTGTGCCGTGACCGCTCCATCAGCCTGTTTTCAGCAGGTACTGATAGCTGTGATGTGCCAGGAGCCCTTGGCAGGCTGCCCGTGCATTTTGTGAGCCCTGTTGCCATGATACTGTACGCAGAGCAGATGTTTATTTCAATAGAGATGGCTTTGATTCCCTTTCAACTCTTCTCTCGAGCTGCCATCGTGTGTGAATACCTCTTCCCAGGAGCCAAGCCCTCTGTCAGGGCTCAACAGGCAGGCGTTGTGGCTGCAGCCAGTGAGGAGGGCAGCAAGCTTGAGAGGCAAGTGGCAGAGAAGCACGAAGCAAGCTGATGGCCCTGGCCTCTCAGGAAGGATGGCTGAAGCTCTGGGGACAGGGACTGAGGATGTGTGTCTGCATTCACGTGTTTGTGCATACAAACACACGTGTGTGTGTGTGTGTGTGTGTGTGTGTGTGTGTGTGTGTGTGTGTGTGTTCGTGTGGTTCTGTTTTGGTACTGGAAGCTTGGCAAAGCTGGGCAAAAGCAGTCTCCTCACAGCTAATGCTCCCTAGCACTTCATTTTCCTCTTTTCTCCCTCCCAGTTGCCTCCTTCAGATCATCGCTGCCTTGCTGCATACGTGGACCAGCTTAGCTGGAGGCTGAAGTGAAGAGACAATCTTCTTAAGAGCAATAGAAACCAGGCACCAAAAAATATTGAAGATGTGATAGGAAAGGTAAGGAGATCCCTTCCTTTAGTACAGTAATTCCATGTGAGAATTATCAAGAAGAGATAATTACTGATCTCTGAATTTTTTTTCTTCTCCTTTACCCTTTCCTTCCCTACTTTTTTTTTTTTTCAGTTGGTATGTTTTAAAAATTACCTCTTTTTTTTTTTCCTCTTTCCTCTGTTTTCTTTAACCCAACTTGTCTGTCTTTCTCTCCACCCTTTTCTTGGTGCTGGCAGAGCAACATGCCCTCACAAATATCCTGCCCAGAGTTCTGCCCAGGGCTATCAGCCTCTTTGGAAGGGGTGCCTTGTTAGTGTGGAAATTCCACCAGAACCAGCTTCTTGCTGTTCCCTTATATAGAAATGTTTTTAATTCTATAAATACTGTATGCATTTTACTAAAAAAAAAAAAATAGGGAAAAAAAGGTTGGACTAGCTATGAAAAGACACTGTGCAGTTGGGGCTGGTGCTTTGTTTGCCCACTGGCAGGGCCTCTCACTTCCTTCACCCTTTCCACTGTTGTGAGCAAACTATTTTTGGTATTCCAAGAGCGCAAGCTTTGCTGAAATTCTGGTTTCCTGCTTTGGGGGGGAAATTAGAGCAGGGAAGAGTTATTTAGAATTACAAAATATATTTGCAACTGGGGAAGAATATATGAGAACAATAAACTGAGAACATTGTTTCATGATATTAAACTACTGAATTGGATACAATTACCTATAAACTGTGTAACTACATTGTGTAACAATTGTACCTACATATATGTGTGTCTCTGTGTGTGTGTATATTTAGGGATGTGTGTTTTAGAGATGGAAGTGTAAATAGAGTATATTTGTAATAAAGTGATCAGAAAAAAACCCAGTAGCTACATCTCACTTCCCTTGCAATCTTGGAAGCACAGAAGTAGCTACATCTCACTTCCCTTGCAATCTTGGAAGCACAGAAGTATCCTACAGATCATCTTTAAGCCAAATATTGTAGTGAAATAAAAAATTAACTGGCACAAGGGTATTTGTGAAGGTGAAAAAATTGCCCTTGAACTTGTGAACTTATGATTAAATATATCATAATCCTTAGGAACATAGTGACTCACCATTCACCAGACTGGTACAATACACACACACTATCAGTTTAGTGATAAAGACCTCATAAAGAAAACTCACAGATTTTTTTTTTTTCTCTGTTATGGAAAATCAAAGATGTCAATGCAATATTCCTGTGCTACAGACTCATCTAGAACCGTGGGCACTGTGTCTACTGGTCCTGTTAGCAAGTGGCTCTGCCTATCATTACAGGGCAGTTCCTCCCACCTCAGCTGAGTACTTTGGCCAAATTTTAACCCTCCAGGCTGAAACTTCTGCATGGAACAGGCCAATAATGCAAGAACAAAGCCCATCCACTACAGTAGGTCATCTCTGACTGGAGCCAGTGGAAGGGGCTGGGGAAGTGGATGAGAATGGAGTGAGCAGGGCAGTGCTTGCCTGAGGGGATTTGCAGCTCACCTAATTCCTCAGCCAGAGGTGCTAGTTTTATAAAGAGTATTTCCCAGTGTCAGGGTTTTGGTTTTTTTTCCTTCCATGAAACTGTCCAGTCACTTTTGGCCTGTAGCAAATAGTTCACCAGCTTAATTATACCCTGTGTGAAGAAGTGCCTTCTTTTGTTTGTTTTGAACTTGGCATCTGCTTGTTTGATTTAATGATCTTTAGTCTTTGCATTGAAGGATATGGTGAACCAGCATCCCTCACCCATCTCTTCCATCCTAGGTATTTACCTCAGCCTGATTATTTTCCTTAAAAGTACAGGAAGTGTCAATTAAAAAATAGTTCAGACCTTTCTAAGAGGAAGATTGCAAGAAGATGTATCATTTTGCTCTGCTAAGAAATATCATTTTGCTCCCTTTGCTTCTGAGGGAGGACATGGAGCATCATAATTTTGTCAAGCATGTGCCATTGTTGTCTCCTGGAGAAAATGCATGGTTTTGCTGTATTACATGAAAATCTCCAGTTTTTAACACTTAGTTGGGACAGGTATATTTTTGCAGCTGAATTATCTAAATAATCCATTAGTACTGCAGGAGCTCCTTGCACCTGGTCTCCTACAGAACAACTGAGCTGCCTCCTCTGGGGATACGCAGGGCTGTAGAAGCTACAAGGAAGGTGGGATATGGAGATTACTAGAGAATGAGGGGAGACAAGATGTATTCTGGGTGTGGGAATGAAGGTGGTGAGCAGAAGCGAATGTACTACGGTACAGTTTCTAGTTCAGCTGCAAGGCTCTATAATTGTAAATTATTTATTAGATACAGAGACATCAAAGCTGTAATAAGGCATTGACAAGGACTACATTTGTCTCCCATGTTAGTGAGTATCAGCAGCTTCTAGTGGCAGCACTGGAAATTCTGAAGGTCCTAAATAAGTAGCCTTGAAGACAAAATGATTTCCGTGATGTCCATGAATCAGAGACTGATTTATGTCAAAGAATTGAGAAACTATGTGCTTACAAAATCATTTTAATTCTTCCTTTGACATCCCTCATGTTCTCATTAATAAAATAAATATGTGGTTCTTTTTTCCCCCAATTCCAGTTAACTTTTAACCTCCACAACATCTTTGGCAAGGTGTTTCAGACTTTAAAACATGAAAGGTATTCAAAGTTACTGGTTTGGGATGCTGTATTCCACTTTTATGGGATAACCCTTTAGCTGTGCTGCTTGAGAGGCACTAGGCAAGAGAATTGTGGCTGCCTCTAAATGCATCGCATGGGATTATCACCACAAGCCCAGGTCAGTGCAACACCAGCCAGCTGATCTTTGCAAAAGCACTGAAGTGTTTGGAATACCCAGATCCATCCTGATACACAGAAACTGGGCATCATATTTTCTAGAGGGATGTGTAAGTTTGCATCAGCTCTGCTAGAACCAGATCAGACACCTGTTCCCACCCCCACGACATCACTGTGAAGAGTCCTTGGAGTCTGTAAAATGCAGTATTTTTCTGCTTAGCACTCTAATTAATTTCATTTTATTCATTTATATTCAAAAGTTCAAAAGACATTTCTACCACTTTTTGTGGTAGGTCTAAAGCAACTAACATGGCGCAGGCACTCTGCAAAAGCTCTGTGATTTTGATAGCTCCCTGCAGTCTTCTGATGTAAAAATAATTATATTTTCACACCAGCAACACAAAAATAGTAGTTAAAAAACATGAAACAGTTGAAGGTCTGACTTGGGTCACATCACTACTGTGACTGTCTGGGAGCTGTCCTAAGTGAATTATAGACACATTTTAGAGTCTTGGAAAACAGCAGCACCAGGTATTTAAAGGGCAGGCTGGGAGGGAGCAGGAAAGATCTTTCATAGCGCAATATCAGCAACTGACCACCTGTCTTTCTTAATGCACAAACTAGAATTTGCTAATTACAGAGGGGAATACAATATTACAGCCCTTTTCTTAGATGTTATGGTGCCAGACTACCTCACTTCACAGCCTGGCTCAATGATTCAGCCATTGCATGACCAGCTGCTTACTTAAGATTCTCTGACAGATTTTCCTCCCTGGTTTTGTTCACCATGTCATTCCCGGGCTTTCTGACCTGCCTTTTCACAGGATGTTTTCCTTTGTGTTTTTGTCACTGCACTTTTCTTTTGATCAACCTGCCATGCATGGGAGGCAGCTACAGATATAATTGCTGGGGAGAACACCTTACCACATGCTTCACAGTTGTCCTGCAAGAGGAGTAGAATTATCTTAAATAAGTCTACTACAATCCCTTTCATGTTATATTAAGCTGCATGCAAGTCAGAAAGGCATAAAAGGCCAAAAGTCTCAGTATATGGCCCCAAAATAGGAAGAATGGATTGACAATTAGTATTCTCTGGTGCAAAGTAAACAGGGAGAAAATATGTATAACAACAAGACAAGGCTGAGATAAACAGTTAGCAGGAATTTGGAGAGAAAAATCAAGGTAATATATGGATAGAAAGAGAAAAGCAAAGCCTCAGAACCAAAGAGGAGCAGCAGGTCTGCAATGCAGCAGGAGCATGAAATAAAAATCATCCTATTTCATTTGTCAGGATTCTTTTATGGCTCATTTTGTAAAGATTATTAAAAGGTAGAAGGAGAGGTGATTTAAGTATATTTGAGCAGAATGAATCAGGCAGGATTCAGAAGTACCATGAGTGAATATTCATTCATTTATTTGCTGAACCACTGTACATAATTAAGAAACTTTTTGTCAGTAGAAATCCCCATTTCTTCACGGAGGTTTATTAATGGAAAACATTTTTTAATTTAGGTATATGGTATCAACTTTCAGAAAATACTTACATTAAACATTCCACACATTAAAATTAACTCCAGGTAGGCCCATAAGTAACTTAGCTGTATAACTATCACACAGAAGCCTTTTAAAGTCATGCTATTTAAAAAAAAAAAAAAAAAAAAAGTCCAGAAGAAAGTAAATATTTTAGTAACAGTAAAAGCTTAACAAACTGACAAGTTGGAAAAAAAAATATTCCACCACGATCCACAAGCCCGTCCTTAACAAACATTACTGTTTGTTTTTTGGTTCAAACCACAGTGAGTTAAGGATGGAAAGACTGCCTAACTTTGAAAGTCTTGTCTTCAGCCTGTTTTAACACAACTTTACCTTAAACAGAGGTGTTTTGTATTCCTCGCCACAGTGCAACATTCCTCTGAGTCCTGAGGGAGGGAGACTGCCTGCTGTCACATCCTTTCTGAAGGGACCCACCCTCTCAGCAGGATAGCTGTGGTATGGCCAGCAATCCAACACCTCCAGCTTACCTTACTTTTTCTTGGCTTTTAGACCTAGAAACCTATGAATTTCAGGGAAGCCCTCACATACCCATGAGGATATTTGTGATGGATCCATGTAATTTCTATACTCACATTTAAAGGGCTGCTGGGAAGACCAGTGCCATAAAAAAATGCCAATTTTTGAGATTTACTTTAGTAACTGGCAAAACTTACATGTATAGGAACGTGAATCACACACACTAATGTGTGACTCATGCATGAATGGAAAAAAGTCACTTCAAAATGCTGTTATTTTCCCCTCTCCAGGCCCTGGTAGAATGCTGGGGGCAGCCCGCCTCACCAGGAAAGCAGGTGGTGGTGAGGGACAGAGGTATGTGTTGGGACAGCCCTGCAGCAGCCCCTGCAGCTGGGCAGAGCAGGCCAAGGAGGGGGGAACCCTCCTGGTGACCCAAGAGAAGAGCCAGCCACCCTGAACTGGGAGCTGAACCTCCAAAGACGAAGTGGACCTGCCCTCATCACTTCCATCACAGCAGGCTGCCAGGAGCACCCCTGAGACAAGAAGACATCACCACTTTTGTCACAAAAGTAAGTAAACCCCATCAAATATTCTCTCAGTTATTTGTATCCTGTTGCTACCCTGTGTGTCCGGGGCACAGGAGCCAGAGGTCCAGGAGTGATGGGGTGTTGGCAGTGGGGCCAGGGACTGTGCAGGAGGGACCCCATGACAGCATCCAAGAGGTCGGCATTGCCACTGGCGAGGCCACACCTCCAGTGCTGGGTCCGGTTCTGGGCCCCTCAGCTCAGAAAGGACATTGAGGTGCTGGACCGGGTCCAGAGAACAGCAACAGAAGTGGGTGAAGCATCTGGAGCACAGGTCTGATGAGGAATTTTGGAGGGAGCTGGGGGTGTTTGGCCTGGAGAAAGGACACTCAGGGAGGACCTTGTCTGTCTGCACAACTCCCCGACAGGAGGCTGTAGCCGGGTGGGGTCGGGCTCTTCTCCCAGGAAACCTGCGACAGGACAAGGGAGGTTTAGGTTGAACATGAGAAAGAATTTCTTCACAGCAAGGGTGATTTAAACATTGGAACAGGAAGCCCGGGGAGGTAGCGGAGTCACGGTTCCTGGAGGTTTTTAAGGAAAGATTGAACGTGGCACTCGGTGCCCTGGTCTGGGTGACAAGCTGGTGTTGGGCCATAGGTTGGACTCGATGACCTCAGAGGTCTTTTCCAACCTATTTGACGGTGATCCTGTGACAGCGCGGGCGGCCGCAGCCCCGAGCCCGGGCCGTGCGGACCCCAGGGGGTCTCCGCGGCCCCTCCCTCCGCCGTGCCCCGGCCCCGGCCCGCCCGAGGGGCGGGTGCCGTGACGCCCGGGCCGTGCGGCGGCCCCGCCCCAGCCCAGACGGAAGCAGCCGCCGCACCGCCGCCGCCGCCTGCAGCCGGGGCCCGACATGGCGCTCTGAGCCAGCCCCGGCCGCGCCGAGAGCCGCCACCCCGGGGAGCCCCGAGCAGCCGCCCCCGCGCCGGGACGGGGGAGCGGGGCATGGGCAGGGCCGCTGCGGGGAGCCCGGCGGGCAGGGGACAGCGGCGCTAGCGACCCCCGCCCGCCCTTCGCGCAGCGCGGCCCCGCGGCCGCGAGGTGAGGAGCCGGCGGCGGGCGGGGGCCGGCGGGCAGGGCGGGGAGGGAAGGAGGGAGCGCGGCCCGCGCTGAAGCCGCCGCCTCCCCGCCGCTTTGTCCTTCCAGGCCCCGCCGCCGCCGCCGCCCAGGAGAAAGAGGCCGAGATCGGGGAGCAGCGGGCGGCGCGCGCCCGGCCGCCGCAGCCCGCCATGGCCCACTCGCCCGTGGCGGTGCAAGTGCCCGGCATGCAGGTGAGCTCCACACCGGGCCCAAAATGGAGGCCCCGGGCCCGGGCCCGGCTCCGGAAGCGGCGCTTGCGGCCCGCACCGGGCGGAGCCGAGGCGCGGGGGGCCGCGGGCGGGCGAAGCGGAGCGGGGCCGCGGGGAGGCCGCGGGCAGGCTGGAGGGAGGCCGGGCCGGCCGCCTCGCCGGGGGAGCGAGGGAGGCAGGGAGGGGAGCAGGGGCTGCTGCGAGGTAACGGCAGGCTTCGGGGGCCGCATACCTGCGCCCCGGCGGGGGAGAAGGGATTCCCCTCCCTGCCCCCTTTGTTCAGGGGTGGCCGCTCCGCATCCAGGAGCACGTCAGAGCCTCTAAAACTGATTAAAGGCGAAATGAAGTTAATCGCAGGGTGTGTGGGTGGGCTGTAAATGACATACCAGGCGCCCTGGCAGGCGGACCTGCTGCAGGACTTCCCCACCGCCCTGGCGCTGGGCCTGTAGTGCAGCTTCCCGGAGGACCTTGGGAGTCATGGAAAGGTGGTGTCTGCCAGGTCTGGTGGGCACAGAGCACTGGGGAACATAGTCTGTCAGAAACCTGCACCTCCCCTGGCCTGGGAATGAGGCCTAGTGTCGTTTTTGTACGTTTGTGTTACGTTGCTTAGAAAACAAACAAGTTGGTATGTTACTGACTTTCATAGGAAAGGTGGAATACCTCTGACTCTTCATTCTTACTCCACTGGACAATCTAATACAAATTTGGCCACAGGTCTTTATCAATATAAAGTAGTTGAGAACCCAGCTCATTTCAGTGTTGATTTTTGCTTCTCAGACACTGGCAGCCCCGTCACTGTTTGGAGTATTGTCTTTACTTCTGGGATATTCATATCTCTATAATATTTCACTTATAGGTTTTTTTTCTTCAAATAATATAGAAGCATTTGTGGGACATCTCTTCCTATGTGAGAGATACAGTTCAGGAAGCTTCAGAACAGAAAGTTAATATATCTCTTGGTCAGGTAACTTCATGACTTCTAGAAAGTGTAGATTTGATGTGTAAGCAGTATTTATGTATTAATTTATGCCAGTTACAGTGCTGTGGTTTATTTTACCTTTCTCATTTCTAATAATTTCTTGGCTTTCTGAAATCTGTTAAATTATGGTCATTTGCTGACTTTCCATAAGAGGACACGAGCCGCATCTTCTCAGCCTGCTTATTCCATTGTGTCAGAGTAACTGTTGCATTACAACATTCCAAAGAAATTTTGTGATAAAAGAGCTAAAGGCTTTAATCTGAGCTTCTTTATTTACAGCCTCTGGGCTTTCTAGTATGTTTGTATTTGGGACACTCCTGTTTCAACATTCTAGTTTGTCAATTTCCCATTTTTATATCTGCTAAATGTATTACTGTCATATTTTCCATATCTGCCATCACTAAAGGACCTTGAAATTATTTGGGATTATGTTTTTCCATTGTTATACTAATAAACTTTATCCTAAGAGCATCCTTATCCCTACCAGTATTGTTACTAGTGTAACCCACAGCCCTTAACATATATCAGTATGTTAAAAACATTTTTTAAACTATTAGATAAATCCAGATGCATAGAATTAAGGCACATTTTTTTCCTTGGTTTACTTTTTTTAATGAAGATGATTACACACGTCCTGAAACCATCAGAATATAAAGAAACAGAATTTGGTGTGATGTAAATCTGCTCATCCTACTTCTAGAAGAGTCATAATACAGACTGTTTTAATTTAAAAAAACAAACAAACAAAAAAAACCCACCCTGAAATCAACACAACAACTGCATGGCAGTCTGAAGTAGAAGAGTTGTTTCCTTTTTGGTTTTTTTTACCTCTCTGGACTATTCAGTCAGGGTTATCTAAGTGATGGTAAAAGCGTGCCTACTTCTGCTCAGTGTTAATGTGTGGTGATTGATTGAAGAAGGAATAAACAGGTTCTTCTGTGATGCAAGATGTAATAGTTATGTTAAAACTATCACTGTGGGAAAGTGTAATGTCAAACCTCTTGTTCTGAAATCTGTTGAGGGAAGGTTTTATTGGATATAAAAATTGGAAACTGAATTTGTCAGAGAATGTCACAAGCTTGAAGTTTTCAGCTTTATTGTCATCTTATGCTTTCCCTTACATTTGATTATACAAAAAGTATCAAGAAAAATCCAGAAATAAACATGTTACATAATTCGCACACTCCAAAACCAAGGCTTAAGACAGTTAGTCAGCAAAGTATATCAGGAGTTTTTTTGACTCTTCTAAGATTTTTTCATCTTATGAAGAGTCAGTTCCCCTTAAAAAAACCTCAAACATGGAAAATTACAGAAAATCACACAGAGTTATTTTGGTGGACTTGGAGTCTGACTTTAGTCCCCTGGCAGCAATGGCACACCCAGAGGTAGTATTATCTATTGCCCTTATGAGTAGTTACAGAGCCATTTGTTTATGTAGTGGTTACATTCTGTTTAACCTGTCTTGTGTCCCTAACAAAACCAAATTTTATACCTAACACTTCTTGCCTCTGCAAACAACTTCCTAAACACGTTCATTTTCCTTGCTCCTTTGGAAAGGCTCCACTTGATGCAGTTGTACAGTGTTAACTTAGCCCCAGCTGCTGAACTCCTAAGCCCATTCAGTAAAATCAAAGTACTCAGTGTATGTATAAAATGAGTGTCCTGAAGCTGAACGTGATACCCCAAATTATGGCATTTTACACAGAATCCGGGATGAGATGGGAAATTGAAAGGGTGGTGAGCACAGTTAAGGTGTCCCGGTTACAGGAAGCGCAGTTGGCAGTGAGCTTGATTGTCAGGTTTGAGGTTTTATTCAGTAATGGCACAGTAACTTTGTTCCTTGGGATAAAAATAATCAAGCTAGTTCTTAGTCTGGAATGCTTTGAGATCTCACAGTGAGAAACCTGTTCACCAGCAGTCTTCAAGGAATCCAGTTGAACTCCTCCAGAACGTTTCAAGAAACAGCTTGCAAGAGAGATGTTGCCTGTGTCTTTGCCAGCCCAGGTGCTCAAAACAACTGGAGTGAGGGTGGTGTTGGACCCCTTATTATTAGTCTTAAGTGCTTTTGTGTTGCCCAGCAAATAGAGTACATAGTTCAGAGGGTTGTTTGTTTCAAGTGATCCGAACATTTCAAGGATGTTGTCAGTCATTTGAGATTGATGTGTTTCTGATGAACTTATGTTCTTGGCAGCATCTCACACAATGCTTCAAAACTCTGTACAAATAGAGGAGGTTGGAAACTTCACTTGCAAGTGAGTAACAATGAATCTTTCTAAGGTGGACAGGGAGGCTACTTTTCAATATGTCAGCATTTAAATTTTCTAAAGTAGTCTGTAAACTTGATGGAGCATCACTCGAGTAATAAACGCTTTTCTTTAGCTGGTGGAGTTTTAATGTATAAACTTATCCTTTTCCTATACTAATTTGTCATGCAGAACCTTAAGTCTGTGGAATACTAATTTATTCACTGATGAAAATATTGATTCTCCTGATTTTATTTTTTGTTAGTATGTGTGTCTTTGGATCCTGGTTTGGGGCTTTATGTCCCGTTATCTCTGCTATCCTGTTCATCTGAACACTTTCTGTTTCCTTTCTCATGGCTTTGTTGATATCTCCTGATCCTGTATGACGGTAGTTTTGAGCACAGCCAGAGAGGTTGTTTAGAACTGCTCTCCATCTGTTTTTGTTGGCATTCAGACTATCTTGCAATAAAGAACCTAACTTCCTCTAAAAGTGGAGCAGCCAGGAGCATGTGACCTGTCAGGCAGTGTACTCTGATTCATAATTGAGGGATTGCTTGATTAAATGAAAACTTGGACGTCAAGGTGAGCTTTGCTCTCTGTGCTGCCAGTTAACAGGGTGGCTGTAGGGTGCTGCTCACTGAACGGCCTGATCCTGGCAGGTGGAGAGTCCCTCCCTGCAGGCTGCTCAGGGGCAGATCAGTTAATGCCTGGTTGGATGGCTAGTGAAAGGTTTGATTTTGTAAGTGGTCCTTTTCATAGCCCTAGAAAAAAATCCACATTTTCTCTTACCTTAGCGCACATCTAGAAATGTGTGGTACCTGAAGCTAGTCTGGAAACGTGTCAGCTTTCTAGTAAACCTTATGCACTGAAGTTAAAAGAATATGACTTCTGTTAAGAGCAATGAGCCTGTTACTGTAAAATACTTATATATTTAGAAAGTGCATTTAAGAGGAACTTAAACCTTTGAAGAAAGATCCATTCAAGGTTCTTTTAATTAATTCCTCTCCTAGGAACTGAGCTGTATCCAGATGTTTCTACAGCAAATTTGAAAAAGGCTTTAAACTTTTACTGTCTAGAAACATGTCTTATTTAAGGGAGACTGGAAAGTCTGGCACTTGCAGGACGCCAGGAGACTTCCACAGTGCCTAGAAAACTGATGTTTTATGATGTGGACTGTAGTGTTTTTTCCAGTTTCAGTTCCTTGATTGTTACTTTGAGCAACAGTGCAGGTAGACTGCAGGAAGACAGTATTTGAAGCCTTATGGAGAACAAGCCTCTTTTCTGCTTGAAGCAGATCTCCTTTAAAATATTTGTGGGATTCAACACTGCAGTTCCTCCTTTCCGGGTTGTGCAGGACCTTCAAGCTCTGTTGTATCTAATAGTAGATTGCTAAATCAGCTCAGGCCTTATTAGCTGAACTTGTTTCTTCCCTCTTAGGCCTCGTGGTAAGTTACTCTGGTGACAAGAAAAGTAGGGCTCAGTCATCCTTGTACTGTCTTACTAGTCAAAGGAGGAGAGTAGACAGAGCTCTGAAAAGTATTCAGTACATGGGAGCTGTGCAGTTACAATCATCTGGCATTCAGCAGATGCTTTTATCAGGGTTCAAAGAATAAGTCCGGTCCTGTAGTAGTATTTTCTGTGCATATTTTGCAGTTTAATGGACACATTAAGTGCTTTGACTTGGAATTCTGAGGCAAATTAGCTGGAGAGAGCACATAAACCAACTCACCTTAATCTCTGTGCTGTTCTGTACCAGCATATACTCTCAGTTTTGAGGAGAGAATAATATTCCCACAAAAGTAAAAACATTACATCTGAAAACCGAGTTCTAACTTTTAAAAGTATATAATTATTGTTTTATTCAGATTTTAACATTGAATATATTTGCACTGGCTGTTTTTAAACTCCAGTGGCTTGGCTTTACAAGTCCTGGTGAAAGTTTTGTCTTTCTTTCCTCCTCTTTCTCCAAAAGGAGAGTGTATAGCAAGCAATAGCTCAGTAATATATTGCAATTTCTTATTTAGGTACTTATTTTGAGGGGAGGAATGTTTCTTTATATATAGAAACTCAGTGGTACACCAGAAAGCATATATATGACTGAGTGTGTTTCTGTGACAGCATCTGTTCAACGTGACCTGTGAAATGTATTAGTGAAGATAGACAAGAGTAGTTGCCTCAGTTTCAGTCATCTCTAAAAGTGAAAGGCTGAACTTTAGAACCAGTAGTAAAAGTACCACTTGTTTTCTCTTTGGTGACTGTCATCAGATTTAGAAGTTATGAAATTTGGAAAATTATAAGAGACTACAGTTTTGTCTTTCATTTATTCTTAGGGACTGAATTTAATAATTGTCAGAAGGGTTCAGGAATGGATTTTGGGAAGATGAGGTTGGAGATGTACAGTACAAAGTTGGTTTTGAAATGCTTCTGTGACAAATATTTTTTGTCACGCTGTAGTGTCTACTTGTATGTTGTCTTTGAAGAAATAAAGCGTTGGTGAGGTATCTATTGCGTCAGGAGTCACTGTTCCAAATCCTGGTATTTCTTTCTTACAATAATTGGAAATAAAATTCCTTCCTAATACTGCCTCACCAGTATTTACTCTATTTAAAGAACTGTCATTTGTTCTTTAAATTTAAACTCCTTGCAGTTCTTCTGGAACATGTCTGTTCTGCTGATTAGATGAGGATCACTGAACACACTCCTTAGCTCTGGAGGAGAAGCTTAAATCTGGGAAGGTTGCCCACCTGGTGATACTCACTGAAATCTTCTCTGCCAGAGGATCGCTAGCTAAATAGATTTGGCAAAAAGAATGGGGTTAGAGAAACTGTTAATACAGGTACTGACAAAGTAGCAGTAGTTTGCTGATCTCATTCTCTGTCATTTTGTGCATGTGTTTTTTCAGAGAGGGACTGTATTGATTAGGTCCATAGCTCAGGAAAGGGCATGACTTCAACTTAGTTCCTTCTTCATAAGGAAAACTTTGAAGAATTGCACAGAACTGCAATTTTTGGAAGTGTGTAACCAAGTTTGTGTTGCTGAAGTCTGAATTTGAATGGTCCTGATGGAGGCAGCATATCTGAAAGAGCTTTGTGACAAGGTCTGTCATAGTTCTGCATGAATCCTCTCTGCATCAGTGAAGGAAAAAAAGTAGTGAGAAATGTGCAGAAATCTGTCGTTTTCACACTTGAGCTTTGCAAGGGGGTGTCTGAGAGCCCAGAGTGGCTTCACTGTTTATGTGAACCAGAATTCAAGAACCATGTGTTCAGTCCTGGAGAATGGCTTTTTTTTCCCCCTGTTTCCTCCTGCTCCCCAGCCTTTTGCGGGCTTTCCTCTCAGCTGGGTACTGTTATATGTTTTGTTGAATATCTGAATAATGTTGACTGGGGGAGGATTAGAGGGTGTCTGTGCTTTGCTAGATGTCAAGTTGTGTTTCAGTGGAGGCTTCTGTGTTGGGAGCTGAATACAGAATAATAAAAAAAGTGTACAGCTTGAACTGACCATGAGTGTTGTAGCATGCCTAAATGTAAAACACTGAGTAAAAAAGATTGGATTTCTATTGATGTAGATCAGTTAAAAACATAGAGAATTATGAGGAGAGCAAAATGTTCTCGTTGTTGATCTCTCACCTTGGAAGGTATCATCTGGCAGCTGGTCATAGCAAGAACATTTTTACATTCCTGTACGGCTTTATTCTAGCCTAGTTGGCAAGAAGAATCTGATTTTTTTTCTTCAGGGTGTTTCTTTTCCTCCCCTCCCCCTTCCCCTTGGCTTTTATGTAATGAGATGCTTTGCCATGCTGTGAATGAGCTGCAAATTAATTGAAAAACGAGTTTCCTGAAATGGGCAGGTTGGTTCTGGCAGCAGAGGTTTCTTTCTTTGTAGCTCGTTTTGGAGTTGTATTTCTGGTTTTTTGTTGTGTGCTTTTTGTAGCTTCAGGTCCAGTATCATCGATCTGATCAAGGGCCATTGTTCTAGAAGAGAGTACTGCTTTCAAGCTTGTGGTCCTCTAGCCTTGGGAAAAGGACAGAAACATAGGATTCTAGTAGCCTGGTATTTGCCTTCTTTTCTCCAAATGGTCCCTGCCCAAATTAAAGGAATGGTGATACCCTCTAAGTATGGGGTCCCACTTAGGGTTCATTGCAGGCAGTCACTATGCCTGGAGACTTATCTGTGGTAACTAAACTTGTGGCCTGCTCTTTAACCCACCCACACTGTGGTTTGGAGCCATCCTTTTTCAGCTAGCATGTTTGTGCCTCACTTAAGTTTTGTTTGGCCTGAAAATAAGTAATAACTTCCTCAGTGGAGAGATTTAGCAAAAGTACTAACGTGTCATACTTGAGGTCTTTTTACTACCTTTTAGTTTATGAATTGGCTAGTTAAAAACCTGGATTTTGTTGTTATTTGTGTTCTAGCTGGCTTGTAGTATACTTCCAATCTTACTTACAGGAGGACGGTCTGTGCATCAAGTCCTAACTTACATAGAATAAATGCTAATGGCTTCTAGAGTGAGAAGGCCTGTCAAATTTATGTAGCAGTTGCCACTTAGCTGTATTTAAGTATTAGGAAAATGGTTGAAATGCTGTAATGATGCAGGTTATTGCTGGCAGAGTTCTGACATGGTTATTCCTTTAAATGGGTGTGGCAAGAATTAAAAAAAAATGTTTATGTACTGATAAGCAGACTGGTGCTGAAAGGAAAGGCGCACTGCTAAAAGTAGGCTGCAGCCCATAAATGGTTATTTTTCCATTTTCCTATTAGATGTGGCCTTTGAAATCGCTCTGCAGATTACATTTTTCGGAGCAGTTCTTAAAATGGAGAGGTTATAAGTGGTTTTCGGCAATGAAAAATTGCAGTAGTCTTTTATATTCTGACTTCTGATTCATGTTAGTTCATTGAGGTGGGTTAGTTACTCATTCAGCAGTCACTTGTCCTGCACTGTTCAACAGAGAAGATGAAACTTGTTGTGAAAGATCAGTTGTTGAACTCTTAATAAATGCAGGACAGAATTGAAACACTGGGCCACCAGAACCTGTTGATGTGATTTCTATCTCCATTTCAGGATGTTGGTGCTTCTAGCTAGAAAATACTCAGCCACTTACATTTTTGCCGAATCATAGTAAAGACTTAGTCATGTAATAGGTGTGTGGTGGGGTTTTTTTGATAGGCTGTGCTCCTCAGACATGTGAACAGACTGAAGATTATGCAGCTGTATGCAGTGATTTGAGGACGTTTCAAAAATACACTAGGTAGTTAAAAGGTATTGATACATGGAAGCCAAGTGGGACTCTATTTGAATTGTAGGATGTGTAGAATATCAGTTATAGAGAAACTCACTGTCATGGGAAATGTCTCTTTGTTTCCTTTCCTCTGTGCAGAGTACTCTATAAATAATTGGTGTAATTTTTTTCAATTGCCTTGTGTCAAAGATCTAATCTTTGGTACATATGGTATTAGTCTTTTTTTTGTGCTTATTTATGCTCTTCCTAAGCTGCTTTATGTTGTGTGAAAGAAAAGCTAAGAATAGAGGAAGTGACTTCTGTGGTTTCCATTTTCGGCATAACGTACAATTGACAGCTCGCATCTGCCACAGGTCAGAGATGGTTTGAATATGCAGGTAATTCTTTCCTTAAAAATCTGACAAGAGGTGGGTTTGAATGCTGATTTCAGGGTTTTGATACTCATATAAATTTTCAAGCAGCTCGCCTTATGGCTGACTTGATTGAAAACAAAGCCACATACATTTTTGCTTGCTGATTTTGCTTTTATATGAAGTTCCCTAGGTTCTCACTAAAAATGGCAATGAGTCTTGGCCTTGTCAGATATGAGAGATGTTTCATAAACGGTGTAACAGAGGTCAGGTCCCATTTAAGGACAGCAAAACCCAGATCTAGTTTTTACTACCCACTGAGTAGAAAAACTTGTGGATAATGTAAAAGTTTGATAAAACCAAATTTTTTGGTTGTTGTTGCTGTTAAAATAATTTTCTCTGCGTGTGTATCATACAGCTCCAATAAATATAATGAAATCCTGATGTCGTAGTCTTGAATAGGACTGCGGGGTAGCAACAGAGTTTAATTTACTTGCCAGAATAGCTGAAAACAAAAGCATGTATGTGTTCAAGAGGGAGAAAAAGAGATGTCTATAGGTTCCACCCTTGTCTTGAATGTCAGCAGATTCATTTTTCTTATTCTTTGTAAGTAATAATGGATCTGCACCTGTGCCTTCATTAGCTTCAGACTACTTAAATTTTTATGTATACACACACACACCCCACACGCCTATGGCACTTTCTCTGTGAGTAACTTTCCTTATGCAGGTAAATATGAAAATATATGTATAATTTATGTGAATAAGTATTGTTACATGAATGAATATGCATGGTGTATAATTTGTGTGTGTGTGTATATATATATATAAAATATCTGAAACTACATCCAGGTAGTGTACAAGAAAAGATGCAGAAGAATGTATCTGTTGATGAAGACATTACTCTTAAGAAGTACTGTAGCCTATCAGGTTGTCAGTCTTACTCTCCTCTTAATTTTATTTTAGGGGGGTCTGAACAGAAGAAAAATTTAAGAGGTACTTTATTATCTGAGAATAGGTAAATGCCTGCAAATGGAATTGCTTGAAATGACAGTCTTTAAAACACAGGTAATTCTGATGGCTTTCAAAGATACCAAGACCTTTTAGGCTGCCATAGTAGTGGATGCTTGAAAAACATGAGAAAACACTCTATGGTCTTCTCTTACCAACCTTTTATAAAATCCTTTGAACTAATTATTATGTCTTTATTTAATGTATATTTGGGTGATGTAGGTGTAAGTGTAGGTGAGCTGCTCTACAGCAGTGCTACAATTTTAAGGGAACTTCTGTTCCCTTAAAATTGTAGAGCCTGGGAGATGCTTGAAAGTCCTCATAGTGTAACAGCATTTCTCAGTCAGGTTTTAGAAATACTGTTAAGATAAGGATGAATGTTCTCACACTGACAGACTACTTAAAAGAAATCTCACAAGACTCTTAAAATTGTCACTTTAGAAATCCTAGAGGATGTTAGGTGCTTGATTTTGTTAGAATCAGAGTATTAGTTCAGTCTCCCTCTGAGATTCTTTGAAGTTTTGTTTTTTTCATTCAATTGTATTCAGTACCTTTGAATGAAATTCATTAATGAGCATTTTCAGAAGACCTGTTTCTGTAAAAGAGCTGTCCTGCACCAGACACAACCTGACATACTGTTTCTTCTAATTTGGTCTGTGTTGCTAGATTTCTGTATAATCTTGGAAATTACATATTCAGTATATTTTGAGTTTATTTTAAAGGAAGGATTCAGAATTTGAATAACAGGTACATGACAGGATAAGAGGTGAAAAACTGAGTCACCAAGTCAGTCTTGTGGCAGAACACAGCCAGGACATTGCTTCAGAAACATGTGTTTATTGGAATCAAAGGAAATAGGTTATATAAGCCAGATTGGCAGAATGCTTGACATAACAACTGGCAAAAAAATATGTTTTAAAAAGAAAAAGTATGCTGGCAAAAATGATGCTATAGTGTTTTTTATTTGGGGCTTCTGGGCAGGTGGTCAGACTGGATGGACTCCTGAGGTCTTTTTGGCGCCAGGTGGTGTGACTTTCTGCGTGCACATACAGATGTGTATAAACACATACAGTGATGGCACAAGGTTGAGTTAGAGAGGAGGGGAGATTTCCTGAAGGCCCCAGGCTGTGTGGTTGTGCTGGGCTGGTGAAATGGTGTACTTGGAAGCAGTGCAGAGGGCTTGTGTTGTCACGCTCGTGCTGGTGCTCTTAGTCACGCTGGCAGGACTGGAGCTGGCCTGTGCCTGTGCTTGTCATACTTGTTGCTGCTTTTGTCTGTGGAATTGGGCTTAGGGAGGGAAGGAGTAAGACATTGTCTGCCTTATTTGTCCACTTATAGGTATTATCTCTGGAGAGGTGATGATAGAGTCCATATACTGTCTATTGTGTTGTTACTGTCTGCTGCCCAACAGACATGGCTTCCCATGGTAACCAGTATTTATTTTAAAAAAAGAATACCAGTTATTCACGCAGGCATCTTTCAAAGTTTTTTTGTTTTCCATTTCAGTGAAAGATCTGTGAAACAGCAAGGAATAACAACGAGTGTTTTTGCTCAGGAGTGTTGAAAGTGTTAAAAATCTTAATTTCTGCAATATTAGAAGTTTAGCTAGTAGCTCTGTTGCAGAATTTTACTGGTATGTATTGAGACTGTGTATACATACATATGCATTTCTATTTATATAAAATATATCTCCCTTCTTTTCTATACATTTGTTTACGGAGCAGTCTTTTCTTAGTTTTGTTTTGTTTTCATTAGTTAAAGAAAAATATTCCTGTAGAACAGTAGGCTGAAAGACAAGGAAATTAAGAAAGGTAAAAGCAAATCTGTTTCAAGATGCAGTCTTTGTTCTCAGGCCATGTTTTAAGTTATGTAGTGTTACAAGTTTGAAGTCTTTCCAAAGGACTTTATCTCAATATTAGCTGTAGTTGGTCGGAAATATTTTTCCTTATCCTGGAGTGTCCTACAGTCCCTTGTCAGCCTCCGTGAGTAACAGAAGCTGTAAAGCTGACTTTGCTTGCTGTGAGAGGATTTTCTGAGAATAGAAAGATGTGACTGTTTCCTCAAGTAGTCCTGCACAGTTTGTTCTCCTCTGATGCCCCTCTGTTCCACCTCCTCCTCCCAGGGATGTACATGGAGTCCTGCGGCATTGGGAAGTCCAGCCATGACTGATCTCTCCCTGTACTCCAGCACTCACGCACAATGGCATCAGGTGCTGTTGGAAGATAAAATGGCCTTTAAAGCTCTGATTCACCTGGAGTGGCTTGGGGGAGAGAATCTGTAGGCCTGATTTGTTCTGTTGGTGGTGGTTAAGTGGGTATATAGGATGGAGTGATGTGATGTGCTTTTCTGTTGAGGAGCCCTGAGGAGTTTTCTGTTTAAGGTTTCTTCCCCAGCAAAATCCAAGTGTTGCCCTTTGAGGTGATCAGACGTTTGTGAAGGGCTGGATTAGCTGAGTATGTCTGTGATTAAATTGCTTTTCTTTTATCTGACTGGAAGTATTTAACAGGTCTAATCTCAAATCAACAATGCCTATTAGTATGAATGACTCCCAGATTCCAAGCAGTATGTCTTAAACTGAAGCTAGTTTTTGTGAAGATGAGTATTTAAGTATCAATATAAAGTTTTGCCAGTAGTCTTTCTTGTTTCTTGAAAGTGTGTGTCTGTTTATTGTAAGTTGAGAACTATCAGTTAATTATTCCTTATTGTAACTAATGCAGTTGAGAAACCATTCCTGGCTGGAGGATGGTTTCCCTCTTACCTGGCAGCAGGGAAAGGCTGGGTGGCAGTCACTGCTGCTTTTGCCACACCTGTCCCCACAATAATTTTTGGAGCACCCCTGGAAATAGATTTTAAATTCAGATTTTTTTTTTAAATGTTTTTTGGTCTTAGCGATGAAATTATGGCAGGAGCTGATGCAGTAATGTACAGCAATGTGTCTGTCTTTGGACAGTCTGAAGATTTACTGGTGTTCTGGGACCATTTTAAGTAAAAATCTTATAAGCACCTGAAGCCTTCAGTCATTTTCTTTCCTAATATAACGATATTAGTTCTCCCAGGCTTCAGACCAAATAGGTCCATTTTTTTTTCATTTTCCATTTCCTTTGATTATGTATTTGTTAATCTTTTAGGTCTTTCACTGTTTCTATCAAAAGAAGAAAGCATAAGTTTTATGTTTAACTGTTTCTAGGAATTGTTTTTAATGGAGCAGAGTAGCAATGAACTCATTGCAGACAAAGGGGGAAGCTCCTTATTCTTGTTGTAATGTGCTGCTCAGGAGCAACAGTGTGTCCTGTATGTTTGCAAAATCTAGGAATCTTACCTCCACAGACACTGGGAATCTGCTCTACTAATTCATGTTCCCTCCTCCTGTGATAGCAGAAATAACAGCTTGGTATATATGAACTGTGAACTGATTCAGCTGAAAATAAACCTGGCAAATCATATGGTTAATTCCTAGCTAAATCAGCTTCCTGCTTAATTTCACTGTATTGTGGAATAAATTCCAAGAGTAAGGACCCAGATGTGAGAAAATGGGACTGTCCATTTTGGAGTAGCTTAAAGTACTAATTTTTTTTTTCCTTCCCCCCCCCCAGTAAAGATTTTCCCATGAATTTCCAAGAGCACCAATGTAAAGTTATTTTCTGGAGTTTCATGTTGATACTTGAGTATTTGGTTGTGTAGGGTAATCTCTGCTTTGGGTTAAATGCCTGCTTTTGCCATACCTGCTGCTTCTTTTGCTGGTTCTGACTTTTGGAATGTGAGAAAGATACAGAGCAAAGCATCTCTTCCTTATTTTCAAAACTTTTTTACTTAATTCAGAACTGAATTAGAGGGCTTTTTTCAAGCCGGGATGTTTCTTTATTCAGCACTGATTTGTGCAGTCAGTTGCTCAGTCCTGATAGCAGTAAAGCATTTAATTCTGTTGATCTGCAAAGCATGGGCTGTTCTGTTCTGTTGGAGTGTCAGTCTGACCTCTTCAAAACATTTCTCTGTAAATTTTTGTACTCTCATCTGAAGTTCTGTGTTCTTAAACTGTGAAGTGTGTCATCCATGTCCTTCGAAAGCCAATGTTCTGATGTTTGGTTATGCAAGGTTCTCTAAGCAGCCACATGGCATGCTTTATCTTGATGGGAGAATGAGAATTTGCTTCCTTTTTGTTGCCCTCCCTCCTCAGAAATTTAAAATATTTTTATAATAACTAGTCTGGTGATTTTAAGAGCAGTTATTCAGCAGAGTTTCCAAACCAGCAGTGTGCTCAGCAGTGCTCTGCTCCCCTCTGCAAGGCATGTGTCGTGATACCAGCCAGTTCTATTCAGTGCCGTAGGT
Organism: Chamaea fasciata; assembly: GCF_029207755.1. NCBI lineage: Eukaryota > Metazoa > Chordata > Aves > Passeriformes > Sylviidae > Chamaea > Chamaea fasciata. The sequence goes on from NW_027094089.1 coordinate 75,096,171, forward strand.
TGAGTACTCTGTGGCAGCTGAGCTCATCTCAGTCCCTTTGGCTCATCTTTCTGTCAGCACTTTTAACTGCTCTGGAGACACCTGGTCTTACCTGATCTTGCACCCTGGCAGCCGTGCCATCCTCTCCCGAGCACCCCTCACTATGTTAGGTGACAGGGAGCTGTGCCTGCCCCAGGCTCTTGGCCAGGAGGGAAGCCCAGCCTTTTCTGCCTGGGTGATGTTGGTGGTCCTGTGCCAGGAATTGCATTCTACGGTCTTCTGAATTACTGCACAGACAGGATTAATGTTAAGAACTGCTCTATTCTTTCATTTTAAAGGGTTGCTTTGGGAGGAAGTGAAATGAGGTTTGTACCTGACTCCCTCCCTGATGAGGCTCACTTGCCTTAGACAGAATTGCATAATGTATGTTCTGTAACTAATAGCTGAATTAGAATTAGTGTGTTAGGAAATAAATTTACCTGATACAACCCTTCTGGTGATGTAAAATCTGGATGACGTGCTTCCTGGGGAGTAATGAGGGCTAATAACTTGGAAATAAATTAGGCAACTCATGTGGTTTTTTCCCTTCTTTTTTTTTTTTTTTTTTTCTATTTTCTTTTTCTAGAACCACAGAGCAGACCCAGAAGAACTATTCACAAAATTGGAACGCATTGGGAAAGGCTCCTTTGGTGAGGTCTTCAAAGGAATTGATAATCGGACTCAGCAAGTGGTTGCCATAAAAATCATAGACCTTGAGGAAGCAGAAGATGAAATAGAAGATATACAGCAAGAGATAACTGTTTTAAGTCAGTGTGATAGTCCTTATGTAACAAAATACTATGGATCTTATTTAAAGGTAATGTATAATATTGCACAAAGATTTGCTAGAATGCTGCTAGGAAAATCATGCACAATTAAGGAAGATTTATCATGCCAACCTGGCATTTTTAGTAGGTTTTTTTTTTTCTTTGAACAGAGTTTTTCTCTTTCTACTGCTTGCTCTTTGGGGCTGGGATTTGCACAAAATGGCTACAGAATGAACAGAGGTGATAAAGGATTCCTTTTGCCATTGCTTTTGGACCTTGGGTTTCTCTCCTCCCTCCACAGTCCCTAGCGCAAATTAGTGGCTTTTCTGAGTAAGAGAAATATACCTTCATAGTTACAGAAATAAAAGCTGTTCCTGGTGTGGAAAAAAACCCTGCACCATGTAAAATGTGTTGGCAGTTATGCAGCTTAGTAGGCCTGAGACAAAGTAACACTGACATCAGCAGAATTATGTAACCACTGTGTGAAATGTTATCTGAGGCATAATTTAACAAACAAACAAAAATTAAAACCTACAGAAAACCAAAGAGTTGAGTAAACCTTTTCACCTTAAGTAGTACTGCTGGCATATTTTAGGTGACTTTTAAAAAATCCCTGAAACCATTTAGTGTAAGCTAAAGTTTTAGTGATAGTTCAAAGTATACTAAGTATCTGGGAGGAATTATTTGTTTGTGTTTGGGTTTTTTGTTGGTTTTGGTTTATTTGCTTCAGTTTGGGAGGTTTATCTGGTTGGTTTTGTTTTTTGGTGCTTGGTCTCCCTCTCAAAATTTCTGCTCTCTAAAGGCGTAGTGGGATTTTCTACATTTTAACGACATTTCTGATCAGTGTTCTCTCTGTCACACTTGTGCTGCATCGGTCAGTGATACGTAAAAGTATTTACAGAATGTATTTAGAAGTATTTGTAGATTTTGCTTTTTTCTGTTTAAATTGCAAAAGTATTCAATCACTTATATTTTAATACCAAGCAGGCAAGTTGTTTTTCCAAAATTTCCATTATATTTAGTATACTCCAAATACGAACTTCTCATTTTGACTAATGTAGGACAGCTGTAGTGGCTTTGCTGTTTACTGTGAGTTCCTCACACCCAAATAAAGATACAAACTGGCCTTGATAACCCGTTTTTGCTTCCCTCTATTTGGCTCAATCAGTGGGATTTTTGTTTTGTTTGTGAATAAGTAATAAATGTCTGAGAAGTAGGATTTACTTTCCACCATTACAGCATATTAGAACAAGCAGGTTCGTCTCAAGATAACTTTGAATTCAACTAGTGAGGTTCCCCTGGAGCAGTGCACAAATCTGCAAATGGTACTGCAGATCCAGACATGATTGGTCTTTTTTGCAGTCCTTTATTTTCTGTGATGAGCTAAGTCCTAAATCCTGTTCTCCTGAATATCCATAATTTCAGCTTTGTGCTGTAATAGCTCAGTTGTTTGCCCTGAAGTACAAACAGGTCAAAGTAAGTCTTGGAAAGTGTTTTTACTTGGAAGTGGTTTTGCTTGGAAAAGTGTTTTGTGAAATCTCAGAACTAAACAGTGATTTCAGCAGCTATAAATGGAGGAATTAAACTTTGATTGGGTGGGGATTTGTTTTGTTTGTTCTTTGTTTTTTCAGAGGTGGGGGGTGGAAAAGGCCTTGTAAGTTATGGATTAAATGGGGAAAGAAAACAGACTTTTCATTATTTACAGCAATATAGGTGTGGAAAGTAAAGTCTAGTTATTCTACTAGTGCTATACAACTACTAAATTCTCCTTAGTTGTTTTTTTTATTTTAAACAATTCTTGGCAAATGTAGGCTCATGTTAATGCTGCAGTACTCTCCTCACTGCTATGTGAGTTCTTTCCATTTCTTTTCTAAATGGATAAATTCTGAAAGAATAATGCTGATCTCTGGTTTACTTTTGACATTTGTAAGGTTTTTGGGAAAGGAAAATTTCTGTGCATGGAGTTTGGGGAGCTGTTTGTGAAATTTTGGTTACTTTCCCAATCCTTTAAGAAATTCCTCTCCTCTTAACACAAACAAACCCCTAAAAAGTTGTTCACAGGAATGTTTTCCATCCCAGAGTAGCATGATAAGTAATTCTGCTGCTTGCTGTTCCCCAAGTAAATGAACAAAAATGTCCAAAAATAAATTACTACCTTTAATTCTGTAATTAAAAATAAATAAAGCAACTTTTTAAGTAGTATCTTCTGTCTAAATTGTTCTTAGACTGTATTAAACCCTGGTTGCTAGTTCTAGATCTTTCAGCTTGAGACTCCCCAGGGGAAAGAGGGTATTGGCTTTGTTCAGTGTGCAAAGAATCTTTTATTCTGCCTTTTCATTTTAGTAATAGCAGGTATTCTGAGAGTCATGTCTGTCAACTTTTGTTTGTTCCGTTTTTTGCTTAATTGCTCTAGCTGTTAAATTTTTATTAGTTATTTCCTTGTGAGGGGCTGTCAGCCTAATTGTTAGGCTGTGTTGTACTTCATTCAGGATTTAATTTTTTCTATACATTGTAAGTACAATGGAATGGGTTCAGTTGTGTACCAAATGACTGTATAATTAAAGGTAAAGAACATTGAGGTCAAATTCTGAAAAATAAGATATCCTATTTCTTACAAAGCCAAGTCCTAGGCTGCAGAGATCAGAAACAGTTTGCCATGGATATAACTGGTGTGAAGTTCACATTCACAGTGGTCCCATATGTTTATTCCTGGATACTTCAATTTATATATTAAGATCACTGAAAAATTCCTGGAAATACTTTTAAAGATAATGGTTAAGAAGAGCATAGGCATAAGGTAAATGGAAGGTATTTCAAAATTTAAGATACTTTTATTTTTCCATTGCATCTTTATTTACAGGCAAACAAAACAGTTTTTGAAAAACTGTGAAAACAAAAAAAACAAAACAGTGAAACAGAGACAGTGCAGTGTGTTTCAGATCATACTTTATGGACTAGAAATAGTTTACTGAAGTGTATTAATCTTACACGCAGCTCTCTCTGAAGCTGTGGAAATGCCATTAGAAATGTTCGTAGTTTTACACTGTTCAAAGAGACTTAGTATTTTTGACTAAATACCAAAGCAAACCCTCAGTGTAACGGCATTCTGGTTGCCTACAGCACTTACTGATATTTCTCTAGTTCAGTAATCTAGATCTGTCTTAAATTTTATAGTTTCCACTTTGAAGAAATCACAGCTGAGATGATGTTTGGCTTCAAGTTTATCATGTAAGCCTCGGTTTATCCAACTGATATGTAGTGGAACATCTTCAGTTGTAACTTACCCTTTTAAAATCAATTTTAACTAAGCTTTGAGTAAGCAGATTTTTCTTGTAATCATTTTGTAGTTTTTGAGTTTTCCCTCCAGCAAGATAGTTGATGGCTAAAAGTTGTTACAACTAAAATACGGAGGAAGAGATGTAATTCTTCTGTGAGGGGGTTGTAATTGCGAGCATTTCAGATGAGAGATTTTATTTTTGTACCAATGATAGAATCTCTTCTACATATTCTGTGTCTTGACGGTTTCTTTGCACTTGGGGTGCAAAGGCAGCCTTGTGGCTGATGGAGATGGAGTGGCCCAGTCCCTGGGAGCCTGGGGCTTGCCAGCTGCATGCAGGCAATTCCAGATGCCCCTGCTGCTGAAAAGCAGAAGGGAAGAGTGTCTTTATTTCAATTACTTGACTTAATAACTTGTGACATTCTGCAGCCTAGTGGTTCATTGGCTACAGCTTGTATATCCACTTGTAAATGTGATTTTAAAAGTATGGACTTTACCCTTAATAGTTTTCCTATCTGTGCAATGTTCCTTGTCTGTTATCAGATGTTTAGTCTTGAAAAACCTTATCATTGGTTCAACATGGCGAGGTCTCCTTCCTTGAGGTTCTTGAGGGTAAATTTCATGCCAGTTTTCAGTTTTTGTGACAGAAAAAGGTGCAAAAGCACCATATCGTGGTAATGTGGGATATCTTGAAGTTCAAATAGGAGTTTACCATTGAATTAACCTTAAAGCTTAGGTATTAGGGGTTTTTTCCAATATTTTTGTTGAGTGTCTGGCAAGATGAATAGTGTTTTCTAAACATACTGGTAGGTGATGTGCAAGCATATACATAGTCAAAGAACGCAGCTTAATAAACACATTTGTGTACAGTAATAAAATGTTTTACCTTTATATCGTGGCTTTCACTGATGTGTGGAGAATCATATACACTTCAGCTCCATTGCAACTTTTGTGGCTGTAAGATAATTTAAGTCCTGATGGAGGTATTTGTAGGTATTTGTAGATATTTCGTATTTGTAGAAGGTCAGGATCTAAATTTGTCTCCTCATCCCCTATTGCACTAGGAATCCAATCTACGTATCAATAAATAAACCACTGAATGTGGAGTGTCCCCTTGATAAGTTAGGTTAGATAGCTGAAACAAATGTTTTCCTCCAGCTTAATGGCTTGTCAAAATGCATTACTCCCCTACCAGTTCAGGCAAGACAAAGATTTAAAGGTACCGTAGTTCTGGTATGTTCTGCTTACACATGTTTGGAAAATGCACTTGATGAAGTGCTTCTGCTGGACTTTCCTACAGTACCATAGAGACTCTTAATCACTGGATTCCATGACTGTTTTCCTTATTCGTGCCATTTAGACCAAGGTTTTCAGTATCTAGCCTTGTAACTATTACAGCCACCTAAGCCTGCTCTTTTCTTTTGCAGTTAAAACAAACCTGAAGTTATTCTCAGCTTTTCAGATTCAAATGTGGGGAAATCCTACAGTGACATCCAGAGACTTCCATCAGAATTGCGCGGCACTTCGTGCAGCAAAGCTTTGAGACAATCTAGAGATAGTGGTTGTTCTGCCCTGTCTATTTATACTTGACTGACAGAAAATAGCTAGGAAAAAGGTTGTTCATGCCTGGCTAGAAAATATCCACACCCAATTACAGTGGATAGTAGCAATTTCTTTGAGACATTGCTTGAGAAACAGTCCTTATTCATTTTCACCCTGTACTGTTTTCAAGTAATAGTCAAATCCTCCAAACATGTCTGGTAACCACAGTGTTTGCTTTGAACAGGAGTTCCTTGCAGGTCTTCTGGGCTGACAAAGTTGGACTTTATAAAAACTGCTAAAATTAGCCAGCCCTTCCCTGCTGAGATCATAATATTGGAATAGACTCTCATAAATGCCGTGGTTTTTAAATTCAGTGTAAATCTAATAGAGCACACTTTGTTAGGATGATTGGATGTGGTGCTTTCAGAAACTGCACCTTTATTTGCTTGCTGAATTTTCTTTAGATTTCCATTCCTGGGCAGGCCATAGGGTGGGAAAGTATACAATGGAGAATGCAAGAGGCTTTAAAGAGTATTCCTGCCCTAAGCTTGTGCTCTGTAATGAGGAACTAGCGCTGGTAAATATTTGCTGGAAACCTACACAGTGCATGTGGTACTCCCACCAGCTGTGGTTCAGTTGACTATTTTTAATAACTGGGTTTTATTTTGAATAAACATATTTATTCATGGAATTTTCTGGGGTAGTACCACAGAGATTCATGTTTGAGTTTTGTCTTTTGAGGGGACTCTGGCAGGCAAGTAGTCTGTAGATTTGTTACCAAGTGTTTCCAGTTTTGTTTCTATGAACCAGCCACCTTTTGCAGTGACAAAGCTGAGGACAAAATCAGCACCTAGAAATCAGTGTTAGAGTAATATGTCAGTTCTAGAGGTTGAGACGTCTCCACAGAGGAAGTGCAGAAATTCACATATTCTCAAGGTCCGTTTAAAATAATTATTTGTATGTAGTTAAAACTTAAACCACTGCATAATCACTTCTTTCCCTCTTGAGTTCTGTTCTTTTAAGTGAAATCGTTCCAGATACTATTTAGCAGAAATTGGTTAGTAATGATGGTGTTTCTTCATTGCTTTTTCAAATATAGAAGTCAAACTTAATTAATTAATAATTTAGACTCCACAGGAGTTGTGTGATTATTCTACAAGAAGTAATTGCATACAACTAGGTGATTAATGAGACTCTTTATTTGCCTTTTCCTAAGAGTGTGCTGGTAGTCTATTGAAATTTATATAAATTTTTAATGGCATTCTTGGACTTTTGACAACTCACACCTTCCTTTACAGGGCACAAAACTATGGATCATAATGGAATACTTGGGTGGAGGATCAGCTTTGGATCTTGTAAGTATATGATTTTTTTTTTTGCATCATAAGTATCAGTATCATGAACATTTTTTCATTTTGTTTTTATATCACTTTGTAAAAATAAGTACCTGGAGGCAGCTGATACTACATCACTACTGTGTGGTAATGCTTCAAGAAGTGTGAATTTGAATGGTAGTTCTGTCACATTGAATTCATGTTATTTTTTTCTATTTTAGTCTTTGTCTCTAAGCATTAGTAAGCACCCCTTTTTTCTTAGTCAAATGAAACAATGAGGGTTTTTTAGTTTGAGAAGTCTTTTTCTTGCCATATGTTTGGTGGGATTTTTGGTTTGGGTTCTTCTGTCCATCGCTTTCCACCTCCTCCAAGTAGAATTCATTACTTATCAGTAAAAAATGTTTCATTTAGGTTTGGATCTCAGGAATGAATGAGGTGTGTGTCCACAGACAGTTAATTTTAACTGGTTAAGTGGTGTTGGGTTTTCCATGTTCAGGTATTTTCAGTTAAGCATGAAAGTGCCTTTTACTTCAGATAGTGTGGCATTCATGCAGGGTGTAGCCTGGAAAGTGCACAGGCACAGTCCGCTGAGTGTGGATGTGGTTTCCCCATGGTTTCAGTGCAGCTCTACCTCAGCTGCAACACTGCAGACCCACCCTTTCCTGTAAGATAATACAGCTCAGTCTTTGTGTGATTCTGAAGGGAAATGTCATGTCTTCACTATTACAGAGTGGTAGTAATTATGTATTCACTAACAGGGTCCTGTCTCTGAGCGCTGAAGTATGTGCTTCACTTCACAAATCTATTTAGACTACTTTATGAAATTTCATCACATCAGCTCATCAAAAGCATAGTAATTAGATGTAGTGTGTGCTAGTTTGTAGCTCTAGAACTTGGCCCTTTTGAGAAAGGGGCTGTGAGGTACTCTTAACACTTTTGAGGAATTGATTGTATTCTATGGACTATGAGAAACAGGGAAAAGTAGCTTTTACTAGTGCCAATTTAAATCACTGAACCTGTAGAAGAATAAAATTTTAGAGAATAAAATTTAAGTCTTGCCTCATTTGCCTCCCCATAATTGCACGGTGTTCACTGTTTCGGTGCTGTGTTTTTGGGTTTTTTTTTGATCACTCACCTTAATTTCTTTTACTTCCATAGCTTTCTAATGTGCAAAGTTTACACTTAATCCATTAGCAGCTTTGTAGTAGCATGTTACGTTCTTTATACAAAAGCAAGCATGGAATCACAAAGGCTGGGACAAGTAAAAACTGCATCATTAAATTTAAAACCCACAGTTAACAGATTAATCTGTTTTTTTTAAATTGGTTTTCTTAATTTACTTAATCTAAATTGCAAAATACAGTCTGCTGAGTTTGCTGCCTGTAGGGAAACACGACTTTGTGGACAGTCAGTTGTTGCTTTTCTTGTGCTTTGCATGCTGAGGGGAGCACAAGGAAGTGTGTGTTTAAGGAGTAACAGCATTTTCAGTGTATTGGCAGGAAAGGAGATGTGAAGGTGATCATTCCAGTGGCACCTATTATAGTTAGAATATTGACATATTGCTTTGAATATTTTATTAATTTTGTTAGTTTTTTATTTTTAAAAAAATGTTTCAATTTTAGCATTTAATTTAATCAAAGCAAGGCAAAAATCAGATACAAGACTAAAATTCCTTTAATGTGTCTTTTTTCCGAAGCTGCGTGCTGGCCCATTTGATGAGTTCCAGATTGCTACTATGCTAAAGGAAATCTTGAAAGGTCTTGACTACCTACACTCAGAGAAGAAAATTCACAGGGATATAAAAGGTGTGCAACGTTTCAAATGTTATTTGTTACAGTCTTTAAAAACCATAAAATAGTATTCTAATTAGTTATTATGTTATTTCCCCTTGGCAGCTGCCAATGTCTTGTTATCAGAGCAAGGTGATGTTAAGCTTGCTGATTTTGGAGTTGCTGGGCAGCTAACAGACACACAAATTAAGAGAAATACCTTTGTTGGAACCCCATTTTGGATGGCCCCTGAAGTTATTCAGCAGTCAGCATATGATTCAAAAGTGAGTATGAGAGTGGAACATAATTTTTTTTTGTATCTTATTATCCAACAGCATTTATATTGATTTTTTTTTTTTGCTTTTACCTCTGTCACTGTGGGGACGAAAGAAAAAAAAGGTAGATTTGAAATTACAGGGTTTCAAATAATAAAATTAAAAGTAGGTTTAAAATTATTTTATACAGTAGTTACATGTCATTGTGCTCAGGTGCAAAGTCACCAAGTAAAATGGTGATGTTGTGTCTCTTTCAGACCAACTCCCTGAATGTGGGGTGGTTGGTTGATTTGGTTTCAATTCAATGTTTTGTATTTAATTAAAACACTAATAAAGTAGTCACAAAGTAAAATGCCACCAGAACATGGCAGTTTATTTAAAGCCAAGATAGTGACCAAAATGTTAATTTCTTCTCACATTTTTATACACAGCTCTGGGTATAATTTCTCAAATGGTATTTCTGAGGATCCGTGTAATGCTGAAAATTTTAGCGCAGGTCTTGAGAAGGTAAAAAGTAACTTGGTGGCTGTGACTTAGTAGGATTATGGTACCTTCTGCCCTTCTTTGTCATGAGAGCTCTTGATGGATTTCTAATTGCAAAGGAGAGTTTCCCTATGTGAACCAGTAGAAAAGCAGAGTTCTTCTATGTTTTTGTGAGACTTGAGAACTGGTGCTAGAAATGATAATAAGGAGGGAACAGTCCCCTCTTCTGTGTGTAAAACCACAAATTATCCTAGTGCATGTGGTTGGTGAAACAGCGGCGTGTTTCATTCTGGGGTTGGACTTGCCACATTTCATAGACAAAACCTTAAAATAGGACCAAGAGAATAAAAATCTTGGTATTTGTGAAGAAATACTTTCTTACTGCTTTTCTCAAATAGTAAACATGAAACTCTACTTACATGATGTGCATATAAAGAAAACTGTTGGATATCTGAAGTGTCCTGAAAATATTCACACTCCAGGAGACTTTCCTAGGATAAGTCAGACTTGAAGGAATTTGTGTACTTGTCACAAGGGTTCTTGCTGATAAAAAAGTTGGAATTTTCCTGTTTAGGGTTTCAGTGGTCCCACTGTAATGTGTTCCTTAGGGCATTTTGGAAAAGGTCTCTACTCTGCTTTAAAAATGTGTGTTGGCCAGTAAGATTGGGAGTAATTCTTCTGCTTGCCCTCTGTATAGATCAGCTTTACCACCTCTTCATTTGTGTTTCTCCAGCAACCTAATCTTCTGCCCTCGTATCTCCTCAGTGTGTTGCAAGAGCAATGTCTTCCCCCTTTTTTTCCATGCCAGTAGGCTGGTGGGAGACAGCACTAAAGATACAAGCCTTTAGTAGGAGAGATGAAGGATTTGGATAGGATACACTTCAATTTCTAGACTAATACTGATGACTGTTTTGGTATCTGGACTGAATTTTAATCTTTCTTCTTCTCTCTCTACTCCAAAAGGCTGGAAATGTATGCTAGAAATTCGTACATTTTAGTAGTGCCGGAGATCTCTTCTTTCAAATAATTTTGCTGCAATACACATGGTTAGGTATTTCAGTAATAAACAGTGAGTTAATTTAATTCTTTGCTGTAAAATACAGTTATTTTAGGTCTTGTGAGCAAAAAAAGGAATATTAGAGAGATGCAAATTGTAATCCTTGTTTACTCTGTGGGCAGTTATGGTTTATGATTCTGTGCCAAGTGTAGTTGACTATTGCCAAACACTTTTTTAATGAGAAGCACCTTTAGTGATCTAAGTAGCTATTGTAGCTCATCTAAAAAGGTGCAAGTAATAATATATTACTTGGGAAAAAAAAATCAAAATCAGTAAAGAATTTTAGAATACTAGTGTTTTATATATGATATCAAAATACCATACTGTGTTTTGATACAAAGGCAGAATTTTTTTATAATGCTTGCTTTTAGCTAAAATAAATGGTACTTCATTATTTTTCTGTGATTTAAACCGTGAACTTGGTGCTTCAAGTGGTGTTTCAAGTCTAACTAGTTGTCAATAATTCTCCAGCTAAATTCATCAGGCAGTCTGTTAGGAAAGAAATTAGGTGATCCCCTGCTGGATTTGATTCAGCTTTCTTCCTTGTTTCTTTAAAGTGAGCTGACAAACAAGGTTGGATGCCTAAACAAACTCTGAATTAGGCATAGGAAATTTGTGGCAGTTTGTCATTAACATACAGAAGAAATCAAAGGAAGTTCAGTATTTCTGAAGCTTTTCCAAAAGCATGAAATTTAGGTGTCCTTTTAACTTGCTGGCAGTGTTAGAACATCAGCTGCAGCAAAAATGATGATCTAGATGTTTGTCTTTAAAGACTGATTAAGTCGGCCAGGTCTTTGTGAGTCAGGTGTTCCTGAAGCGTTAGAAAGGAATGTTTGCATTATCTACTTAAGCCAACATTAATTTTGTTATATAGATGCATTACGTGTGAAGATTTCAGTTACTGAATGAATGCAGTCATGACAGCCCATAATTCTGTACTAACAGTCCCTTTTCCCTCTCTCAGGCTGACATATGGTCACTGGGCATCACTGCAATTGAACTGGCCAAGGGGGAGCCTCCCAACTCAGATATGCATCCAATGAGGGTTCTGTTCCTCATTCCAAAAAACAATCCTCCCACTTTATTAGGAGATTTCAGTAAACCTTTTAAAGAATTCATTGATGCCTGTCTGAATAAGGACCCAACATTTGTGAGTAGATAAATTTGTGTGTGTGTGTAGATGTTTCCATTTTGTTTTTTGTTCTCCTATGCTTGTGAAGTATTCTGCTGGTGTTGTGCATCATCAGTGATTGAAATAATCTTAGAGACTGTACTTTCCACTGTAAATTTTAGTGGTGCTTTTTAATATCTCTGTCTCTGTCCTAGTTTGTTTTGTTTAAAATACTCAAAAGGAGGAGGGAGAATGCTGAAAGAAATTACGGTGGCAGAGGCAGATTCCTAAAGTGCAGTCTAAACTAGGATCATGTCAGAAGAGAAGCATTATCAGAGGAGAGAATCATCTGAACTCCTTTTCTTAAGCACAGCTTTCGCTGTCTGAATTCAGCATACAAGGAAATGCTGCACTGGAGAGTTTTCATTAGTCATTTTCCTGGGTGTGACCTAACGTAGAAGGATAAGCTGTATAGTCCATGGGTGACTTGATCGTATTTTTAGCGTGCTCGTAAATGTGGATTACTGGCTTTTTTGACTTCCTGTTTCAATAATTTCCTGATATTATACAAGTTAGCTTTAGAAGTCTGTTGTCTTACTAAGTCTTCCCTATTAGCATTTTAAATCATTGAATGTTACCGTAACATTAAATATTTAAAGTGTTTCTTACAGCGCCCCACTGCAAAAGAACTTCTGAAGCACAAATTCATTATGAAAAATGCCAAGAAGACTTCCTATCTGACAGAACTGATTGATAGGTTTAAGAGATGGAAAGCAGAGGGTCATAGTAGTGATGAAAGTGATTCCGATGGTTCAGATTCGTAAGTTTATTTTCAGTACAGTCTTTTTTGGGTGTGTTTTTTCATTTAGATGTTCTTAAAGTGAGTTTGCTGCAGCTTTTCTGTGTAATTACACCATTTCTGTACACCTATTTTTTTATTATCTTCTTCCAAGAAAACCCCCTATATGACCCTACAGATTAACATGTAAGTCAAGCTGTGTGCTTGTTACCTCTTTAAACTTTCTCTCTTTAAACTCAATTTCAGTTCTGTTTAAGTGCTATTTATTTCCTAGTCTGAGGCTAGTGGTTGTACCAAAACCACTGAATCACAATTAGAGATAATACAGAGCAAAGTTGAGGTGCATGAAGAAGTTTGCACAATGCCTGTGGAACAACATGCTTTCTGTAAGTCTCTTGTTTTTCTGGCTATCAGATAACTCTTAAATGGGATGCCATGAGAGAAGGTAAGCCTTGTAGGGTAGATAACATCTTCTGTTTGCTTTTGATCACATTTCAATTTATTCAGCCTCTTTTAAAGTTCAGGTAATGTTTCAATACGTGTTTTTCTTATTTTAAGGAATTTTAAGGAACTAATCCTGATAGACTTCTTATGTATTTGGGTTACCTGTGCTTGATTAAGCGTTCTGTTGTATTATGTACATCATGTCTTTTTTGTTTCAGGGAGTCCAGCAACAAAGAAAATAATTCTCACCCTGAGTGGAGCTTTACTACAGTTCGGAAGAAGCCAGATGCAAAGAAGCTCCAGAATGGGACGGTTCGTACAGACAGAGGAGTTCTTCTTTCTAACTGCTGGTTCTGAAGCCAGTTTAAGGAAGATAGTGATAAAACTTAGTAACTTCACTTTTCATAAGAACTGACTGGGGTTTTTGCAGTTCAGGACATAGTGCACGTTAGTGGTATTTCCTGTGCTATGTCAGCCTCAAATGCAAAATACACAGCAGATGTGCTCTAGATCAGTATCCATTCATGGGAATTTTATAGTCTCTTATGAGTGAGGAAAAACTGATCTGTTTTTCTGATGCTGAATGACATTGTTTGAGATGTGTCATCAGGCATCTGTTTCAACATCCCATAACATTTGTTGATGTACTGTGTCTTTGTGGATTTTGTAATGTATTTTAAACACTATATTACATTTAACTCAACTTCCAAAATCACCTGTGCTGCGTTAAGAGGCAGTGTGTATGTTGTATATATGCTGATGTATGTTGCAATATGCTGATGTAATCCATATTTGTTAACTTCTAGGATCAGGATCTTGTTAAAACCCTGAGTTGTTTAACTATGATAATCACCCCTGTGTTTGCTGAGGTAGGAGTTTGTTTAAAAATCTTCTTTGAAAGTATTAGCCAAATGTCTGATAACTTTTCTGAGTTTTAACTTTTTTGGCTTGTTCTTCAGCTCAAGCAGCAGGACACAAATAATGCTAACAGAAAGAAAGCAATTGAGGAACTTGAGAAAAGCATCAATGTGGCAGAAGCAACGTGTCCAGGGATCACAGATAAGATGGTGAAGAAACTTATGGAGAAATTTCAGAAGTAAGTAATTTAGTCATAAGAGAAAGATCTGCTATGTCCAGTGCTTTATACCTTTAGCTTTGTAGTAATAGGTAACACTTCTGTTTGAGACTAAAACTAATACTAACAGTTACTGTATCTGGTCTTGAAGTGCTGTAGTGTTACTGTAGTTGCTATAGCTTGTTTCTTTAATTTCGTCTGCAGGCAGTAGGGGAGAACAGAGGATTTTTTTTTACCTCTTTTAGGAATGTTTTCTTGAGAATGTCTCTTCTGGTGGGTTTTTTACTGTGGACCATTGAGATGAAGGCATGTACTAGTTTAGTGATGCAGAAATACTTATGTGCTGTTTGCCTAGCTGAAACAATATAGTTAACAAATTTTTTAATTTGCATTTTTTATCTGTAGATTTTCTGTTAATGACTCATCCTAAGAGACTTCACACAATTGACTGCTCTTTCGTATGGACCCAGTGAAACCCACCAAAACTACTTCAAGCTTGGCAGTGCTTAGCTCATGAGCTCCTTGTGCCTTTTGGATCTTTGCAACATATTGATGGTGATTGAGGATTTGAAAGAACCTACTCAACTATTTTGTGGCAGTGCACATGGTTTTATATTTTCAGGAAATTATTTTGTAAAAAACAACTTTTAATATTGTAGTTTCACCTGTTTAATCTGATAAATGTTGAGGTGCAGTTTTGCTTTTAGAAATAACCATTACTTTAGTTAATAGAATGTGCAAGTACAGTATGTTTTGATGCTATTTTGTTCCTGTACATGGACATGGAGTTGTACAGGTCTTTTATATTCATGAGTTAAACTTTTGTAAATCACTAACAAGCTTCAGAGAAAATTAGCTTTTTCACAAGCATATTCAAGACATGTAATGTAGTGGCAAGGGTATTGCTGTAGCTTCAACCAGCATATAGTTATCGTGCCCTGAAAAACAAACCTGCAACAGCATTTGTTTTCATTCTAAATTGGTACAGTATTTTAGGCAGCTCTATGATTAAATATATTTGAGAGCAATATGGCAATAGTTTGCAGGTGTTATGTAGCAACAGGTCTATCCTGATGTACAGTCTCTGTATTACCTTTTAGAACAGGTTTTGAAGTAGTAATTCAATCTTATATCATCATGGTAGGAAAATTTAGAGCAATACAGTTGAGGGGGTGGGGCTTTCGGCAATAATGGACAAATTCTGAAGTCCAATTTAACTTAATTTAAATTTTTTTTTCCTCTGAGAATACATGCCTGGGTGGAAGGGAGCCAGAGAAGCTGAGCGTCACATGTTACATACCTCACACGCAGGTATAGGTGTAACACCAGCGTTCTGTGTAGTGGTGTTGTTTCTCCTGTAAGATATTTATACACATTTTTGTTCTGGAATACGTTAAACACAGTACATCAGCGTAATTTGTTTATAATTTTCTGAAAGTGTATTTTAAATATGTATTTACCAGTTAATATGCAAATAACTGAGTTATAGATATTCTTTCACACAAAGTTAGTACTGTGCAGTACGGAGTGATTTTTTTCATAAAAAGTAGGTAAGACTATAAAGTTGCTTTCAGTTATATATTTATGGTACTGCTAGATGGGTAATCTCTTCTGTTGTTTTGTTTTGATTTGGTTTTTTCCCTTTTTCAACCCAGTATGTATATTATGCTGAAGTTTTGAACTGGGATTGTTTTTCAGTACTTAGTTGTGGAACTGTTGGTGTAAATTTATTTTTGATAAAGGCTGGGTGTGTTTATTTTATGGTTCAGACCTGCACATTTTGTTTTTGCACAAAAGTCATTTTAAAGAATCTGAAATATATCTGCCAAATATTGAAAAAGTAATGGTGTGCAAGTAAATACTGCATTTTTCGTCAAATGTTGCCATTACATCGTTTTTATATAAAGGACACTTGTGAGAGATGGTGGTTAGATATGCCAAGGACAATTATTTTCAATGGTGCCTACACTGTAAAAAAAAATACTTTTAACTCCTTGTTTTAATTTTAAAAAAAAAATGTTTCTGTTTAAAACTTTCATCTGCTATATAACTGAAATTCAATTAGAATTTATATCTGAGAAAAAGTCTGGAAATAGTTTTTGAAAACAATAATGTTATGGATTAAATAAATATTTTTATAAATGTAAAAGCAGCAAAAGTTGTAAATACAGTTGATCGGAAGCTTTACAAAATAACTGCATCACAGAAACAAATTGTAGTGCTCCTCTAGCTTCTGTAGTTGTTAGTCTTGTAAATCTGTTTATAGATGAAGCCTATTTCAGTGTTTTTGGGGGGGGGGTTAAAATGGTTTAAAAATAAATATTTAAGTTCTGTAAACTTTCATGAGCTTGTTCTGTTGTGCATCATTTTATTCTGGATTTCAGCAGCTGTGCAGAGGTGTGGACATGTCTGTCACAGACTCGTGTTGTGAGAAGAGTGTGTCCCTGTGTGGGTGCTTTGCAAAGCTCTGGGTGCCCCACATTGTCCTTGTCCAGAGGACGCCTTCCAGCTGCTTTGTCCCAGGGAATGGATGGAGCAGTCCCGGGGTTCCTTTCCTAGAGGGGAGACTCGGGGATGTGTGAGTTCAGACATGTCCAGCAGTGCAGCGATGTCACAGCTTGGTCACAGCTGTCACAGCCCTGACTGCCTTTGGCCTCAGCAAGGGGCAGTGAAGGGATACAAAGGCCTGTGCCACAGCTCCCTCGACTTTCACCTCTGCAGCCTCAACACAAATCTCATTTTAAGGAGCTCCATATACGTTTTTCACAATTAAAAACATGTTTTTACTTCTATGTCACTTCCCTTAAGGTGTTCTTTTTCTGTGGGAAAGAGCTGGTGGGAATTCCTCGAGTTTTGTAACTGGTGGCTCTGCCCTGTTGACACAGAATCTTTAATCTGTGCAACTCTGTGAACAATTCTGGGTAGGTGCGGTCAGCGAATGACATGGGGAATTGGAACCTGACATGTTTGAGATACAACTGTAACAAGCTGCTGAACTATGGTGTCTCTTTACCTGTGGAATGTGTGGGATGTATACCTAACTCGTGGGACAGCATGGGAAAAACTCCCCCACGTGTACAAAACAGACTCATTCTCTTGTATTACAGTCCATTCAAAAGAAGGGGGTTTTTTTATTGTGCTGCATATGCCTGAAGTCTCTGTGCATCCTAAGACTATAATTAGCTCCTAAGAAGGGACATCTGTATTGCTGGTTCCAGAGATGAGCTGTCTTTTTCCCACGTGTTAGTTATTGATGAACTCTGTAACTTAATCAGCAGTATTCTGTTGCTGGCAGGTAGCTAATGGAAAGATAGATCAAAATACTCATGCAGGAGCCATCTTCTTGCTCTTTTGGTTTGCCGGCTTCCTGGTGTAGAAAGAATTGAGAAGAATTGTTGCCGAAGTAATCTTACCAAAGTAGTCTGAATTGCAGAATAGGGAAATGTATTTGTTCTTGGGTAGATCAGTTCTTCACCGTTCTTTAAGCCCTTGCTGTCTGACCCCTCTATTCATTTCTGTGCAGTCAGTGTAGTGTCATCACACCTGCTCCTGCCTTGCAATTTCGACAGCTGAATTGGAGAGTGTGTAGGTTTTAATGTGTTTGCACAGTTTAGTGATTGTTAAAAGTCTGATTTTTATCACACTGTTTTATGACTTTTCACTGGAATAAAATTATTTTCCTCTTTGCAAAGTTCTAGTGGTGTGTATGTTGGCTTGTCTTACTTCACAGTTTTATCTATTTTGTCTAAACCTTTATCTTTTTTATATAAACCAGTTCCTTCTATCTGACAGTACTGAGTAGCTTAATGTTTTCCCACTGTGATGCTGCAGTGCCCTTCTCCCCTACAATAATCCTTTGTGTAAGGACTGTAACAGTTCACATTTTCCAGGTTCTGCCGTTTGTCTTTCACCACCAGCAAACCAAATCTTTCCACGTCCTCTCTCCATCCTTATTTTCTTCCCTAGGGAAGCAAAATCTCTTAAATAGATGTCCTTATCTCGGGGTTGAATAGGACTGAGCAGGGAGCAAGGGGAAGGACTTAGTCAAGGGTTGTTTCAATTGTTCCTTGACAAGTAAGCCACTGCTTACTGGGATTGTTCCTTAATTTTAGTCAGTCCCAGGAAAGTGGTTTATGCAATGAATTCAGCTCGGAGATGTCCATTTGTGTCACTTACTGATGAGCTGCTTTGTTCCTCTGCTATTGTTGACCGTGTGTAGGATGTGCTGAGGCACAGTGTCCACACTGTGCCCCTGTGCTCCCTAGTTCATGGAAAAATCAAAAAAATAGTTCCTAAGTCCTTGTTTCTCCCTCTCAATGCTGTTTTCCCAGCGCAGTCTTGAAGACCAGACCTGGCAGTTCCTGAATATTTGGTTAGGGTGTTCATACAATGATGCCTCGTGGGACTGTGTCTGCTCTGGGACATGCTCAAGGTGTGTGTCCATATGCTTTGAGAAGCTAACAGGGATTGTGGATGTGTCCCAGGGCTGTGTGCAGCCTGTGTTTGAAACACTGCTGCTTTTTTTAACCCTCTACCAAACTGCCCACAGACTGCCACTCTTAAATGGTGTACTAAGTGCTGATTCTTGCTCTTTTTAAGGTGCAGAGCTTTGGAAATGGGGAAGAAACGACCCTCAAGCAAGAAAGATTATCTCTTTTTTCAGTAAAACACGTGCCAGAGCTGCATGAGGGATCTCTGCAGTTCACAGCTTCAGCACAGGGTAACTAGGAGCAGAAACAAACCTTACAATGTACTCACTTGTTGGGCTAATGCATTTCTTTGGGCAACCAACCAAGAATGTGGCTGTTCTCAGCAGCGTTCCGGGATCTCCACAAGTCTCCCCAGTTGCTGGGGCAGCGAAGGCACAGAGGGAGAGCAGGCAGCAGAGCAGGAGAGGGAAACCAGCTCCTTGGAGCACTGAGGAGGGGGAAGCTCCTGAGCTGGGAGGCGCAGGACAAGGTGTGCTGGGGGAGGGGTGTGCCTGCATGACTGGGGGTGCAGATTTCACAGGGCAGGAGGAAGAACTCAAAACTCCAATGTGAACAACTTTTTTATTGTCCACCTTCTAAAACAAAGGACAGCAACATGCAGAGTGAGGAGGACCCATGAGCCCAGTTCTTTCTACATTTTAATCTATTTTTTTTTTGTCTCAGCTTCCATGTTTCTGAAATCCTTCTAGTAGGCTGCAGTGGTTTCTCTGCCGTGGCTTTTCTGGGCTGTCCCTCTGCTTACAGTCCTGTCCTACAGACACTTACAGGGTTGCTCTTAAAGAAAATTATCAAGATCCCCACCTAAAATCTTATGGAGGTAGTCTCTCATCGTTCCCAGGATTTCCAAGTCAATTTCGTGTAAGTTTAGAGTAATAGCAAGTTTTTTAAATAAACATACTTCCAAGAAGCTGCCAGTTGCTTTTCTACCTGCTCCTGATACCTTTTTTCCCATGCTGCTTAACTGAGGACAGACTTGGGGAAGCAAAGGACCCCAAAGACCCCCCTCTTACACATGTCTCTCCCTCAGATTTAAGCAGGGCACTGAGGTACTGGGGCTGTCACGGTGCTGCCAGATGATGGATGATGTGCCTAAGCAATGTTAAAGAGTATGAACTCACTTCCCAATGCTCACCATGGGGTGCTTCTAAAAGCTTGACAAGCATTACTGAGATATTTCTGGAGAAGGATAATCCTCTAACTGGCCAGGGAGAAGACAGCCACACACAGAGCCTTGTCTTTGAGTGCCATGTGCTCCCTGCAGCCCTGGAGGGAGGTGAGGCAGGTGGAGGAGATGGGCTCTGTGCTGGGGTTTTGTCCTGTCCACATGGCATCAGGTCGAGGAGCAGCCTCCCATGATTTTGCTCCTTTCCAAAAGGGCCTGAAACACCCTTCCCTCCGGTGTGCTGCCCTGCAGCTGGAAAAGCAGCAGCTGAAACTACTTTGTGAGAAGTCTTTTTCTCCCTCCCTCTCAATGAAGACTCCAGCAGCTGAGCTCCAAGCATCAGCTTGGGCAGGATATACAGGCTTAGCAAGGCTTTAGGAGATCCCTGGCTGAAGCAAGATCCCCTCACTCAAAGTGTGGTGGCAGAAGCAAATCAGCTTCCAAATGTGGTGCAGGGGTTGAATACTTCTGAACACACCCCTGAGGTCCATTAATATATCCCCTATAGCTAAGAGCACACACAACACAATCCCATCAATGTATCAGAAGCTGTAAACAGACCTGCGAAAGAAAGAGTGTCACGGTTCTTTGACCCTGGGTCAGCAGCACTGGCTGCCTCTGCTCCCTCTGGCCGGTGTCAGGCACCTAGGTGAAATACTTGGAGGCCCCTCTGGAAATCCTCTCTTCAGCAGCACTGGTGGCAAAGGACACCTCCTCATCCTCCTCATCCAGCTGGAGGCTGCCCGAGGAGAGCCGCACGCGGGCCATGGGCGAGCGCAGCACGCGGCCGTACAGGGAGCAGTAGTCAGCGGCCAGCAGGTCCGAGTCAGAGTCGCTGGACTCGGTGCTGCTGCCCAGGTAGCGCTCAGTGGAGCGCCGCGGCCCCGGACCCAGCCCTTGCTGGGCTGGGATGTGCCAAAAAACACCCCCTTTCCTGCTGCTCAGCGCAGGGCACGGCCCCAGGGGCCTGAACTCAGAGCCGTAGGGGAAGCGGATGGTTTTCATGTCCGACTGGCTCCAGGACCGCCTGGGAGGCTGCTCCTGAAGGCCGTAATCGAAGGAGCGAGCCAGTGACCTGTTCTCCCCCACCATGCTCATGCCCATGGCTGTGCCTGCAGCCTCACGGTGGAACTGCCCAGCCTGGGTCCCACTCGGGCCCTGTCGGGCGGGGTTTGCTGCCACGGGGCCACTTGCACGGGCCGGTCCTGCTGTGTCCTCGCCAGGGGCCAGTGCAGGACCTGGGGACTGCAGTGCCCTGTCCAGATGGAAGAGCACAGCGGGGGCCGGGGCCACCATGGGCAGGGGACAGGGCACATCCGTGTACACCAGTGGCCGGGCGCTCACTTCCCGCATGTTGACCACAGAGGTGCTTTTGCTGTTCCCAGCAAACTGGTGGTGGGGCCGAAAGGATGTCAAGGGATTCCTGGCTCCGAAGAGGTCAATGGGCTCCCATGCCCGCTCCATCTCCAGCTCGGCGTAGAGCAGAGGGAAGGCAGATGAGCTTTTGGAGTGGGGCAGGAAGGTGGGGGATGCTTCAGGCTTGGAGCACTCCAGCTCCGTGGCAAATGTCACCTCCATGGTGGAGCTGCAGCGCCGGCTGTCCAGGGTGGGCTCGGAGCCATGTACTCCGTTGGCGTGGTAGGAGCCCCGGCTGCCGTAGGCCAGGCGCAGCTCCTCCACCTGGGCAGGGCACAGAGAGGGTGGGGGCCCAGGGTGGGGTGGGAAGGGAGTACCCAGGGCTGGGAGCCTGGCTTGGCCTCCAGCTGAGCTCCTCCGGTTGGGGCAGAAATGCCAAGACCTCACCACAGAACTATTGCTGATGCCATGGGGACTTACCTGCTTTGATACATCCGTCAGGAGGTCCGGAGAGGAGCGGCACTGCCTCTCATCGTAGCGGGATGTGTAGTGTTTCCTGCAGGACAAGAGCATGGGTAGGTGTATGGCCAGGAGGGTCCTTCCCCTCTCCCCAGTCCCCTCAGGCACTGCCCCCCTCCATGCCCGCAGTACCTCTCAAAGGGCAGGCTCTTCATCTTAGCCTTCCTCCCGTTCTCCAGCAGCTGCCGCTGAGTCCTCCCACTGCAGCATGGAGGGAGAAACGTGAGCAGCACCATCAGCCCCAGCCCTGGGCAGGCCTTGTGCCCCATGTGAGGGGATGCAGCAGGACCGAGGCATGGGTGTCTCCAGGAGAAGTAGCTGTTATCACCCCCTCGGATTCAGACAGGGCTGACATAAAAGGGAGGCTCAGAGCCATCCCCAGGCCTTTCCCAGCCCAAGTTTGGGTTTCCCCAGGGAATTTACCTGTAGCGGAAGCTGGAGCCTTTGCTGCACAGAAGGGCTTTCGGTTTTGACTTGGGCTCTTCAGAGAGCCTGAAGAAGGCATGGTACTCCACACATGTCTTCCAGAAGGCTTTGCAGGTGTCCCGGCTCGCCATGGTGAACTCCAGTGTGTCCTTGCACAGTGCCTGTGTGCCAGAGACAAGACGGCCAGGGTCAGGAGCACAGGACAAGCTCTGCCACTTGCCCTCCTGATCCCCTAAGGGTCATGCGGGCTGTCAGTGGCTGCAGGCAGTGCACTGTCCCCTTGCTGGGGACACAGAAATAGCATGTGCTGCACTCAAGAAGGAGCATCAACATGAGCAGCAGGAATGGATTTTACCCAGAACTGGGGACTTTGTGTGGCTGACCTTCCATCCACAGCTGTCTGCTCCCAAGCCCAACAGCTCCCTGTGGTGTGGTACTTACAGAGATGTAAGCTTGATGGAGCTTGATGAGAAAATGCTTTCTCTTGAAACTGAGTTTGCGAATTTTGGACCAGTTGAAGGTGTTGATCTTTGTATTGCCCTGCAAGGACAAACACAGCAATTACAGCTTGATGGGGGCAACCTTTGAATATTAAAATGCAGTGGGTCAAGGTCTGAGCTCACAGGGCACTGCATAAGATTCCAGTGCAGCTCTTGGAGCTGCTGGAGTCTGGGGAAAGGGTGTTGGGATTTGCTGTTTGACTCTCCGTCTGGTGATTCTACAAGTAGAAATTGCAGTTCAGGGCTTGACTCTGACTGCTGAAGCGCTTTGCAAAAGTCCAGGATCCCCAGACAAACCTCATAGAGGTCAAGGCAGGGAGTCCTAACCATGCCAGCTCAAATATCACGTGAGTTAAGGCAGAATCAGCGCCCTAAAGAAATAATATTCTCCCCTCCTTTGCTGCGAAGTGTAGCAGCGCTCAACTCACCCCCACACCTTTAGACCTGGTTTAAGCAGGCTGCAGGCACACTTTACCCCATTATCATTTTGCACAAGGTTAGATGCACTCACAAAACACTGGTGCCATGGCAGAATTAGGAAAAATTGTGTTACTCCACTCTGTGGCACCAGGACCCTCTCAGCTTTCTGGGAAAGCCCAGATTTTAATGCGCTCACAGATGCTCTAATCATGCGTGAGGGGTGTTTACGGCTCTGAATAAATAACCGGGTCTGGCAGCACTAATTACCAACAGCAGACCCACAGCTACGCTTTATGTTTGGGTTTGTCAGATTTTTTTTTTGCTGTGACAAGATGTTCCCAGGTTGAAATCAGCTGGTGTGGCAGGGGAGCTCTGCCTCACGCTGGCTGAGAGGAAGCCTGTATTTACTGTGCAGCTCGGCCGTGATTACAGCGTTATGTAATTGCACAGACGTGGGGGGCTATTTTCGCTGGAAGATTACACGGTGAACACATGTGACAGAGCCGTGGAACCTGTGCTGCTCACACAGCCACCACGCTCGTGGGACGAGGGCCAGCAGAACTGGGGCAGTTCCGGTGGCATGCCGCGGGTGCTGAGGGTTCGGCGGGGCTGAGCCGCAGAGCCACGTCTCAGAGCATCACCTTCACCACCGTGCTCTGCGGTACACATATCCTCTTGAAGGACTTGGGAGTTTAGAGAGCTCTGAGGAGAGAAGGATCGCCCCCAGCTGGAGAGGTCGCCCTACACCCCTGAGCCCCGGGCTCACCCGCAACACCAGCACCCCCATGTGTGTCACGGCCAGGTTGATCTGTGTCCCCTCGCCGTCGCTGGCGGGGTGCGGGCGGATCCCGTACATCTCCAGCTTCCTGGCCACGTCCAGCAGCTGAACGTCCGACTCGGCCGGCGTCTTCCCTCTGGAGACGCAAAGGCACAGGAGGCAACATGAGTGAGAAGGCAGATGCTGAAAGGGGCTGAAAAAATCCCATTTTGTAGGTGAAGGTACTGGCATCACGCCCTCCCCCACTGCCAGCCCTGCCTGCTGATGGGAACACCCCGTCAGCAGACGTTCATAGGGGATTTGTGTGGAGCAGCCCTTACCTGTGTCTCCGGTGGTAGTGCATGATCTTGTTGTCCAGGTACTCCTGGTTGGGCAGGTACCTGTGTGTGGCCAGGTGCTGCTGGTCTGTGTCCTCGCGGAAGTCGCCCAGCTCGGCTTTGGGGACACGGAGAGAGCAGGTATTAGACTGTGAGGGGTCAGCGCAGTGGGAACCCCTGGCTGCACAGCCAAAGACCGTCCCCGGGGAAGGGGCACTGTCCCTGCTGGCACTTGCTTGTCCTTACACTGCAGTAGGTGGGAGACGAGCAGTGCTGCACTCTTGTCACTGCAGGGCAGCCGCCCCTGTGCCAGGTCCTTCTTGATCTGGAGGGTGAAGAGGTACCTGTGGAGGAGGACAGGAGCCCTGGGAGAAACTGGGCGCTGGGCTGAGCCATGAGTGCCATGCCTGTTCCCATATCTCCACCCATGGATGCACATCCACAGCATCATAGGATGAGCATGCAGCCCCTGCAGAAGACTGCAGCTGGGCACCACTATGACCAACGCGTCACTGCCATTGAAATGCTCATCAGTGGATTTCAAAATTAACATTCCTTTCTGCTTTGGAGGACATTTGCCTCTCTTGGGGCTGACATTCTGCAGAAGCACTGTCTTGATTTTATTCTTAGTCCCTGTTTGCAATACTTGCTCTAAGATCGTAAAAGCTAACAATGTCGTTTTTAAAAATAAAACTAAAGTTGTTCCTTCAGAACGCTGCTTGAGGCAGGAGCTAGACTGAGCAGTCAAACTCTGTGCCCAACTACTAAAATATTTGGCAGTAAACAAATTGCAGCCTCATAAGACGGCTGATCCTTCAAGTGGATTGTATTTGAAAACAGAGGATCAAGAAAAGATATTCTTGGTTTTGTTCTGCAAAGTGTAATACTTAGGATACTTAGGATAACCACTGCTCACAGACAGGCTGGGGCGGATGAAGATAAAGAATTAGCACACTGCAAAAACACAGAACTGTGTGGGAAGAAAGTAAGAAAACAAGCACTGTACCTGGTCAGTTCTTCTCTCAGGTGGCCGGGGTCCACTGGGAAAAATTTCACCATAAATTTGAAAAGAACCTCCTTAGGATCTTAAAACACAACATCTTCATAAGTTTTCTTTTACAAGTCTATTGAGAACATTTACAACTCTCTTCACATATGCTGCCTTGTTATAAATTAATCTGGTATTAATCTGGGTAAATTAATATGGACCCTTACAAATCAGGGACTAGAGCTTGCACCCCCCCCCCCCCCTCCAAAAACAGCATGCCCAGGCCCCCAGTATTACCAATGGATGCAAACAGAGATTTGGATATCTAAAGAATGCTAAAGAGAAAAATGCCCCAGCAATTCTTTAAATTGCAAAAATCCCTGTTGGGAGGGGGTTTCCATGAAATTGTGCCAGAGAGTGTGGCCAGAGCCTTGGTTAATTGCCATCACTGGGGCTGTGTGTTAAACTCAGCCCTCCAAGCATTTGGGATGCAACAGCTCCATAGGAGGCTGCTTGGGCAAAGGGTTTGGGGTTTTTTGGGTTTGCTTGGTTTTTGGTTGGTGTTTTGTTTTGTTTTGGTTTTTTTTTTGTTTGTTTGTTTTTTGTTGTTGTTGGGGTTTTTTTGTTGTTTTTTTTTTTTTGTGGGATGAGTGGGAACAAGCAGCCAAGCCCGAGGCAAAGTGTGTGGAGGGAGGGAGGCAATTATGTAAGCACCGACTGTCACAGACTGGGATGGCTCAGAGGCACAGGCCAGAAGGCACTTGGTAAAGGAAATGGATGCCTGCAACAATTCCATTTGCGGTGCACCCAGAAAGGGAATGCTCCTTATCAGGCTTTCCCCTTCCAGGGAAATTCATGCCAACATCATTCTGCAGCCTCCCCATGGCAAAGAATGGGGTCATGGCCTCAAGCTCTCAGTCACCTCCCAGCCATCGTGTACTTGGGGAAAACATTATGGGGCTGGAAAGAGACCTGTCCTGAAAGCAGCACTGTGCTAACACCAGCCATGGCCAGGCAGAGGAGGATGTGCCTGAATTCAGATCAGGTTCTGCAGCATCTCCGTGGGGCTGGGGAGGAGCTGCAGGGCCTGCGGGGCAGAGGGGCGACCCTGCAGGTGCCTGGGCCACTCTGAGCTGCCAAGAGAAAAGGAGGGCACGCAGGAGCAGTGCCTGTCACGCTGCCAGCACGGCCACACAGGCACTCAGCCACCCCTACTCCTCTGCCAAGCTGTCAAGTTATTAACAGCTCCAGCCTAAAATGGTGCAGATACCGGACTGCAAAGGCAGCGGTATTTTCACAGGATTTTGTACAGACTGAGGCGTCCTTGCAAACAATCCTGCCCAGCCTCATCCTCTAAAATGAGCCTGGGTAAGTGCTGGAAGCCAGAGATCCTGTCCCCAAGCAACAACACTTCATGAACATGTCTGCACTAGACTCTCACTGGTACAGATTTATAAGAAATCTATTCTTGAAATACTTACTTTTGACTTGCTTTGTTATGGGTTTTAGTGGTTCCAGCCAGACCTGAAATAAGGCAGTGAAGAGCTGGGTAAATAAACAGCGCAAGAGATGGGAAATAAAAGCAGCAGCAGCACGGTGGGATGCAACACGAAAATATTGGCCAGCTTGGCTGCTGCGACAAGTGTCCTGCTAGGCAGCACGACATGGACAACTATGGATAGACCCCAAGAGCTGTAGATATCACTGGGGCTCATGGCTCCCCTCCTAAGTCCCATTTTCAGGATATTCCTGCCATCATGGCAAAACTTTCTATTTAATTTTCCATTTGGAATTTTAGGGAGGTGCTAACAATCCCCCAGCCATGCAGGCGATGGCAGCTCCAGGGGCCTGCGCTCCTGGCTGCACTCACCTGGTTCCCAGCCTGGCTGTGAAACTCCAGCCCAAAGTACTCCTTCTCCACAAGGTTGAGGTGGCTGCAGGTGAGGTTGAAGAGCCCTTTCCCACAGGATTTTTGCTAGCAAACAAACACAGAACAGAAGCAGCAGGTTAGGCAATGCTGACAGCAGCCGTGATGGGATTTCAGGGAGATGAGGAGAAGTTTCAGCTCCCTTCCTTCACCCCCTCCCTGACCATGCAGCAGCAAAATCTTACTCAGTAAATGCTGTTGACTTCAGCATGTACAACAGGACAATGGCATATTGTATTCCCTGCCTCTGGAAATCAGATTCCTTTCCATCAGTTCTCTCCTTTATTAACGAACATAAACCAGAAAGGAGAGCAAGAGAAAACAAACCATGCTTTGACTCACTGTTTGCAACTATCACTGTCTGGACAGTTCTGTCCCTGGTGAATCAATGAGTGAACCCCAGGACAGGCACCTGCCTGAACCTGGGACAGCCATGGCAAACGTGCTTAATTAAGAGCCAACAGGAGCAGACCTCAAACCTGTGCAGTGAGTCGGTGTGCCCAACAGCCAGGGATGAGCTGCAATTATGGTTGATGGTAATTAACAGCAACAGGACCAGAGATCCTGTGCCGTGGGCTCTGAGTCATCCATGGGCTTTAGCAATATGAATTAAGTGGTGCTACATGCTGATAAGGGAGGCCAGGCTGTAGTTATTCCCAGTAAACAGAAACACTTGGAGGGTGTTATCTTGACTTGTTGCCATGCTGTATGACCTGTCTGGAGACCAAACCAGGAGGCCCCTGAATCTGGAAAGTGCTCCAGAAAGTACCAGAAAATAAACTGGCAATGACCCACCCCAACAAAACCCTGATACACCTTCATCAGCTTGTGAAAAGCAGACCAAAAAGAAGTATGGGTTATTGCAAAAGCAAGCTGGGGCAGAGAGGCCAGGTTAGACAGCTGCTAAATTATGGCATGTTGGGTGATGGAGGGGAAGACAGGCTGCAGCTCCCTGTGGCTGTCCCCAGCAGGGACGGGAGGGACCCAGCTGCTGGTGGTGATGCACACTAATAACCACCTTTCAGGGCTTCTCCTGGGATGAAATTGCTGGCTCTGTGCTGAAAGGCTGCAGAAAAGTGATAGCATAATAACAGCATTCACTCTGCAGCACTCCCAATTCTCCTCAAAATTACTGGATCACAAGGGTAATTAAAAAAATTATAAATGTTTTTTTCCAAGCTAGAATTTTCTACCATGAAAGGCCTTTGGCCTTTGTCAGGCAGCCAGGAAAGACAAACGTTTCTTACTGGGTTATTACCTACCATATATCTGCTGGGAGCGACCCACTCTGCTCCAAATCCAGCACTGCCCAGGGACAGGAGCAGCCCCAAACCCAGGAAACTCTGCTCACAGGGAGACACAGACCTGCTGCTGCAGGGGATGCTTTAGAAACAGAGCCTTTCTCTTGTAGATTGTTGCTTGCAGGTGTTCTGTCCTGGATTTTGGGGTGCTGAGGCCAGTGCTTCCTCAAGCACCAGGGTACAGTCGTGCTCAGCAGCATCAGTCCTGCACTGCACCAAGTGAGAGAAGTGGGGTCTGTGCTGGAGAAGCACAGTGCAAGGCAGAAGCATGACATGTGAGGCTGTTTGTCCCATGTCCAAGCCTTCAGGTGCCTCTGAGAATGATGCAGGGCCAGGAGAGCACCCACAGGCAGAAATCCCAGAGTAGAAGGTGAAAAGGAGAGGCTGCACTGGCCCTTCACTCCCCAGTGGAAGGACAGAAAGCCAGAGGCCCTTCCAGAAGTAGGCAGCAACACATGCAGCACATGGGACACACACACATGCCCATGTCCCCACAGGCACTCTGGCAACACCCACAGTCAGATGGGAAAGCCCATTTCTGCAGTGCTCCCATAGGACAGGCTGCTGCGCCCAGGTCTGTGATTTAAGGGTGAGCAACAGCTCGTGGGATTTGATGTGATCTTTTCCCACCACCTCGGGAGATGCCTGCCCTATCAGGCATGCTGCAGCCAGCACAGAATGTCATGCACCAAAAGCCACCAGTCCTAAGGCTCCCCAGGCCCCCAAATCTCCCATCAAGGAATTCCCAGCTTTACAGAGGACATTTGACCACAGGGGACTCTGTCCTTCACTCAGCCTCAGCTACGAGTTTTTCTGGGCTTGTTTGGTTTGCTCAGCAGCATCCCAGGCCCAGCCATGGGGTGCTCAGCAGGGAGGGCACAGTGGGGACATTCAGAGATGTGCCAAGCCCCTTCCCTCCCCTGCCCTGAGGGCTCAGACCTGTTATCCCAGGAACCACCTCCAGTGCTCAGCTGAAGGAAATCCTGGGAACTCAGCGGTCTCAACTATCAGCAAGGATTGCAGTGGAGGCAGAAGCCTTCCCCGGTCAGCATCCAGCACCAGGAAAGGAACTGGTTCTCATGCGAAGGAGCCTGGAAATGAGACCTTGCTGCACATGCCAGCAGCTGTGACACCCACGTGAGGCAGGTAGAGATGTTTACACTGAGCATGAATGCAGGGGGAATCAGGCCCTGTGTGTTTGCTTGCTTTTGTCCTTTTCCCTCCCATTATACTGAAGTACTTCACCTTCAAAAGAGCTTTCCAAAGTCAGGAGGGGTTTAGGAAGAGTTGCTTAAAATATCTGCTCAAAACTTAGCCCAAAGCACTCCTTTTGTACTGGAGAAGTCACTAATTCAGCCATTCATTTATCGTACCCACACAGCAGCAAATGCATAAAATGCCTAAAAGGGGTTTCCAATACCATTCCATGCTAAAAAAGGAAATGACCAGGAGTTCCTCTAATGGAAGCTATTTGCTGCAATAACATGTCGTGCAGAGCTATAGTGCTGTGGTTTGAGCAAATAAGAAAACAGAAATGAAAAAAAGAATGAAGCAACATTGTACCAGAAACATCTTCTGAATTGTGTCTCGCTATGACTCGATCTAATCAATGGGGGGAGGAGGGGAAAGCATTTTAAAATTACCAGTCTCATTTTTAAGGTGACTCCTGGACTAGGATAGATTAATTAAACTAAATCAAACAATTTCCTTACTGTGTCAAATGATGGAATTGTTTTATAATCCTCTTTCGTGCAAAACACTGACACAAAGAAATAGAGCCGTGCATCTGAGAGAACAGTTCGCAGGCTGTGCTATAAACCACAGAAGACGACAGTATAAGAAAAGCAACAGAACTTGAATAAAACCCCCATTTTATATTAAACACTCTGCTCCCACAGGAGATGCAGGTAAGTACTAGAACAAATCTACTTGAATTAACTAATTCAATTAGCTACTGTGATTATGAAACCCTAACCAACAGTAAATGTGCGATCACACTTGTAAAAAGAGTTTCTAACATTCAGTCAAAACATATCTATTTTCAGTTATCTATACACATATGCATAAATCTAACACCATAGATATTAATACTTAACATTTTAAACCTAGTTCAGATCTAGCATTTGTTAAATGTGAATTATTAATCACAATGCGTTGTGGGATGTGGGATGTCCCAGTGATAGGACACTGCCATGCAGAAAATAAGACAGAGTGACTTTTTTTCCTCAGCTATTCATAAAACCACACAATTTTCTTTTTCAACTGAATGTCCAGGAAGAGATGTGTGCAGATGTTTCTCACCAGGGATAACTTGGACAAATATGCTATTTTTATTCTGTTCCCAGACTTTACTTCATTGCTGAATGTTTACACTGGCAGCCAAACAAATGAGAGAACTCGACACTTGTCAAGACCATCACTTCGTATTAATTAATTTCCTAAAGATCACACCAGGTAAGTAAAAGCCATTCCTCCTTCTTCACAAATAATGCCAATAACAGGAGAGTGTAGGAGTGTGTTGACACAAAAAAACACCTACCAATTAGTACCATAAACTTTCATTTTGAATTTGAGACTGGTTTTCTTGTTTGTTTGCTGGGGGTATTTTTTTTTTAAAAGCCAAAAACCAGAAGCTATCAGAGATCATGCAAACCCTTTAGAGCAACAATGCCTTAATAATTAACACCAAAAAATCAGTAAGAATATGATACCCACTTACATCAACTACAAAGATCTTCTGGGAATCATCCAGGAACTGGACTTTCAGGTGCAGCATCCTCAAGCAGGCAGCTGGGTATGCAGCAGGCACGGCAGTCCTAGCAGTGTGAGCCAGGAGCCGGGAAGGGAGCCCTGACTCCTCTTGCTCACATAATTCCCTTTCAGCTGGATGGAGAAGGCTGCAGTCACAGATGTGGAGCAGAGGCTGGAGCAAACGAGCTGACTGCCTAAAAACTAATTAAAACAAAAAAAAACAAAAAATCAAAAAACAAACAAACGAAAAAAAAAGAAAAAACAATACCTCCCTAGGTTTAAATGTCACCACTGCAATAAAAGATGTTTTCTGCCTGTGAATTATGGGTGTATTAATAGGGGGAAGATTGGCAGTAATGGGGCTGAGATAAACACTCAGCTCTTACAGCTGGTGGTGAGCAATGCAAGGGCAAAGCCCACGCTTGGTACCACAGGGTCAGGGGAGAAGAGCTGAGCATCTCTGCTGCCGAAGTCACCCAGCAGTGAGGGTCGTCCTTGCTTCTGCTCTGGTTAAGGTGCACTGGGAGACAGCTGGCTGGCAGCTGCGCTGGCTCCATGGGGTGGGAAGATCATGTCCTGTGCACTGACTGATGTGTGTACAGGCTGATGTACTTCACCAGGGACCAAAAAAATGTTTCCAACTGGACCCAAAACCTGTTGTGAGTCCTTCCAGGAGAGGCAGAGGAGGACTGCTCCTAATTCCCAGCTCATAACCTGGCTGAGCAGCTTAGTGAAGTCTCACAAGCCTTTGAGACAACCTGGTTCCCATTTCAGATCTGAAGAGTCCATGTCCCCTCTCATCAGCTCATCCTTGGAGTGCCAGAGCCAGCCACACACCCTCAGACCCCCGGGCTCAGCCCAGGCTGCTTTTGCAGCCTTGCTTGGTGTGGTGGGTGCCTGGGGATGCTTGTGCTGCTCCTCTGCCCCAGGTGCTGCAGGGCCACAAGGAGCTGTCTGACCCCTCTTGCTCCTCTCACCCATCAGAGACCACCTCACTGAGCCTTTGGGTGAAAGCAGATTTTGGGCAGGAACCCCCACTTCCAGAAATAAATGCTCTGGGCAGTGCCAAAGGCAGGCACTGGACTGGCATAGGGGATCATTACTGCTGCTGCTGGAAAAAGTCACAACCACACATGATCCTGTGGGACCCAGAGTGATAGAAAGATGGCTCAGCAAACCAAAAAAGACACATTTAGTGCTGCAGAGATTTTGCCCATTCCAGATCATTTGCCATGGCTTCTCTTACACTTCCCAAATATTCCTGGGGATGTCTAGACAGATGCCATCAGGGCAACATAATACCTTGTCATCTCTGGTGCAGAGAGAAAGACCATAGAGCTTTTTATCCATGGAAAAATGTAGTCTCCTGCTAACCAGGACAAAAAGGAGCCTGAAAGTCAAAGCCAACCTGCTTTTCTCCCCTGAAGCTGCTCCACAAAGCAGCTGAGTTCATCGTGCTCCATGGCCAGGAGGAGAAGGCAGTACCCCGTGTGCCAGCACCACATCAAGGACCAGATTTCCAGCACTGCACGTGGCCCTGGGGTCTGAGCTCTTTGTGTCACAGGAGAAGGGCAGCATCACGTACAAACCATACGGGGGGGCTGAGTGCATTTTCCCTCTGCAGTTTAAAATGTTTATGCCGTCCAATATTGACAGGCACCAGGGAGAGGAGCGGCACTCCTTTGAGTGGCTCTCGTGTCACAGGCACAGCTCCGCACTGGGAGCACAGCAGAGACACTGGACTGGCAGGAGGGGATGGGGATGGGGATGCAATGGAGGAGCCCCCAAAGACCAGAAGACGACAAGTGTCTCTGTTACATGCTTTCCTGGCATGCCAGGGCACTGAACCTGGACTCCACAGACGCTGTTGGAAGCTGAGCACCAGCCAGTCAGGTTGTGGGAGGAAGAAAATAATTTATTTCACTACCTTGTCATGAAGGAATAAGGCTGTTTTGGGTCAGACAGGACCTCTGGCCATCCTGTAAAGCTACCCATGGGGACAGCATGGAGCCAGCAGTAGCAAACAGGATCAAACTATGTAAACAAGAACTTTTTGGCATAGGATACTAAAGGACAGCGAGAAGAGATGTGGGACAAGGAAAGTTTGCTTGGGGCATGGACATTGTTGCTGCCTGAGCAGATGAAACACCTGTTTTACCCCCACATATCTCCTTCTGGAAGTGACCTGGGGGTCAGCCAGAGCAGCACACGAGAGGAGCACCAGGAGTAATTCCAGCTCCTGGCCTGACCCAATGCCAAAGTCCAGCCTGGTATGTATGTTCTCCTTATCTGCAGGGGCAGGGGATGATGTGAAAATGGTGCAGGAAAGCACAGAACCCATGAAGGGCAAGCACAGCTATAGTGGCAGGTGGGGAGGGGACCCCAAGCAGCAGCACCAGAGCACAGTGGGGCCTGAGCAGCAGCATGGTGGAGTGAGTTCTGCTGCAGGTCTCCTTGCTCTGCCAGCTCAGCCCTTCGTTTTAAATATTCTGTACCTTGCTATCGCCATCCTGCATTGCATCAGTTTTCCCCTGGAAGGACTTTCTTCCACCGAGTGCATCTGACCCCATATTAGGGTGGATACATCAGCTCAGGATCTTCTTCAGCCTCTCATATACCCTGCAGCTTGCTGGGATGGACTGAGCAGAGCAAGAAATAAGTTTCCTTCCTCCCAAACCCTGTTGTCGCTTTTTCCAAGGAGAATACTCAAACCAGTCTTTAAGGGGGTTCTCCTTTGTTCCCTATTGGTGTTGGAATGAGGCCAGCTCACAGGACAGGGCAGAGAGCTGGGCACTGCAGTTACAGCCTGCAGAGCCCCCTGGAATGGTGAGCCATTGTCACTAGGCAGAGAGTAAGCCAGTTCAGAGCTGCTGTCCTGGTTTGGGGCTGGGGATGGGCAAGGAAATGCCCCAAACCTCCCCACTGCCTCCCGAGAGAGGAGCAGGCTGTGAGAGAACAAATTCTGGCAGAGAAGGGACATAACATGCTACCCCTGCATCACTGCAGCTCTGTGCATTGCTGTCCCTTGGGTTTTGTCATGTTTATCTTCAAATCTGGTTTAGAGGAAAGGAAATGAAGATGGATAGATAGTCATTGAATAGAGAACTGCCAAGGGATTTTAAACACAGTCCAAGAGGCAACAACCCACACCCAGCTCATTGCTGAGCAGGCAGAAGTGCACACTGGAAATGCCAGACAGGACTCACCCAGGTGGACTCTGGTCAGCTGTGACCTTACATGCACTCACGTTTCACCTCCTCTTCCTCAGCTGGAGCTGCAAGGAGAACATTCACATTCACTCCTCATCCAGCCGTAACTCCCCCAGCTGCAGGGCCAGGGAGCAACCCAGCTCTTGGCTGCATCACTCTGGCACAGCCAAAGTCCTTCTGAACAGCTCCAGGCTCGCATCAGGATATCCCAGCTGGTTAATGAATCCAAGGCATGGCACCAACACTGTAAACAGGGACATTTCTTTCCAGAGTAGGGTACCTACCACATTCCTGCTGCCCCTCCAAGAGGAATGGCTTCACTCTCAGCAGGGGTGTCAGCTTATACACAGTTGCTTTAAACTTTTTATAAAATATACCCCCCAAAAAGTATTTTCAAAGAACAAAGCCTGAAAAAAATTGAGTATTTTGAGCTTAAAAAGAGAAGAAAGGAACAACAATCACGTGATTGATGCAGGGACACTCCAGAATGGATCAGCTGTGCTCCCAAGCCAAAGAAAAAATTAAGAGCTTGCTGAAACTGCAAGGAAGATCAGAGTTAGGTCCTAGGAAAGACCTTTAAATTGTGAGGCAGAAAAAATACTGGAGCAGTCTGGAAAAACCATGGTTGATTTAGACATGCCTGTTGGGGTCACTCCAGGGATATGGTCCTTCCTTTAAATCTTTAACAATGATCATTGTTTTACATTTATTCCATATTATATCTTGAACATATGTCAACAGTTCAACCTGACTTGCCATGTCCTGCCCTTCTAAAAACTTCTGCCTCAAAACTGTTCTATTTATTAAATATAATAAGCAATGATACATTTACATTTTCATCAAATTTTGCTTGCCAACAATCAGCTAAATAATCTGACATCAGTGTGCTGAAACTCATTACTCATATGCAATCGCTGGGAAAATGGAAATAATTGCCTTTTTTTTTTTTCTTTTGTGTTTAGGTGGGGTTCACCCATTACCTTCCAGGATAAGACTTCTCTGAGCAGCATTTTGATACCACAAGATGACATTATACAGCAGCATTTTCCTCTCCAGTGTGCCCCAGTCCCACCCAAGGCAAAATCAGTGCATAATCTCATGCTCAAGGAATTATAGAATAAAAGAAAACGTTGCTCTTGTGATTATATTTTTTATGTCAGCTTCAGCAGCTAAGAGGCTTTTTACCTACCTGCAACAACAGAGTAGGAAATCCCAAATAACCTCGATTATGCACTAAAGACTCAAAGCACAAATGTAATTCCAAACACCTGAGACAAATTAACCCTAAGTGCTAACATCCTTTTAAGTCCCGAAGCCCTGAAATAGGTATTTTATTTCCATTTCTGTTCTGTTTTCAACTTGTGCCGCCCCGTGTTTGACTCCGAGCTGGACAATCCCAGGACCAGCCACTCGTTGCTTCCACGCTCCCTCTCGTGGTGCTGGTGGTGCCCCACAACAAACACAGGAGAGGACTCGGCGTGCAGGGATGAGCAGCTCAGTCCAGCAATCACACATTCCAGCGTGCATCCACGGGCATTGCCGACTTCTCTTCCTTTTTCAGATTCTACATGTTATGTAAAAACTATTACCAGGACTGCAGAAGGCAGCCTGCTGTAAGCAAATACAAATGACAGCACAAGCTGCACAAGAAACTAAATACCACCCTGACTCTGGTGATATCCAGACCACTTTATCTTTTTGATAAGCCAGTTGCACTGTGGTGTTGGCACAGCTATATAAAAAGCACTCTGCGATGTTTAATTCAAACAGGTCACTTCAAAGACATGAGAAAGCAATTTATGCAGCAAGAGAAAGGCTCTTAAACTGTACTGAATCAAAGGAGCACTGATGCCTCCAAGGACTTGGGCATTGCACAGCATTCTGTGATTTCCAGCTGGGGAGAGGCACCTCACCACACCTGTGTAGCAGTGTACAGCACTGGGCTGCTACCTTTGCTTTTTGCCGTCCTTCTTTTTTTCACACATGTGGTTGCTGGGCCCCTTGCTGAGCATCAGGAAGGATCCTGCAGCCAATGGCTTTGTCTCAGAAAGTTGCCAAATGGAGACTGCAGTGCCAGGTGAATCCTAGTAGAATGGATAGAGTTCTAAGGAACTATACTGCCTATTTTCATGACAGATGTGGTTTCCCTCTCAGCTCAAGACAAATAACTCTGTTAAGTAAGCATTGATTACTCCTAGGCAAAGAAATACACACATTCTCCAGGTACCTCCAGGCCAATGGACCAGACTCATTCCACCATATGGATCCTGATCCTGAGTTTTAATAACAGTTCCCTCCCAGGTAACCTCTCTACTCCCACTCTTTTTTTTTTTTTTTCTTTTATTCTTTCTCAAAAGACCCTTATCACACTTCAATCCTACCAGGGTGCACCAAATTCCAGGAACACAGCTCACAGCAGAGGGAAAGGTGTGTCAAAGCCACTCTTCACAGCAGGCAGTGGAGGACAACAGAGCAGAACCCATCTGAAGCTGGGAGCTTGCCACTTTTGTAGTGATCAAAGGTGATCCCCACTTCATGGCTCCTCTTCCAGGGCCTTCTGGCAGGTGGAGGCAGCTACAAGGCAGACATATTTCCAACACCAGGAAACATTCCTACATTGTGACTGTCCCAAGGTCTCAGGGATACATTCACAAAACCTTTCTAAATTATTAAACTGGGGCCCAAGATGGAACCATTCAGATGATCCTGTGCTGACAACTACTTCACAGACAGCTGAAAAAAAAGGAATGTAGCTGGACACCCAAGCACTTCTAACCACAGCCTAACACTGGGCAGGCCCTGCAGCTAAAATATTTCTTCTAACCTATTAAAACATCTGCATTACTGAGATTTGACCCAGAGCATTTGGCAAGGCTGTGCTAATTCCTGGAACAACAAACGGAAAATAATGACAGGATCAGTGATGTGACTGTGGTCACTGAGACATGGCACTGCAAGGGACTTCAGAGATCCCACGTGACAGCCCAACACACAGAGGCAGGAGCTACACATGCCTCACACACTCCTTCCTCCAGCAGTGGTTATCCAATACCATCTTAGAAAATCCTTCGCCACCCCACATAGCTGCAACTTGCTCCAGCACTTAGGTGTGCTCTGTGAAAAGCTTTCTCTCTTCTCCAACATAGATCAGCTTTCTGAAAATTCTGTTAAATTCTTCTCGTTTTCCCACAAAAGCCGGGCTGTCGGTGATTACACAATCATTATTAATTTGTAGAAAAGGGGTCTAAGATCTGTTCCAGCAGTAGGATGAATCCCCAGGTGATGACTGATCATCCTACCCTGCCAGTTCCCAAAAAGACAAGTAGTCCTTCAGGAATGTCACAGACAGCAAGTGCATTTTCTCTTCTGGGCTGACCAAATAATTTAAACATAATGTCCAGGTAGATCTTCTAAGGACATAAAACTGTATGAACTAGTCAGTCTAGCAGCAGGAAAAAAGAAACAACTTCTGGAAAAGCCAGAAACTTCCCAGAAAGCTGACTGTTTGCTTCATTGAGTTGCAGTCATAAATCAATTAAACCTTTTAATAGAAGCATGAGTCTTAAGACTGAACAAGTTACATTGTAGTCTCACAAATGTATGAAATACTAATCCTTTTCACAAGCCTGAGAATTTTTCAACTTTGTTATTTAGGTTCTATTCCAGTTATTTATTAACATATAGAAGTCCAATTTCAAAATTATTCCACAACACCAGTGCATCTGATTCCAGTCAAGCCCAAGCACCTCCACATCTCTAACACACCCTTCCCCATATGCCCCCAGGAGGGAAGTGCTACAGTTACAGTTTTTCTTCCAAGGCAAGAACAATTGAGGTCAGTAACTGGCGGTGTCACGGAGTCTCAAATCCCACGCAAGCCTAATCACCAGAAATATGCTTAGGAGGAAGTAAGGCACTGCTAAGAGAGCTGCCACAGCACCCTCAGACTGAATCAGCAGAACACCAAGGAGCAGAGACATGCCACAAACCAAACAAGCAGCAAAGCCTCCCCTATGAGTGAATATTTTACAGGTTCCTACAGCATGAGAGACTCTTTCCCATCAATTTCAGATAATGCTCCAGACCCATTGGAGGGACTTGAAGAAAACAGCTTTGAAGGAGAGCACCAGCGGCAAATAAGCTGATTCCATACTAAATACATTGTTTCCACAGAGAACAAGCCTCATCCCTTACAATCCTGCCATCAGCACCGTCACTGCCAGCCAAGCTCAGTGCTGTCCTCAGCAGCACCAACACACGCCTGCCAGTGGGACACCACCTGCACCCAACGCGGTGCTGATTTACAGCTCGGAGTCCTTCTTCTCTGCTCCTCGCTGCTGTGTTGGCCCAGCAGAGATACAACTGGCTATGTAAAACACCCGAAACCCGCATTAGTTCCCTTTCAGAGCGCAGAACATCAGGCCACGTCATCTCCTGACCGAGCCTGCCTGCAGCTCCAGGAGCTGCTCGGCTTCCTCCAGCCAGCGAGCGAGCGAGCGGTGACTCAGCCAGCCCCAGCAGCCACCCGGGCTGCTGTCTTTCCAGCACAGATAACTCACACAGGTCAACCGGTACTGCTCTGGAGCCCATATCTCATTTTAATTAAGACTAGACACTTCCACCCAGTTTCACACCGTAATTACAGCCCAGCCTCCCGGGGCAGATGCCAGCGTGCAGCTCCACACGAGGTGTGGCCGGCGGTTCACCCTCCGCCCTGGCAGGGTCCCTCTGTCCCAGCTGTGGGGTTTGTGTGGCTGTGGGTTGTAGCCCTGCACACCCAGCCGGGCTGCAGGGCCAGGCTCTGCCCTAGCCAGGGACACAGTTACCTGTCACCTGTGCTGGCTGGGGGAGCAGGGTGGGGACAGGCCTCTCGCAGTTGGCTCCTGCTCTCTGATGGCTCTGGGGGAACATCCCTGTCCTCTGGCTGCACAGGAGAAGCAGGACACTGAGAGAATTCTGCAGACACCTGTATAGCAAGGCCTAGTAGACCAAAGAAAAAGCTGCCATGAAACACTACAAACAGCCCCAGAACCAGACAGAGCAACTTGATATTGCCACACCTATTTAACAAAGGATGCTACACAGATTTGTGTAGCAGCAACTGAGTTCGCTCCCAGCACCAAGACTTTTGAAAGATAATAGCCTCAAATAGAATCTTATGTCCTTCCTTAAAATCCCCAACCCAGCCTGTATTACCGCCACCTAGAAACAAACCAGTGGTGTAAGTCACAGGGACTTAACATCAGTACTCACACTGCTTCCCAACCTACAAGTGGAAACAGGAAGCAGCTTTCTTAGTTACACTGAGTGCCACCAGGAATTGGGAGAATTATTGCTGCATTATGACTTTTTTTAAACCACATGAGAAGTCAGACCCACACAGCAACGAACCCAATAGCAGCACCTCAAAGCAGACTGATCCTAATGTGCCAGCTCCCACCCTCAGTGATACTAATGAGAACAGGGCTTCACCCTCACCTCTCAGCTAGGTTAGGGAAGCAGACGTTTCACCCAAAATCACTTAGCAGCACACCCCGCTCCCGTGCTCCTCTCTATTATTTCTCTCTTGAGATGGAAATCACTTCTCTATTTCAGCAAAGGAAGCGTGAGCAGGAAGAAGAAATGGCACAGAAACCTACCTACAAGATAAGGCTAACGCTGTTTCAGCTGGAGGAGGTGATGAGCAGGCTATGAGGGTTTTTTGCCTGTTGACACACTGCTGAGGACTGAAGGTACCAAGGTATCAACTTTTTCTCTACTTGAAATCACATTTTCCATTAACGCACAGCTTTAGTTACAAATTCAGTACTAAAGGTCAGTGCCAAGACTGTATGTCCTGGGGAAGATGCACTTTTTGTTACAGGGCCCAGATAACAATCACTGACTTGGCAAATTCAGGGCTTTTACTGCGCATTTAAGATAACTGTTGTCAAATAGCTTAAGGCACTTCGGTTTTCTGGAAAAATCTTGTGCCTCTCCTGTGGCAGAGCTCCAGGAGCACTCACTCTGCCAGGGTGGTGGGAAGATGTCAGCTCTGGCTGGAGGGCAGCTACAGACACTGCAAGGTGATGTCAGGACTTGTGGCCTTCTTCACACACATAAAGCCTGCATGAAAACAAGAACGTAAAACACACGCACAAGACAAACACAGATTTCTTT
The DNA here is from genome assembly GCF_029207755.1 of Chamaea fasciata. Classification (NCBI taxonomy): domain Eukaryota; kingdom Metazoa; phylum Chordata; class Aves; order Passeriformes; family Sylviidae; genus Chamaea; species Chamaea fasciata. Next base: position 75,136,425 of record NW_027094089.1, read on the forward strand.
TGAACAAAGCTCCATCACACTGGCCTGTGAGGAGGCTGACCTGAACCCAGCTCAGGGAGTACCTGCCTTGCACAGGCAGACAAAGCACAGCCTCTGCTTCCCCTTCGCTCTCCTCAGAGCACCCCAGAGCTTTAAACCCAGCTGAGGCACAAACCCTGAGCCCCCACACCAGGAGTCACTCAAGACAAATCAGATGTGGTTACTGCATTCAGAATAACCAGCACCTCAAAAACAACCCGCAAAACAAAAAGCAGCAGCAGCTTGTCCATTCAGCCCACTCCAGAAGAAACTGAACACAGACTACTCACCCCGGTTTGGTAATACAGGTATCTATTTTATTAAAAAAGTTACAAACAGGTGGACTGTAGGGTTGTCTTACAAAATGACAAGAATGAATTCTACTGGAAAAAACTTTTTACAAAGCATTATAGGTAATTGTTCCATTTTTGCACTTGTTATTCCAGATTTCACCTATCACTGATAAAGATACAGTACATTAGATACAAGATGTTAGGTTACATTTTTATTTGTAGAGCCCTACTGCAGTGATTTGAACAACTCCTAAACAGATGCCATAGTAAAGACAATACATATTGCATTTATTATTAGCCTCTTACTCTAATAAGCAACTTCACATGCAAACTATTGAGGAAGCCTAAATAAACTTTTGGTCCCTTTTTCCCCCCAAAGTGTGCTGAAGAAACCATCTCTCATTTTCCCAGTCCTGTCACTCTAAGCTAGTTCAAGTTTAAGGTTTTTTTTTCATTTGTTTGGTTTTTTTTGTGGTTTTTTTTTAGTTTTTTCTTTTTTTTTTTTTTTTTGCTGAGGTCAATGAAAATGAACACTGCTTTGAAAACTACCCATAGGAATGAACCACTGATCAATATCAACCAACTTTTTTCCTTCTTAGACAAAGGAAAACTAGGATCTTTATGAATTACTTTCATATCCTATTACTTCCTTACAACCTACAAAAAAGATCAACAACCATCACTTAAAAAAAATCTACTTTGAATACAAGGTTTGGTTTAATTCTGATATTAAAGTGCAAACCTAATTATTAGCCTCAGCCTGTTTATAAAGTTTGTACAAACAGGAAAAAAATATTTCAAGTAACCCCACAGAAAAAGAATCAGATGTTTCAATGACCAGGCAGAAATCCTGGTGTGTCCTCTTCTTTTCAGGATTCAAATTCAACACTGAATGTAGACACAGAATCTTTATTTCTACTAATATTGTAAAGTCAGCCTGCATTATTACCAATAAAACACATTAATATTGAGATACTGTACCGGTGATCTTTTATTGTTTTAAATGCCATCATCCACAATACAATTTGTGAGTTTTCAACTGCTTAACCTCATATATCCATCACTGCTTTTACTGGAGCTTTTCTCATAGATATTAAGCTATTACAGGGAAAGAATGTACATTTCTAGAAGCATGTTCAAATGACTAAAGCTGGGCTCCTAAAAACCTAGAACTTTGGTGCAGTAGGTGAGCTGCAGTTATCAAATCTCTGCAAAAAAAATTACACATTTTAAACCACTGCTAGAAAAAGCTCTCATGTATGCAACACGTTAATAAAGGTGAACAAAAAGATTTTGTCTGTTCTTTGTACATTTTCATTCTGCTCTTTACACCTGTGTTATTGTTAAAATTTTCAAGTATTCAGAGAAAATGTTGATCAGGTAAACAATAAGGAAGGCAATGGCTGTTTAAAGCACGCTTGCAGTTAGTATCACTGAAACCTGGTGCTTTTCCCCTTGTTACACCAACTTGTCTCTTAATATTAAACTTGTTTACTGGGGAAAAAAAAAACAAACTAAAACGCAATTTGTGACAGTGCAAGAAAAACTTTAACAAATATTGCTTTAAAATATTATTCAGAAAGACAAATATTAAAAACTATAAAATGTAAAGGGATCTTATTTGCATTAGATTTACATATGCAGAGGTCTACTAGATGTCTCTTACTGTGCCAGGCAAAGCTGAGCTGACAGAGAAGGCATAGAGCCCATTCTGAAGGATACATTATCCCTTTCCAAAGGCATAGAGAAGCAATTTGCAAACACGCAAGTTTAGAAACTCAGTAGAAGGAAAACTGTGCTGCTGTCTTTCAATGCTACAACTGCCAGGTTCAATTAAGAAACCTGAGATTGAGAGAAACATCAGCTGGAGACTTTATATCCCATTCCAAGTAATCCCTACTGTCAAATCGGACTGGTTACAAAGACATTGTCACAGCTTCATTTGCCAAGAAAAGGGATACTACATCCACACAACAGAGGTGCCCTCAGTATCTTTCCATGACACTGTCACACGTAAACAAAAATTCTCAAAGAATGACCAACTACATCGTAGGAGAAAACCTTGCAAAGAGAAATAAGCACTGATGTGAGGTAATATACAGAAGTAACCATTTGTTTAAGGCTCAATTTATTCTCCATTAAAACTCTCTTCTTTTAAAAGGCATTGAGTAGGTAATACTGAGTTTAAGTATTTAATAAATACAAGTTCAGAACTGATTAAAGAAATCACTTAAAATATTAAAAATGAACTCTTGCATATTAGCCATTATATGAACTTAGAAAGCTATAAAAGGACTGATAGATAAAGAACAGATTTTAAAACTTATGGTAAACATGCTAAGCATTCTGATTAAGGTGTGTGGATCCTGGAGGCCACCAACCTTATGCACTTAGATGTATGGCAATGTGCTGTAATAGAGACAGGTTTACCAAGGCTCAGCTCTGCAACCTGGGCTGAAAGTTCTCCAAAGCAGCATCTGTGCAAGTTTCCTCTGAGTTTTATCTGCAATTAAAAAAAAAAAAAAAAGAAAAAGAAAAACTAATGAAAGCCATATTCAACACACATCCAAAGTGAATTCCCCTGCCTGGAACGGTCAGTTTTCCATCCTGAGTTCCAAAGGACTGTTTTCCACAGCAGCATTCCCAAATGCTCCACTAACTCTGGTAATACAAGAGGCAAGCAGCCAACAACCTACTGCTATTTACTTTGTAATAGCTGCTGCTGTGGGATAGGACATTGCATCTAAAGACCCGAAAAATCCAGGAAATTTAAGCTCTCTTGTACAGATGCACCAATGCAGAACCCAGTGTATGTGTAACACCCAGTAACACACAGCAATGGCCTTCAGCACAAGTTCTGGGAACAGGCAGATGAGCCAACTAACTCAGTTTTGACATCTGTGTTCTCAGCAATCAGACCCTCTAAATGACTCCTAAAAAAGGCCTTCAGCATTCAGACAGCTTCAGCAGGGACAGAGCTGTACACCACCATCCTCAATCAAGCACACCAACACATTACCCATGTGACCAAAACATCTCTACATTTCAGATAACTTGCCTGTAGCTCCCAGGATTTATCTGCAGAGACATCCTGAAAGTCTCAGGCAAAGCTCAAAGTCTGTAGAAACCTGTCATATGTACATGCATGCACTTCACTCTGGCTTGATCCATGGCTTTTCAGGAGCCTTCTCAATTCTTGAAGTAATTTCTCCAAATGAGTCAGGACCTCATGTTTCCTACTGCACCACTTCTTTACAGCTGTTGATTTGCTCTCAGCTAACAGTTTGTCATGACAGAGTGCTTTGACATAGCCAGGGTTCCCCTTCTTGCCCAACAACTGCTCAACCCCAACACTCAGGAGCAGCACTCCTGCCCTGACAGGAGCCAACAGCCAGGTTTTTGTTGCCCGTTTGTATGTTTTCCAACTAACAGCAATTCTCTCCCAGTCTGGTGAGATCACTCCTACCCCACACACTGTTGCTGGTCCACAAATCTTAGACAGAGAGGGTCCCTGTACTGTCAAAAGATGTGAACCAACATTTAGCTTCTAATGGGGATGGATCAGACCAGCTTAATAAATGTTTTATCTTTGCTTAAAGCACAGAAGAGGCAAACCATTTACAGTGCAGCTCCTCCCTACCAGAGTTAGATCCACCCCAAAAACTTCATCTAAACCCAGTATTCAATAATGCGGCCAGCAAAGAATTGCTGGGAATAGTAAGAACAGAAAAATGAAGTAATGATATTTTTCTCCACAAGCCCTTCAGCATCCTTGCATTTGCAGGTTAGGGATCTCCCAATTCAGATTTGTCATCTCTCCATTTGTGTTTAGTTACTAAAATTAACACAACACAACACCTTATCTGGCTTCATTTGCCTGTGATATTTTATACCACTCCCTGGTCTCTTCTGTGGGCAGGCAGGAGAGAAGGGGAAGTTAGACAATACAGTATAATAAATGTGTCCATGTTGCACAGCCACATAGACCAGAGGAGAGTACACTTTCAGTTTTTATTCCTAGAGAGGAATACTCTTCCTTCAACCTTCGTAATACCAGTTACTCATGAACACAGGGAACAGAAAGCACTGATCGGAATCAGTCTTTCATCCCAACATTAAGGCATTACCAATCCTGTTAGTATCAGAAAGACTTCAGTGCACGAGCACTGTACCAAGTTTTAAAGAAAACAGTGTCATACTGAAAATTCAAGAGAAATAAATACTGGGGCAAGAAACACAAAGCAGCTCCTGGGACTCTCCCGTCTCTGAATGCAAGAGCAAAACAGCAGAAGACCACTGCAGAAACAGGAAAGAGGAGGTGGGAAACAGGATGTCAGAACAACACACATTTTTTAAAAGGAACTATGGGTTATCCTGACTATGCAGTTGTGTTCCATTCTTCATCTCATCCAAGGCAGCTGACTGGAACAACAGTTTAGCAAATGCTTCTCAAAAACGTCATGAAAGAACCTACACATCACAGCTGACAGACAGGCTGAGGTATCAACACCAAAAAGAGGTTAAGTGGTGCCTGTGAGTTAAAACTGACACTAGAACAGCGTCAGGCAAAGCTAGGCCCAGCAGAAAAATCCACCCCCACCCCACCCGTGGGCTTCTGCACCAGAACTGCAGGAACACAAACTGTTGCATGTACTGCTCTGTGAACTGACACGCCCAAGACTCCCCCTGGACGCAGCCAGGTTACCGAACTCAGAGATGATGATTTATGATCCCAGGACACAGCTGTAGTTCAAGCCCACTTCCTACACACAGATTTTCAGACAGTTGGTTCTACTTCCTCAGTTTCAATTTACCTAGGAGGGGTCACTCCTAAAGCATAGGTCTGACAAGCAGCAATTGTTTCCTGGATCACAGACAAGCAGGATTACAAAGCTCATTAGGGCTATCACAAGACACTATCAGCACCTCTCCCACCAGAGCACATCAGACAGAAATTATCAAGCAGCAAAGGCTTACGAGAAAGTTAATGAGATCCTACATTCACTCAGTCAAAGAATAAGGATCGAGTGGGAGCCAGGAAGAGGAAAGTACCCCAAAAGTGTTAGGCTGAAATGAAATATACAGAGTATGAGGCCCGTGAAAAGACAGAATGAGTAATAAAAGTTCCAGACACGGTGAGAACTGGACTGAATAGGAAATGGATCAGGATGGAAAGACTTTGTTTGGCACAGGTGATGAGACTATACTGAGCAGAGACAGCATTCCCCAGAAGCAAGGAAGCAGTTTGCTGCTAAAGGTTTGGGGAGATTGTGTAAGCCTGGCAGAAGAGAAGGAAGGAGTGGAAATCTCGATCACAAAAGCTTAGATCCTCTGTCTCAAGAGCTCACAAAGACGTAAGAATTCAGATGTTTCTTCTGAAGCAAGAACATGTTTAGGAAACCCACTAAATGTAGGCATAAGTTATCATTCAAAGGAATAACGTGGCCCTGTCCCTTCTTCAATTTCACCTTTAAGATTAAATGTGCTACTTAGTGCTAAATCCAAAAGCAGACAGGTTACAAAGCCTCCCCTGGAAGCAATCAATTCCACAACTACAAATTTCAAGGATGAAAGGCCTGATTTTGTCAGAGTTTAAGACAGTAACCTGTACAAGATGAACCATTAGTAACCCGGGGGACTGCCATATCCTTTGGCATGATACTTCTAGTCCACACAATCTCGTTTGTGAAGCTGCCTTACAAACAGCTGTAACATTGCATAACTATACACAATTCAGGATACTACCCATGCAGCACTCAATTCAAAAAAAAAAGACAGTAATTTCTTAGATCCATTTCTTCCTAGAACTCTACAGACTCTGCAGGTGTGATTAATGCACAATGAAAGATTTTATTTGTATTTTCCTCTGCTACAAAACAACAAGCTTGCTCACCTTTCAACAAGCAGATCTCAAACTTACACACATCTCTTACACAGTGACAGCAGCTCTTCCTAGTTTCACAGAACTGGAGATAAAAACATCATGTATTATCTGTAGCATGACAGTGCTAGGGCCATGAGCACCTAAAATTTTATATTTACAAAGCAATCGATAACAATCTAAAAGACAAGCTTTGAGACTTCACTCTCTGACCTTGTACTCAAGATTAAAGAGGATACATGGTCCAAAGCTTCCAGTAATAACCTATTTTCCCCTCTTGTCACTCAGACATAAAAAGCTCTTTTGAGTTCAGCAAGTTACTAACATGGCAGTGGGAGCCTGAGCCTCAAGCAGTGCAGCTGTCAGGAGGGGCAGGCAGCTCCTTCCCCTGAATTTCCACATCCTCCCTCATTCCTGCACATGCCCTCGGAGATCACGACGAGTTGTTTGCCAAGACAGGTCCAAGAGACAACTGGAGGCCTGAGGGACCAGCTGGCTGCTCACAGAGCACACCAACTCTGCAGAAATGTGGATTTGAGCCAGCACTGAAACAAGACCTGCAACAGCTACAGGGGAAACAGGACTGGGGGGGGTTCAGAACCACCTCATGGGAATGAAAAATCGGGGAAGAACAGACCCATTCACAGTCAGGTGAAAAAGGAGCAGAAAAATGCCACACGTGAAAGGCCAAAGGCAGCTGTCCTGGAGGAAAAAAAAAATAAAGAATCAAAGCAACACCTGACACAGGGGAAGCTTTACAGAGGGCCCTGTGAAAGCTGCACTCTCATCACACCTCTTACAAGTCACTGGGAAAGGAGAGTGCATTGGGAAGCCATTTTACAGTGTGTTCTCTGCTCTGGAGATTTGAGATGAAGAGCGCACTTTGTGCACGCCCTTGACTATTACATGTGGGCTTCGAGCCACTTCTCAGCACTCAAGGTGGTTCTCTTGTAAGAGAAACTTTTTCCACTGATAAGGCAGAAGAGTACTGTCAGTTCCTGTACTACAGAACTATTTCTTTTCAACAAACTCAAAGTCTTCTCAGAAAAACTACTGGGAAGCTTGGTCACAATAATCCCATTGAACTCCAAGTGACTCCCATTACTTGAAAATAGTTCAGATACCAGCTACAAGAATAAACTCACTGTAACATCACAAAGCACTTATGCAGAATAACACAGCATCAAACAGAGCACTGACAGTCAAAATAGGTGCAGATGAGATCATTCACTTTGTGTCATTATAAAATCACTGCAAGCAAATGCAGTGTTCCCTGACTAACCCTACTGAGGTAACGCAAGAAGTCCATTTGACTCAACCCTGTTCAGAAGCTCCCATCACTTTTGGAGGATGGCAGCCTCATTTCAGACTCCCTGTCCCTTTATCTCTTACTGAAACACCACGTTCAGGCACCTCAGTTAGTCATGACTGTTGCACCAACCTGCTCTGTATGGCCATGGTTGAGGTTTTTCTTAATTTCTCTCACTGGACGATGCAAGTTGTACAACACTGATCCTGTTTCTCAGGCAGGGAGGCATAGTTCATTTGCCTGACGATCTCAGCAAACAGTTCATCCACCATTGTTTTGCTCTTGGCCGACGTCTCCATGAAGGGACAGCCCCACTCCTGAGCCAGGGCTCTGCCCTCTGCAGACAAGACTTCCCTCTCCGACTCCAGATCCACTTTATTCCCCACCAGGATCAGAGGAACTTTCTCGTATCTCTTCACCCGGACAATCTGGTCCCTCATGGGCTTGATGTCCTGGTCAAACAATCCAGCTGGTTAGGACACATAGGGAATCACATGGAATTGCTACAGAACCACCAGAGAAACACTTTTTAACAACCCCCACGTGCAACTGAGCATTAAAAACGCATTGGAAGACTTCTTAAACCTACAGCCAAGCAGATCTGGAATTCAGAGAAAATTCACTGCCTATCACTAAGTTACTTTTTTTGTATATATAAAAGCATGCACATTTTATAGAATTTATGTGCATATATAAACAGAAAGTAAGTGCTGTGCTCTCAGACAGTCGGTTCAGCCAGTGGAGGACACGGCATTGCTGCTCTGAAGGCTGGTTTCAGATTTCTGAAGAAGTTATCTCAAGTCTAAGGACTTGTAACCCTAGCAGGGGCATGCCATTACACAACTATTTAGGAAGTTTGTGCTTAGTTTACAGCTTGAGAAATCCATCAATTTAAATAAGGCCTTCTCAGCCCTGGAATGCTTAGAATAATTCATTGTGAACACATTTAATCACATGTAAGTAACCAAATTAGATGCTGTAAAGAGATTTTATTACCTAGAGATGCATTTATTCAAGTCTGAGCCGACATGGGGAGTTTACACTTGAAAGCCTCAGTCAGCCTCCTCTGTCCCCTGAGTCTTTTAAGTCACTATCAGTACTACAAATTCTTGCATAGTTCTCAGACAGAACAAACCCAGCGTTTGAAGTCACCACTGTGTAAAGAACTGCAGAGTGGTTTACACCTACAGCCTTCAGAGCAAACACACTACAGACAGACGGGAATAATTAAATATTAACAGGGTGGATTACTGCACATCCATTCCTCAAATAAGGCGGGCTCACTGGAACTCAAAAATCAGTGAAAATGAGAGCAGAAGCATCCCAGTGTCACTGCTGTTGTTTTCCAGAGATGAGCAGGTCTTCAACTTGCACAGGGTTGTTTCGAGGCCTCTGCTAAGATAAGGTTTAGCCTTCAGCAGAAGCAAACAGTGGGGGTGTGCAAGGTCTTGCCAAGAGGCTGGAACACACCCAGCTCAGCAGCCCAAGTCAAGGCAGGAGTTGCGAATCCCCGCACTGCACGGAGTGCTGCTAAACTCACTTATCGCCCAAAAAACAAAGCCCCTTTTTCTGCAGGCAGCTTAGACCAGTTACCGGCTGAGACATTTCCTTTTCTTTCTGGAGAGTTTCAATAGTAGAAATCAAATGCAGATCCGCAAATTACCGTGTATAGCTAGCTCTCCTCTCCAGTACTCCACCTACGCTGTGAGAGCAAGGAGCTCGCGCTGGACAGGAATATATTTTGGGGGGAGGGAGCGGAAAAGAGCAGCTCACTTAACAAGTCACAACTGCAGAACAATGAGACTCTCTTCAAGAGCAACTGCAGAAACATGCCTTTTAGGAAGGAGAGGGGGTTGAAAGGGGAAGTCTCGAATTTGATATCGAGTGATTTCTTCACAAAAGGGGATTGCCAAGAGATTTCTGCTGGGGAAGTGGGAGCAAGTCATTGTTCTCCAGCACTGCGTGGGATTTAACAATGGTGGCACCCTGATAAGTACCTGCAAAGCAAGCAGTTTTCCATCAGGAAGCAGGGCTGGTAAACGCGCTTTCAAGCTGGGCATTTACACTTTAGGCCCTTGGGAGATAAAGCGCTTCCACGCACACGTGGCCACCCCTAAAACTTCCTCCTCGGCCCAGCGCCTTCCCCGGAGCAGGGCCGGCTCCATCCGAGGACGGGACACCCAGCGAGGTTACCTGGAAGGACTGCTGGTTGACCAGGCTGTAGACGAGGATGAATCCCTGCCCGTTCTTGATGTAGAGGTCGCGCATGGAGGCGAACTGCTCGGTGCCCGCCGTGTCCAGGATCTCCAGCACCGAGGGGGACGAGTCCACCTCGATCTCTTTGCGGTAGAAGTCCTCAATGGTGGGGTCGTACTTCTCGATGAAGGTCCCGGTGACGAACTGCACCGTCAGGGCGGACTTCCCCACCCCCCCGCTGCCCAGCACCACCACCTTGTACTCCCGCATCGGGCCCCGCTCGCCGCTCCCCACCGGGCCCGGGCCTAGGGCAGGCGGCACCGCGGCCCTCGCATAGCCCCGGCCCGCTTCAGATGAAGGGCGAGGCCTCACTGCTCCCGCGCCGTCCTGGGGGGAGCGAGACCCCCGTCAGTGCCCGGCGCGGCCCCAGCCCCGCTGCGGTCCCTCACCGCCGCGCTCCCGCCATCGCCGCCTCGGCCGCGGGACCCGCCCGCCAGGGCCGCCCCCACCCGGAAGGGTTTTGCTGAGGCACCGGAGGCGGCCCCGCCCCGCCGCCGCCCGCTCACTTCCGGCGTGCTGCGTCACGGCCCGCCCGGGCTGCGCCCGGGGGACAGATTTGCGTGAGGCACCCGCCCCGTGACGGGGGACAGGTTTGCGTGAGGCACCGAGGCACCCACGGTGTTACGGGGGACAGATTAGAGTGTGGCACCGAGGCACTGTCCCCGCCCGGCCCCCAACATGGCCGCCCGAAGCTGGTGGTCGGGGCTGCGGCCTCTCCAAGGGCCGCTCTGTGAGGGGCGCGTTGTCCCTCCACGAGCTCCTGCTCGGCACTCAATAGCTTAAACGCCCTAATAGACTCCTCTGAGCTCCCTGCCGGGAAAACACATGCTGGGAAGAGGACCTATGACACTGGCGGGTGTCGAGAGTGGGACACCGGCACCGCTGTTCCTTATCCCTGGAAACCCGCTGGGCTGGTGAAAAAGAGGGTCACAAAGTTGGTCAGTGGGATGGAGCACCTCTAAAATGAGGAAAGACTGGGAGAATTGTGATTGTTCAGCGTGGAGATGAGGAAGCTTCGGGGGACCTAATTGCCCCTTCCAGTGCCTGAAGGGAATTTACAGGAAATACGGAGAGAGACTGTTTACAAATACATGCGGTGACAGGAAAGGGGGAATGGGTTTGGACTGAAAGAGTGTAGGTTTAGATTAGATGTTAGGGAGAAGATCTTTATTGTCAGGGTGGTGAGGCCCTGGCACAGGCCTCGCAGAGAAGCTGTGGCTGCCCCAGTCCCTGGAAGTGTCCAAGGCCATCCATGGCAGGGGGTGAAATGAGATTTTTAAGGACCTTAAGGATCCTTCCCAACCCAAACCACTCCGTCAAAGTTGTTTCCCCTACCTGCAAGGCTCGTCCCGTGTCTGTGCACCTCCACAGCTGCCACAAGCCTCACTGCTGGGCTGCCACGCGCTTTCCCCTTTTCCCTGGGAGCCCTTTCCATGAGAGTCCTGCCGGAGGCGGCAGCAGTTTCGGCGGCGGAGCTCGGGGCGCCGGGCTCGGCATCCCGCGGCAGGGCTGACGGCAGGTGTCAGCACGGCACCGGAGCCTTCCCGGCCCCGCCGCTTCCCCCGGCGGAGCTCCCCCGTTGGTGAGGGGAAGTAACTAAAAGGAATCGACGTCTGTTTTCTCTCTAAAATAAAATCCCCCCCCGGTCACTTCGGACCCAGCTCGATGATTCCTGCCCGTAGGAGAAGCTGCCCTCCAATATAACCACATTTGTTTCTGCTGCTCCCTGCGGTGTGCAGAATTTCGGGAGGCACGTGTGGGATGGTGGATTTGTCCCTTTCCCCTCTGAATCACCTGTTTGATTGCAAGTCCAGGGCAGACACAGCTGCCGTGTTGTGTCCATCCTGGGCTTCCAGCAGCCCTAGAGAGGTGCCTGGTCAAGGCTAAAACCATCCAAAGGTACTGAGGAGGTGACTCTGCTTGTGGCTGTTTTCATAAACAGCTTTATTTTATTCACTTCCTTTCCATAAAGAGACCATGTGCATTGTGAGAAAAGGTCAGTGAGGACTCTTATCCTCCAGAACAAATCTTACTCAAGTTACACCAAATTTGATTCACTTTTATTTATCACATGTAAGTAAAAAGCCCGCTCCTTCCTTCGCTGTTACCTCCAGAATTATGTTGTCAAGCGAATTGCTGGCGGGAGGAAGACGTGCATGGATGGAAGATTTTCATGTGGCTGGTGAATCAGCTCGAAAATGTAAAAAGGTGAGCATTAAAACAGGCTGCCTCCTACTTTAGCCCCATTAGAAATCACGAGTTGTTGCAAAGTACCTTAATGCACTCAGGGTGCTCGGGATAAAGGAAAGCCGAAGTTGCTCCCAGAGGAGCTTCCCATCTAATTTTAACCATGACACAATCGGCGACAGTGACAAATGGGGGGAGGGATAAAAGGGGCAAGGGAGGATGAGGGTGACAATAATAAGATTACACGGTCACCTAGGTTCATTATGTGCACGTCTTTGTGACACTGCTGGTCCATTATGTTTGTGGTGGGCGGAGGAATGACTGTGGGAGAGGAAGGGGCAAAGAGCACAGCGGGAGAAAACCCAAATATATTTTTGTGCAATTGACTTTAAGCAGCAACGCCTCACTCTTGGGCTGGGGGGAAGCCCAAGGAGGTGGACACGGGATTGGGAAACTGGATTTTTTTCCCTCCTCTAGTACTGATTTGGATTGCCAAAATTTATTTCCCAGGTCACAGCACTTTATACCTGGGCATAGATGCCTACAGCTGAAAAAAAGGACCGATCTGAAAGTGCACCAGGTTGTTTGTTATCCTTAAGACGAGTCATTCCCTTCATTAAACAGCTTGCACAGCTCCTTCACCGCCTTGTGCCCTACCACATATCCTGAGCCACAAAAATAGCTGGTGATGTAAAAGGTTTTGAAACTCTGGATGGGAAAAGCTGCTTCTGCCATAAATGGCCAAGCCCTGAGCCAGCTATGCAGGGCACCTCCTGCCAATACCACCTCTGCCACTCCCTCGCTATCACCATCTCCTCCCGGTGAGGTGCGGCACATCCCGGGTCAAAGGCCTGATTTAATCTCTGCTGCCACTTTCTCCACAGCTCCTGCAGAGGAGAAAGGAGCAGGGCTGAGCCCTCAGTGCTGCCCCAGGAGGGTTTGCCCTTTCTCAGCAAAACAACCTTCCCAAATGAATATCCGGGCAGCATTCGATTGCTGCCGGAGCAGCTCTGTGCTGTTGATGGACTCAGCTGCTCTGTGCTGTGCCTGCAGCCAGCAACAATAAAGCAAGCTCTTATTAAATTAACCTGCTAAGACACAGATCCTGCAGGGATGTTCAGGGAACAGACAGATGGCACAAGCAAGGGCCAGGAATAATTGCAATCCCCATCTCACTAGTGTGAGAGATGAATCCTGCCCGCTGCTGTGCCCAACAGGGAGGCGGAACTGGGAGCAGCACCCCGAGAGGTGACAAAGGAGCGTCTCCCAGCCATGATAGGAGTGAGGAGTCTGGAACATATCCTGTGGATGCCAGGGTGAGACTGCAGCACCCCCCAGCAGCCAAAGCCTCCCCACGGCAGCCACAGTGTGGATGGTGCACGGCCGCCACCACCTCCTGTGGGCTGTCCCCCCTGCCACCATTGATCAGCTCTGACTCCCTGTGTCTGCCTGAGCTACAAACCAGTCTCTCCTCTGCCAGGAAGCCTGCAGCAGGCTGCTGAGCCCGGGCAGCAGGGATAGCCCAGATTTCACCTCAGTTACAGTCTAGCTGGGGACATCATTTGCGTAAATACATGTAAAACCGGCTTAAGACCCAGTGTCATTTCTTCTTCGCCTCTTCCAGCGGTTTTGCTAATCCACTTATTGTACCTTATGGTGTTCAGCATGGAAGCTGCAGGGTAGGGACCAGCTCCTCAGGGCTTGAATGGCTACTGGAGCACCAGGGGCTGCTCTCACATGCAGCTCATTCAAGGAGGTTGTGTCAAGCCAGTCGCATAACTGCAATGACAGCTTTTGATCTCAGCCCCGTCAGGTACCAGTGAAATGTGTCTTTGGGGTTGGATGTGTCCGCCTGGCCCAGACTCCTATTTCTGGGGCTGTTTCAGAACCTGCAGAGGTACTTTTCTTTTTTGCCAGCTTTTCCTGCCAATATAGAGATGACTCACAGACAAATTCTGAGAACCTTTCTCAGAAATTTCTGATTTTCTGCCATCCCTCAGCTTTTAGCCATTGCTTTAGTAGCAACAAAAGGCATGATGGTGCTTCAAAAGAGGTAAAGGACATTTTCCAAAGCAATTACCGATTCTGAAGCAGATGTAGGGCTGCACTGGAATATAATTGATACAACAAGGAGGCTATTGGGATTTCTGGGAGAAGCATCTCTCTTTGGCTCGCAGACATGGTACCAGATCACCAGCCATTTAGTAGAGCTTGGCCCAGGAGCAGAACAGCACCACAGGGGAAGATGCTGCTGCTGCTACACCCTGCCTTACTCATTGCCTGCAGCCCCTCACCTCCCCACCAGCCCTCTCTCCTGGTTATCCCCCCTGATGCTGCATCTCCTGCCTGCAGGATCAGCATCTGAGTAGGTCTCTGGGTCTCTGGGTGGTGATGAGTCACTGCTTTCTGTGAGCAAGCCAGTGATGGTGAAGCCAAAAATGTGGTTTCACGGGTCATTCCTCTTCCTATTTTCTCCAGAGGTAGAGCACTCTCCTCGTTGCCCTTCACAGTCCAAGCTGCTGTAATCCTTTCTGCAGTGCCTGGGAAGCACCTCCAGCTATTGCTCACTGGGTCTGTGCTGGGCTCACGAGCTGCAGCCCCGCGGCTCTCCAAAAGTGGCCTGTCCTCCACACACCTGACAGGATGCCAGCACAGCACCCTCTCCTTGGGTACCACCTTCCACAAATTTCTGCAAAGCTGAGGGGATGGGGCTGTCCTCACATTTGCTTTTGTTAAATCACTAATTCATGGGACAGCCTCTTCATAGAAATACATACACATATATATTTTAAAGTTTCTAGCCAACAGTAGAGTAAAACTGAAAATACAGCACCTTAAGGCTAAAAAACCAGAAGGCAACAGTGAACACAGAAACCAAACCTGTTGCTTTAAACTCCAAATGAAGAGAAAGGAGGGAGGAAGGTAAATACTCTGTCAAGATATATTTTTAAGATTTGTAAAAATAAAGCAATTTTAAACTGATGTCTTACAGAAAGGTTCCCATTTGCTTTTAGAATTCCATGTGTTTTCCTTTTTTTATCATATTTCTGCAGCATTTGCAATTCAAATGCTACAGAAATGTGTAAACTTGCTCATGAAATTTGCTGGCCAAATGAAGCAGCCAACAATTAATTAGAGTGAAACCCCCTGCTTTACTCCCATTGGTGAGAACACGAAAGAGAAAATGTAAAATTCAATCCAAATGAGGTATTGAGAAAATACTTTAATATGATGTTGAACTTAATAAGCAAAACCATTTCTTTCCTCCCTCTTTTTTAGTAAATTGCTTTTCACTCGACAATTTTCCTCACAGCAAAGTGACAAGTATTATTCCGAGTCGTTAATTCCTTCATGCAGGCTCTGGTGCTGAGCTCATTAAAGCGTGCTGAGTCCCCGGGCGGGCGCTGCCAGGTTGTGCTGTGACCTGAGACCAGAACACTCACTGCCCTGTCCTGTCCCCAGCCCAGGGGCAGGCGGTGTCACCGAGACAGCCGAGCACCTTGTCTTCGTGGCAGGGCCTCAGTGCCTTGGGTGGGTGACATGGGGACATTTCTGTTGGAATACTGGTGGCCCTTTCCTGGAGCGTCACTCCTGGCCGGCATGGGATGAACAATATCTGAGTTCTGGCAGCACTCATGGCATGTGGGAGATACACTTCCCAGGTGGGCAATGCCACTGACACCAAATGCTGCAGGGTGGCACATGCTACTTGATTTAGAATCATGGAATATCATGTCACAATATCACAGACAATCTTCCTGGCATGGCCCTGTTCCCCAGGCTGATGACACTCACTTTCCCATCCATCTCTTTTCCCCAGCCACAGCTGAGGATGTGCAAACACATCAGCAGAGAATCCCTGTGCCTGGCACATGTCCCTGAATGGCCACCCTGCATGTGCCTCTGATGAGGGCAGAGGCACATCTTGGATGACAAGCTACTAGAGGAGATCAGCCTGAGGCCAGAGGGAAAGGCTTTCCATAGCAGTGCAGTGGCAGAGCCATGGGCAGTAGGACCCAGGCAGAGCTTCTCCACAGGCTGCCTTTGCCAACAGCCAGCAAACCGTCTGCAGAGCAGGAACACGGCGAGCTCATTATGAGACACTTGATCAGCTTCCCTGTCAAGGGAGGCCGATGGGACAAAGCAGTGTGTCCTCCACACCAGTGCCTGCCAGCTCTCCTGGAAAGAACACCTGGTTGCTTGGACACAATCCAGACACTAGCAAGGGTCTTCACAACACCCTGGAGAGCTACAGCCTACATAGCATGTGGCATCCGTCATCGTCATCCAAGGGAGCCAAACCAGCAGACCTCAGAGGATGACTGCTCCGGGAGCCTGGGAACCAAGGGGTTAACATGCTTGGCCAGGGAAGGTCCTGGGAGGAGAAAAGCATCGAAACTGCTTTATTGGAGTATTCAAATTAGATGGGGTTGCAAAGCAGTTAATTTCTCTACTTGGAATGCCCAAAATTAATATTTGCCAGCCAGGATCAGAAACAGTGGGAGCCCATCGACAGCTTTGCTGGGGCTCCTCATGCTGGGGAGGACCCCAGGGGCCTCTGCCATAATTACCTGCAGTCTTTAGTATTTTGTTCTGCAGTTTATGAACTTGCTTGACCATTTTGCAGATAAAAGCCAGTGATCCAAACCCCAGCTGTATTTCTGCTTAAAGAAGCAAAGGGCTGCTACCTGGCATTGCAGTGTGACACTTTGTTGTTTCAAAGAATTTCCTAATTTGCAGAGTCTGGAGAGGATCAGGCCAATGGCTGGTGGAAGCAAATGGTGGTTCTGCCAGGCTGGTGCTCCCTCCCAGCCTCCAGGACAGGCAACCACCTCCCATCCCTGCACAGATGGACCAACAAACAACCCTGCATGGACCGAGCCACCACTCACACTGAGGGCTCCCTGACTTGTTGATCCATTGCCTCATTGATCCACAGCCATGGACATCTCACTCTCAGCAGCCCTTGAGAAAGTCCAGCCGTGCCAGTGCCAGGGAGAGGATGCTCTTCCCTCTGCCTTGTGCCACAGCAGACCTGGATAGAGCTCCAGTGTGGCGATGTGGACTTGGGATACTGTGGGGACAGTGCCAAGGCTCGTCCCTAGGTTAGTCCTTGTCTGTGGGCTGACGGCTCTCGTCGCTCTGGTCCATCTGCCTCATCCCTCAGGCTTTTCTCATCTGCTTTTTTGCTGTTCTAATATTTTCTCTAATATTTAATTCCATGCCAAATTCTTTCCCATCCTCTTAAAATTCTGCAATTCTCTGAATTTTTTTTCTTATCTTGTCTGCATAATTGAGAACCATCTTGAATCCCTCTGTGTTCAGTCTTCATACCATGTGCCACCACTGTGTTCCAATCACTTAAACATGAGATCTTTGCATACTATTCCTGTGGAGACTAATTTTTGCATGTTCCCTAGAAATAAAGTCATCTTCCATTAGCAAATGCGTTGTGGTGAATGAGAGGGGAATTCACAGCAGGAGCAGAGGCAGCAGTGGAGGGTCCTACCCTGCACTGTGCCTCAGAGTGGTACTGATGTCTGAGACGAGCTGGGATTTTTTCCTAGCAATATCTTTGCTCTTCAATGGCCCTGAGTGAAAGGCTTTGACATCCTCCATCAGCACAGCACCAGGTGAGGGCTGGCACACATTCCCTGCCACCTTCCCTCTGGCAATGCATCTGCCACTGCCCTTGGTGTCACCCACCAAAGTCTCAGCACAATGGGAAGGGAAGGAAAAAAGCCACTTCTCCCTGCACAGACGCGTTGTGCCAAGAGCAGAGAAAATTGATCTCTGGCTGCTGAGCCTCTCTAGCACTTAGTGTTGCTGAAAGGAATAATCAAGCCTGGCCCTGGAAAAGCCAGAGACAGAAAGGAAATAAAAGCTTTCTCTGTCGGATGATTTCTCTCTGGGGTTGGGGCCTTCCCTAGGGACCCCAGTGGTGGTTTTGGGAGAGGCACTGGGACTACTTTTGCTCTGGGGCCTGGGTCAGCAGCAGATCCACAACAATCTCACAAAATGTTGCTTTTCCTGTTCACTCGGCAGGTCTGAGGGGCTCCCAGCTGAGCCCCATCCAGGGGGCTGCCACATGCATTTACACTGGGCTTGCCCAGGGTTGTCACTCGAGCCACAGCACAATTTCTCTCCTGTCCTTCGTGTAGCAGCCATAGTCTGATGCAGAAGCCTGGCTTTTTCCAGGTTGTGGCCCTCACACAACTGCAGGGGTTAGAGTTTGGGGACAAGGATCAAAGTGCTGGAGTGCCACTCATGGGGCTGGGCAGGGAGAGAAGTCTCCTCACTTGCCCACAAGCCAAGGGTTGAGCTTTGCCCTCCACAAGAGTGTGGGCCATTTGCCACAGCCCATAACCAGTGGATCAAAATCTGGATCTAATATGGTTGCCTCAACAATTATCAGATTAAAAGAAAAATCCACACTGAAAGGGGAGTCCAGAGGCTCCTCCAGGCTCCCAGCAGCACACCCTGAGCTGGCTCAGCCCCAGTTTCAGCTACTTAAAGTCCAGGGGACACACATTTCTGCAGGTAGCCCCCTCAGCCCCATCCTTGCCCAGCTGTCCAAGAGCTGGAGGAAGAGCTGTGGCAGTGTCAGACACTTGCGAGCAGGGGTGTGGGGGACCATCACACCCCCACACTGGTCCAGGGAAGCTGACTGTCGCTTCAGCCCCAGATAAGCACCGCCAGAGGAATGATCCATCTTTTGGTGCCCCGTGGAAGATGCAGGTTGGTGAGGCTGCAGGTGGGGAGAGGCAGAGGAAGAGGAGGTAGCAGATCTCTCCCAGCTCCTGCTCTGCAGCCCTGTGCCAGGACCGGCCAGGCTGGCTGGCTGGCGGTGGGCGTTCGTGACTCATGATCCCTGATCACCATCCGATGACACATTTACTGCCAGCAGGACGGGCCTCCCGCCAGCACAGCAGCCCTGGAGCCTCACGGGAGGGTGGCTGGGCTTTGCCAGCAGCTGTGCTGATGCAGATGGGCGGGGAGACACTAACTGCAGCCCTGGGATTCACAACCTGATGTGCCCCCTGGCTGGGTGCATAATGGGGGCAGACCAGGACCCTCTGTCCAGTGTTCACTGTGGGAGCACAGGGGCAGAGATGGGACCTGGCCAGGACCAAGCATAGCGGGCCTTGGAGCCAGCCCCGCTCCCTCCCTGCCTGCCCAGAGAGCTGGCTCCCAGCAGCGGGCCCACAGTGACAAATGCCTTTAAAACATTCTTTATTAAGTGAGAAATCTCACTGCGCTTCCTATGCCAAGCGCCGTAATACAGTGCAGACCTAAATACAGCACTAATGCAAAAGCTCAAAGGATTTCCCAGAACTGAGCAAAGCTGGCAGAGGGGTGAGAGCCTGGCAGGGGGAACTGCAGCCCACCTCTCTCCTCAGCATGGGCAACCCTCAGTCTAACCCCACTGGTGCAAATGTGGCCACAGCCCCCACCCTTGGACTGTTCAGTGTAGAAAATAAAAATCTTCCAAGGCCTCGTCTTCCCCAGCTCAGAGCCCCAAGCTACCCTTGTTACCCTCACCAAAATCCCTTTGATTTATGCAATAGCACAAGTAGCATCATGATGTGTGACCTGTGTATTGTCCATTCACTGCTGGGGTCCTGCCTGTCCTTAACTTTGCTGAGGGTCACAACAGGGCCAGAGCAGCAGGACTGGGCACATCCAGCTTCCAAAGCACAAGGGATGCTCCAGGCAGGGGAGCTGCTGAGCCAGCACTTGCTGCTCCTGCATACCCTAACATCACGGGGTGTGGAGCACCCTACACCCCAGAGAATACATGGTCTTACCTTTGCATCTCCTCTGCCTTGGCACAGTCACACATAGCCCTGAGAACAGTGAAGGGCATATCCTGTGTCTCCTTTCTAGCATGGAAGAGTGTGACCCTTGGGCAGGCTCACCCTGCAGGGCAAGTGGCTGATGGCTTTGATTCAGGCTCCTGTGGGGGAAAGCAAAACACAGTTTTCTTCAATAAGAGTTTTCCAGAAGCTTTACAAAGCACAGGCACCTTTGCTTTGGTGCAGCCACATGCAGCCAAAAACACCCCCAGCATCCCTTGATGTGATCACCAGGAGCTGTTCATCAGTGGGAGCCCTCCCAGACATTCAGGTGCCACTGTGCTGCAGGTGTGGGGGCAGAACTGAGGGCTGGCAGGGCTGTGGGGCAGGTGGGACCTTGGCCACAAAGGCCTCACGGCCATGGGGAGCACAGGACATGCAGGAACTGCAGCAGCAGCACTGCCATGGAGATGGGCTGAACGCTGGTGCTGTGAAGCATTAAAGCAAAAACCGCATCGATTACAGACACAGGCTTCAACCACGCGGTGGCTGCGGAGGGTGGGAGTCAGCAGCTCCCTTGGGAAGGCTTTAATAACATTTACGAGCAAATCATTTACACAAACCATGGAGCAAAGCAGAAATACCTCTGTGGAGCCCAGCTGTGGCTGTGAAGGGAGAAATGGTGCAGCAGTACCATACCAGGGCCTCCTGCCTGACAGCAGGGATCTTCCTCAGGCAGGTGGTGTGGTGTCACAGTGCCATCCCCTTGGGGCTGGATTTACACTTTTGGATCCAGGGGAAGGGCAGTGGGGCAGATGCCAGGGCATATGCCTGCTAAACAGACTGGCACCCTGAAAAAGGCAAAATGAGGAGGGAAGGGCAAAGCAAACATCTTCCGACTGAGCCAGGCCTTGCTGGGACCCCATAAGAGCTGGCTTGCTGGTGGCTGCTCCTCCAAGGCCTTCAGTCTGTGGCATTTTCTGTCTCCCTGTCCACAGACACCTCAGAGGCCTCCCAGCCCACTCACAGGGATGCTTTATTGGCATCTGCTGCCATCTCAGAGATGTACTCAAGGCACCTCACTGTAGAGTCTGCAGTAACAGCTCAGAGCACAAGTGAGAGGGTACAGGCTGTTCCTCACACTGCCCTGCACTCTGACATGACTTCTGCTGTGGAGTCAAGGGTTGCTTGTGTTGGAGAGCATATTTTAGATCCACACCTCATTGGGGATTAGCCAAACATTCCTCCATTCTCTTATTTCTCATAAGTAAATCAAATTGATCTATTTATCCAACACTAAGACCAGATTGAATAAAAACTGGCTTTGGACCATCTGAATGTGGAACAAATCTTGAAAAATCAAAATTTTCCCATGTTTCCCACAGAAGCTTTAACAGCCAAAGAGTTAAAAGATTTTTGTATTAACCTTGACTTTCCTGCACAAAAAAGCCTCAATGAAAAAGTAGACGGGCTAGGTGCTGTAAGACTTCAAAATGACATGTGCTGTAAATACATCATAAATAATTTTGGTCAGATCCTTTAATCCAACACCATCTATAGAGCAGTTTGAGGCAGCTCCTCCTCTCCTGTAACTTCTGCAAATGGGCCCCAGGTAAAATCCCACATCCCTGGCCCAAGGATGCTGTTTGGCCTTGAAACACGATTTAAAGTTTCTTGTTGATGGACTACCCTCGATTTTCAGTGCTAGTGTGGGACTCCCACCCCAACCTCCTCCATGGGGGAGGAGCTCCATTCCGAGCAGAGATGGTGTCTTCAAGCAGCCAAGGCCCAGCCCACTCCACATCTCAGGGAATGCATCACTTGAATGCCCCTGTCTCCATCCTGCAGGGAAAGCAAGCCAGACCAAAGCTAGCAATAAAAAATATGAACAACTATTCAGGAAAGATCCCATGCTTCCACATCAACTGCCTAGTAAAGTTTCAGTTACAGGTGTTGGTTGTTTTTTTTTTTTTTTTTTGGGTTTGGTGGGGTTTTTTGTTTTTTGTTTTTTTGTTTTTTTTTTTTTAATCTTAGAAACAATTCAGACATTTAACTGTGCCATCAGATGAGGCAGGAGTCATTTATAGAAGAAAGCTCCAAGTGGCCTTGACACACAAAAAGAGTCAATTAACCTGCAAGGAGAAGTCAGGGGAACAGGCTGATGAAAAAGCAGCAGTTATATAATTTGTCCTGGGCTTGGTCTGTCTGTTCTCAGTCAGCAGCTTGTCCTACTGGGGATGAGGAGCAGAGTCTGCCCAGCCTCCTTTGGCAGTGCCTCCTCCAGCAGTGCCACCTCACCACCACTCCTGCCCTGAGCAGGTCTACTGCACCCACATCTCCTGAAACACATTCTCAAGCTCCTAATCCCTCCCCCAAGTCCCAAGAGTCAGATTCTTAAACTCCTGTGGGAAAACGGCCAAGGATCCCTCCCCTGCTGTGAGCAGACTCCCCTGTGCTGGCACCAAACTCCTCTGGCTGCACCATCCAGGCTCACCCGTCACACCAGTGCCCTGTCATGGCCCTGGGGTGCCGAGGGACACTCGGACATCACGAGGGCAGTTACTCACATCCTCGGGGCTCCCGACGTCGTCCTCTACCGCCCACGAGCCGAGTGACGCTGGGGCCTGGGACAGCCACGTGCCCTGGCTCGGTGCCCCCAGATTAAAGCCTTGATGGAGCAAGTGGTCACCGCAAGCCAGTTTAAGGGTGAAAGCCCCTCTGACACAATGCTATTGGTAATAGAGTGGTGACCAAAGTGGCCTCACTGTTGAGCAGTTTCCTTACATCTAAATCTAAGCAATGTTACAGAGAGGACAAACAAGCTCATCAAGAAGCAATTTTCTCTTGCAGCAGCCTAGACCCAGCTCAGCCAGGGTGGCTCCAGACCATGGTGAGAGGCAGCCCCAGCTTGTGCTGGCCAGAGGCGTGAGCCTGGCCAGGCAGCCCGGGATGAGTTGGGCACTTGGAAGAGAGCTGGAGAATCCAGGCTGCTCCCAAAGGGGAGCTCACTGACATACTATTGCACTGGGACATTCAAAACAGTATCTGACACGAATGCTGAAAGAGAAAAAATAATACACACACCACTTTTCTACAAAAGCTGCAGACCTTTGAATGGGAGTTGATTCATTCTTCATGGTTATCTTCAAATGCACAGCTCTGATCTCTTCTCTAATCACATCACAGGCAGGGTCAGAAAGGAAGCATGGAAAAATACAAGTCAAGCAGACCACATCACGTGTGTCTCCAAAGGTCTAAGGCACGAGAGAAACCAAAAGGCAGCATCTGGAAAGTTTTACTTTTTATTTTTCTAAAATACAAATGTCTGTCTTGTGTTAGTAACTTTAATATGATAGGCCAAATGCATCCAGTAAAAAGGAGGCACTGGCTACAGAATTCAAAATACTGAAGATATTTTCTGGAAAGAAATTTATTCTGTTGATCTACACTTCAGATATAACATAGATTCAGATTCATTAGTTATTATTTTTACATCAGAATCTTTGAAGTTTGGGACTAATAAACTGGAACTTGAAAAGTTTTTAAAGTCAACTCCTATTAATGTGTAGATATGGATCCATAAAAAACATAACCAAGAATTTTATACACTTTATTAAAAGATCAAAAAATAAACAATAACAATATAGAAGTAACATACTAAAATGAGTAGCATTATGCACATTTCTAAAGCACGTACAAGCACTACAGCAATATAATGTGGCAAAAAGAAACATAAATTCAAAGCGTACACCCTGTTGGTAGCAGTTGAGGGAATGAACTATCCTGTTATGGAACTGAAATACTGCATTAACCTACGCCTGTCTGGATCCAATGATATTTTAATTTCTTACAATTCCACAGGGCTAAGTGTAATCATTTGTATATATTTTCTAAACTATTCCATTAAATTGATATCTAATGTTTCCCTTACTTTGTTTTACCAGAAATGCCTATGAAAAGAAGAATGTGCTTCAAAGATCTACTTTACACAGTACAGTATAAATGTTTTTATATATTTAAATTAAAAATTGACAATTTAGGAGAACATTCTCTCTTTGATTTTAGTGATTGCCTAAAATACAATTCTCTATTTATAAAAAAAAATAGTGATCTGCTGTCAGGTGATGTAATAAAGGGTGAGGAGTCTGTTCATTTTCATGATCTAAAAAAAAAAAAATTAAAACAAAGCTAATTGGAAAGAAAAAAAAATCCCATAATCCAGTCTAAGAATGGTCTTATCATCCCCTCATCTGCTAGGATACAAAAGCCATGGCAACAAAATCATTTGGCTTCCACCACTATCAAATAGCATCTGTGTACAGTAATAAAGAACTGGAACCTTGTAATTCGGTGTCAGGTAATTCTCTCTGTTGTGTGTTTGGAAAAATAACTTCATTTTATTTAACAGTTGTGTTATTTTGCATGTTTAAATATCTCCGTTGAGAGGCATATAGAGTTATTTTTGATGATAGAGGATGTCAGTAAAGATCACTAGCAAAGATTTTAGCAGTGTTGTCATGATCATGCTCATACTCCAACAAGTTTGACCAGCTATGATTCATTTCACATAGTGCAAAATATTTTTCTCTCATAATCCTAGAAATGAGAAAAGAGCTTGATTATAGAAACTGATTATTGCAAAGGGAAGCCGTAATCGTGTGGTGGCTTGAACCAGCTGATTATTTAGTATTAAAATCTAGGTCATTATATAACACCACGGAGAGAAGAAACATCTGATTTTTCCTCATTTTAAAGACCCTGGGGCTGCTCCCATTCAGCAAACCACCACTTGCACAGCCCTGTGGTGTAGAGTGGGCTGGCTGGGCACACACTGGCATTGCCAGGAGTCGGGAATGCTGGCCAAGGAACAGGTCTTGGGCTTGGCAGCAACAGCTCAGCCCCCAACCCTGGGACATCCAGCAAAGGGCGACAGTGACATCGGATGCCACCTCCCACCACTTCTGCTCTGGGGGACTTGACTCACTGCTCAAGTCAGGACCAGACTTATGGCAAAACCAGCTACTTTTATGAGGCATAACTGCGGCTTAAGTTTTGCAAAAAAAAAGAAAAAAAAAAAAGAAAAAAGAAATAATCCAACAAAAACTGAAACTTTTTACAATCAGAAAGAAAAAAAAAAAAGGGGTCAACACAGGCGCTTTAGCTGCTCCAAAATCCCCCAGCACTGCAGAGTCCCAGCAGTGCCAATAAGAACAGGAACGAGAGGCTGCTCGCTGAGGGCCTACAGCTTTGCTCTCCTTTGGTGGCAACTCAAAGGGGCTTGTTCGTCCCAGCCTAGAGCATCCAGCTGGCCACACTGCCAGCAGCCTTCACCTCCCTGCCCCAGCAGCACCTGCAGCCTGTGCCTCTCAAACACACACCATGGCTGTCACACAGCAGAAAGAACTGGTCCCAGACAATCCCAACCCATCCCTGTCCATCTACGGGTCACCAGCTCCTTCCATTTTGTTACCCTGCCCCAAAAGGTTAAAAAAAAATAAATTAAAAAAATCAAGAAGTTGTGACATTTCAAATTCACTCTGGGATTTACAACACTCACCACAATGACAGTTACCTCCCACAGATAAACACTTCCAGACAGAAATAGGATTAGGTGCTAGGAAAAATGTGTGTGTGCTGCCATGGACCTACCAGTCCTAATAGGATTCACCGAGAACACAACCTATCAGAAACATGACCTGGGGTGTGTTTGAAAATAAAGGCTGATTAAAAAAAGTAATTTGAATCTTTGCTAGTGACCTTACTAATTAATTCCACACCGTTTCCCATTCTCTGTGCTGCAGGTTGGAGCTGACCTGTTATCAGTCTGCTGTATAATAAGCTATGGCAAACTACAAAGCTTTTACAACAGCAAAGCAACATCATGCTTTCAGATAAGTTTTATAGCAAAAAACTCCTCCTTTTCAAAGCCTTAGTAATACCTATCTCTTTTACAAACTTTTCCTGTATTATTACAGACTTTTTATATTCAAAATAAGTTCCAAGGATTTCTTTCGTGGACTATGTACATAAGTGCAAAAAAGGTGTGTCTCACACATTCGTACACTAACTGAATCAGTTTAACTGCAGCATATTTGTATCTTCAACACTGTTACGGGGTCATTCCACAATATTTTTTTTCTTATGTACAGTTTTTGCTAATATAAATTAGTATTAAAATAGTTTTATGTGTAATTATTTAGCCCTGATCATAACGTAATCATGTGAGTGTTCAATTTCTGGAGAAAAGAAAATTGCAGGCAAAGCTACAGTACTGAAACTGATTAATTCTGAATTCCCACTGTGTGAATGGATGTGAAATGAAAGCAAGACCGGTCACTATGTTGTAAATACAGGCTGCTGTTTTTCCGAAGTGAAAATACTGTGGAATAACCCTTGCCACACAACAATTTCTACAAGCTATAAAACCTGACTCTAAATCCATGTGTTGTAAACTTCTTGACTGAAAAAGTGACCTTAAAGACACAAATTCAGCGTTCACATGGGACTTTGGGATTTTAAAAATATTCAATCATATCTTTATCTGACAGTATCGAACTGTACCTTTAACAAGCTCATACTGTTACACATCACTTTTAATTTACATGTGAAAATTTCACAAATAATGTATACAAAGGTAGCCATGTTGTAGTTTTGTTGCCATAGCAACAACAACTTAATATAATTAGTTAACAATGAATCTATCATTGTAGGAGTTACATACAAAGTTAATTTTGTTCTTAAACTGTAAACTATACAAACTAGTTATGGACTGTATTCTATACCTTACCATGCTTCAGTGTTGGTTTAGAATATAACTAAATGGGCTGAATACATGTATTAAAAATTTTAAACTTTCTCTAACTCTCCTTCAAAATTAAATTCATTAGTTACTAAAGATATCAAAAAAAGCAATAATGAAAACCTTAAAAACTAATGGTAGAGAAATGAAAATATATGACATGAATTAATGCGTTGTAGCCTAGTAACAATGAGTTGTAGCTCTATTTACATTTGGATTAGGCTATCAACTATTTTTTTTTAAAGTTATTACAGTCTTTAACATACAGTATATACTCTAAGGCCTTCAACAGGCACATGGTAAAATCAGGTCAATATCAAACTAAATCCATTCAACAGGAATGGGAAATTAGATTTTCCTCATAAATTTCACCTTTTTCAATTTTCATGTCTGTGAAATGTACAAGGGATAAACAAAACGAGGACTCCAGTTTCTCAATCGTTGTGTACCCGGCGTGTCCTAGAGCTACTCCTACCGCGCCAGCGCCAGCCCCAGCCAGGCCAGGGGACGTCGCCGGCACACGCGCATCCCGCTCCGGCCACCTGTGCCACCGACGCGCTCCCGGCTCCGGGGCCAGCTCCGCAGGGTCGCCGCTGCAGCAGCGGGACCGCGGGAGGAGCAGCGGGGCCGCGGCCCGGCCGTGCCGCGCTCGGGGAGCGGCAGCTCGGGCTCCACCGAGCGCGGAGCGGGACGGCGAGGAGGGGCGGCCGGGAGGAGAAGCGCGTCGGGAGCGGGGCCTGCGCGGGCCGCCCGGGGAGGTAACGGCTTCTAGAACGTTGCGATGCAAAAATACACAGTCAAAAATCATCGGCTAAAAATTTCCAACTAAAAAACACGGCTGATTGTGAAATCATGTTCCAAATTACTAAAAACACTGTATTTAACAAAAATAATCTTAATAGTTTTATGAATCCATTTTATTTTAAATCCCTCTTTTATTGTCTGTTTATGTTACAGTTTAGTAGTAGTACTTTTTACTGAAACTACTAACAACCTTTTTTTGTGAAAATGATCAATCTCAGCTTTCATTTTCCCTCTGCATGACCCGTTTTATCCAAGTTTCAGCATTTCTTGCATATTGTTTGCATAAGGCTGAGAGAAATGGACAAAGAGAAATAACTTTGGATAAATAAAAAATATAGGTTCATGGAAAGTGGGAAGCTTATAAAAATGTCACTAAAATTATATCGATTTAAACAAACTTACATACATCTCTTGTCAAATAAAGGATGATATTCATGCTTTTATGACATTTGTTTAGAGTCACTAACTAGCTCGGTGACTTTGTAATAGTCTATTTAGGAAATTTATAGTCTGGCGACTGGTTTTTTTTTTCTTTCTTGAACAAAGAAAATTAGAGCAAGTCATTGCACAACTAGTTTAAATAGTGCTACCTCAAAATGGCATTTTTGCCGAGATTGTTTTGAATTTGGTGAAGTTTAGTGCTTCAAGCTTTTCTTTCCTTAAACTCATTTACAAATTAACTCTAAATTTGCCAGCAATATAAAAACTGTTGTGGCACCTAATATAACTACCCTGAACATCCCTCATTGGACCTCTTTAATAAAAAATAATCCTTAAACGCCTTTTTTTTCAGTGCTTTAAATGTGACATGAAAACAGCTGTATTCTAGGTTTACATTCTATGCACATCTATGCCAGATGTTTAAGTCGATAAATAAAATAGGAGGTTACATCAAAGTTTCAAGATATACAAAAATCCACTTAGCACTGAAAAAAATTTCAACCTCCTTGAACTCATAAAGCCATACAAGCTTGAATGCATCCTTTCTGGCTTAAGAAGATCAGCTCTGTTCTTTGTTGAGGCACTGGCACAGGTTGTGCAAAACCCATTTTTGATACACAAATAATTTCAAACAGGAAGTACTCAAATCCACTTTTTCCACTAACAATGTTATGGTTTTGGGAAACAGAAACACAGTGGTGAAAAGAACAGGTATGTGGTCGCCAATACAAATGAGAGTCACTGATTTCAGGCCACCCCACTGTTTGTGAGCACAGATGGCTGGGGAACATTCACGGACACAAGCGACTGTCAAAACTCAGGGTCCATAAAGGAGGTCTTGGGGGGATGGGTTTTTTTTCCCTTTCTGTCAGGGTTTGGTTCAAAGTGTGCTGAATTGAACAAAAAGATTCCTCAAGGCCTTCTTGAGCTGGGCTCCTCCAAGGTTGGTGCTATGAGTGAGTCTCCACGGGCAGATGGTCAGAGCCTGCCCTAGGGGTGCCTCCATCACTCACGGCCTGTGGAGATACATATCTAGCAAACTGTCTGTGCTCATACTGTAGGAGAGGGGGAAAGGAACTGGGAAAAGAGAAGAAAATCTGGTTGTCTGAATTTGGCACTCTACAGGACCACTCTGAGCTTGGGGTGGTTGCCCCTCCAGACACTGTGAGCTGGCCTCTTGCTTGATTCTCTTTCTCCTTGTATGGAGTTTGTGGATTTACAGCAGCAAATCCATCTTTTCCATAATGCCAATGATACTGTAGAGCTATGACAGGGATGAATTTGGAGGTATCCTCAACCAAAATGCATTTCTGCAGCCAGATTGTTCAGCAACACAGCATAACGACAGGCAGGGCTGTCCAGGGTGCACGGGCTGAAATGGTTTTATTCGTGCGTATGAAAAGGAGGTATTGAGAACTAGCCCTTGTTGTGCAGCAAACATTGCTCTTGATCAAGTAGGAGGTGCCAAATAAATCCACTGGCCGACAGGAACTCCATTAAGATGAATGTTTATCTACAGCAGAAAACTTGTGATGAGCTTTTTGCTGCTTTGTTACTGCTGTGTTTGCTTTACAGGGCCAGAGATCACGGGGGTGGGGAGGGGTGGAAATCACCCGCTTACGGAAAATGGTGATTAAATAAATGGGGCATGCTGACAAAATTTCAACAAGAGACACATATAAGATTTCAGGCCAAAATGTTTCAGCATGCTTGGTGGAGACAAGCCCCAGGGCTCGGTGCTACCCAGCCTGGGCTGAGCCACAGCCCCGGGCCCTCCCCAGCCAATGCCTGGCACCTGCTCCTCTCCAATGCAATGAGCTTTTGCCCAACTGAAGCTGTCTCACTCCACCACCATCTTTTTGTTGTTTGTTTTGACTGCACCATGAGAACAGCGAGAGAGATTGTGCGCCGTTTGCAGCTGAGAATGCACTTCAATGGACAACAGAGCTGCAGAAATCCCTTGATGCTTACCCCTGTCCGAGCAAATTGTTCCTGTCCCCTTACTGAGCCTGGGCTTTTGTGTTTTTTCTTTATTCCAAAAGTTTCCAGAATCAGCTCATTGTATTGAAAGAAGAACTCTGAACTGGACTAAAATGATAGCTGTTCTTTCACATCACTCGTACTAAAAATTTGGATACTATCTGAAGGCAAGTTTTAAATGATAAAAGGAGCATTTAACATAAGCAACTTTAGCTGACATTAACAGCAAAATCCAGCAAAGGGCAGAACATTCTCTGTCGTGTTTTTCAAGCACATAATTCCTGTTTCCCACAATAACATTTTTAGTAAAAAACAAACAAAACCCCATAAAACCTACAGTATATGAAAACTTAAGACATAACAATAATGAAAAAATGGTATTGAGTATACTTGATAATGATGTACACTTTAAAACAAATCAATAGACTATGATGTAAACAAAACAGTAAGATAACACTTTAAAAACAAGACAAACATTTATCCATCGATAGTATACAGTAAACCAACAGTCCGCTGTGCAGATGCACTTATCATGATGGTAGTCATAAAATGATTAAGTGTGTTAAAGTAATGTGTTATAAAAGTCTATTATAATTTCCTACTTGTATATCTCATATAACAGAGCGCTGTTTGTTAATTGTTTCTATAGTGCTTTTTTTTTGCCTTTTTTTTTTTTTTTTGACATTCCCATTGATCAGTTTTTGGTTAACATGTAGGCTGCAACAGGCTTACTGTAGAGGTGGTAGAGAATGATAGAGGGAAGAGGGGAATATATACAGAAAGGCCATGCGCAGCTTCCCACCAAGAAGTCCTGGTGCTCCATAATTTTACTGTTCAGAATTTCAACATGGTCTGCTGCAGGGGAAAGAAAAAAACAACAACAAAGAAATAGTGAGAAGTTAATACATCTAAATTTTAAAAGTAATTCTAATATATTTACATTCTCAATGTATTGCCCAAGTGGTTGTCATTAGTGTGTTGCAGACAGACATTTTATTCCATTAACTTTCTGATGTAGGGAGAAATTGCCAGTAACACACTTGGCATCCTCTTAAATCTGCACTTATGACTGTCTCTTTCCCATGCACTTCAAATACAATGACAGGACAAATAGTGAAAGAGGGAGGTGGATAAATAATAGTCCTGATTTTTGGATGGGATGCCAAGTAGAGGGTGGCTAAGGAAAGAGCAAAAGGAATCCCTGGTCTGTGTTAGCTCTTGTTCCCTTCAGGCAGTCACATTAAATCTGATACTAAGAAGTGACAAAGCCAAAGGCAAACTGAGCCCAGAAACCCTGTGCTCAGGGGACCCTCTTCTGGGAGAAAATTGCCTCATTGTGATGTACTCATGAAAATCCTCCACTTATCTCCTGCAGACCTAGACCAACAAGCCTAGCTACCAGGACTACTTCAACCACGGAGGAAAAGAAAAACATCGGTCAGAGCAGCGAGTGTTTCAGTTACCAAAGTCCCACTCAGGGAAAGTCTCCTGAAAAAATACTGAAAACAACCTCAAACACTTCAGGATGAAGCTCTTCCAGTCAAATGATCCCTTATTGGGTGGAACAGGCTGGTTTACACATGTTATGGAAATGGGTTAACATGTCAGGTGTCATGTCTGTCTGTCATTTGGAACAGCAGTAAAGTCTAAGCTGAATATTTTCACTAATGTGGATAAGGTTGGTGTCACCCCTCATGAACAGGGTCCACAGCCACAGTTAGCAGGTCATGTATACATATGTTATTTAATTAAGGTCAGCAGAGATAAGGGCCACCACTGAGAAAGTAGCTTCTGTTGATTGCTAATAGATATCATTACAGAACTGCTTGCCAAATTAATTTCCAGTATTTAAGGACTTGCCTGTAATATGTGACCTAAAGAAGAAATGGATTGCACATCTGCATATACGAAATGGCTGCTTTGAGAAAATCTGTTGACCTCTTGTTGAATTGGCTGAACTGCTCTTTACATTCTTGGGGTAAAAAAACACAGTCAAGAACTGAAACTACTCAGAGATTTTAGCTCATGAACATCAGCTAAAACTCACAAAGAAAAGCAATAGAAAAATGCCACTGCTGCTATGACTGTGAAATAGTACACTCTAAGTCCAAGGACAAATTCCTCCATCATTCCCCTTAGAGGAAACGATCATCTTAGGGAAACCCAGGATCTGCAGGTGGGGTGAAGGCTATGTTGTTTATGACAGTCATTCTGGTCATCAACCCACCATGAGCCAGGCTCTCTCTGCAGCTGACCAGTAGAGTTCTACCCAGACTATGTCAGCCTTGCAGATGCACAGCAGCTGCTGTTGACCCAATCCTGCTTACCCCAGGAAAGGAAATATGTCACTAACAGCAAAAGAGAAGTTACACCTTTTCAGCTGACTCATTACCAGAGCAGTCTTTGCCATCAACACTGCAAATCCCTGAGGCATCTGCAGGCAGCTGGGAGCTGTGCAGAGCAAGAGCAACCTGTAAACAGAGCCATGGGACTGGGGGGATGCACAGGGAGGCTGTGAACACTGCAACACAGGTACTTGAGACACAGGAAACTCGTTACAAACCACGGGGCTGGTCCATGTCTGTGCTGCAGCTGCTGAATTCCTGTTGAGTCAGCAGAGTATGAGGCCAATGGGGTCACATGGGCTCAGGCCCTCTGCCTGAGCCAGCCCCGTGTTTAGGAGATGCAGTGCCCACGTACACATCAATTCACCATAAAGAGAAATACCAAAAAGGGACTTACTGTTCTATCGGGAACTTCTACATCTGTGAAACAAACATGCTGCTACTCAGTTCATCTACTGATAACTGGGATATCTACAGCAAAAAAAAAACAAAGAACACAACACATTAAAACATCGCCTTGAGATTGGCCTGCTCATTCTGTCTTCAGTATCAGGTTAATATGTACATCAGTGTCTTATAAAACAGGATCCACTCCCAAGTCTTTCTTTTGCTACGCCATTAAGTACAATGTAGCTGCACCACTACTGATGCCTTTTGGAGCACCTGGTGTACTGGGATTTTGACTCCATAGACTACAAGTAAAACAGAAATGCCCTGAAACTATCTGGCTGAAACAGGACTCACACAGCCACAAAGCAACGCTGCACAGGAATTTCTACTTTCCTCTCATGACCAATACAAGTCTGAGTAAGACCTGCTCTACCTGAAAATAACGACAAAGCACAGAAAAAGACTGGCAATTCCTACTGCAAGCAGTAAAACACTGCCTAGGACTTATGCAGGCCAAACTACTGAAATCCTCATGACCTCACACCAGCAAAAGACTAGATGATGCCCCCAGAGATATTACCGGCATTCAGCATGGCTAACAGCCTCCTACAGAGCAAAGTGACACCCCGATTTCTTTGCAATAGTTCTAAACCTGAGAGCGTGACAAATAAAAATGCTAAAACTAGTCCTGGGTGAAAAAAAAATTAAAAAGTCTCTGGTCTAAATATGTCTCTGGTCTAACTGGGAGAAGCTGTGTCACACCAAATTATCAGGAAACATCACTAGGACAGGTTGTGCATATACAGGTTCAGGACTGGTGCAGAAGCAGCCATCACACTCAGTATCTTCAGAGGAAAGTTTTGAAGAGAATTATGGCTTGGCAGACATGCATGGAATCCTGTACACTTATGGCAGTGCTACAATGGCACGTACTGCACATCCAGAGTCCTTTCTGTAGGGATGGGTGACATGCTATTGGCGTAAAAAAAAACTTTACACTTCACAGCCTCACCCCCAATTTTTCATTTTTGGTTGTTCGGGGATTTTTTGCTAGTTTTTAGAGTCCAATTTTGTGGTGGGGGGAGGCCACTTTGTGTTTCCACTTCCACTTTCCAGCCCAGAGAGGACATGCCAAAATACCACATGGAAAGACGCTCGGGGTGGTATTTCTGCTTGAGACTGAAAGCAGAAGTGCTGCAGGTCTCGCGTGACTGTACGCATGGGAGATTCACAGCCCGCTCTTTGAGGCCCCGGGGGGAGGTGTGTTTTTGGAGGAGATCCTGTGCCCCTGCCAATCGCCCATCCCTACGCTCCGGCCGGGCTTGTGCCCATCCCGCAGCGGCAGGAGCAGCCCCTCTCGGATCCCCGGCCACACGCACGCACACACGCACACGCTGCCTCTGCGCGCCCCAGCCTGCGCCGAGCCGGGCGGGACGGCGCTCGACCCCGCATGGGATCCAGCCCTCGCCCGGTCCTCAAGATCTGAACACGTGAAAGAAAGCCATTGAAAGGGCCAAACCTGATTGGCGGTAGCTGTTGCAGCGAAGGGGACGCTGGTGGCAGGAGTTGTTGCTGCAGACACAGTGGTGGGCGTAGCACCGTGCATCATGGGCACTTTCGGAAGGGAACCATGGAAGCGACATACAGGAGGGTGGAGCGTATATATATTTTGTTTGTTTGGTTGGTTTATGTAACCATGGCAACATGTGGTGGATTTGGGGGCGTGGCAGGAATCACAGCAACAAGCCATGTGACATCGTCATGAAGGACACATCGGGGCGCAGCATGCAATCACAGTGCAAAGCAAGACAGCGTTGGGAAAAAAAATAAACAAGAGAGAAGGGGAAAAGCCAATTACAATTATAATTAAGGAAAAAACCAAAACATTCTCAACACTTAGTACATTTATAAGCAGAACAATGATGTATTAGACTCCGAGGGCCAAATTTCCAAAGGGGGGAGAGGATGGGTGTGCTAGCAAAAGCCCACGTCAGCTCGCACCCGTGGGGAGTTAGACACAGCCAGTGCACGTTCCTTTGGGTGGGGACATTTTGGCAAGCGCACCCTCCCGCCCGCCTGGGAAAGCTTGTCCCCTTCCCTCCCCACCCCGTCCCCGCCAGCAACCAGAGGTACATGATGCACTTTGCAGCGGCTGCCGCAGCCCTTTCACCAGGTTTTCTTGACTCTCTCTAGCAGGGACAATGTTTCGGCACGGGACAGAGCTGGAGGCACGGCAAACGAGCGGCTGGCAGACTGAGCTCTCTCCGAACAAATTCAGCATGCTTCCTTTCCACCCTAGTTCTATAGGATTTGGCAAAACTACCCTCTTGCAGGGTGGGGGGATGGAGAGGGGAAAGGACAGAGAGGGGAAAAATACACAAATGCATCTGAACAGCTACAGTTTGCAGGAAGAGCATCCAAAAGGACAACATGGCAGCAGGGATCTTGGCAGCCTCCTGAAGCTGCACGTCCCGCAGGGCACAGTGCTGGAAGGGATGCTCTGGTGCACACACGGGCATCCCCCAAACCTGGGGGGGGGTTTGTGGGGCCGAGGAGCCCACAGGAAGGCCCAGCCATCCCCACAAACATGCGGTGGGGAAGCAGACTTGCCTTCCCCCCCACCCCATCAGCCACGGCCAGCCCCAGCAGGGATGGAGCGTATGCCTGCAGCTGGGCACGCTCCGGCCACGAGATGTTGGAACGTGTGGGTTGGGGTTTCCTACAGGAAGAGGTGTATTTGAGGGACTCAGCTCCCCGTCATGCAAGCCATGTGTCCTCCCTTTGCTATAGGGATAGGCAGGTTCAAGAGCAGAGTTGAGCCATTCATGCCAGAGCTTCCAGACCTGCTCTTGGAAAGCTCTGCACTCCACCCCAGCCCAGGGCTCCTGCCTCTCTCTCTCTGGCTAAAGCAGGCACACACCTCCATGCTGGTAGTCTTGCATAACCTTGGCTAGAGGATGAAAGCTCAGCTTTCACCTGCCCTGCTGTGCCCAGCAGCTGTAGACAGAGGGGAAGGTCCTCAAAGGCCTGCAGAGGTTTCATCAAGACCCAGATGCTGAGCCTGAACAGAGTGAATCCCAGCAGCACTAATTAGCACATACTCACTGCCTCCCTGCATCCCACGTGCACCTGCAGTGGTACCTCCCTATGATCTCCTGTACCCGCACACCTAACACTGCCCTGCAGCGATGACTCTCCAGCCAGTCCATGAGCCAAACCCTGCTTCTCTTGCTGTACAAGCAGCACCCTGCTCCGGCAGAGGAGCTGACCCCAGATGTGTTCCTCCTTAGCACCTTTGTTAAACCAGTCTCCTAAAATATCCTCAGAAGGACAACTAAAACTCCAATCTTAAATCCGCCTGTTGCTTGATAAAATAAAACAAAAATAAGCCAACAGGATCCTCCCACTTCTATTTCCTTGTGTCAGATGACTTAAATGGGTTGTAAAGACATTCAGGTGACAGATTCTTGTCTCTGAAGCGGAACTAAATAGGGGTGGGAACACATCACCTTGGATTCTCTTATCGTAAGTCACATGTAACACTGCACTGCACAGAAATTAAAAGGGATACAACAATTTAAGCCTCAAAGAAGACAGCGGATAGACAGTCACACCACTCAGCCACCCAGGTTCTCACTGATGCATACTAACTTGCAGTCTCTTTCAGATTAGGAAAAGTTGAGAAGTTTGTGTAGAAAAACCTACCAACGCTTGCAGTGGGTGTCATGCACAGAACTGACCCTGCACACCATGCATTGAAGCGTGGAAAGATGAACAAAAGGGATATTTCATTAGTGAAGCTTCAGTGTTAGATATCACTTTAACTAAAAAGCAGGTATTCTCTTTGCAGCATTCAGTATTTAAGCACATGCAACCCGATTCTGCATATTGGTACATCAATAGTTTAAACTCAGTTTTAAGAGATCATAGCAAACCAAATTAATTCTTTAATTCTTGGGTAGTAGACAATAAACTCCTCTCACCCTGGTATCAAATGATATGACTGATCCCAGAAATCAGGGTTGTTTGGGATTTTTTGGGTATTGGGTATGCTGATTTCTTTCTGATCGTGTCAACAGAAAACAAATTGCCCTTAGAAGAATGCCACACTCATGTTAAAATTGACTTTCGAAAAGCAATTTACTCCCACAAGCAGGGACTCTGATTCAAAGTCTCCAGTTTAGGCTGAAAGAGGCATTTATTTTTCTGGACGTGAAAAAATTGCAGTGGTGATGCCATTTTCAAGAGACAGCCTGACTCCACCCTGCCATGGCAACCTACAATACTGATCTCTCAACAACTGAACAGGAGATACTAAGAAAAGCAACAGCCCCCTCCCCCTCCCCACAGTGAGAGCTGCGACGTGCCACCCTCCCTGCTTTGCCTTCCTGAGCACTGCCAAGGCCAAGCCCAGATCTGCAGTCTGATGTGTAACATAAATTCATCACAGATCCGTCCTCTGACTGGAAATTTGCTGCTCTGCTCAGCATTAATGTCTTCAGATGAGAGCAGGTGCCCGTAAGCAGCACTGTTATGCATCAGCCCTGCGCGTAATTTCAGCACAGTGGGTGCTGGGTACAGCTGATTTACGGTGCTCCATCAGAAATGCGTGTCCTTATGTCAACTTTGGCAACTGCGACCTTGAGGAGGAGGAGTGTGTAGCCAGCTGGGGAACTTGGCACTCCCCAAGGTGTCCGTGTTTCCTGGAGAAATATTTCACTTGGCATCTGTCAGAGCTGTGGTAAGGTCAGCTCAGCCCAGCCCCTCCAACACTTTGCAGAGTACAAGGTAAGAGGCTACCACTCCATCTTTCTGCGTAAGAATCTACTTCCTTAGAAGAACACCTTGGTAGCTGCTGAGTTCTGAGTGCTTCCAAGGGTTCTCATAACAGAAAGGCCACATGAACAGAGGGTTTAGGTCCCCACTCCCTGGACCCACACTCCACCTGAGAAAGTTTGCTCTCAGGACAGGATTGTCTCTAAAGCTTTTCCCCTGACTCCAAAGAACAACAGCGCCAAGGTGCAGGTCCACTGTGTGTTCACCTCCAGGGGTCAGCCCAGACAAACACTCTGTGTATTTTTGTAAATATCATCTGAGAAGTAAATACAGCATTAAACATTAAAAACACCAGGCATTAATTTTCCTATGATGCTCTGAATGATAATAATGATACTAAAATATGAGCTATCAACTCTGGAATTCAGAGTTATAATAATTCAGCCACTTAAAATACTTTCCACTCCAAGCAGGTTTTATTTTTCATTTGGCTGCAGTTAGTTGGCCAGTCAGAAATCAGTCACATGTGCCACATCAGTATTTCCAGTCCTGTAAGAATTACTGAACTGCATCTTTCAGTTTAACTCTGAGACCTTAAAGGTACAATAAAAGCTGGGAGTTAAATTGCTTTTAAAAAGCTTAGGGTATTGTACTGGTCAAAAGACAAGGAAGAGGGAAATATATGCCTTTAAAGAGGATTATATAATTTGTATTTACTAAAGACTAACCATTCCCTCTATAAACATCACAATATGTAGGTCAGTGAGATACAAGCTCAGGGAGATGCCTACAGTCTCAAGAGATCAGGCACAGAGGTCCAGAAGACATTTTAACATGAGTCCAGAAGAGCACTATGCAAGAATCAAAGAATTAATTTGGGATTAACCAGTTGAACCATAAGGAGAAAAAACAGAAAGTATGAATTCAAGAAACATGCAGACATTTTTCTTAGTTTGACTGCTTAAAAAAACCCCAAACCACACAGAAAGGTCTAAGAAGGATCTTTACATGTGAAAAGCTCAAAATTGTAGTAGATGAAGGGAAAAAAGTAAAACAAAAGATGTTACTTTTTCATCCATTTTTAACATGACTACACACCAATACTCTTTTGCTAAGGACTCTCACAAGTAAAACTGCTCATTAGCTGAACACTGAGATCATAAAATAAACAACCATGATGGTGGGAAAGCAAGGAGACACTTACCTGTAGGGATGAATGTAGGCTGTTGCAACTGCATGTTGGCTAGAGCCTGTTGGTAGTGGAAAACGCTTGGGTTAAAGACTGTGGTGGCACCATTGTTTTTTTCAAGTGCTGGCCTCTTTGGTAAAGGTTGAAGTGCACCAGGCGGCAGGGCCTGCGGATAAGGGAGTCATTAAAGACAAGTGGAGTAAATAAAGGGGCCCAGATGTGCATCAAGCATGCAATAAATAATAGGGGGTCTTGGCTGCAAATCACCTGCAACTCTATCAACTTAGCAAGACAGGAAGGAGAAGAGCAGCTAAGTCACAGTACGAGTAGTAGGTGAAACAACAGCTTCACTAGGTAAGCAGTTAGTAAATGCACCAGGAGGAGGGGCAGAGTCCAGAAAGGGAAGGGATGCTAAGGAGCTTTTCAGCAGGACTGACTTGGGTATCGAGGGAGAAAAAAAGCACAGAGAAAGGAAGGGGAAAGGTGATCACCTGGACAGGATGCTACAAAGAGCAGTTGCAGGCAACAAGCATTAAAAACCCCAAAACAAACAGGAAAAACATAGTAGATGACTATTCAAAACCCAAGAAGATTAGCATAAGCAACAAATGCCATGGAAAAAAAAATGGATGCTTGCCTCTAGTTCAACACCTGCCTACATGTATGTGTGCATGTGTGGAAGTGTGCACAGTGTGCAGCCAACCCATGTGTCCAGATGGTAAAGCTTTAGCTGTTGCCAGTTACACACATAACATTACATTCACAGTAAAATGCATTTCCACTTGTTAGCAGAGAGGCTGAGCAACATGGTCAAGACCAGGCCTGATTCTCCACTGCTCACATCAGAGGCACAGCCCACTACCAGCAAATTTGGACCACCTCCCACTTTATAGAAGGTGGCCTCCATCAGTCAAATACTGCTCACTCATTATTAACAGCGGAAAAAGCCATTGACAAATCCCTTCTTTTTATTTTATCACACCACTGGGCTTCTTCCAGCCCGTCAAACCTGTTTCATGATCAGACTTGGTAAAAAGCATTAACCCAACTCAGGAACTCTTCTCAGTGAGTAACTCATCATTCAACCAAGCATGTCTCAACAGCAAAGTAGTATGTCAGGTTCTTAAGAGACAGGAATGTTTCTAATGATTTACAGCTTTTCATTGTACCCAAGTAAGAAACCACATTTTTTCCTCCACATTGTGATAGAAAAGGGTCCTTTTTAATTATGCCCCGCAGTCCTTTTGCATGTAACACTCCCATTGACGTCAATGAGATTTACGCACGTGGAAGTCATGCAGAATCAGGTCATTTCTGACTGGTTGTTAGTCTGTATCATGTAGCAAAGCAATGGCTGAAAAACAGGGTTATCACTCCTGCTTTTATTTTAATAGGTCACAAATGAATGGTAGGTAATGGAGAAGGTTTGGCTGATGAAGGGTTAAAGCTACAAACACAACACTCGGAAGAAAAGACACAAGTAAAGAGATTTTAAAGCGTTATGAAGATCAACACACAACAGAATGTAAGTGAAAGCTTGCAACAGTTTGTCGCCATCTAGAAACAGGTTTCACTTTAATTTGCTATAGGAGACTGCTCATCTGAGAAATGTTAAGCAACATACTTCCAGGCAAAGTATTACTCCATCCTTTCTCTACTCACATGGTTGCTTTTGGGTGGTTTTAATATTAAAAAAGAAAATTAGAAGAAATTGCATTTGCAAAACTGCCCTCAGACATGCACACATCCTTTGCCTATGCTAGTGGGCATCCACTTCACAGCATTAGGATTTAATCTTCCCAGATTTCTTCTGGCTGCTACCAAAAGACAGCAGTCAAAGATGGGACAATATTCTCAGACACAGACACCAAAATCTTTTACTTAAGATCTATATTTTAGGATGATGTATGGTTTTCATTTCTACGTAAGCTTTCACTGGTATTTGTGTTAAATCTGCCTGTTACCTACAACTTGTCTACTTAATGACGGCTACGTGAACATTCCTCCAGGCACGGGACAGATCTGCAACTTACAGAGTCTGGAGTAGTTTCATGTACATCACAGAGGTTTCACAGCTTTACAGTGACTGAAGAATTTGCTACTTAAATTCATGCTCCTTATGGTACCCAATTGCTAAATAATCCTTTTCAGACACTTCCAAAATCTATCTCAGAAGAAGAATGTACTAATTATAGCAAAGCAACTGTGCCAGGCACATAATGGACTTTTGACTCCCTGCTTCTTGGCCAAAGGCTGTCACCACCCCAAATCCCACAACGGTAGTGCAAAAAGCAGAACAGCTGAAGGCTTTGAGACCTTGCTGTGATGTCCCCACACATCACAGGACAATTCCCAAGCCCAGCACTGCAGTCAGAAGGAGTATACGGACACCAGCAGGCCTCAGGGATGTCAAGACACATCAAATTATCCCACCACCTCTCCAGTATCACCCTCCCTCCTAACCTGCTACAGCTACTCGGGAACAAGGGAAAGAAAGGAGCTATGGCAGCCTCACTGTTGCTCCCTCAACAGCAGCCAGGTGGAGAAACACAAATAAATGCAATATTTCCAGAGTGTTCTAAAGAAACAAGCACTCTGCAGCAGCTCCTGTGCCACCTGAAGTCCAACTCACCCACATGGGCTCTCTGGGCAGGGGAGCTAGGAACCCATCTTGATCTGCTTCTGGTTTGACCCAGCCCTGTGGGTCATTCCTCCACCCCAGCAGCTGGAGTAGTGTTCACACAGGATACATGAAGATGTGCTCCTCCTGTTGCCAACCAATCTTATTTTCCATACCAAGGTGTAGGAGGGTCCAAGGAGACAGAATGATCTGGCTTCAGCCCTTCTCCAGCCTGTGTGCTGAGGTAAGAGCCACAGGCCAGGAGCACGCTCACTGAAAGGTCCATCTATATTGCCTTGAAGAGGCATCTAAAATTGCACATGTTGAAGCTCGGTCAATACAGCTTCTGCACCCGGATCTGGCAGAGACACAGGATCAAACAAATGTGTCTCATTTGACAAGGGCTACAATTTTTGTATCGCTCAGGACCTGCAGGAATTGTAGCAGTTCAAGGGGATACAACATTTCTTTCTTGCACCATGTCCTGGTTCTCAAGGAATCCCACAAGCAGAATACACAAAAGGCAACAGAGACTCCTCACCACCAAATTGTGTAGCCAGTGTCTTCTCACTGCAGCACATGAATTAAACTTAAACCCCTGTAGCAAAGAACTTACTTGATGAATTCACATCATATAGCTGCTTGTGCTTTCCCTCTGAACAAGCTCTGACCGCCACAAATACAGCAGCTGCTCTACACAGTAGCTTTTTCTGACTATATCTTTTTCCTGTGAGTTTGTGTGTACACACAGGTACTCAACCTTTGCAACATGATCTGGCCATCTGCACCAGTGAAAGGGTTAATTCAGTTCAGTATCCATGTGATAGTCCTGCACTGATCCAAATGAACGAT
This sequence comes from Chamaea fasciata, assembly GCF_029207755.1. Lineage (NCBI taxonomy): Eukaryota > Metazoa > Chordata > Aves > Passeriformes > Sylviidae > Chamaea > Chamaea fasciata. The sequence continues at coordinate 75,178,361 of NW_027094089.1, forward strand.
TTCCACTAATTAAATGCCAGGCAGCCTCCCATTTTTGGGCTGGGAAAGCCACATTCCTGCTTGAATGAGCATCTGAACAAAGAGGCTTGTGCCACTTTTCTGCATGGCATGGAAAGCAATTCTTTGGCAAAACTGACAGATAAAAACACACTGCATGCCAAAGTCAGAATTTCCCACGTGCTGGTTAACAAACTTCTCGTTATTTTTTGCAAGACAAAAACTGGATTAAATCTCTGCAACAAACAATTTCATTGCACCTCCAAGTTTCCCTCAGATCTCTATCTCCTGGGACAGGATCACACTTTCACCCTTCTGCACTCAGCAAAGAGGGGCTGGGTCTGCTGCCAGGCATGACAAACGCAGAATGATCTGAGAGAGGGCAGAGGTAGCACCTGTTCCCTGGCAAGCAGCAGAAGCAAAGCGAGCAGTTTCCTCTGAAGATCATACATGCTGCTATCACTCATGAAGGGTTCAGAGGAGGAGACATATTCCAACGAGCGGCTGCAAACCTTTCAATGTGCCAGAGCAGGAAGACTCGTACAAGCAGCTTCTCTTGTAGGATTTTTAGAGTGGGGGAGTAGTTATGGGCTCTCCCATCCTCTGCCAGACCGTGTCTCCTCAGAGTGGTGGCTCTTGGAGAGGGCAGCAAGGCACTGTGCTGCTGGCAAGGTCCTGCCTGCGCTGGCTTTGGGGCTGTGTCTGTGTCACCCGTGAGCAGAGGAAGTGAGAGGCTGCAACGTCATTCTCAGCATCATTCCACTACTGCTGGCAGAAGCTGGGCCCTAGCAAGGCTTCCTACTGCTGCTGCCAAACACTCTGATAAGGAAGCCTCTAAGTTGACTACTTAAACCCAAAAACAAGTCCTTGGAGGGGAAGGGAAGCAGATTAGCTTCTCCTCCCTAGCTCTGGGAATGAGAAGTAACATCAGCTTGACAGTTTCACAGCTTCTCTGTGCCCACTCTTTTTTCTCCCTGCTATAGCTGGGCAGCAGGAGCTCTTTCTTTTAAAATGTATTGTATCCCTTATTATTTGGGAAAACAGGAAGGAGTTGTCTTCTATGGAGCCAGGACTGACAGCACTGTAAGGATGGCTTTTGCCTCACTACAAACATCATAAAGCTAAGTAAAACATATTATTTGAGAGTCAGAAAACAATCAAAGACAGTATTTATGAAGACAGCTTGCAGGCAGAAGCTTGGAGAGCAGATCCCATGCTTGAGACTGAAGCAAAAGGCACCCAGAGTGAGGACCCTTTGCTGACACTGTCCCACTGGAGAATGGGGGATGAACCACCGACAGCCAGCTGAAGGGACAGTCATCTCCCCAGCTTACCTACTGTAGGAGCCAAGTCCCACACTGCACCTGCTTCAGTTTCCAGCACAGATCCCCAAGGATGCTGTTTAGCCCTCTTCCCCCTACATCTGAGTTGTGCTCATTACACAAAACGCTCCTGTGCATGGCAGTTACCAGCATGGACAATGCTGTGATGTTGGGAATACAAAGAAAAGTGACTGGACCTGTCCTGCAACCACCCAGTCCTCTGGCATTTAGAGTACACTGCAGAGCTAATGAGCTAAATTCTCAAATTCTCTCTGAAACATTGCATCTTGTGACTCCAAAGCTGCCAGTGCTTGGAAAAATACCTCAAAAGCCAGAGTTACCTCCCCCCAAGATTATTCACTGTCTCCAAAACACATCCAGGCTTCAGGAAGCAAAGCTCAGACATTAATGGATGGTGTGTGGGGCACAGGATTGGCATGTCTGAATGCACACTGAACATTTCTGGCTGGGATGGGCAGTCTCCCCAGGCACTGACACCACAGACCAAGAGCAGAAGGCTTTCATGCAGACTAAGATGGTTACGTGCAAAGCGAGAAGGTGAAAGGTCCAAGTACCAGGTCAAAGGTTGCCTCGAGCGGTCGCTTCAGTGATCTGACAGCTGTCTGAGTCTTAATTAGCAGGCAGCGAGCACATGATGGCAATGGGCCGGGGAGGGGGATCAAGCACAGTAACAAAAACAGCAAGCAGAGGTGTGTCAAGAGAGAGCAACAATTTGGGAAGGTGAAGAGAAAAAAAATTAAAAAGTGAATGCATTATACAATATATTAAAAAGACGAGGCATGCACAACATGGGGTGGCTGGGTAATTACCTGGCCTAGTGGCAAGTCAGTTATTTTGCCTCGGTAAGTTTTAAAAGTAAAGAAATGTGATCACAGGACACGTGCTTTGGAGCTTCGTTACATCGGCTGGCATGGCAGGGCAGGAGTGCTCAGGGATTAGCACCTGCACAGGGACTGGCACGGGGCTCCAGCCCTCATGCTCCAGCTACACATCATGCAGAGGCCAGCAGAGCACTCGTGGAGAGGGAAGGACCACTGGAAAATGAGGGAGCTTCAAGCACATGCTTAAGTGCTGCCCTGAGCTGGGGACCAAGCCTTACCCAGTTCATCCAATGCTACACTGACTTCAGCCAAGCAGGAGTGAGTAAAGCTACTACTTGTGCACATCAAGTAACTGCAGGATTGCAGATTCTAAATCTGTTTTAGAATGTAGACCCACAGCCTGGCATCTGTTTTTCCCTCCAAGAAAATAGAGCACCTTTCTTTCCTTAAATAAAGTCTTATACCTCAACAGGTACAGTAAATGCATCAAACCTTGAAAAGTCAATGAATAATGTAGGCTGTTTTGGTAGCAGGGATGATGCAACAAGCCATTAATAAATATTTTACAGGTTCTAGTTAACAGCATACAAATAGGGTTAATTACATTTTTAAAAGAAGGCAGCAGGATGAATAAAACATGCATTTGCTTTGGTTAAGTAGCAGTGTCCTAGATAATTAGTGAAAATGTAAAGATTCAATTGTGAAAAATGCAAGAGTTTCATTTCAGAAGGTTATTTTTCACAGACCTGGACTCTTATTTCAACAACAATAAAAACAGTAAGAAAACTAATAAATAAACTCTGCAGGACAAATAAACACTGCAGTACAAATTAACTGTTCAAATTACTTTCCAGGCAATACTGATGCTACAAGGAGGGCACTTGTTTAATTTCTAGAACTGCCCTGGCTCTGCATGAAATTTCATTGCGAATTAAAAACAACCTCCTTTACTATCTAAAAAAAAGGCATTTAGAAAAAATGTGGTGGCCTTAATTCCAAATCAAAGAAGAGTCAAGAGCCTTTTTAATATTAATTTTAAAAACTTTAAGAAAACATAGAAGAAATGGAAGGGACTTCTAGAGATCAGCCAGACCAACACCCTGCTCTAAGCAGGGTCAACTGCAGCAGTTTGCTTGAGACTCCTTCAGGCAGGTACCCAGTATCTACTAGGATGGAGAACCCTGTTGCAGTTTTAGACTTTTCTTTGGTAAACAAATTTTTCCTTATGTTTAAATGGAATGTCCTGAATTTCAGTTTGTGCCCATTGCTTCTTATCTTTTCACTGGGCACCACAGGGAAGAAGAGTTTCCCTCCACCTTCTTTACCTCTCACAGCAGGAATTTATGCCCATGGGCAGGATCCTCTGGGCCTCTTCTTCCCTCCTTACCTCTCTCATCTCGGGAATTAACAGGTCCCATTAAAACAAACTCAACAGAATGGCAAACATTTATACCAGCTAGGAGTCACCTGGTGAGTCTTCCTTGACTCATGTTCAGAACTGTAGATACAAGTAGTCACAATTCATATTAAAATGCAGGTGGGACCATCTTTACCAGGTCCAAAGCATCAAACAGGTCAGGAAGTGACCCTTGTTTAGTGTCTTGTAATTTCACTAAGTCTTGGCAAAGGTGTCGGACATAAGTTTGCTAAGCTCATGCAACTGGTATCATCTGCTTTTTGCAGAGAACAGGCCAGGATCTCCCGAAAAAGGATATATTGTGTATTGAGGAAGCTGAACTGACCCCTATTACTCAGCCAGGGAAGGTGTTGGGTGCTGCTGTACTTGCATTCATGTCACATCACAATGTCATGTCAGCAAATCACAGGGCTGGGCACCATGTCCCTACCTGGTGAGATGTACTGTGCCACTGAGGGCTTCATGCTGTGATGAGCACAGAGACAGGATGAAGAGATAGGATGCATTTTGCACATGCTCTCAGCTCTGTAGTCAGCCATTTACAAAGCTCTCTACTTTTCCACAAATAACACATATGACAGTGAAATCTCTTAGCAATGGAAATGCTAAGGAGCTCTACTTACCATTGCAGCTGCAGCTGTCTGGTTCACCTGGTGTTGAGCTGCCTTGATTTTGGCTTGCAGGTGTGCAGGGGGATGAAAGTACTTGCATTTCTCCCTAGAGCATCGACCTTTGATGTAATCCATGCAAACTGTAACAGTATTTTCATTTGTGTCTATCATTGCAATATCTATAGGGTGAGCATAGCGGCAATCATTCTCACCACGTGTGCAATTTCCACGTTGAAACTCTCGACAAACCTTAAAAGAAAGTCACATTGTTGAGCAGAACATCAAGTTACTTTTCAGTCAGTATTTTCAACACAGAATATCAGTCCAGTTGGCCACATTAAACCATGTGTATGTTCTAAATCCATGCTCAGCTGGGGTAGCACATATATTGACAGACACAGGGGTAACTGGTACTACTCACAACTGCTTCAGGGGATGAAAAAAACCAAAAGGTTAATAAAGCCAATTACCAAATGCAAGTACAGAATTTGTACAGAATGGAAAGTGACCCCAGAAAATCAATGTCATTTTGACAAAACTTTTGCAGCTCAGGATTCCTCCATTGCCTCTAAAGCTTAAATGTTAATAACTCTGCCATTTGCGTCTCACCTGGATTATGTATTTGTTATGGAGCATACACTTGGCTAGGACATTTAATTCTAAATGTTACATGCTACTGCTATTTTCAACAAGTACTTTTCCTTAAACATGAGATGCCTCTTTCACATAAATAGTCTCCCTGCCCTTCACAAAAAACCCCCAACCCTGGGATTACATGACAGCACATTTGATCACACAGCAATGTGTTTGAAGGCTTTGACAAAATTACTAGTTGTACTAGGATCTTGCAGATCCTCGTAAGTTATGACCACTGAAGCATCAGAGGCAGAGGAAAAGGTTTCACAAAAACTCTGCAAAGTTTCTTGTCTGAGAAACAGAGAGAAGTTGTTGAATAATACAGCAAGTGGTGCAGCTCACGTACCAATGTGCAATCAGACAGTGTGGGGAAAGGTGGGATGTCAGCAAGGCAAGATAAAATACATAACACAAAACAATGTGTTTTGAAATTACACCCTTCTCTGCTATCTTCCTGTGTTATAATTTACACCTGCAGGGGCCTCTGAATTCAGGTCCTCAGCCCTTATCTCCTGCAGAGTCTCTGCTTAGGGTTTGAAAGACATTTACAACTCCTCCACCAATAAGCCTCAGCATGTCCAGCCAACTGGAGAGGGATAGGTGTCTTTCCAAAACCCTACACTCAACGCTCCCATCAGTGTAATGCTTGAAGCTTTCTCTAAAAGCTCAATAAGCTCATCTCTAGAAAAGGGAAATATCTGTTACCACCAAAAAATCTCCCAACTAACAAAGTTTAAGGGCAGATCATCTATTTGTTTTTCTGAGGTTTTTTTAAGCATAGCAGATCACATACAGAAAACCAATCCTAACCCTGCCCTAATACTTGCTGGTACCAGAATAGTGAGTTTTCCCAAATTTCCAAGGATTTGGGAAAAGGCCCGGCAAGAGCATCTGCTCTGGCAGAGAGCAGCAGCCCTGTGCTAGGAAAGCTGCAAGTTAAACTCTGTACTGTGCTGCATCAGGTAATTTTAGCAGAGAGCAACAGCTGGGACCACATGTCCTGTTCATCCCTGTCAGCAGTATTGCATCAGATGTCCAAATACCTCCAGTTTATCCGTACGCATCAGTTTCTGTCCAGCAGAGCCTCCCGGTACTGTAACAGTAGGATTTCCAGAAACCAGGACAGGAGTATTTGGTAAAAGCTCTGCAGGAACTAAGCCCATCCCAGGAGAAACGTGACTCAGGTAGGGACTAAAAGCCATTGTGGGGCTTGTTGCAAGCGATGGAGTCACAGGAAACGTTGTCTGTGTACAGAAAGAGGAAAAACAAGGTATTAGTTTAAAAGCTCCATCTTGGATTACCCATCAAGGCCTTGCATCACACTTCAATCCTTTTAGACAATTTGATTAACCACATCAAAATGCTGTGCTCCCCAATCTATTCATTTATTGCCATTTATTTGCAATCCATTCGCTTCTCCTGACTCACAGATTTGTGACTCATCCTGAATACAAGGCATCTTTATTTGTCAGATCAAAGCATATTGATGATCTTTATAGTTTAATGACACAATTAACGATTTCATGCCAGCAATTAGGGCAGGCCCAAATTAAACAGACTTCTCATTCCCAAATAAACATCTCGGCTTCTTTATGCCTACACTGCAATGCTGTAGAGTCTCCAAGGTAAACTGCAGCTTCAGGACCTGGAAGCAGGGAACCCCATTAGCTGCATTGCTGCATCCACCATCAGCCCATCCTGAGCTCCATGTTAGCATGGCCAGTGGACCTCAGGTTAGACCAAAGGCATCACTCACTCAGGTGAGGAATCCCTGCTGCAATACACTCGGTTGGCCAGGCATCCTGGACACCTGGGGCTGGTTTCAGAGTGTCAACAGACTCCAGACAAAAACCATTTTGCAGAAGGATCTAAGCCTGCACTCTATGTTAATGGCAACAAGAGGACACCAAACTCACTAATGTCACAACATGACAGATCTCATGGCTTTGGCAAGAGCAGGTGAGTCTTGGGCTTGGAATAGCAATGACAGGTGGACTAGTGTGAGGTCCAAGACCCCATTTGTGCTACACCAAGGAACCATGCTCGCTTTGGAACACAACAACAGGCCATAAAGATCTCGACCACTTCAGGTCCCTACATTGCATTGGGCAGGTCCTCTGCAGCAGAGCTTCAGTGCTGGAGGCCAGAAGCACTTCCCTGACCTGAGCTGCTCCAGCAGTGCTCATCTGGAAAAGGAGCTGCTGTGCTGGGAAGCAGGTGAGCACAAGGCGCCTAAGCAGATGCTCAGTTTAAAGTCTGGTAATAGCCCCTATAGCGAGGGAGTTTGTGAGGTTTTAAAGTACTAGATCCAAAGTATTCTTGGGAATGAAACCAATTTCAGCTGATGAAAAGCTCTACCTGCCCCTGCTGAAGATGAGAGTATGCATGGCAGCACCCCTGCTCCTGTAGCAGGGGCTCGAGCACCCCCCAGGGAAAACAGGCTGAAACTTGCAACTGTTTTTATTTTCCCTCCTGTCACCTGCTCCACTGCAAACTCTGGGTTCCAGATAAAGCTGCTCACTGGCAGGTGTCTATGATACCATCCTTGGGAGCTGTAGCCTCTATTTGGCAATAAAAACAAGTGTGCTTACACAATGGCCTGGGGCATTTTTTCGGCCATACACATAATTTTCTCTTTTCTTTTGTTTTGGTACTTCTAGTCCTGTGAACTTCTAAAAGAAACCACATATGGACAGTGTATTCCTCAGCATCTTCATCCTGGTACTTTGATACTTTGCTCGTTGCAATGTGGAAGAAGTTAACCCACAGTTACTCCAGCCAACTGTCCTAACCCGGCTTTAGCTCAACAGTGCCCCTTCCTAAGGCCAGTGACAGCAAGCAGCTCCCAAGCTGATGGGCAAGGGAATCACTGACAGAATACATCCCATTTTCTCCTCCTCAGTGAGGAGACACAGCTTCCTGCATCAGTGGTGCTGGATGCTTTAAGTGTAGAAGAACCAAATAATTCTCCTTCTGGGAAGGATTACCAATTTTCCTTCTCATGAGCCTTAGTCAAGCACTGCTTCAGCTGTTGGGAGACTTCAGCCACTAAAGCCAGAGATCCCCCAATCCACAGCCCCTTACTAAATAATTTTCTTCTCTCTTTCAATTCTCTGTGGCTCCCAGACATTTTACACCTTTTGCAGCTCAAAAAAGCTCTTTTCGATTTTCAAAGCTGTGACTCCCTGAACACTTTAGTGAGAAGGCAGCATCCATTAGACTGTTTTCTTTTGTGTGAGTACCAGTAATTACAGTGGTACCTGCTGAACTTCTGTCACTATTTACACCATAAATGCTATTTTAAGGAGCTTCTCCTGCCTGGCCAGTCTGCACAGGTTATACTGGGGCCTGACATGTTGTCAGCATCTGTTTTATGTACCCATAGTAGCACAATCCTTGCAGTACAAGTGGCGTGCACAATTGTGTGGGCAAACCCACCCTATGTTTTTCAGCACCTAATACAGCAGAAGTAGAGGTGGCACAAACATTGCTTCAGAATGCCAAGAGATCCTTTAAAGCAAGATACCCCTGCTTGGGTTCAAACCCAGCAAGCAGCCAGGCCAAGGATCTCACTGGTTTCTGAGACAAAGGGAAGACGTTCCTCCCACTGCTGAAGGAGGGATTTGTGCAGACTGGGAATGCTGGGGGCTTGCAACACCTCACACGGAGTAAATTCACCTGAAACATTCACTAAGAGACGATATACCAGCCTCTTCAACAAAAAGTGAAAAGGGTCCACTGCAAAGGTGGAAGCAGGACCTGCTCCCTGAGACACAATCCCCATCTCCCTCAAAAGCAGTCCCTCTTTTCACAGGGAGCAATCAGCAAGGGCTAATGGATCCAAACCCAAGCTGAAGCAAGTGGAGAAAAGATGTGCATGAGGAACAACCGAGTAGCACGATCCACTTGCGATCCTGGAGACCTGCAGAGTGATGCTTGTAGGAGCAGGATGAGTTTCTATTGCTGCTGCTGTTTGTTCACCCCTTTCCGTGCCCTGACATCTGCTGCTGTGTTCCCAAGGTTTCACAAGCGCTCCTTCTGCCCGCCTGCACCATGTGCCTGCTTCCCTGATCGGAAGAGACAGTTGTGCTCTACACCCTGCCCGCAGGCTGGGGCTGACAGCCAGGGAACAAGCAGACCTCACTCAACATATTAAACCTACAAGAGCTGGGGTTTTAAGTCTGGAGTGCGCGAAGCACTCTGAGAACTGTGCCTTTGTGAGCTGGCACCAGGGAGCTCTGTATTTATTGTGGCTGATGAGGGGAAAAGATGGGCTGTGCTCACTGCCAGACCCGGCTGCCTGTCTTGGATTGGGAAATCCAGTCTGGCTCATGCATCAGTACCAGTAATAGGGATGCTGCCAGCCAATTCTTTCCTCTACGTCTGTGCAGGTCCCCCATGTCCTCAGGGAATGTGAGCAAATTTCCTCCTTGCAGCCAGAACCCAAATGTAATTTTTACTCCAAACAGCCCATCTTCAACATACCTCCTGTCCACCTATTGTGACAGCTGTGCTGCTTTTGGCTGGGATACAGTTAATTTTCTCCACAGTAGCTGGTGTAGGGCTGTGGTTTTGATTTGTACTGGAAACAGTGTAGATAATTCAGGGATGTTTTTGTTGTTTCTGAGCAGTGCTTACACAGGGTCGAGGGCTTTTCTGCCTCACACCCCACCCAACTAGCAAGTTGACTGTGGGGGCAGCACAAGGAGTTGGGAGGGGACAGAGGACAGCTGACCCAAGGGATACCCCAGACTGGATGGTATCATGTTCCTGATATAAAGCTGCGGGAGGAAGAGGGAGGGAAGGACAGGAGACCTGACAGAGCAATATTATGGCTGTACATTAAGAAAACAAACTCAACTTAATTGCTGGTGTGCTCTAGGGCAAAACAGAGGGATTGAACTTATCTGCACTTACTCCTGCTGCCCCCCTTGAAGCTCTTGCTAATTCAAGAAATACAGAGACAGGTTTCCTTGCAAATTAACTTTTATAAATCACAGCATAGAGACACTACCAGTTACTCCTGTGCAGAGGAAAACAGGTTACAGTGCAGCAGAAAAGGGTTCAGGCTGGTAGCAGCTCACAAGACTGGTTTACTGAGTATTAAAGTGCTTGTAAGAATAGTAAAGATTTTAAAAAGCTGAAATGGCTGTTGTGAGAACACGTCTCGGGGGAGGGTTGCCAAGAACTTTGACAGCTCTGAGCTCCTCGCAGACCTCAAGCATGGAAGTTGGGTTTAAGGTGTGAGCAAAGAATGAGAACCGTCCCAGGGAGGGACATTTGTCACCACTGGTGACGACAGAACCTGGAACAGCTGATTTTGTTAACAATCTAGAAAGTTGCATTCGATTTGGCTAGCAGAAATTGTGCTAAAGCTAGAGAAGAAACACAGAGTGGGTGTGAAGAGGAAGGCAGAGGAGCGGTTGGTGTTTTGTCAAACACAAGCACTGGCTCAGCCAGGAAGTGTTGATTCTGAGTTACCTCAGACCCTAAAAAAGGGAAAGCCTGAAAATGAGAGGCCCACTGTAAATACAGAGGTATTGATATCCTGAAGGAGGGGAGACAGGTCACTGCTAAGCAGTTATATATGGAAAGCACACAAAAAACAATGGCAGCTTATAGTCTGGTGATAGAAACTGAAGATCATGTACTGACAAGATTGAAAACCTTGATATTAAAAACAGAAATGATGCTGTCAGAAAACCCAAACATCTGTGTTCCCCTCCAACGTAACTGCATGGGACTGGCTGGCTGCAAAACCACCCTCCAACATGAAGGCTGAGCATGCTGGAGTGAGAACAACGGGACAAAGCATCCAGCTACCTATCACCACAGATGCTCATTTCCCCAACCAGACTGCAGACACACTCCTAGCTCAAAGAATCTCTCATTTGTGGGCTGCTGTAGTGTAAAAGACATGTGTTAACATCCCACAGCATTGTCTTTTGGCAGATACCAGCTCCTGGGTGGGCCAGGGTATGTGTGTTTATGCATTCCTATTGTGCCTTTGACTGGAAGCTGAGACATAAATCAGGTTTTTGCTGCATGGAACAAATGTCAGTGCAAAGCACCTGTTGAAATTGGCTCCAGCACTTGCTCCAAGTATCACTGGCCAAGCAAGCTGCTCATCCTCTGCTTTAACCTCTCCATCAGCACCAAAGAATGCTGCTGCTCCAGGAGGGGACAGAGGGCTGGGTTAAAGTCTGGGCTGTCTTCAGGGACATGGGTGACTCAGAACTATCATGATAATCCTGTCTACAAAGGCCTTGACATGAAGAAAAGACAAAGAGCTTGAAAACAAAGAGAAGAAACAGCTTCCTTAGGCAGCAACTGAGGCAGCTGCAGGGCAGGAGTGGTGGCAGGTGTGTCACTACTGCCGTCTTCCATCAACACCTTGTTGTTCTAATGGGCACTAATGGGGAAGCACCGGGCAAACCAGTGCCCTGCTCCACCACATCACTTGGACTCTGAGCTGCAGCACCTCCATGGTCAGCTCCAAAAGTCTGTCCCATGTTGCTGCAAAGGGATAAAGCAGGATGGAGAGGGTGGGGACTAGGCCCAAGGTGCAGCACTTTCCGAATAGTCTTGCACTGGCACACACAGGATGCAAAGTGACCATATCTGAGAAACCAGACTTAACATTTAACAAAGTAGCTCTTCCTATCAATGCCAGAGCCCAGCTCATAGACAGACACCACCATTTCAGGAAACCTGGTGAAAAGTTGCTATGTCAAGTGCTGGTTTGGTTTGGACTTGGTGGGCGTTTTATGTAGTGGTTTGTTTTTTTAACTTGGTAGTTTTTCTGGTGAAACTGCACTTTGTCTAAAGTGCACGTATAAAATGTCTAATCATTCAGCTATTGTTTGGAGCTATTAAGCATGCCGTTTCAAATCCCATCTCTGGCAAGCATCCCAATTAAGCAGGCATCCTGTTGATCAGCTTTCTGATCACATGGGATTTGTACTGCTGCTGCATCAGATACAATACTTTCTGCTTTGCCGAATTTCATGCATACCCAGAAAGAGGCCCCACCCTTCTCATTTAGAGAGAAAAAAATTCTCAAAGCCAGCTTCCACTGACAGCATCTTTGGGAAATCAAAGGTAGTTGAAAGAGCAATCTCTTGTTTGTCCTGAAATTGGTGTGGAGCAAGTTGGGCCACAGGAATCAGACCAAGAGCTTGTTTAGTCTGAGTAAAGTGTGGGAAAGCAGAAAAGGAGCAGTCACTGCAGAAGAAATTCTTATTTTTCTTCTTTGCCCATGTCTCCCTCATGGCACAATTTAGAAACCAGGGGCCTTTCTCATCAGGTAAGATTACCTCTGAAATGAGAAGACTAATCAGACAAGCCAACACATTTAGTCTCAGCGACAATTCAAAAGGCAGGAGAAAAATTTAGGAGCATACTGGACCTGCAAGATTGCAAAGTGGGAAGATGGGAACTTGCCAAAGAGGAAATCCCAAAGATGCTTTGAATAGCCAGCCAAATGAGCATTCAATGTGAATTCCCCACAGAGGAACATTTCAAATAGGAAGGGTTTGCTTTTGGTACAGGGCTTGGAAACCCATGCCACTATTTTGTGAGAATTCAGGATTTCCTTCTGATGTGGACATACTTTCAAGCTCTACAAAAAAGAGGTACAAGACTACAACAGGTAAGAGCCTAAGGCATAGCACAACTAAAAACCTTTTCTGTGGACAATTTTCTCTTCTGTCTCACCTTTCCATCTTCAAAATGGGAAGAATAAACAACATTTTCCTAGCTTGTAGGGCAGGACCAAGATAAAGCTACTACCAGACACTGGGCCAGCATGATGGCAAACACAGAAAAGCCCTCAAAACACAGGAGAAACATGCCAGACTTAGGAAATGGCCCAGTGTGCTGGCAGACCACCATCATAAAGGGACACTGGCCAGCTTGCCCTGCTGAAACAGGGAAACCTCCATCACAACAGCCTCCAATGAGGAGGAATTCTTCACTGCTCTCTGGTGAGAATAAACACCTGAGCTTTTCAAAGCTGGGATGACAGATGCTGTGTCCCACATGGGCAGAGGTCAGGCCCACTGTAGGTGGACCATCAGGAGGCCAAGTTCAAGCTGGTTCACAGACTTGACACATTCAGGCTAGAAGAGTTTGTCCAAAGGATCTGGCCAGTCCTCCCGTGTGGCACAGCACAAGGAGCCTCACCCAACTACAGCACACTAAGTGTACATTGTCCCAGAAAAGATACTCAGCCCCAACTTTCAACTGAAAACTCCCAATTAACTCTCAGTGCAGCTTATGCACGTCAGCACTGAAGAGCTGCTTCAAGACCACTGACAGTTCTTAAAATATACATTGTGACAGACTAAAACTCAGCTGACAAGTGTCATGCCCTCCCAGATACACCAACCAGTAGACAAAAGCCATCCTCTCCCTGGTGTAACAGGGTTCTCCAGCCTAAAACCCATTTGAACTGACAAGCAAAAGCAGGGACAAGCAGTGAAAGCTTCTCTGAACTACCTGCTTTGCAAACACCTATCTCCCACAGGCTTCCCTTCCTACATGAAGAGAAGCAAATCTTTCCTGCTCCTACTCTAAATCAGCATTACTGTGAAAAACAAGTGACAGGGATGTGACATCAGCACAACTCTCTGCTGGGACAAGTGCAGTGAAATGGGTCTCACTCCCAGACATTAAAAAGGATTAAAGTCTAGGTAGGATTCATCTTCCCCAGTTTTAGTCCAACAGTGCAACACACCTAGTCCAAGGGACGCAGCACCATATCAGTGCCAAACAATCATCCAGGACAGGATCCACTGGAATTGAGCCACTCAGAACTTCTGGGATGTACATCAATCAACTGGTCAAATAAGCACCTGGTGGTAAGATTCTTCTACTTGACGCCCTGAATCTCACAGTTCCTCAGTTATCAGAGGAAAAGAGAGACACAGCTTGCAAGGAGATGCAAAGGTAGCATCAGACACCCCTCTAGAAGATTCTGCCCAGTTCTGTGCAGCACAGACAACAGCCTGAGCTCAGGCACAGGGCTGGAACCTCCGTGAACAAACAGGGGAGGAACAGGGAGCAGTGTGAACCCAATGGATCCAGGGCTGTAACTCACAATTGGCTGTAGCTGCGCGCCCGGGAGCATGAACTGCATCTGCTGAGCAAACATGGCTGCGGCCGTCTTCTGCTGGATCAGGTTGTTGCGTCCATTTATTTCAAGTTGTGTTTTTAAATGTGGGGGAGGGTGGAGATATTTGCAGTTCTCTCGGGTACACCGGCCCTAAAAAACATAATGGAACAGCATTTCAGTGATTGTAACACCCAGGGCAGCCAGAGAAATTTAATTAAGGATTGTTTGGGTTACTGCAACAACACAATCATCGAGGCGGAGGCAGCCTGGTAGCTACTGTGCCTCTTTTGTGATTTTTCTATAGTAGGCGAAGAGAAGAGCAACATGACTTCTCCTGCAGTAACACTGACTGAATACTATCAAGCTAAACCAAAAAGTCAGGCTTCCTGATGTTAAAATGACTGTTGTAAGAAAAAGTCCCAAACAGTCTAACACAAACACCAATACTTTCAGAAGCTAGTGGCAATAATTCCAGAAACAACAACAAAAATTCCCTGTTTCTTTGTGTGGGTTTGCCTTTCTCCTCCTTCCCAAAACCAGACCATTTAATTGGCCCTGACAACCAGACGAAACTGTAACTGCAAGTAAGAAACTGTCTCCACCGCTTCCCCAGCTGCACTGGATAAAACTTTGAGAGGACAGCCCTGTAAGGCAGCACCTCTGACCCACAACATGCAGGTACTCTGAGATGCTGGGAGCTGGCAGTCACAGGAGGAAGAACTGAAACGATTATCCCCCTTTGTTCTTTTATTTGTCAAAAGTGATGCGTGTTGCATCATCTACTCCTTCCCCCTGGAATAAACATAAGCACTGGCCATGCCAGTGGCTCCTAAAAAACAAGAGATCACTAATGTTATCCCTGCAAATCACCTGAGATCATCACTTAAAAAAAATGCATAAACTGTGCCTTACTTTAATACTGTTTGCAAGACATAAGAAGATAAATAAGAATGCTAGTAACAAATGCTGTCATTAAGATGAAATAGTTCTTGAAAAATAAAGTTTTTTCTCTCCCCCCTTTCTTTTTGAATTCCTTCTTCAAGAAACAAGAGCCATACAGAAAACATGAAATACTTAATGTAACTATATGCAAAAATGGTGACTTTTTTGAGGAACAAATTATTTTGAGCTATTCAAAGCCTACTAAAATAAGGCCAGACCTGGAGGCCACAGAGCTGTTCCATGACAGATAATTAATAATGGTTCCTGCAGTCAGCAAAGGCACAGGATCATCCATTACCCAGCCTGTCCCAGGTACAGTCGTAAAGGGCTGGACACAGAGTCTTCAGTCTCAGTGCAATTAAATTTTCTTTCCAAAAGGGGCACATCAGATGACCCCATGTACCTGCCCCTGTTGGCAGGATCATGGGCAGCAGAGCTGTAACCCCACACAGGTCCACAAGGATACAGCTGTTACATACCACTCACGCAAGGCTCAGGTAGGAACCTCCTGGGATCAGCCCCTGATGCATCCAGGATTCTCCCCTGGGGATTCTTTATGGTTTGTGCAAACATACAGGTGGAACCACTGGACAGTCCAAGTACCACCACAAAAAGTCAACACCACGACCCACTGCAGGGACTGGTTTTGAATCCCCAGCCAGGCTCCCCAGCATGCCAGGTTGCTGTAGGGCAGCCTGAGGTTTTAAGTTTTACTCTGCCCCCCTTCCTGGTGGAGATAACAGCATTACTGTGGAGAGGGCTGCAAAGCTTGACTGCAGCTTAAAAGGGGCTGTCTGACATGTGTCATGAGAACAGGCTCCTCTCTCATCTGCTCCGAGGAGATCAGAGTTAAACAAAAGGCAAATAATTAAATGCAAGAAGTGATGGGCTAAAGCCAGTGGGACAGGAAGCAGCTTGGCTTGGTGGAATGAAATTCTGCCCTGCTCCTAAAAGAGCCCAGTTGCTCCCAACAACCCAACTCAAAACAAGACAGGCTTTTCAATGCTATTGTTTTGGCTTCTCAGCAATCCAACAGCTCCAGATTCCCAACAGTGAGTTAATTGCTCACAGGGGCCGGGGACACAACTCTTCATCACCAGACACTTTTCCACATCTGGGTGAAGTGAGGGTAAAATGGCAGCTGGCTGGTGCTCAGACACCAGTGCCACTACAAAGGAAATAAATGCATTAATCTGCAAGGAGAATATTCACCAGCACAGGGCAGGTTTGGGTCATCCTGCTCATGCTGCACGGGACCAGGCCTCTCTGCAGCCTTTCCAAACACCTGGGACCCAGCAAGAGTCCAGGGTTCAGCCTCAGAGCACACCTGCAGTGTACCACCTACACAGCTCCTGCAGGGCTGCTGCTGACCAGACGTGGGGAGCAGACCCCCAGAACCACAGGTCGCCCATGGCCAGGCAGCAGCTCGATTCTGAGCTCCAGCCTCCACAGGCTTACACACCAGCCTTAGAAATTCCTCCTCACTGTAACTTGGCACAAGTGCTTTCGTTGGGGAAACACTTATTTCTACCAAATTTGGAATAAATCTGTGCAGATGTTTCTACACTGCAGGAATGGAGAAGACGAAGAAAAGAACTACTTTTTTTGTAAACAATACTTACACAGTTGACTTCAACTTGAGAAGGACTTTGCTATTTCAACTGAAATTGTGAATATCATTGATACCAGCAACCCCAGCTTGGTGTGAAGCTTTGTTCTGCCCTTTTTTTTTTTCCCCTCAAAGCAGTTTGTTTAATTCCAACAGGGGGTTCTACAAACAGAATATTTTTACTACCAATAAAAAAACCACCATACAGCACAAGGCATTGGTCTTGCAGAGTCTGTAAGCTGAAGCTAGTGCCCACACAGTGCTAACTGGTTTCAAGGACACACATTTGTAAGAAACAGAGCTGTGCAGATGCTGCTGCAGAGCAAAGGCTGTGAAATGCTGTCAGTCAGGCCTTCGAGGGCTCAGAAAGACAAAACGAATCACTGCTGCACTCAGATTCAAACCCATGTCTTTGGTCTAACTCCTCCTTGCCAACATTTTGATCCTGAGCACCACCAACCACTGTGTTTCACTGGGGCATATTGGAAGCCACAGCTGAGTTAACCTGCCTTCTCCAGCACCACAGTAAGTTCTTCATCTCTCAGACAATGAATTTTAGGAACTGGTGATGTGACAGAGTGACACAAGATGTTCCCAGTTTAGACACCTTGCTATGTAGCATCTTTCAAGATGTCTTGCTCTATAGTGATGGGCACCACCAGTACCCCCTGAACTCCAACACTGGTAGGGGTGAGCCCTTCTTCTACCCTTCCATCGCAACACCCATAGTTCTTGGTACTTCCCAGAAACACACACAGTCTTCAAGACCAATTTCAGCTATACAAAAGCTGCCAGAAGGTCAAAGGAACTGCCATTTTTAACTCCTCAGTACCAGCTGCAACACAGCAGGGAAAGCAATAGGGAACTGGTAGCAAATCTGCTGTGTGAATACTGGGCTGGGGATAAATAAGGACAACTCCATTTTACACCTGTGTGGCCTAGGAATACAACGTGAGAAAATACAACAGGAACGAGGCCCCCGGTATTAGATGACCATATTTATGCTACAAAGGCATGGTTTTCCTGCAGGGACTAGCTGTGGCTCCAGCATAACAAAAGCTCAGCATAGGGTACAGAACAGTTCCAGGGTTGTGCACAGAAGACCAACTGAGACATTCTCCAAGCTGAGGGTTGCACCAAGAAGCACCATTACAGCATCTGGAGTGGCCACTGCACGTGTTGGTAGGGGCCTGGTGCTCAGAGACTGATCTGTGCTGGCAAACAGCACATTGAGCCTGGTGGCACCAGCACAGCCACCCTCCTGTAACTGGAAATTTGAAATTTGCTGCTGTCAATTTAGCCTGAGTACTGACTTCAGGACAGGCGCATTCCCACCCTGTCCCAGGTGGCACACAAGCCTGCAGCCAGGGAATCACCACCCAGTAACAGACTGCTGCTGGCCTTGGTAACATGCTAAATATAGCTGCGTTTTCTGGCTCCTTGCAAAATGGAAGGAGTCTGAAGGACTGTATTCATCTGCTTATTTGCCAACTACAGCCAGGAGGAAAAAGCATATGGATTGCACTTTCATAGGCTTGAAAAATGGATATTAAAAATAAATCATTAAAGGATTTTACAAGAGTATCTTCTCCCCATTTCTTCCCACAAACTCCCCCACCCTTACAGTAGGCTGCTGGCATGTGATTGACTCTGTGTTGCCAACTTAAGTCATGCTGTGATGGCGTATACTGTAAATGGCTGGCATCTGACACCAGCTAACGTGACAGCAGCTTGCACTGCAACAAAGCCAGCTGTTTGGAGTGCAGCACTGACACCAGCACACTGAAATCCAGTAGAAAAACCTGCATACACCTGGCTGTGTGGAGTTTGCACCTTGTCATCTGCATCCTAGCTCAGAGGGATGCAAATAAGAGCAATCTGGGTACTGCACCAGGCTGGATGAAACTTCCTTAAGCATGTTGCACAAATGCTCTCCTTGCTGGCTGCTGAAGTGAGTTGGACTGTGCTGCAGAAGTAAGGCTCTCAGCACAAATCCCAGTGCCTGCTCACATGTGCACCAGTAATGCAGTTTGTTACAGACTCTTTAATCCCAGGCACCAGTGTGGGGTTCCAGACACACATTTCTGGTTTTAATGACTGCACACTATGTCTCTCAATCACAAGCAGTTCTCATGTGAAAATCTTCAAGCTAATGCGGCTTTTCACACACTGGAGGCTGCAGTGGGTTAGTGCCCTGACTGTGCAGTCTTTTCCACAGACACTGATGACATATGCAATGACTGACAGCAAAAAGAATGAAAAGAGACCAGGCAGGAAAGGATTTCCATGTTTTGCACAAAACCAGGCACCAAAACACAGCTTGTCTACATAACTTTTCTCCGCATGAAGCAGCAGATTTCCACCTCCCCAAGAGGAACTCAGTGGGGAGGCACATTCAGAGATGTGCTGGCCCTGCTTACTCAGTGCCTGTCGCTCCAGTGCTGAGGCATGAAATGCTCTCTGCTTTCCATCCCACTCATAACATGCACACAAAGGTTCTCTCCAGGCCATGGATCCCAGCTCTTGCCACAGCCTTGCAAGGCTTTCTCATACACAATACAACCTCAACCACCATGGTGTCTTGCCTCACACTTGCAGGGCAGGCTGCAAATTTATGCCATAGAGCATGAATTGCCCCGCAACAGTGGGAGACAAAAAGTGGGAAGCTCAGGGTTGCATCCCTGTGTCCATGCAGCACAACTAAGAACATGTCCTGAGCAGCACATGCTGCTTCAGGTCTACCCCTACTGCCACCTGCTCTGTAAGAAAAGAGAGGCCCTGGGAGGCAGAGTTGGTACCTGGTGCCCAAGCTCTAAGTCCTACACCCATCCTATAAGGACTTGCAGCTTCAAAGTTACCCTTCCAGGACAGCACCACCTCTACTCAAGCGCTTTGTGCTCACTGCAATTTGTCCCCAAGCAATGTGGATGAGCATGTGGACGCTGGCTGGATTGAGTGACTCATCCTGCCACCTCCAGTGCACTGCACAGCTGGTACAGCCTCCTCCAATGCAGCACCATGCTCCTCTTTCCACACAGGTAGAGAACTGCATTGGAGGAAGGGAAGATAGCTGTCCATCTCATTGCTGGATCAAACACCTTTCACTGGCAAACATCAAATAGCATGGAAATAGCATGTTTTCAAGTGGAAAACAAAGGAGGCTGGATCTGAAAAGTCAGTCTGATCATTAGGATCAGATACATCTCAGACAGGTGTTCATGCACCCCAGCTGTCACTCACTGCAGTTCAAAGGCAGCCCTGAACACACCT
Source organism: Chamaea fasciata (assembly GCF_029207755.1). Classification (NCBI taxonomy): domain Eukaryota; kingdom Metazoa; phylum Chordata; class Aves; order Passeriformes; family Sylviidae; genus Chamaea; species Chamaea fasciata. The sequence goes on from NW_027094089.1 coordinate 75,198,122, forward strand.
TTATCTGCAACTCCTTTCTACAGGCTAATGAAATTTCAGAAATTATGCTGCCAACTGAGTCAGTGAGAACTGCAACCTTGCAATCTCCCTTGAACACTGACCCTGGCCCAATGCATCAAGTAATCTCCACTTAAGTGCAAAGCTTTCCTCCTAGCAGTGTTGGAGCAGCTCACTTTCACAGAGAAGTTTTAAAGTGTAATTATGTAGAAAACACTCCTTGAATAAGTTCTCATGGAAGGCTGTTAGACCCCTACAAGCATACAAAAAGCAGGTGTAGAAGAATCTAGTGAAGTCATAAATTTCGCCATTGCCCACACAGATCATGGATTTTCTCTGTACCCATTACTTGTGTTTCCCATAGGACTCCAACACATCAGTCTCTTCACAGCTGATTTTCAACTGCAGTTTTGCTCTACTTGCAAAAGAAACCTAAAACTTCTGGTTTAGGCCAGAACATGAATTATTCCCTTCCTCCTTGAGGAAGGGCCCATGCTTAAAGGCTGCGGTCACATCTATCCTCCTTCCTTAAAACTCTAAGACCTAGATTATGTAAACTGTCCTCGTCCAACTCTCCCAGCACAGTCTCTAAGCTTTTCCTTAGGCTACTCCCCCAGTCCCTGCTGCTGTGGGTACCTGCACAGGGGCACTGTGCTCCACCTAAACCCTGACCAGTGCTATGCAAATACACAGATTTTTTCACATGTCCTGCAGATGACAGTGCTGCTTTTACATTCCCACATGGCATTTTCTTTCCGACTAACAATGTAACATTCTTTGATTCACCCTCAATAAGCCTTTTCCAGAACTAGTCCAGACGCAGCTATGCTGCACCCTGCATGAGGCAGCTGATTCACTCCAGTGAATTTCATACTGCTTTTATTGAACTCCTTTGCCTTTTTATGGATTACTTTTCCAACCTGTCAAGACTACGTGCAACTCCACATCTGGTTCTCTAAAGAGTGTCTGTAGTTCCTCTCAGCTCAAAGCACCCTACCAATTTAACAAGCATACTCTCTCTATTCCATCATTCAAGCCACCAGAACAAAACAAAACTGAACAGTCCTGCCAAGTACATCCTTCCACACTGCCACTGAAAGCAGTTTTCCAAGCTGTTGTGGATAGTGACATAAAAGTTTATCCTATGCTTTGTTCCCTGACTTGTTTGGAAGTGGATTTATGCTGCGTCAAAGACTCCCAAATCTAACACCAGCACTTCATTCTCCCTCTCTGAAATAACTCCTCTCAAAGGCTTTCCAGTTCTACTGCTTTTTCTGCTCCTTTTAGGACAGATGTTGGGATTCTGGAGAGTCCATGGTCTGCACCCTTCCCATGTCAGCAGCTCTGGTTATACAGTATTGGCTAGAAAGAAGTTGGTGGTCTCAAGTTACTTGTAACAGCAATAAAAAATACAGCACAATAGGTTGCTGACATTTTTCAAATGCAGGTGTAACACCCATTTACAGAGAGCCAAGAGACTGCTGTTATGGTGAGGATCCTGCTGTGAATAGATCATAGCTGAAAAGAAAAAGCAAAATGTATCTCCTAGTTAGTATTACCAGATGGCAATCAGCCTCAAAGGCAAGGGAAGCAACACAGACTTCCCACCATACAGAAGTTTCAATTTCAATGTGTGTCAATAAAAATGCTAGAGTTAAGGTTAATCTGGTAGTTTTCAGCTACGGATGATACAGACCCTTTGAAATGCATGTTCTAGCCAGGAAAGTGTACAGTTCATAAATAAAAAAATTGCTGGAAATAGAATTCAAATAGCCCATAAAAAAGCATAAACCACAGTTTCACAAAACTCTAGGATGAGTTTTGCCTAACATTGAAATTCCCACCTCTAAGTATTAAGAGCCACCTCCCTGAGCCTGCGCAGACAGATGAGAAGAAAACTGTTAAAAACACCCCAGGTGTTATTTTGGCCCAGGCCAGCTCCCCAACAGTCACTTGAGAAACGTTTGCAGATTTTATGCTGTTCTGAACGATGCACTGAGCCGCAGCAGCAGCATGTCAGCTCTGACCCAGGACTGCTGAGGTGAACAGGGACATGTCTTTCGTCAGAGTACAGAAGACAAGAGTCAGACCAGCCCTTCCACACAGCTTCAGTGGAAAAACCAGAACAGCTATCACAAGGTCCCAGGGCTACCAATGTTCCCAGCACTCTCAAGGCAGTCCCAGCTTGTCACTAAAACAGCAGCTGAATTTCATGGCGTCAGTGAATGTTAGGTCAAGCCCTTCTGGAGCAAGCCTAGACTTGATTTTGACTGAAATGAGTGAACCATGATGTTTTGCATGATTCCAAATGAAAGCAGGTGACATTTTGCAGCTACGACAAGAGTTTTGGGTCCTTTTGAACTGAGAGCTCAAAGCAAAGCTCAGTGGCACATGCAAGTGAAAGGCAGCTTGAAAATCCTTGAAGCACACCAAGCAGACACTCTGTTCACCCCACTGAAGGGAGGCTAGTATAATTTTCACAGTCCCAGTCTGCCCCTGGTGCATTTTGCATAGTCCCAGTCTACCCAGTTTTCCTCTCTCTACAGCTGTGGGACAGAGCCTTGGGAAGCCAACCAATGCTTGATCTTAAAAAAACCCAAAACGTTATATCCCTCTACAACTTTGAAAGAACAGGACAGTGAAACACAACCACTTCAGTCCACGTAGGGTCTAGCACTATGTCCAGGGAGTTAGAAAAATGTACAAGGAATGGACAGCAAATACAACAATCCCTGGCTCTAAGACACTGATGCTGCTCTTCGGCCTCCCACTGTGACTGCTCTGCTAGGATATTCTTGCTTTGCAGGGAAGATGCAAAGAAGGACGCAGAAGGTAAAAAAAACCAGCATAATTTTTGCAAAAGGTATTCAAGTCCAGAAAAAAGCTGCCTACAGCCAGCTGAGGAGACTGCCGAACAAACACCGCTAAAGACCCGTAACACTTCCATCTCTTTGTCATTCCAGCCTTTGTGTGTGAAAGCCAACATCTACCACAGACAGCAACCAAGCTGCAGGGGCTGTGTTGTGTGCCACTGGCTCAGGGGGATATGCTGTGCTTGAGGGCTCTCTCCCATCATAGGACTGGAAAACTGTCGTTGCCACCAACACACAATGACCAACCCTGTGGCACATGGCCAAGCTGACAGGGCTTTGGTCATCTCTTTACTGCAGATTTGGACAGGTCACCACCAAAAGGCATATAAGGGACAGCAGCACTTTTTCCCAAGCAGTAGACACACTTCCCACCACATGGCACAAACAGTTCAGCAGCTAATTTCACCAGTATATTAAAAATGTACACTTAGCACATCACAGTGCTTCCCTTGCACCAGGGTAACAGAGTGATCAGGTGCAAATGCTGGGAACAAACAGATGCAGAGCGTGGCCAAGCCCTACTGCACATGCCAGTCTTTTCAAATAGTCTGTATAAAAGTGCAAAGCACTTGGACAAGGGGGTTTGCAAGATCAGATGTGCTCTGCTGGAACTCAAACATGCTTATCTAGGACTCGCTTAAAATCCGCAGCCTCAAAATGCTTGTCAAGCTTGTTTTTGTTACATAGCTCAAAACAGAGCAGGAGACAAAAACAAAGCAGAAAGCAGCATTTTCATGTCCTCACCTCCCCTTTTGGTAGTACCTTAACTGGTGACAGCCCCTCACAGCCATTGCCAATCACTTCAAACCACTGACCTCGGCAGGCAAATCCAGCTCCAGAAAGAAATGAGCTCAAGTACTATCACCCTGACATTTAAAAATATTTTTTAATTAGGAACAGGGGGGACATGCAACTACTGCATTCCAGTAGACTCTAAGCAGCCACAGGCACTAGCCTGAATTCCCAAATCCTTATTCACCTGGCAATTAGGGAAGTTGAGAGCTGCTGTGAGTGAAGTTTTGCACATTGCTGAATACAGCAATGTTCCACTGAGTTTCCCCAGGACAGCACAAAGAGGTCATGGCTGTCCTCCTGCTTTCATGCAGGATTTTCATTCCAAGCTGTTTGTTATACTTGAAGGTTCTTAAAAACTCAGAGCAGTTATTTTGTTGGGGGAAAGCCCTGTAGCTCCTTCATTATATTTTTACATCTTGACAACCCTTTCCAGCTCTGTTCCCCTGCCAGGTTCTCTTCTTTGAGGCCAATGGCACACTCTGTTATGCACAATGAAAAAAGTATATTGATTTTAATGTTTTTGGTTAGTGGAACATTTTAGCTTGCTCCAAGCAATGGATAGTGTTTACCAAGGCCAAGAAATATATATTAAAAGAGTATGGCATTGTTAAAGTATATTTTTGAGTTGTAGAGCCACAGAGCAGAAAAACATGTTTATCTGAGAGATAACTACTTCCAATAACAGCAATCTCATGCCACAAAAGACAGGAATAAAGACTTCATCAGGCTCTTTTCTTTCGTATCCACCAATACATTTTGATTATGCTACGTCTGTGAACCATATCAGTCTGTTATTACCACATATTTGAAACGAGGTTTAAACAGAGTAGAAGTATCATCATTTAGAGTTCTGAACTGAGTATCTTTCATGTCTTCCAAGTATTATTCCACTTCCCTCCCAGGTTCAGGAATGTTAAAAGCACAATAAAATAGGCTTCTTTAATACAGTATCAAAAACAGGCTCACTCCAAGACAAATAAGACTTTACAGACCTGCCTGGCCACAGACCTGCTGAAGGAAATGATCAATAACAATTACAAAAGAAGACATTTAGTGTCCAGTAAATAGAGTAGGTTTAAGAGCATGTTTAGCCCTGGGACCACTGCATGTACAGAGTAGGACGTGGAGTAGGTGACATCCAGCAATGTTAATATTCCTGTGGGTTTCAATGTGGAACTACTTCTAAGTTATAAAAAAAAAATTAAAAAAATCAATTCTATCTGGACGATAGAAACCCTGGCAAATCATTGATTTTTCTTCTATAATAAATTACAAAAAAAAAGCCCATGCCAGCTCTCTGGAACAACACTGCACAAGTACTGTATTTAAAAAAAAAAAAAAAAAAAAAAAAACAAACCAAACCACCACAAAACCCCAAAGAAAAACAAACCAAATTAAACTTCACATATGTCTTCTACCTTCTATCTCCCTCAGTTGTGTCCCTCATGATTGCTATTACACCAAGCCAGCATTTGAAAACAGCAAGTGCAGTTTCTCTTGGCCCTTAAACCATCTTTTCATTGTAAATCCCCTAATCCAATTCTGTAACTTTCACCAGATGAATCTGTCAAGGTCATACGGAAAGTTGATGCTTCTGACCTTCCTCTACCTACAGTGTCTGTTGAATATTACAATTGCAGCAGGCAAGCCACACGTAGACAGAACCAAGCAAAGCACATTAAAGCCCAGGAGAATAAATGTTAAACTGCTGTGTTCATGAATACATATATCGGACATGTGACCACCTCTGGCAGCCTCAAGCCTCAAGTTTACACAAGGGAAAAGGCAAACAGGGAAGAGCAGAGATTGATAACTAAATGTCTGACCCAAACCTTCCCTGCTGTCCTGCAGAGGGCAAAGTCATGCTCAGAAAACCTCATTCTTACAGTGCTTCAGAAAGCAAAATGAAATTGCAGGTAGAAAAATATGGAGGTGGCTAGGTTTGGTTGGGTTTTTATAAGAACTTGGCAGAATACAACCATTGCCTGAATACAGAAGGATGCGGCTGGGCTCTGCCACTGGCTTTCCACACTTCAGGTGAAAACACCAAGATATGTCAGAACATGACACGACAGTCCCTCTGTGCAATAGCTTAAGCCAACAAAGGAGGTAACTGCAGGGCAACAGCAGATGCAGCAGTACAGGAGGGTGATGGCCTCAGTTGCCACCAGAGGACGTGGTCCCTGACATCTGTCAGAGCCGGGTTCCAAGGCACAGGACACCTTTCTGCTCTTGGCTAGGATCTGCCCCATGGCAGAGAGCAAAGCCAGCTTGCCCTGCTCCTCACCCTGACTTGCCCACTGATGTCCCCAGCTGCTTTCTCAGGCTACAGTTCTGTTCACCAATGACCAAGTTTTGTCCTCGCGCTCCTGTTTCAGTTACACAAGCCAGCCATGTTTGTGCACAGCAGCAGGTCTCCCCTCTGCTCTGGATTTGCAGAGAAGCCACCAAGCTACCAGAAAAGGGCTGATTGTATGCCACCAACTCCACAGCAAAGACCCCAACGCTTTCTGGTCCATGCCAGACCTCAGATTTCATGCCCATGGTATAATGAACTTGCTGCTGGTCAGAGGATTAAAGGTGAAGATACAAAAGGTACCCTCAAGAGAGCTCCTGCAGCCTGCTAGGCTCAGCAGGCAAGGACCACACATCTCACACGGGCCTTGGCTTCCAAAGAGGACATTCAGGCCAAGTGACATTGAAACACAGACCTCCATCTAGGAGGCAGCAAGGCTTGAAGAGAAAGGAAGAAAGAGAAAAAAGGGAGAAACTGAACAAAAATGAGAAGAAAGCCTGCCTTGTCCTAGGCAAATATTCAAGCTCAGTCAGCTTTTGCAGACTGATCTATTTGGTGAGTTGTTTATTACAGACAGTAACGTATGCACATTTAAGTCAGAGAGGGGATTCTTCTCTTTAAAAGCACAGTCAGAAGTGCTCTTTACAAAGTACCTGACACTAGAAAGCAGATACGTGACCAACATTTGCTACCACCTCAAGCAAAAGGGAGGTTAAGGCAGTGTAAATGTTTGTTAGGAGCTGAGCCCATGGAAAAGCATAGGAGGCTGTGGTGGCAACAGGACAGACCTTTTCCCAGAGAGGCAAACACGATGGGCCCACAGTGCCAAAGATAATACACTGACATCTCTACGGGCAAAAAAGACAGTTTGGCAATGACAATCCTGGGATAAAACTGCAATTAATGAGACATATTTAGGTGCAGGTCCCATGCACTAGTCACAAGTGCCACACAGGCAGCCAGCTTTAATGAATACGATGCCCAATTCTGTGCCAACATCTGAAAACCTGTTAACATACAATGGATTTATTACAGAGGAAAAACTTTAACCTGTTCTAATTACAACACTGCTCACAGATCCCTGTTCCCATAGTCTATTACAGAATCTCTGAGGGTCTGTGCAAATTCCCAACCTCACTCAGCCAAAGCAGATCCATGCTCTTGTCCCTAACTGAGCAGCTCAGTTACAAAGTAACAAAGCCTTCCCAGGACAGTAAGCCAACACATGATGCAAACCAGAGTGCTCAAGGAGGCTTTTTGCTCACCCTGCTTTCCATACTGACCTACATAGCCAGAATTTGGGGTCTGTCGGTCTCTACACTGACGTACAGCCCAAACACACCAAAATCTAGCAAGAGTGGTCTGCTTTCTCCATGTGATGGCAGGAATGGGTATTAACTGATAATGCATTTTGCAGAAACCATAATTTCAGCTGCTGAGAGGTTAATGCCATGTAGCCACTGAGATCTGTTCCCTTCTGTGTAACAAGAGCTGCAGGACAGGACACTGAAAAGGCTGTATGCCTAGTTAGGTGGATGTATCCATTTACTCCCGTGGGATGCAACTTTTAGTCTGACCTAAATTCTCCTCTGAGCAGCACTGGTGTAAATGCCAGAACAGCTAAAAAAAGAATGTGTCCTGCATGCACATACGTGTGTGTCTGTCCATCCATCTGTCCCAGCTGACCAACAAGAATGGAACTGATCAGGCTTTCCTTCCATTTGCTTGGTGCTTTGGAGTTCATGTTTTTAATAACTGCCAGATTAATTTACATAGGTTTGAGAGCACAAGAGAAAAGCTGGGGGAGGCAGAGGCAACTAAAGCATATCCATGTGGATGTGCTTGCTTACTCAGACTTGAGGCACAAAAGCAAACTGATCAAATTACCATGGGGTTTTTCTGTCCTTCCTGTATTGCTGCTCTGCTTTCCAAACTCCTGCCCTAAGCTGCTTATCCTTGTCCTGTTCACCAAGTGCAGTACAGACGGTTGAGATGCTCAACCTTTTGTAGATGAGGAGGAATACAAGGGTTAGGTTTGATGGCCATTTTGTATTAGAAAGGAATCTTAAACAACATTACTTCCTTAGGCAGCAGACACCTGATCTCATGTATTTTGCTTTTGCTACTGACAAGAGATATCTTCAGATGCAGCACAATCCCTTCCTAAAAGGGCGGTGAGAAAAAGACCTTTCATTGCCCTCACCGGGCATAGTCAGGATGAGTCAGCTGCAATGCAAATGTTCATTTGTTTTTAGGTGGGATGGGCCCATATAGATTGGGGTAGGAGGGACTGGAGGGATTTTTTCTGCAAGGAAGAGTGACCTTTCTTGAGGACATCTGCAGTCTCTCTGCCACGTGAGAGGAGTAGCTGCAAAGAAGCTCCAGGGTCATTAGCAAGTCTGGAATGCAGCAGGACCAGTGCCTACGTAAGCAAACACTCCAACACTGCTGGAAAAATGCTCCAACTGCTTTAAACCAAGATAGATGGAGTTCTGATAGGGCCCTGGTAGAAATCCCTGCCCAAACTTTTTCTTCAAGTGCCTTTAATACAGGCCAAGAAGGACAAAGTAAGAAAAGCGCTAACACTTTTCCCCTGATTGGGCTAAGCACTGAAAGGATGCTTAAAATCATTCTCCAAGAATTAGCACAATCAAAACAGGGAAAAAAAAAAACAACCCAGTTTTGAGTAGTGTTTTTGTCCTACCTAATGTGAGCTCTATTCCAAGTAAAGACTTCTAAAGATTTTATATTACTGTGGACTCTTCAAAAACCCATGCAGAGAAACACAAAACAACAATGAAAATCCTCTTAATTCAATCTGTGCTTTATCGCACAAGGCCTCAGCAGGGGATTTCTGGCTGTGGGAATACAAATACTCATCAATGCTACAGCTCAGGGTCCTGCTCCAATTACTACCCAAACAGAAAATGAGACAGTCCCAGCCTGAAGAGTTTTCAGTCTAAATACACCAGACTTGGTGGAAAAACCCCAGGCAGCCAGGGGAAGCCTCAGCAACACCCAGACTGCATTCCAGCTGCTCTGTGCTGGGCTGCTGCAGCTGTGATGCCCTTAATGCCTCCCGAGCTCCTTCCTCCTGGCAGTCTGCCTGGCACCCCACCTTTGCACGGTGTCCCATCTCTGCAACGCTAGTTAAAAGTGATCCTGCCCATTTGTTTCCCAGCCCCCAAGGGATTTCATCCTCCCCACCCTCAACTCTCCCAAGGAGGGCAGAGCAGTTTGAGAAGGCTCTGGTGACAGGAGTGATGTGGGTTGTTCCGGGCTATCCACGCCCTGCCATGTCATGCCAGCCAGCAAATGCTGACAGAGCTGGCAGCGATGGGTGGCCAGGGTCCCTGCCACATCCTCGAGCTCCCCAGTCCTATGGGAAAGTAGCCTGGGGATCTCCACCACTCCTCCTTCCCTCGAGGTCATCCCTTGTAGCTCAGAGAAGGTTTCAGACATTCCTGTCTTGCTTTTATCAACCCTGATGGCTTTCCAACTTAGAGCCCCAGAGTCACTCAGCCTGCCTGCCTTGCTCCAGCTCCCACCCTGCAGCACCATCACAGAGGTTTTACAAGCAACAGGACTGACATAGCAAGGAGTCAAAGTCTGCAGGGAGGTAAACATAACTACATCTTCATCTGCAAGGGGCACCATTTGCACTGAGAAATAAAAATGACTGCTGAAGCAACAGGTGAGGAGAGCAAGACTTCTCAGGCTGCCTTGTACAGTCCCTGCAGACACTACAACGGGGACAAAGAGGACAGGGGAGCTGCACTAGGTCTTAAGGACAAATAGGCCCAGAGGGGAGGAGGAAACAGAGCAAAAAGAAGAAACAGGGCATTAGAATAAGGCTGCAGGTCTTGCACCATCAGAGCAAGATTTGGGAGGGTTTCTGCATAAGCAGGAGTATCTTTTAACACCTCCCCCTACAACGTTTGGGAAGAAGCAACATTCTCTCCAAAAACACTCTCTGTCTTGAAAGTCTGCTGGTTTATGAAACAAGATTCCCTGACAGGGAGAAAAGAGTTTTCCTTCCTACAGCTGACCTAAAACACCATCATCTCTTGTCATGCCTGAATGACCTTCTACATCACCCTTAAAGACTCATCTATATGTGTGGCTTTCAACTCCCCACGACCCTGAGCACTAAAGTGCTACTGCATGGGATGAAATGTCCAACCCCATAATGCTCCAGCTTTCTCCTGGCAAACTCATCCTGGGTTTGCTATCTGCAGCATCACATGGAAGGGACTCTGGGAGCAGAGCCCAAGCACTGCACGCAGCACAATACTGCACAAACCAACCATTTGGGTTCTAGAGCACATAATGGCTGCAAGCCTTACCCATGCTCTGATCCTTTAGGAATGGACAGCAGGAGGAAAAAATGTAGATCAGTGGGACCGGCCAATACCACCGGGATTACACGCTGAGGCTTTGTATTCAAACTCTGCTCAGTTGAAGCAGGGCTCTTTAGGGACCTAATCTCCGTGTGACTGCTCCCAGCACCAGCCGTGCCCCTGTGGATAACAGGGACTTGGGGAAGCATCATCATAACCGCTGCAGTCACAGGCATGTGGGCTGCAACTCCACCGTGTTGGTGCTGCCCTGGCCACCTCTGAACCCCCAGATACTCCACACTTCCCCAGATGTCCCTCTGTATAAGAGCTGTCTCCTCTCACTATGCACCCAGAGCTGATCACAGCACCCAGAGTTCATGACGCAAAGAAGAAGTAACGAGACAGAGTTAAAGCACCATGTTTCAGGCTATTGGCTTAAATCCCCACCAGAACCTGGTGTAGGTACTGCTGGGCAGAGATGTGGACATCACTCAACTGGATTCCAACACTCCTATCTGCAGTGGTTGTTTTGGGTCTTTTTCTGACACCAGTGTAGGAGAACAGCCAAAAGTTAGTGCTGTGTTAATGCAGAGTATGATCAGAGGCAAGATAAAACTTGGAGACCAGTCACCTGGGCAATGCATTGTGATACCATACCCGTGCTGGAGTACTAGCTAAACTGCTCCTGGTTCCTTTTCCCAGAATTAAGCAGCCTTTGCCTCATCTGTTAATGGTGCTCTGTGCACCTACCTCAGCAAGGGGTGGGGGCCAGCAGCATGCCTGCAGCAGTCATGCTGGACTGGGTGGTGGGTCTTTCTCTCCTCTGTGCAGCCAGACTAATACACAAAGTAGCTTTAAATATTCACATTCCACTGCTGCAAGAGGTAAACTTCTTCCCAGAGCACAGGCTGCCACCTTCCAAACAAGGTCAGACACTGACCTCCTCCCCCACCGCCAATGACCTTATTAGCACTGATCATGGTTCTAATAATATCCCGCATTGTAAGCGGGCCATCTGCCGTAACATTTCACTACAAACTTGGGGAATTGCTTGATTTGAGTATGCTCATGCCCCAGCGTGCCAATTGTGCCCTCTCAGGAACATGCTTCTTCCTCACAGCTTTAAGTTAAATGTTGCAGAAAGGCACCTCCAGGTCTCAGCTTTCCAGCCTGGAGCTGAGGCATGCAGAGAACAGCCCCAAGCGATTCCCAGGTGCTTGCTTCAGACAGAGGAGGTAAAAACACAGAGTTAGTGATTAATAATCCCTCCCTCCAGCATCCGGCTCCTCTGACAGTGGGGACATCAAGTAACCATGTCACTGAAATCCTAAACCAAGGCCAAACACTAACCAGATGTTCAAAGAGCCAGATGCAAAATCCAGGGCTCCTGAGAGATCAGCACTACCTTTGTGCCATGTACTTTCTACTGTCTGGACAGTAGAAAGATTTTACTATCCTAACACATTAGCTATGGTTAAGCTGAATATTTTCACTGCCACTACAGAACAGGGAGCTTTCCTAACAGGGAGGTAAGCTTACAGAACAAAGCAAGTTTGATAGCTATTCGTTTGGAAAGACCCAGGGTTTGAAATGCTTACTCAGTTCGGACACCTGCCTGAAACACCCAGAGTCTTGCTACTACAGCAGCTCAGCTACACTCAGCCTTCAAAGACTTCTTTTTTTTTTTTTCTTTTTTTTTCTTTTTTTTTTTACTGCTCCTGTGAGGTCAAAAAGTGCAATTACGCACAGAGAACGACATTACAACACTTTGAAGCAGTTTGCATCATCACAAGGCTCTGAAAGGTGGTTTTCCAAATCTGTGGCCTTTCCTCTAATCAAAAGACTGTCATCAGATATGGCACGAGGACTATATGGGTCAGGAAGAGGGTCAGTGCCTGGGTCCCTGCTGTTTTATGAACAGCAATAAAACAGTATTAATAAGCCAGAAGTAAAACTGTGCCTGAATGGGGCAACACTCACCCAAGGTCTTCAAAGGTCTTTTAATACCAGCAAAACAATATTTGTAGGGGCAGAATTTCAAAGCACTCAGCTCCTCACTTGGAAATCTAACCACTTATTGAAATGCTCTGTGGGAGATGTCAGGCAATGGTTCTCCAAAGAGCCTGGCACATCTTGTTTATATTTGTTTTAAAGCTTCCAAACAGCTCAATTACATAAAAGCATGTTACTGCACCCTCCTTCAGAAGGGTGAACCAAGTAGCAGAAAGCTATTGTCAGCTAAGGGATTACATCAAACTGATGCTATGCCACTAAAGAAATCCACCAATTCCACATGCTCCTTCAGGCATCTTTCACACCTTGCCATCAACTCATTTTGCAGACCTAATGCAATCAGGAGCAGTCCCTAGCTAACTTCACTGACACTCCAGCAAGACAGGACACCAAAGCCAAGCATTCTATTTGCCCCAGACTCTGTCTAGGCATAGAGACTTGTAGGTTTAGTGCTTCTATTTCAATCCCAGTGTTAGCTACTGTTACACATCAGGGTTGGAAGACATAATGCTTGAACTCCTTCCCTAGAAGAATTTGGCAGTGCCACATTTTGTAACATGGCACCATTTGAGGTGCCAGAGCTCACTGTACACACACACACACCCTTTTTGTGCTCCCTTGGCCAACTTCTGACTCACAGCAGGCAGGGGTAAACATGAGCACGGCCACTTGCTATCTGGGCCCAACAATCATCTCTCTCCTCCCTGCGCAGAGGAAGACCCTGGGGCTCACAGAGCATCTCCCTGCAGTTGTGCTGGGTCACAGGCATGGAGTTTGTGCTCGCAGCTCCCAGCAGGCTTGTCAAGACTGCAAACTCAAGGGGTGTGTGCAAAGAAACTCCCAAAAGCCAAAGGTGGCAGAGCAAACAACCGTGGGCAGCTCTCCCCCTTTAGACAGTGGCCAAGAAGACCACTTCCCATGCTCTAAACTTGATGCAACAGCTCACTCCAGCACAAGGAGCTCTTTGCTGCCTGCAGGAGCTCTACACCACTTAAAATTAGGTTTAAGTATTTTGCAGAACCAGAACCTCGTTCTGGAGGGCTTTGCCCTTCAAACGGGAAAGTAAGCCGCAGGAGCAGGAGGTGGCATGTCAGGGCCAGTGGAACATTGCAATATGCCCATAAAAGGTTTCAAAATGTATCTGCTTGAGCACACACAGAAGCTCAGAAGGGTTTAGAGTCAACATCCCAAAAGAATTTCTCTCCTGCTTTTTTAGGCAAGTGTGAGCAGAAGTCAGCACTTTACCATCATTTTCCCAACCAGAAACCCACGGTTACTCTTGGCTTATGTTAATAATGTAAAAGCTTCTGAGTTTACCCTTTGAGGACGGTGGTTTGCTCACGCCACAGGGAGAAGAACGAGGCAACATGAGCTGCAGGCAGAGGCCCTGCATTGCCAGGGCTGGCTGGTGAGGAAAGGAGAGGCGAGGCTGGCAGCAAAACCCCACTGCTGATTTTGCTTGGCCCATCTCCCTGAAGAGGCTGGTCTCCAAAGTGTGGTTTCAGGACCAGTTTGTGGGCACAGCTCTGCTTTCCAACACGTACAAGGGGAAATGCACACAAGTCTGAGGCCCAAGGAAAAGCTGTAATCAATAAATTAGCTGCAAGAAGACAGACAAGGACTGTGTCCATGCCCCTTGCACCGGAAGTGCCTCCCTCCATGCCAGTCTGTGCCTACACCTCTGCCAGCCTCTTGAACCTGCCCCAGAGACACCAGGCATGAGAGTGGCACTCACACACAGGCAACAGCAAAGGCATCTGCTCCAGTGTGGGCAAGTCCTCAGGAGAAATGTGGGGTCAGGAGGTCTGGGGCACAGATGGTGCTCTCCATTTACTGCACAGCAAACACCCAGTCACCAAATACCCACCCTCTGCAGGAGTACAAGCAACAAGCTGAGAAGAGAGCATCCCTCCAGGGTAGCACCAGAACTAGACTATGCACCAGGAAACCTACAAATATCTCACCTTTCTTGCCATATTACCACGCACAACACCACGTTTCACAAAGCACATGTCCTTGTAAATGTAAAGGCACTGCTCCCTGCTAAGGCGGCTCAGCTACAGAAAGACCTGGTCCAGGTAAGGATGGGGCCAACCTCTTTGCTCTCCATAACACACCTCAAAGATCACCTCCTTGCCTGACAGCACAGACAAGAATTCCTGCCAAGGACTCTGCCTTACATCTTTACAAATGGCTAGCAATGAATAAGACCTTCCTGCATCTTCCTGGTTATTGCTGTCTTTGCAGCACAGTCACCAGGTAACACCAGCCTGTTTCCAGTTACACAAGTTCATCACCCAGCAGCCCTGCAGAGAGCCAGGACCAAAGGAATTCCAGCTGCTGGACGTTGTATTCAGTGCCTAAGGCGCTCTGTCCTCCTGCTAACCCTGCCACAGTGGCAGCAACCTGCAACAGAGAAGCAAGGGGACAGCTCAGAGCAGCAACATTCTAAACCATGACTGCAAAACCTACCAGCACTCATCTGCCACGGTTCAGCTGTCAGAAAGTCACAGATAAATGAAATGAGACTACTGGGCCATCAGAGAAACCATTGGATAACACTAAACAAATCAAACACGCTGTGCACAGACCTCTGTCCCACAGAAAAATCAGCTAGGCAGATTAAAAAAACAAGGTGTATCCTTTCCCTGGAAAGCTTAAAATGCCTAGGGAGGTCACACATCTTCAAGTAACCAGCCTTAACCCCACAGAGAGCATCTGCAGTCCAGACTCTGAGGCAGGCCTGGGAGATGCTCAGCCACAGGCAGTGCCAGGTGACCTTCTCCATCAGTGCTCTCCATTCCACAGATGTGCCAAAAACTTCTGAAGACACGACAGAGAGTATAGACAGAATGTGTGCCAATAAAATTAATCTGTAAAAACATGGAGCTTGTTGTAACGCATAAACAAGAAGGGATCAGGCCTAAATTATTTTTCCCCCACAAGTTCTCCTATTCTCTGTGAAATACCAACTTACTTCAGAGATAAATACAAAGAGAAATACAGAAATTAACAGCAAAAGACAGAGAAATTCAGTATTAACACTTTTTATAAATAAAATTGAGTCTAAATAAATTTTTCCTCACTTTAAGTTGTTTGATTTGGTAGTTATAAAAAGCACTTATGACATGCTGCAAGACACATAACCATCCACAGTGGACAGAAAGCTGCTGCAAATCTACCTTTGACACATGGGTAAGTGGCTTAATGACCAACGAAAAGTGACAAATATTTGTCACACAGGTGACTTGGCTCAACACTGTTCTTGCAGAATATTTACATCTCTATTACACTGAGCTGAGACATGGAGTCAGAATGTCTCCAAAAATACCACTATGGCTTTGTTTGCTTTCTTCTTCCTCTCTAAAAGTGTAACCATATGCTAAGTTTAGTGGGTGTTTTAAGTTGTTTCCTAATTTGTAGTTTATTTAAATTTAAAAAAAAATAGATTTGATTGCCAACCAGTAAGTCAGAAACAATTCTAGTCAAGTCAGCATAAACCAGGTACAAATTAGCATGAGAACTGTGAGGAACAGCCTTAGGTGTATCAGTTTCAAGATCATATAGTACATCCATTGCCCAAGTAGTGTGCACTTTTTAGATTGCTGTGGGATTTTGAATATTATTACCAGAGAATAACATTTCTTTTAGAAAACAGACAATTTAGACAAAACTACTTTTAACTTCTTTTTATGCCTGTTCCCAGAAAATTTTCACCTTCTTTTTATGGAGTACTGCTTCGGAACATGCAATAGTTTAACAACGTTTTCCACATTAGACCTCCCAAAGTCAAAATTCACACTACTGAAAATTTTCACACCACTATTTTCCATCTCAAAATGCTCTTTGAAGCTTCAATTCATATCAACGTTCATAAAGCAAATTTTAAAACCCTTGAATGGCAAAAAACCCTAGCCCACACCTCACAAAGCTGTGTTTGTGAATTTTTTTAAACGCACAAGTCCTCAGTGCAGATGCCCAAACTGTGAGCAGTATAAATAAAAGCCTCTGTGAAGACTGGATGTACATTACCTACATATTTTAATATAACATGTGACCATCTCCTAATGCCCCGTCTCTCAGCTCTCTGATCCACTAGTGACCAAAGGTGATGGTTTTTTTTCCTTTCTGACAGCATCAGAAACTGAAAACACAAACAACGAATTGCGGGCCAGGAACTAAGAGTCGGACAAACTCATATTCTGTCCCCCTCCTGATCCAGCCTGAATAGGAAAGTTAATGACTTGATGAGCAGCCCACCAAAGTGCCGAAACAAACCTTTGTAGGGGTTGCCATGAGCCAGCAAACCATGTCCCAACCCTGACAAAAAGCACTGGCTGTGCATGGGACAGTGCGCACCGATCCTGGGAGTTAAACAATGAACAAACACAGAGCCCACCTGAGTATACAGAGACGACATGACATTCCTCTCCTTTGCTCAGAACATCTCTGAGGTGCCACAGGATCTGCCTAGGAGGTACCAGAGAGCACTGGCCACTGACCAGCAGCCTTTGTGGTCACTTCTGGAAGCAGGGTGGCCGAGCACAGTCAGCTCCTGTGCCTCTGGATTACCCTGCAATCAAGCAGTGCAGACTCTTCTGCCATTCACACAAATTAATTCAGAGAACACTGCTTCCAGAATAATAAGGAGGGATGCACGAGTAGAGTGAGAGCTCTTTTGGCATCTGATTCAAATCACAGCTTCTTGCAAGGAACTATTTTTAAGTTTTGTATCAATCTGCTTGAGAAAGGTTCCTTCTGCTGCCTACAAATGTGCAAACTCCCCCTTCAAAGAAACACAGCTCAGGACAGCAAGATCCAGCCTTGCACTTTCAACCTAATCAAGACCAGATATTTCATGACCAAAGCATTGCACAACACAATGTTCCTGCCGAGCATGTTCTGGTGATCCCCACCTGAGCACCAGTGACGGCCCCCATTACCTTCAATGAGTCCTGTGTGTTCTTCACAAGATTACAGGTAGCACACAGTAACCCATGAAACAATCCACACTGAGGCAGTCTGACTGCTTCTGGAAGCATTACTGCTTTTTCCACTGCAACAGGCGTGGAACTGCTATAGGAGATTAAGGAGAAAGGGAGATCCAGCCAGCATATGGATGCTGCACATGACCTGACCAGTGAGGTGAGACCATTGTTTGCTCAGTTATCAGAAGTTCCTGTATTGAAGGCATTGTTCAAGCTTAAGAGGTTAGTGAGAAAAAAAACAAAACAAAAAAAAAACCAACCAAAAAAAAAACCAAAAAACAAACAAAAAAAAAACCCAAGCAACAGCAGCACACAATGGATGCAGATAAGCGACTGAACAAAGCCCTGGGCGGCTGCAAGACAACGGGAAAACTTATTAGCCACAAGCATCCTGCATCCTGCCTCCAATAAAG
Source organism: Chamaea fasciata (assembly GCF_029207755.1). Classification (NCBI taxonomy): domain Eukaryota; kingdom Metazoa; phylum Chordata; class Aves; order Passeriformes; family Sylviidae; genus Chamaea; species Chamaea fasciata. The sequence continues at coordinate 75,215,837 of NW_027094089.1, forward strand.
AAACACAGATGTTCTGCTAATGCAGGGCATGAAAAGACAAGAGAGCACTAAGCGGCTATTGAGCCCTCCACAGGAGAGAGGGTCAGTGTTCCACAGCTGTTGGGTACAAAGATGTCCAAAGGATGGGCACAAAAAGCCTCTTAAAGGGTCTGAGAAAGTAACATTTCTCTGGTGACCGATAAGGCTGGCCACCCTTACAGCCATGAGCCCCTCAAGACGTCTGCAAACAGGGCTTTGCAAGCCCAGCTCGAGCCCAGGAAGAGAATGACCATTGTTTGAGGGTTTAGTTCCCCAGGGGGGATATCTCCACCGGGAAATGCGTGGCCTTAGATAGACACACTCAGGCTGCAGCACTGGGGACGGCAGCCCTCCGTGGCACAGGGAAACAGGGCTCTGTCCACTGAGAGCTGCTGGATCCACGGGTCTGAAAGAAGTGCCCCAAGACCCACTTTCTTGTCTGCAAAGAGGGGTGCAGAAACAGCCCCATCACCTTTGGCCAAGTGCTCTGCACAGTCAGACCTCTCCTCGAGTACCTCCCAAAGACAGAGTTGTCAGCTCTCCATGAGGCTTTCCTAAGTCCAAAAAACCTGTTTTCTGGAAAATTCAGACCACTTAACCAGCACATACTGGGCATCTGCTACTGTGTCAAGAGGCAACTGCAACCAGAAAATTATTTAACTGCCAGTTACACAGGAAACACTGAGTTGTAGAATATCACACCTTACTCCTTCCCCTGGGTTTGTTTTGTTTTGTTTTCTTAACCCGGTGCTCCTCATCCCATCCAACTGCTGAAGTGGGAGAAGTGTTTGCTCATACCAGTGTGTGGGATTTGAACCCTAGCTGCCCATGGACTTGGTCCTGCACATCATCCCAGCCCCAGTTGCTCAGAGAGGGGCTGGCACAGGGAGCCTGGGCCTGCTGCAGGAACTGCACCGCCAACAGCACCCGTGGGGAAGCGTCACACACCAGGTGACAGCACAGCTCAGAGCCCAGCCAAGCCGGGTGGCTGCACAGGGACACCTCCCCAAGATGCTGCAAACACCAGCAAGGGGCACAAAATTACCCTTCACAGCATGGCAGCCCTCCTTTCTATTCACAAATAAACACTATAAAATAGGAACATACTAATGTCTTCATTAAAAGTATCTGCACTGCCACTGGCTACAATTCAAAAGTTTCAAGGACATAAAGAACAAGATTTTTTTTTCCCGTTCAATAAAAAAAATGTTTGTCTCTTACTGTCAGCAAACCAGAAATGTAAATGAACATTTGAAAGTCACTGCATAACTAAGAATCATTTCAGATAATCAGATTAAAAAGAGAAAACCAAATGCAAACAGAAAACTTGAGCTTCTTGGAAAAAGAGAACAGAAACATAAATATGAAGAGGCCACTAACAGGAACAAAATGGGTAAATGAGTGTTTGTTCAGATCCAGTCCTAGCCTGAACCTCCACATAAATAACTCTACCAGTTCTGTTACTCATTATGATCATAAAAATAAACACAAATCTTTTCAAGCAACAGTTGAAGTTCAAGAGAAAACTTTTAAGTTTGTAAAACTTTCCAGACTCTTTCTAGAAATTTTAACAGGTTACTTTGGTCAAAACATTAAACAGAGTGTCAAGGATTCCCATTTGCTATCAGTTATCCATATGGTCTCAGAGTAAAAATACTTTTGAGGAGTCATACATTTGGGGAAAAGAAAAAAAAAAGTGGATCTTCATTTCCCCACAGCCATGGTGAAGTGAGCCTAGAAAGAGATGCCCACATCCCCCTCTTGTGAGCCCCTACACTCCTCACCCTGACTCACAGTGCAGGTCTTTGGTATTTTTGAAAGTCACCCTGGAACTCCAGCAGGGACAATCAACCAAGAGCCATTTACTGCCTCCAGAATCGACTCTGCAAGGATTAGCACCAACCTCAAGGATCAGCCATAGCTCCAACAGGCCTGGCAGAGCATTCGAGTTCGTGCGTCCTTAGCAGAGAGCGTTTTCCTAATGGCCATTTCTGGAAATGTTGTTCTCCAAATATTTTGGCTAGTCCTCATCTACAGGATAACCTTAAAGAGCATTTGCAACTCTATCTCCAGGAAATACATGTAAAGTTGATTCATTATCTTAAAATGCTGCTTTCATTTCTGCTCATTAAAAGCACATTTCAGATCCCTGCACTAAAGGCACAGCTGATGTGATCTGGGCACTAAGAACTGGGTTTCAGTTCTCTCTGCTCTTCTTATTTCACTTGCTGCCCACAACCCGTGTTCTCTGTTTCAGGGACAGCTACATCAGACCTGAGCTACCACTGAAAAATGCCCTGGATAAAATCCTCTCTCCCTGCAATGCCTGGCACTCCAGGCAATTGTACCCGATGTCAGACTCAGCCTAGATTTCAGGAGCAGCATCCTCCCTGCAGACACAGAGCAATAAACAGCTGTTCTGCATATCCCACACCCCTGCACACCGAGCCACTCAGAAGGGAAAGAAAAGCAAGGAATCTTTAGGTAATGCACGCGTTACAGTCCTCACCTTTAGGGAGTCAAAGCAGGCAATAACTCGACCATTTTCCACATGGCAACTCCGTGACGGATGGGCGAACTTGCACTCTGCATCAGACCGAGAACAAGTCCCTCTCTGAAACTCTCGACACACTTCTAACGTCAGCCATTTTGTATCACGAACCAGGGAAACGTTTACAGCCATATTAAAAAACAAAAATTAAAATGCAAGCAATCGCACCCTTCCTCAGGGTAATATTTACTGCTGATCTTCTTTTTTCTTCTTTTTTTTTAAAAAAAGGGTAAAAAAGTGAATTCAAGTTAAACGCGAATAACTAACTTGTTGCTTTGGTAGAACTCCTATTCATCAGCACTTAGGTTTTCATTTAAGTCAAATCGTGTTTCTTTAAACAAGAATTAAACATAAAGCCAATCATAAAATAGAAATCTTATCAGAACAACTGAAAATCAAATTAGAGGCCAGCTCCTAAAAGTGCAATTGTAGAAGTTAAAATACAAGTGTTATATTTTGTGCCACTGCCAAAGTTACTTGCAAATAACTGGCAGACTTTCAAAAGAATTCTGTGCTCTCCAGTTAATGGTTTCAATTATTCTTGCAAAAAGCATATGCTGCTGGCAGCACTTCAGTTTGTGGAATGGTCTCGGTCCTTGGGGAGAAAACTTCGGGTTTGGTTTTTTTTTTCCTTCTATTTCTTGCTTCTAAAAATTATGGTTCACGAGCATCAAAACAGGCAAAAGGATGTTTGATTTTTTTTTTTCCTCTTTCTTTTCTTTTAAATATTTGCTACATAGTCGGGGGAAGGAAAAAAATAAAATGGCTGAGCAAACTGCGTGTAAATGGGGAGCAAAAAAAAAAAAAAAAAAAAAGGGCAAGGCTGGAGGAGCCGCCGTCAGGGCACGGACCGCAAGCAACGCCGAATTAAACAGAGAGGGGGGCGAGGGGCAGAGAGAGGCAGCCCTAGACAGAAATCCAAGCAGCGGTGGCTTCAGGAAAGGCACTTTTCAGCAACCTGCAGGAAAAAGAGAAATAGAATCAGCCTGGAGCTTGCGGCCCCGCTCGGGCGGGCGGGCGCGGGGCGGCGCCGGCGGCCATTGCGGGCACGGGGGCACTGCCCGCGCCGCGCTGCGCATGAGAGGCGGCGCTGGCCAATGGCGCTTGCCGTTACAGCAGAACCCGCGGGCAGCCGACCAATACAAAAGACCGTTTCATCGGGCCGCGGTGGGTGCCCGGCGCGCGCCGCATCCCCGGGACCCTCCGGGAACGGCCGCGGGGGGGGACGGGACAGCCCAAACTCCGGGCAGCGGCGGGGGTGCACCCTACAAGCCCTCCCAGACTACGGGGGAATAGTTTGCTCTTCAGTATTTTTGGTTTCTATTATTCATATTAACTAACCCACCCCTCTTCTGTAGGAAACGTTCAGGCAGGAAGAGCGGTCGGTGGCTTTCTTATATACAAGGCTCCAGCTCAGCCCTGCACCGCTCCGCACTTCCAAGGAGTTCCATTAAACCCATCCCCAGCGCAGGGCTGCTCCTGCCACGGCACATGGAGACAAACGACTGCTTCGCAGCTGCTCCTCTATGGATTCAGAGCCTACAAAACTACGAGCAAACCCGACAGGGAAACCTAAGCCACACACACACACACGGAAAAAATTAACTCATTGCTCACAGCTGTAGTTTTCCACCAGACCAAAGGCAATTCGAGTTACTCTGACTCCAGCAACTCGTGTTATACAACAAACAACTTTCAATGCATTCCAGTTGAAGGCTTCCTTGGCGTCCACTAAAATGTTAAGCTGTCCCTAGAGTCTCCCATTCTAATATTAGCTGTACCACTGCCGCCTGATAGGACTGGGCTGTTTCCAAGTTCCCAAAATCTAGCCCTTTATCTTCCCAAAGTACAACCGTCCACTTTCACAAACATTTGACAGGCACGGGATGTTGCCTGTGTGACTGCTATTAAGATTTCAAGCTTTCGTAGGAGAAGAGCCTTCTACTACAAAAAAAGGAAGCTTAAATTCCTCTTTTATTATTGGTGTGTTATTGCAATTACACTGATCAGTAACTGAAACCTACTGGAGCTGGAAACAATGGAAACAATGCTACTAAGGAAGAAGTGTGGGAAGAGGCTGTCATCAGCAGCAGGGGGTGGGGCACAGAGGCTTTTTGATTCACAGATCGAATTATTTCAATTTAGAAAAACAACACTCGTTAAACCTACACTGCAAGTACTTTCTAGGCTTAATTAGACTCAAGTTGATAACAAAACCTGCTCAGATCCCTGCAATCCAGCTGGAGGCATCAGCACAAAGCTTGGTTTAACCCATGCTTCTGGAAGGACCTTTGCATTTTTGCACATCAAGTGGGGAACAGAGACTGCAAACGTCATATTTGCTAAGCATGTTTTAAACTTCAAAGAGAAGGAAAAATGGTACTCTAAATCAATTCCAATTTTGCAAACGGCAGATTTATACAGGAATCTCATTCACTGATATGTGGGCTCCCTATTCGTATGAGCTCAGAAAGCAAAAGAAAAGAAAAGATGGGCAGAAACCTTCTGCAAGGAGCTAAGGACTAGCTGGGTGCAGCTCTTAAAAACGAGCTAGAACAGGTCAGATGTGGGTGGGGATTAGAAAGAATGCACCCTCAGAAGTTCTTCTGGGCAGACTGAAATACAACCATCTTGTGGATTAAGTGCCTATTCCACAGCTTCAGACTCCCAAGGGAAGCGAGGGTCTCCTAATGATGGGGATAGAATATGATGGGTCTGACTTAATGCCGTTACACCAAACACCAAGATGTCCAAACATAGTAGTAGTAACTGTAGTAACAGTAGTAACACCTGCCCTTCCCAGCCCTTCCACCTCAAGAAACTCCAATGTAACAAACCAAATGTTGATCTTGCTCTCAAGCCATGCACCTCAGGAGCACACACTGCCCACAGGTACATGACTGCACTAAACTACTCAGTCCTCAAAATGAAGAGCATCGTGTTAATGAAAGCTATATCAAATTAGTTCTACAAAATATCAAACTACAAATATCAAAACATTCAGACACATGTAACACAGTGGATACTTTTCTTTACAGCTTGTGGGGGAGGAAACAAATCCACCGATGGAAACTGTCCCTGCCCCACACCTTGCAGAAGGGCACACTCATCTGTGCAACATTCAAGAGACAAGACATTTTCTGTGCTATGGAAACAACCCACCTCCCTGCAGAAGGATTGACTCATCTCAGACCCTGGCACTAGAGCTCCTGTACTGGAGGGAGCCAAATTAATGAATATATTTTTCATACCGCAATTCTGCAGCCTGCGAGGCACCTGGCAGAGCACAGCAGCAGCACACACTGCCCCATCACTTGTTTGCTGGGCACTCAGGAGAGCAGTTAAGCACATGCTTAACTCTGAGCATACCAACAGTCTTTCTGGAAAGAAAATCTGAAGCATGTACTTAAGTGCTTTGCTGAATCAGGGCCTAAATAAATGAATCTGCTTCACAGGTTTATCAGGACTGGGAGGCCAGCAAGCACAGGCATCAGTCATCGTGTTTCAGCTTACATGATCACAGCACAGAGGAGCACGAGTTAGGCTTTTCTGCAAGCCAACAAATACAGTTCTGTCAGTGTTTGGATTGCTGCAAATCCCTCTCCATGCGGTCACGGGGAAGGCTGGAAACGCATGTATGCAGGGCTGACATCACAGCAAGTGCTGCACACTGCTGCAGCAAGGCTCCCACGCGCAGCCCAAGGACAGCACACCTCAGACAGGAACCCGCCACTGACAATACAGAGCTTCAGCTCTCCAGGATTCAACTCCTGGCACCAAACAACAGTTCTCACCAGAATGTACCCTTACAATTCCTTTGTATTACCCTTTTTGGTGGGGGAGGGTGTTGGGTGGCTGGCATTTTATTCCCTTTGTTCTCCTGTATATTTCAAATGGAAGGAATTTAAAAAACCAAACAAAAAGCATCCATGCCAAAACCAACATACAACCTCCAAGGATTAAAAAGTAGCTCCAGAAATCAGGGGCTTCATTATCGTGCAGGAAATACAACAAAGGGTAGGTGCTGCCTTTTGAACCCTTCCCAGCAAGCCAGATCTGTCTGGCAGGGCTGAGGGCTGAGCTCCTCCACTACCACATGAGCCAATCTCATTTCAACAGCATCAGCATCAAAGCTGGAGAAAGCAGCAGAGCAGAGAGAAAAGCCTGTGGCCTTTATCCCTGTAAAGAAACTACAATATCCCTGAAGCCTCTGCTCCAGGGCCACTTGCTGGGCCAGGCTCTAATTGCCTGAGCTGCAGGAGGATGGGGTTTGCTCCAGATGTCAGACCCAGCCTTACAGCTACTGAAGTGCAGGGGAACAAGGGCAGTCTGAGGAGCAAAGGTCACACCAGGGCTCGCCTCTGACGGGACTAAGATGCCCTGACCGCTTGAGGTAACATAAGGACGAGCGTTCACTTGATGCTTGAATTCCTCCTGCTTGCCACGAAACTGATCTCCTTCCACTGACAGCCCCCATGGATGTCAGCTTGTGAGGACACTTCCTGACAGCCAAGTTCAGAAATGGTAATTTATGTGACAGGATGGATTTCAGCAGCTCCCAAGTGTAAATGATGCTATTTAAAAGAGGGGGTTTTTTCTTTTTAAATTCTTTTTAAGAAAAAATTACTCAGTAGAAGTGCCAAGGTGGGTTTCTTATTTACTGTTTCTCAAGGATTTCTGGGTCACAGCTGCTCAGCTGAGGAACAGAAGTGCTGTTGCCCTAACTTACAGTCCAGTGAGTAAGAACAGCAGCTATCCCCTTCGCCTGAAATGGAATAGGAATACTGCAGACACACTGGAGTTTTCTCAAGGTTAAGTTCCAGCTGTGCCCGTTCTTTATCACATGTGATGCTGTCCATGCTCATCTTCCACTCAAACCTCCAGCACATGACCCTGGAACTGAGGACCAGCTCTCCTGAGTCCAAGCTCAGCCCTACACTGCCAGGCTGCCGTGTGCCTTACCTAGTTTTGCAAGTTACAGTCAATGAAAGTTCAGACCCATCCTGGATGGATGAATGGACGGATGGGATGGGTGGATATCTTGGAGGCACAGCAACAGAGAAATTGTGCTTGCAAAATCAAGAATCAGAAATTTTGCAAAATCAAATTTTATACTGATTCCACTAAAACTAAATATTGCTGTTAATGTTCACTGAGTGTCCAGATGCTGTAAGAGCCCAAAAAAGACTTTTGTCTATGGGCTTTCCTCGAAACACTAAATTCAGCTGGCAGTAAAAATTCCACACTCATCATCAGTCCTTGCACCTTTGAGATGATTCTGTAACTTGGGCTTTGTATTGCTCCTTAATGAATATGGAAGAGCTTGGTGTGCCCACCACCACATTCTCAATAAGCCAGAACAGGGAACTCCTCACCCAAACAGCAGTGAGATGCTTCCATTATCAAACAATCTTCCAAATAAACACAGTGTTCCTGGAAACACTGCAAGGCAAAGGGAAATGGGAGCAATGAAAATAGCACATTGAACTGTTTTGTTTTGAAAGAGAAAGAAAACTGTGGATAATACCACCACCCATCCAACAGCCTTCCTTTCTCTTCCACTTTCACAGCAAGTACTAAAAAATACATGAAACTGTATCCTTGCTTACCAAAGGAACCAAAAAGTTATAGTCAAAGGCAAGGTTTAACTGAAAAGTTCTACTGTTACATTTATTGGCAGTGATGCATGAGTTAATATACTGCACATTTGTGGGCAGCTTTCCAAGTCAGTGATGAGGGGAAACAAAAAAGTTAGAACACCTTAATCTAGAATCTACCAAGCCAGGAACACAGTGACATTAGTTGAGTTGGCTGACATTACAGAAGTGCATTTTGGGCCTCAGAAAAGCCCATGGCAAGTTAGGTGCTGTCACCACTGGATCACAAGGCTTCACTTGGGACTGATTCAAAAGCGCTGCTTCGCGACAGCAAAAGAAACCACAGAAATAACCCCCATAAAGTCCAGCAGTGGCTCCTCCATTGCTGAAGCACCAGTGACAATGCTCTTACCCTACCTCACATAAAACACAGCAGTGTTCAGGTTCCCACAGACACGATTCCTTTGCTGGTGGAACATTGACAGTTTGCACACAGCGGGGCTGCCCCGGACACGGGCCAGCTGCCGCCCCCCGCACTCCCAGCCTGTGCTCTGGGACCGGAGCCATCTCAGCAATGGCAGCTTCTCCAGGGCTTCTCACCCCTTGTGCACTGAATGGGCTGCAGTATCAAGACCAAAGAAGGTCAATTTATTTTCTGTCACCTCCAAGAGGTATTTTTGCTTTCAAATTAGAATACAATATTCTATTTTTTGCCCTGGCCCTCATACTTTAAAACAAACACTTCAGGGACACAGTAGACACTTTGAATATTTCCTTTGTTAACATTCTGTACCTGGACACTTTCTCCCTCAGGGAACAGTTTACTTAATTTAAGGTAGACCTTTACAACTAAAAGAAAATAAATCTCCTTTTGTTCTTCTACCAGTTACTCAGAAAAAGAGCAGGTCTCCTCTACCATGGGCATACATGAAAAGTTTCTGTTCAAGGTCTAATCACAGATGTTGGGGCCATGAAACAACAGGGGTCACACCACATGCCAAAAAGTCAACTCAGCTCTGAGTGCCGTCTGTTCAGAACAGAACGGCAGAACCCAGAAATAAATAATAAACCCACACAAGTAAAACAACCCCACAATGCTGCTGCAATTGAAAAGCCTCATTTTCAGGACATAAACCCACTACAGAAGTGACAGGGTAGATGTTTGGGCATGCAGGTACCACCCAAATCTGTGCTGAAGGAACCACAAACACTTGTCCTTTCCCCACACTCTCTCATTCTGCTGGCTTAGAGCAACTTTGGAGAATGGCTGTTACTGGTCATGATCTCTCTGGACAGGGCAGCACAAGGAACATTCTCCTGCCCCTCCATGGGGAAGGCTGTACATATACTGCATCCCCTCTCTTCAGAGGCTCGCCTGCCTTGCTAAATTCCTGGATTTATGGCATTTATGGAGATGGCTGTGGGGCTCTGCAGGGCCAGCAGTGCCACTGTCCTTGGGAAAATGGACCATGCATCACTGGCCTCTGGGCACTCCCCATTGCTCTTAGTTGCCCTGACACAACCTCAGCACTTCTCTTACATGCAGAGGTGAGCAACTGAAAAAAACAAAGGGGGGGGGGAATGAAAAGCTGCAAAATAAAGTAGCATGAGGGAAGGAAGCTCTCCACTGCAGAGAAAAAAAATGTACAAATACAGGGAACTTTATCCTCCCTTGTGTACATGTAATTCTCCACACTTACACCCTGAAGCAAACAATCACAGGAAAAATTAATGCTGAGTTTAAGGAAATATTGAAAAAAATCCCTTTGTTTTGGAAATCTACCATTCTTCAATGTGCATTATGGTGTTCCTATTCCCTCAGCCACCTGAAATCTTCAGTCTGTTTTCCTTCTTCCTGAATCTTCAGCACTTCTTGTCCAACAAAGGTCAGAGAAATCCTCTCCACTCTTACAGGCTTAGCTCTTCAAAATGGTTCCACAGGCAAATGGCTGGGAGTTATTTCTCATTATCTGTTGGGGATTTCTAAGCCAAAAATGCACTACAAAAACATTGCAGTTTAAGGAGCTTTTTTGTTTATTTGTTTGTCTTTGTTCAAAGTCAGAGAGAAGCTGCTGTGCTGGACCCACACACGTGCCTTGGCAGAACAAATACCTTTCCATAGGGTGTTCCAGGTCAGCATCCATTGCAGTGCTTCAAAGGGAACTTCCACCTCTTTCACTAAATAGATTTGTTGTTAGAATAACTACACATGCACATTTCTGTTCTTCTGGGCTTTTGATTTTCTGCCATCAGCTTATGTGGAACCAGTTAAAGACCCCTTTCCTACACCACCTCTCTACTAGGACTGATAGTAACCCACTGCCATCCCACCCCTGTGGGATCTGGGGAATGCTCTGCTGATCAGGCAGCCAGCTGGGGGTTGTGCTTTACTAAGGCCATCACCAGTAAGAGACACATGGAGGAGGATGCTCCCTGCTATTAGGATCTGCCTGGCAAATCCCTTCTGGCCCCCTACAAGGGGCAACTTCCCAGTGCAAGGGCCAGGGAATCGCCTTACAGTGGGGTGGCTGACCCGAAAGGAGCATTTCCTCTACAGTGCAGAAGCAGCTACTGCACTTGCTGTGAAACAGTGCTAAAATCCTCTCCAGTGTCAGCACTGCTTGGGAGGGGTTAGGACCACAATTACACCAGCTGCAAACACAAAAGAAAAGGGAAAAGAAAACTGTTGGCAGGGATCTCTGGAGGTCAGCTAATCCAAACCCCGTCTCAAAGTACAGTCAGCTTCAGAGGTGGATGCTTCCATATCCAAGCACAAAGAGAGCTGTCTCACACAAAGAGAGTTCAATTGAGTCAAACAAATTTACAGAGGAGACAGGAAAAGTCAAGGCTCATTAAGGGTTGTTCCCCACCAAGTAATGGTAAGAAATAGGATCAAGCAGATGTATCCCACAATCTATCTGATTATCCTACTCTGTGTTCAAGAAACTCCCAAGGTCCTTGCCAATCAAATAAGTGTCCACATGTGTTTGGGACAGCTGAGGAGAGGGAATGCTTTTACCCACCTGTCCTTCCTGGGGTTCGGCTGACAGGAACGACCTACAGGTATCTCATAAGCTCCAAGCATGATCCTAGCCCTCAAGACAGGCAATATACTCTACCAGGCAGGAGAAATACAGAAAAAAGAGCCTGGCTCAGCCATTTGCTGTGCCTCAGAGGCAGGAACTTTCAGGAGGTGTCAGATGTGTTCTATACAGAGGGGAGACCCACCCTGGTCTGGTGCTTCATAGGTGCCTCTCCCCGGGCACACATACTTGTGCCTGGAAAATTCCCACTCCAGACTTCTCCATCACAGAGCCTTTTGCTCAAAGAGACAGGTTTTTCTCCAACAAAAAGGCAGTTTCCTTGCAGGTCCCATATTATATCTTCTATAAGCACATACATGCTCCTACACACACACTACAGCTGAAGATACTCCAGTGTTAACTGCCCTACCTGGTCACCACAGGCCTACAGAAAGAGGGGAGAGCGTTTGGACTGTGGTTTGAATTCTTTCTCAGCTAAAAGAATTCAGAGAAAACAAAAAAAGTTTTTCTTTTAACATTCTTTGTACTGAGCACTTGGATAAGCCATAAGTAACTTGGCAGCAAACCAGTTTGGTACAAACACAGCACACCAGAATACAATGCAGTCATCACAAAGCCACCGCTCTGGGCTAGACAGTAATTTTCCCCTTTGCCCAGGGCAGACCTCCAAAGTCTTTGTGGTCCTATATTTGAGTCCATCTGAGTTACACGATGTGTTAAAAATGAGGACTCATGCACAATAGGGAAAACACCTATCATTTATGGCCTACATGGAAGGGAATACAGTGCACAGAGGTACTCATTAATATATTTGTTAAACAATTCAGGACTTGAGAAAAGTAAAGCCTTGACTTATTTCTCAATTCAAACCTCTAACAGCATCCTCAGGTTGCAAATCAAACACACAATGATAGAAGGAGATTGAAAAGCATACAATGTATTTATAATATTTTCTTTCAGAATTAAAATAAAGAAGTTAGAACACATAGGAAAACAGGAAAAATCAAATGTAGTGGCAACTGAGAGCGTATTTTCCACTTCCATATGCCAGGGAAAATCCAGAGCAGACTAGTCCCAAACCCCAAAGGCATTATCATTGCACAGGTAGTCATCATTTTGACAGGAAAGGTGTTCTAGACCTGTCAGTATGGGACCCTGGAAACAGGGGCTCAAACACTGCTGCAGCCACAGGTGCCACAAGTGACAAGTCACTTAATCCCTCTGCAAACGGGGGTTGTACTTTCCCATCTCTCACTGATGTCTGGCAGATAAAACACAGGAACTGCAATCAGGCATTAAAAAACTGCTGTGGTAAAGGCTGCACAAGCCCCAGATGAACAGATCTGTTTCAGACCCCACAGCCATTACAGTATGAAGCAGCATAGAGGAGAGAGAGGAGAAAGCATGCACATGCACAGAGATCTGCCCCATTAATCCAGCAGGATGAAAGGCACGTCCAACAATCCCAGTCCTGCTTGCGCAGCAGTGAACACCCTGCCAGCACGCAAGGGAGGCACTGCTGTCGTACTTAGAGGGGAGCAGCCAAACCAAAAAGGCACATAAAGGTGTAAGGACTAGTTATGGCAGCATACTTTGGTACCAAGCACCACCCACTCTACTCTCTGTCCAGTGCCCCTGTGGCAAACAAGGTTTAGGGGTCCATGCAGAGAGAAACCAGCACAGATAAGCCCTAGAAAAGGCAAGAGGAAGTCAAAATCACCCTTGAGGCACTTCCCAAGCCATTCACAGTTAGTGTGTTGGCCTTCCCTGCCTTTCATGCACCCCAAAATCTGTTACTCGTTACTGTTCACCTCGCTGCAAGGTGGACAAATCAACTTTTCAGGTACTGAATATACTCTGTTTTCCCTGACATGCCTGAGTCATTGACATCAACTGAAATCCTCAGATCTTCAATTATCTCATTACCCTCCTGCATCTGTAACACCATAACCTGTAATTCCTCTCCCCCATGGAAATCTTAGTGACCTGAATTATTTTCAATTTTCCCCTTAAGGCCTGTTGGCATGCTTTTCTTCAGAAAGCATCTAAATCAGCATGAAATCTCTGAATCAAAACCGGGGGCCCAAGAAGGTCGGCAGATGTACAAATGAATAGTGTCTTCCATGTGCCCCACCCCTCCTGCCACCAGTCCCCAGCACCCAGTCACATACAAACACACAAGTACCCATCCCTGCCTGGCTGGGTGTCTGTCCAAGCTGAATTTTAAAGAAGGCAGCAAAAAAAAAAAAAACAACCCAAAAAACAAGTAGGGATAGATTTCATTAAACCTTGAGCACACACACTGAACCACTATCCATTAATGCACTTCTGTCCCTGCCCCCAAAGAAAAGGAGTTTGCGTGATGGCAGAGGGAAGAGGGGATAGATGGCAAGTGAAGTCTTTGTTTTAATTGGCTGCTGTTAAGAACATTAGAAGGATGTTTGAAGGAGAATGATTATGGGCAGAGTGCAGAGGAGGTTAATCAGAGGTGTCCAACAAACTGAATTTATGATGTGGCGTAGCAATCCATCACCTGGCTATCATTCCTATGTACATGCACATACGTAAGCCTCAAAATATATTTAGCTCAGGGGGTCTGGAAAAAAGAGGCTTTTCTTGCAACCCCAGCTAACAGTACTTTACTCCTTATAATATTACAGAAGCAATCTTCTTCCAACAAGGGAGGAAAATCAGATCTAAAGGATAAATTGTTTTTAATTCTTCTTAGTGTGAAGACAACTTTGTTTACTAAACGCATACAAGGGAACATATGTGTACAGCACAAACTCAGCAGTGGAAATTTGGCTCCCTGCAATTCCCTGTTATATAGATACATTTTTTCCAGAGGAAGTCCAATGGTCTTGTTTGTTTTCACCACTAATAGAGGAGTTCAATGAAATTTTCTATTGGGAAAGTCTAATGAGGTCAGAATAAGAGAACAGAGTAACTAGGAAGGAATGTCATTGCATTTTATTTTTAGAAGAAGGATAAAGGTGGGGCCTCACAAGAGGCAGGGGATGGGCCTGTTTTGGCACAGAAGGCCAGGCTGGAACGCTTGGTCCTGTGTGCCTGAGGGGGTTTAGAGCTTTTCTTTTTTGCAACACTGAATCCCTTGCCAAAATCAGTGAATGAGTGGAGGGGTCCAGCTGGGAGTAAAGCAGGGGGTGCAAAGACAGCGGAGTGGCAACAGCCCTGCGGAATGACTGAGGGGCAGCTCTCAGCCACGCTCCCCCATCAAACCCGTTTCCTTTTCTACCCTGGGAAGATGAGCCCCTTAAGCAGCCCCACTGATCTGTGAATCTCTCTACCGCAATTTAAAGGGAATCCAAGTTACAACAGGGTAAACACGGAGGGAATCAAGAGCAAGAAAAGCTCAATGCAGAAATGCAGAGGGGCACATGGCTCTGCAAATGGAGCAGTCATGACTACGACGGGAAGCAGGATTGATTCTTGTTAAGGCTGCATGTCAAAAGCCAGAGAGGCAGCCTCAGGGAGAGGAGATGGGCCAGAGTAAGGCTGTGAAAATGAAAAGGAAGGAACACAGCTAAATTAAAGAACAGAGGCAGAGCGGAAAGGGGCTTGACCGGGATAAACAGGTAAGGAGGAAAAAGGGTGCATTCAGGAGCAAGCAGGCTGTGGTCTGTTTCCTGGCATCAGCTAATCTGATTGGCACAGAGATACAAGAAACAGAGGCTTAAATAGCTCATGGGAGCAGACCTTCAGCTGGAGAGAGACATCATCACTCAGCAATTAACTCCCTCGCAGGCTCTGCCCCCAAACCCGAAGTGGAGAGCCGACCCTGCTGAGCACTGCCAGTGCAGAACCAAGAAGCACAAGAGGAAATGTCATTTCAAGGGTTAACAGACAGCAGAGAACAAGCTGTTCCATGCATTCAGGTCACCAAAAACAGAACTGGGACTCACCACACGAACCATGCAGACGCTGCTCTGCCAGGATCACCAGAGCTCAAGTGCAGAAGCAGCCAACTCTGCCTGCCAGGAATGAGACTGCAAGGAGTTTCACCTTAAAAACGTGCAAGGACAGTGTTAACCCAGGGGAGTATTATTTAGGGAATACTGAGGCATCTGAGAAGATGAGAAACTAGAATCTCTGTTCTGCATCCTGATATTCTGTCTAGGAAAGGAGTAAGGGAAAACTCTTTAGGGGGAAAGTGTGCAGGACCAGGCATAATGCAGTCTTTCAACCCTTTTCTGTGCTGTCAAGTGCTGCAGGTTTCCTACTTGTGCTGAATATATAGGTGGAAACAACCCAGAAGGCTGGAACCAGAACCCCAGGAATGCTTCAGGGAGGGCAAGAAAATGCTCCTTGACAGCGGGTTATGAGAGGTTGGACTTCCCCTCCAGCATGCAAACCCTCAAACATCATGTTTCAGAGTGGTGCACTGTTTGTGGGTCCTTCCTCTGCTCCTGTCTACAGGCAGGTGTGGGCAAAGAAGGCAGGAGCAGCAGGAGTGTGCAGGAATGACCCTCCTTCCAGCTGGGCTACAGCTGGTGAAAACAATCCAGCAGCTTCCATAGACGCCCAGCAGTAACAGCACAGCAGACATGCACAATCTCTCACCCTGGTGCTCCAGCCTCCCACTCCTGAGGACTCCCTAAGCATGCCACTGTTCGCCTGCTCACTATTCCCCAACCAACTCCTTGCTTCGTGCTTGTCTTGTCTCCGCAGCACTTCTGAAAGCTTCATGTGCCCACAACACCTTTTGGCAAGGACCTCCAGAGCTCCACTATGACTTGTGTGAAGTGAAACACCTACAAGTTTCTAGCCACAGACATGCCCCTACGTCCCTGCCCTTCCCCTGGCTGATTTTATGATACACCACAGACTGAGCATCAGTCTCTTCCCAGAGACACATGCCTTTTGGGGCTTCTAGTATCAGCAATGAACTTAAAATCTATGTACAGCAGTTTGTTGTTAAAGGGAAGGGGCAGAACGAGACAGAGTCATTACAGGATGAAATGCCACAATTTCCAACCCTTTCTGGGAGCTTGACATGGCGGCCAGTTTCATTTCCAACCCCAGACTGGGGAGAAAGTTTGCAATTAAAAACATTAACAGTGACCTTGAATACAATGCCTACAGTTTAACTAACCCGCATTCAGGCTTTGTTAATCAAGAAGCCCTTCTGTAAACTACAGCACAAAGGCACTTTTCCAAAGATCAGGTTACCTCACCCCAGCCACACCAGGGTGGAAATTTTAGAGACCTTTATTTAAAAGCTCAGAAGAATTCTTCACTGCTGAAACTGCCCAATTCACTCTTCACCCTCTGCTCTGCAAGGAGCAAGGTGAGCAGGAGTCTGGCTCAAACCATGGCCAAGGCCGGGCTTGCAGTTAAGCAGGAGCAACCACGAGGCATTTCCAAGGCACTGATGGCCAGCTGGGTGGGGTTACATCACAGCCACGGAGCTAATCAGTATCTCAACCTCTGGAACTGCACAGCAGAGGCTGCACCAGGATTATAAAACAAAATTAGAAAATACTCTTAAAACATGCATCTTTCAAGGCTCTGAAGAGACTTACGGCTACATCTTCACAGATAACCACATCACAGGTACAGGACAAGGTTAGAAAGGAAGTGCCCAGAGCTAATGAGTCACTTTATCCATTTTACCCAGCAGAGAAGTGTTTTTTACCCTCCATTCCATAGTAATGTTACCTTGACAGGTACAGTGCCCACAGTAAATATTATGTCTGTCCCATATTCTAAATAATCCCTTTAGGGATGAAAGTAAATATACATATTCAGGGAATGGATGTTTCCTGCAGCCTCCTGCACAGCTTGCAGCATCAGAAAATTAAGATGACTGGAAGAGCAAAGCCTGATGCTGCTCCTAAAGCAGAACTTATTTGGTATCGTTACTCATAGGCCAGTTAAACTAGGGAGTTGGCTACTCTGGGCTCTTTTCTGCTTACTTTTTTCAAAGAAATGTCCTGGAAATGCCATGTGCCCGAGGACACTGAGCCTAACTTTGCTCCCCTCCTTAAATTGTTACCCTTAACAAACTATCAGCTCCATGCCTTTGCTCTTATTGACTAACTGGAATACCACTGAAATGTGGTGGCAGTTGGTAATTAGTATTTTTAACTCTTGGGAAGTGTTTTACATGACAGTACTTCCTGCTGGGGTTGGTTTTAACATGTTGTCCTCCTCTGGAAGGCTCACCAAGACCACATCAGATGTAGACATCTGTGCATGTGGATGGACCAATGTCTTAGAAGTGTTATCAGACTACAAGACAGCTGTAAGGTCCAAATAGTCTTGTTTCCATCCAGGCAGATGTTCAGCATTGTAGATTTGTGCAGTTTTCCCATCATTCTCCTCTCTTGGCAGTTTTTAATTGCTAGATCAGCACATCCCCTGAACTCCACACTATTTCTGCCCAGCCTGAGCTCTGCCTGCAGACAGGAGGGCTCTTCTTCTCTGGATGTTTATTCCTTCAACATAATCTAAGTATCACTCCCTTAACACCTGATTTAGTATTTCAACCCCTCTAATTACACACAGTGAGATTCTATCGGAAATCTGATTATTGTTTGAAAGTCTGAGCCTTTCATCCCAGCCTCAGAATTGATCTACTGACTGCCTTTAAATCTCACATTTTAATTTAATATTTAACACTTTATACCTGCATTAATTACATTTCCCATGGTCAATATCAGCAAACACTGTCACTGGCCCTCTCCTGATAGAATGACCTTGGAGACCCTGCTCTGCCAAACACTCAAGACAGCTTTGGTCATGAACATGGACATTTACAAGGCTGATCTATCAGTGGAAGAGGAAGAGAAAGGAAAAAGTCACGAGAAACAGCAGTAGTGAGAAAGCAGCAAGGTTTACTAAGCAAAACGACCAGAGGAGATGTGCAGGTGCAGACCTGGCCATGGTAGTGGCACAGGGACTGGGCTGGCCCCATGATGTGGGGAGCAGAGACTCCAGCCAGCTCAACATTCATCTGTCCCACTCCCACCTTGGCTGGAGGGAAACTTGGCTCTGAAGCAGGGAACCTCCAAGTACAGACTCCATTGTAATTCCTGCTCACTCCAAACAGTGAGTGAGCTGGACTTGGCCTGTCCAAGAGCTGCACGCAAGCACTGGGCCACGGGAAATGCCTGACTGGCTCAGTATCTCCTGGCATTTAACCAGCCTGTAGGTCTAGTCCCCCTGTTTGCCTCCACACAGCACAACAGGAAGAGCAAAGTGCCCCTCTGATCTTCGAGTCTAGCAGAGCTGTTATTAGTGAACACAAACTGCACAGACTAATTAAGGAAGACACCCATCATGCTGCCATTCTATCCAGCCACTGCCAGTCTCAAAGGTGGCTGCTATAAGGAAGTGGATCCAGCTTTACCAGGAGGACGTACCAATCTTTTTCTCTAGGCCATGGGAAGCAGAACTGGCTGTGCTTGAGGAGGATCAGGTCCTCCTTGTACCTTGTCTGCAATGCATTTGCGTTCGTGTTGCGACTGGAGATGGAAGATGACACTGTCCCCAGTAGCACAGAAAACAGGAATATTTGTTCCTGAATAATTTCTCTAGCATATTAAGCACAAGTCATTCTTATGCAAAGACTGGCCTGTACAGCTGCCAAGGTCAGTAAGACCTTGCTTTATTTGCTGCATAAGGGCTGGCTGCGCAAGTTTTACCTTGTACATATTTTTCCATGCGTAGTCTTAGATTTCCCTGCTGCTACTGTCTATGCATCTTGCTGTCTGTTCAGTAGGTCATGCTACCTTCTCTGGCTGTTAATAATGACTACCCAATATCCAGTGCTCCAGAACAGTCAAAATTCCAGCAAACCAACTCCTACAGTATGTTTAATTCAAATGACAGCAAGAACAACATTGAATAACAATTTTCAAGGAAAACATGCTCCACAGCTTTTGCTAACAACATCAATATGTTTCTATTTTCAAGGGGTCGTGACCTGCTATCCACTCACACAGACATCACTGTTCACATTCTAGTATCTACATACAGATGATTTTTTGTGCAAGAGTTGCATTCAACCACATGGCACTGCCTGCACACATAGGCTCAGGATTACAATATCAGTGAGTGCTGTCTTCAGGAAGCAGCCAAATACTAAAGAGCCTGGGTTTAAATAGATGACAGGATCTGAAAATAATTCTCTATGTTTTTTAAACTGCAGACACATTTTTACAGACTATAGACAATAGTTATACCTAGACTAAGGATTGTCCCTCTCCTCAGTTTACTAAATCCTGTAAACATTGCAGGTACAATAGTCAAATGTAGATATCCGCACAAGGAAGAAAAACAGTATTTGAAACTGTACAATATCATGATACTGCAAAACTCAAAGTTCTTGACATTTAACCCAAGCAACTCCTTTGCAGAAGAACAGAATTAAGTGATCTGAGGTCAGTGGCCAGTTAGGAAAACTTGCCAACAGCTGCCCTGCTCAGGAAGCAGTCTGCCTCACCTCAGCCTCTGAACCCAAATCAGTGGGGAATAGCAAAAAAAAAAAAGAAAAAAAAAATCCCCTGATCTGCCAGGAACAGTGCAGCAGAGGCCCCCAGCAACCCATCTTTCTTGCTGGTTTATTTCCCCACACCTGATCCACCACAGCAGCATTTGTGCTGAGCTCCAGCTTACCAGTATCTGTTGCAAACAAGCTTCCAGCCAGTGAGGAGACCTGGTCTGGTGGGAACAGCAAGCCAGAACTCCAGACAATGGCTCGTACATCCTTCTTCCAGCTCAGAAATCAAGATGTTTTAACTCTCACTTTGCCCCCCAACATTGCTTGAACCCCATTCACAATTTACAGCTAATAACACTAATGTCACATCACCCAAGGGCTACAAGCTCCTGGGGGTAGAAACCCTCTTCCCCTTTACCCTGCAACAGTCTCTGACCCTGGTAAAACTCCACAGCCATTACCAGTAACACAAACCATCGTTCATACTTAAACACATCCTGGTGCCAGCAGTCTCTCAACTGGGGACAGGCAGCTGCTACAATGGGGCTGCACAGAGGGGTTAAAAAGCACTGCTGAAAAGGGATGCAAACAAGGACTCCAGGCTCTGAGCAGGCACAGTCTGCCATACAAAAGGTGAGCATCACTTGTGAGTGAGAGCTGTCTGGCTGAGTACACTGCCTTTGTTAACAGAGAAGGCTAGAATGATGGAGTGGGCTAATTAACTGCATTTTACTTTGGGAAACCCAGGCTTAAATCCTGGCTCTTGTCACAGTTGAAAATGAATTTAGGGACCAGAATAAAGGCCAAGATAATTTATTTTCTACAAAATCATCAAATAGTTGCTGGCCCCTGACAGAGAGGCCCAGAATTCTATGCGAGGCCACTACTGCTTATGGAGCTATTTCTCCAAATATAAAAGTTATTAACTGACTGACATGAGTGGTGATCACAGCTATCCATGCTGCTTAGCTGAACTGAGCACCCCAATGTGATGAATCACCATTCAACACGGCCCACACTTCATGATGCAGTGCCACACGAGTTGCAGGTCCTACAGGGAGGGACATCATGCCTGGCAGGATTTAAAATTCAGTTTTCATATGGTGCCATTTATCCCTTAACTTTGAAGAGCTGAAACACAGCTCTGGTGTAACTAGTTATTTCACTGGAAAACCACTAGAACTGGTTGTGGTCCAAGAGAGCTGAGGGTAATTTCCCCACTTCCTCCCCACTGAAGGCTGCCCAGCAGAGCCAGGGGGAAGCAAGTACTCTCCCTATAAAGTAATTCTCTATTTTTATCATGATAAGAAAGTTTTTCATTTGGAAACTAAAACTCCTGCTTCAGGAAGAAGCTAAGCACCCTCTTCCTTTCTGATTTATACCACAGAAGTGTTCATCTAATCAAATCAGCCATTTTTTTCTGAACGGAATCATTTTGGAAATAAATTAGAACAGCAGACCAGCTCCCAAAGGTCTCCAGGAAAGAAGTACAGATAAATTACATTCCTGACCCCGGCGGTGGCATGAACTACTACTGTTTGCAGTGTCACCTCACCCATCCCAAAGGAGAGAGATCCATGGTGTCAAGAGCACTTCTGAGAGCAACATACTTAATGTGTAAGCAGCCGCTAATAATCATGAAGCAGAATTTTGGGCACAATATGCTGTTCTAGCAAAGCATGGGATTAGTGCTTCTGAAGTGCCATCACTCTCCTCTTTCCTTCTCTCAAAAAAGAGACAGCCTCCAACATCCTCAGCCACCGACACAACTGAAGTTGGGCAGAAAGACACAATGGAGGTCAAAAGGAGCACAGAAACATTTTCTGAAGCAGCTTCCAGCACATAATGCTCCAGCATACAGCACAGCTCAGCAATACAGCACCTTTCATCTCCACCAAGCAGGAGACCCAGACACTTAACCCTCCAACACAACAAAGTGAAGGGTGGGTGTTGTCCTCACAGTAGGGTTTTACACCAAGCCAAAGGTTTGTGTGGGAGGCATCCCTTGAACAGCAGAAGAAGAAAGCTTAAGTCAGACTTCTATCCAAAAAGTCAGACTCGGGGGGAAAAGAGATCAGTCAGAAGACACCCATGAACTGAAGCAGCAGCCACAGTGTCCTGGGGCTCACGGAGAACTCAGGGACCAGGAGGTGCCTGCTCCCAGGCACAGCAAGATTCTCATGGCCAACTCAAATTCTGCAAGTAAGGGCCACACATCTCCCCTGCCCCGGTTATCTTTAAATCCTCTTTACTCTGCAGAGCTATTCTCCACCCTCCTTCCTTTTTAATCAGACCTGACCTACAGATGTCAGCCTCATTTCAGCTAAGTCAACACAACTGCCACATCTAGGATGCTGTTACAGGAAAAACCTTACACTCTTGGCTGGATTCCAGAGTCTACTTCTTGGTCTAGACCTGACCTCGTTCCTTTTCTGCAAGCTTAATCCTATACCTTAAGGGCACAGCGAACACACAGCGACTCCAACATGGGCCTTTCTATGCTCAGTCTCCCCTTCAGCCTGCAGACCAACAATTATTGACAGGAGGCTCCCTCAAAACTGATTTTTTTTTTTAAAACCACACATGTTCAAAAGCCAAAAAGAAAAGAAAACACACAGTACTTTCTGAGAGCTGAATCCTTACCCCAGAGCTCACCCAACAGGACATGAACCTTAAATCAACAGTCCCCAAAGTTTCTTCAGAAGCAGCTCTGGCCTCACACTGAAACCATAGCCAAGTTTGGTATACCCAGCTTCATCTAAAAGTTAGAATGGAGATTAAACTAACCTTACAAATAATTTATTTCCAATGCCTCTGTCATGGGCACGAATACCTTCCACTAAAACAGGTTGCTCAAAGCCCTGTCTAACCTGGCACTTATTCATCCTTTGTCAGAAACACAAGTCAGGACACCAGTTGAACACAAAGGACTTCAACCAGATACCACATCATCCCCCGACAGTGCCTTACCAGGCACAGCTCAGTGACCTGCTGGAATGGCATAGTCAAAGCGCAAGCTGGTTCTTCTGTTGCTTTTCTGTTTTGCCACATGTGGCCTGGTCCCTGCTGTCCCCACCCCATGTGGCCAATATGCAGGAGACACAGGCTAGAGATTGATGGACAACAGCTTATCCTATCTTGCCCAAACACACCACACAAACAGGGTATCAACACTGAGCAAGACCTAGCTCCTGCACTCCACCTTGTGACCCAAAAACCTTGACCCCAGTCATACATGAGTAGCAGCAGTGGGAATATCAAACCACAAATAAGGTATTAGTAGCTTATTTGTTATCTTCTAATTCCAAGAAGGCAGCTGTGGATTCAACCTTCAGACAACAATGCAGGTTTTTGTTAGTTCTCAAAAACATTTGCACAGTGCTTTGTAAGTGTTTGTGGGCAATGTTCGAAACCCCAATTATCTGTATCTAACACGATGCTGAACCAATAGTCTCCTAACTCACAAGAGCTATAAAAGCAAAATTCCAAGGCTACGAAGAGCCTTTGGATCAAACTCTGAGCCCTGAAACAAACCTTGAATATGTGCCGCAAGAAATCCTCCATACAAACACACCTTTCATATCTTGGGAGGAGGAGGGGAGGGAGAAAAAAAGAGATTAAAACCAAAAGCCAGATCCTCAGGTAACAGAAAAATCAGAGGTTCTCCCTCAGTTTACAGTACCATAGATTTGAGCCAAAGGTGCTTTTAAAGTCCTTTTATGACATATTTTAATCTTTCTACCTGCTATGTGTGCAGTCTAGGCAGTGTTTTTCTGAGAAATTATTTATTCAGCTTCACAGTGACTAACCTGAATTTCCAGACTGCTTCAAAAGAAAAACTGAAGCATTTCTTTACAAAGAGCATTAGACTTCTTCCCTCCTTGTTTTTTCTTTTCTCCTCCATCCCTCAGCAAACATTTCTACATCACATCTAATAAATAAACAAATTATGTACCTTTCCATAAAAATATGCTCTTCCCTTCACCTCCAAGCCAAAAATGTGCTGACAACTTTTTCTTTTTTCTTTTTCTTTGCTGATGCCACTCAAAATGGAATAAATTCCTTTCCTTTTTCTTTTTTTTAATTATTTTTTCAGTTTAGCTAAATACATGAAAAAAGCCAGCAAGTCTTACATCACTGGCTGCAGTCTTACAACCTGAAATAAACTGAACACCATGCTGCAAAGCATGGGATTACCACTGGCTTGGTATTAGCGGGATACCCTAGGAGAAACAGCCACAGTCAAAAGGAAATTACAGGGTCAGTGAAAGCGGCCACACTGTTGCATGAACTGCCTCAATGTTACTTCCCAGTAAGTAAGTAGCATCACAATACTTAATACAATTAAGGCTTTAATCCAAGCCATCAAATGAAGGACCAGTTTCAAAAGGCATGGACTCACCAGGATAAGCTTCCTGGCCCCAGAGTAGATATCCTGAGGACAGGGAGCTCAGGTAGCACACACCTCTCTTCACTGTGCCTCCACGATGTGCCTGCCACAGGGGAAGCAATGTCACAAACAGCGGGGCTGTTTTAAGGCAAGGTTTAGGGTTCTTACAGCCGTATTTCATCAGAAGCAAGCTCCAATTCTGCAATGTGGTGGGCGGATGTACATTTTCTTGGGTGGACATGCCCTCTACTCAACCCAGCCTAAGACCTTCACTTACACGGGGCTGTGATTAGGGGATTCAGGCCATAAGCAAGCAGATATCACACTTTAATTCTCTCTCTCTCTCATTTTTGTTTCCTGGATCTCCAGAATGAGCAGTGTCACATTCCTACAGAAACCCAAGCTCCTGTGCATCAGCTCTCTCCCTCAGAAGAGGGAAATGCATGAGGTTGATTGTGATAACCTCCCACCTGAAGATGTCTGATGTGCCACAGCACTCCTTCCCCATATTGAATGCTCCAAACAACCACCCTAAAGCCAGTCTCGTCTCCTCCACAATCCAGCTAACAGTACTGCATCAAATTCATCGATATCATGGCATTTGTACCTCCCCTCTGGAAAACCATCCAGAAACTTGTGCATCCAAAACTACAGCAGCCTGCACCTTCTTGCACTCTTTCAGTTTCCTCCTAAAATCACCCTGCTGAGAATCTCTGGCAACACACAGGTTCAAGACCATTCTAAAACCACCCAGGAAAGGCTATCAGATTGCAGGCCTTGTTTCACTCTCCCGTAAGCATCATGCAGGATTAACCCCTTGCTAAATGATCTGGGACTATGGTAACATGCTCCCAGATTTGCTACTTATTTGTGGCAGCTTTCACTAGCTGCAGATGTTGTCCAAAAACATAGAAGAAAAATGTGTGCCTTTGGGAGCTCATAATCTAAAGGCAGAGGTCAGGAGAAACACTCTGTTCTTATTAATGCAGTTCTACAGAGAGTTGTGGGGAAAAAAAAAAAAAAGAAGCCACGTCTGTATGCTTCTCAGAAGCAGATTATGGTTAATAATACAAAGATTACTGTCATTAAATGAATTTAAATTCATTCTTCTATCATTCAGAATATTAAGGTTTTTTACCTTCATCCCAGAATCACTGTTATTTGTAGTCAGCCTCACTTTCTGCCTATCACAAATTATATTTGGACAATAATCACCACAGTGGACTTCTCCTCCTTGACAGTTTCGTTGTATTAAGAGCCTTATTTTAAAAAGTATTTGCAGCATTAGTTTAACCTAAAAAAAATAGAAAGATAGGATGCTTTACAACTGCTGCATAAATCTCTGAAGAAGTTCCTGTAATCCTAATGGGTTCTGTGCCCATCAACAGGCATGCAGAGAGTCTCACTTGTGCTGCAGTAGTGTCACTCCTGCAGACAGAACAAGTGGGGTTCAGCCGTAGGCTCTTCCACGGACAGGGAGCTGACACTCACCAGCATGGAACGCACCAGAACACCAGCACATGTCAAAGGCACATGGGAACAACAAAAATGTTTGTTCCTGGTGACCAAAACTTGATTTTAAATTCAAGTTGCTCCTCAGTAATGTTCAGATTCAAACTGAAGACACTACTCTGCCCCATCCCATTAAAAATTTAATGGTTTTACAGCCAGCACCAGCAAAATGAAGATGGAGCACAGTAACAGCAGCAAAGCAAAACACAGATTCATTTTCAAGAGAAAAAACTCCTTTCAAAATTTAAGTTTCAGTTCAACTGTAAAATCCCTCTCCCCAGTCACCATGACAGAAATATCTGAGGATGCTCAAGAGAAAGCCATCAGACAAGCAAGTCACCAGTCACATGTTTGCTGCTGAACATCACGAATGATTGCGCTAAAAAAGCGTCTCACAAGTGTTTGAATCTAAATTTTACTGAGAGAAAGGGAATTTCATGTCAAAAAACCTGCAAATAACTGCCAGTCAGTCCAAAATCTGGCATGCTTGGCTGGACTGTGGCATTCCCCACTTGCTCTCCTGGTCCCTAGATTGGGAAGTCAAGCCAACACATCCCCACACCTACAAAACCAGAATCAGCAGGCAGTTGTCTGAAATGCAGTGTGTGGTGACTTGCCACTGCATGGGATCAGTCCAACTCAACTGTCCAGCCCTTTTGTTCCAAAAAAGGAATTACTCATGCTGAAAGGCACCTGCCTTAGCTCATGGCCATATGCAATGGACGCTCTAAGCATTTTTCTAATTAAATCAGTACATAATTATGAGAGTGTTTTATTGAACCTAAAAACCCCAGCAGCTTACGAAAGGCCGCCAGAGACTGACTCAGCCTCACCCATGCAGATGCTCTCCTGCAGCACCAGGCATCCTCCAGCTCTGCTTTCACCACCTTTTCCAGTTGACCCAAGCACAGGCTACATTGGCCCAGGCATCATTCCTGCCCTCTCCCTCAGCCAGGACTAGCATTCGTAAGACAGACAAAGCACAGGAAAGAGGACAGCAGCAGTGAGGAAAGAGAACACACCTTTCAGTGCCAAAAAACATATGAACTGCATGAAGCAGCAGGCTTAGCTTCTCGTGGCACCTATGAAGCCAAGAGCACTTGGCACAGCCTGGGAGCTCAAGCAGCCAATGGCTCTGCCTTGGCAAAGCCCCACTGTCAAAAGGTTTCCACGTCTTGTCCCAAATACACACACACCCCCCAGAAGATGTTTCAAGACCTAGGGGAAAACTTTATCACCTAAGCTGGCATGCAAAATGGTGGCACCATCCAACAAGGGGCATCTCTACACTTAGGCTGAATTTAGAAATCCAGGTATCTCTAGAAAAACAAGATGGGTGACACTGTAGAGAAAATAAATAAATCTGTTATTAAACACACGAGAAGCTTCCCTTACCTTATTAATAGATCTCAAGATCTTGTCAGAAGGATAACCTTCTACCTAACACAGAGCACAGAATGAATTTGGCATTTGGCAGCAGCATCCTCATTCCAGCCTTGGTACCTGAGCATCAGCTACTGAATGAGTCATATTACAACACAGTCACCAGAGCTGGGAAGTCCCCAACCCAGCAGGTTCATAACCAACCCTTCAGCAAGGTTCATAAAACCTCATGCAGAATCTGCCCTACATGCCATATTCATCTCCACAG
The DNA here is from genome assembly GCF_029207755.1 of Chamaea fasciata. Classification (NCBI taxonomy): domain Eukaryota; kingdom Metazoa; phylum Chordata; class Aves; order Passeriformes; family Sylviidae; genus Chamaea; species Chamaea fasciata. The sequence continues at coordinate 75,243,064 of NW_027094089.1, forward strand.
TCTCAGAAGAAGCATGGATCACAGCTACTCAACCCCACTGTTCTGCAGACCCTCAAAACGATGATGAAGGTGGTCAATCCCACGAGAGAGCCATCCAAGAGAAGTGCCCTGGGCAGACTGGTCCAAGGGAGCATGCAGTGCAGGCATGGGGAAGAGTGGGGACAACCTGCCTGCATTTCTGAGAAGGGGGAGAGGCTGGTTGCACACAGAGGCAGCAGTGGAGGTGTCACCTCACTGCAGAGATGCAGGAGGGAAGGGGCTCACTGTTCATCCTGCAGGAGAGCAGCCCACTCTGGTTTCCTCATTTACATGACCTGAAGTGCAGCTTCCTCAAGCACCATGTGAAAGGTGCTGCTTCATTAGCCAGACCACACCCAGGCACTTGGGACACCGCCAACATTAGCTCAGTTACCTAGGCTCTGCTTAACGAAGGGCACTGAGGTTGTCACACTAAGTGCTTCACTGAGTAATTAGTCAAGCCAAATCCAGTGATGGACTTGGTCTGAGGAACAAGCAGAATACATGGAATAAAGGAGTATGTATATAGATCCAGGAGTCAAGTGCAAGAACAAGGTGGAGATGCCACTGCCAAAACCTGGGTAGTATGTCTAAGGGCATGGAGGCTTCACAAAACACCTCTGCACTTGGACACAACTCAGCATCTGGAGGCTTAAGAGAAAGGAGGATAAACCACCTGTAACCCTGCAGATGGCTCCATGCTACTGTTTCTTTTTTGCACTTCAAAAATAACATCACTGAAATGTATCTGAATGCAACACAAGCCCCCTGGGCCAGCACTGCTTATTACTATTTATATAAAAATGTCCAGACTATATTTGAAAGGAGCCCACTAATACCTGGTATGGCCACAAACAGATTTATCCATCCTGACTTGCTGGCTGCAGAGTAGGAGATCCTACAAATGAGCAACGTAGGGAAGAGTGATCAGCAGCTTAAGAGTTTTGACCAGATTTTGGGGAGAGAAACCCAAACACCTCTGCTGCCCAACCAGGCAAGAGCCCGAAGAGCCTGATTCTCTCTTCTCCATCAGTTTTGCACCCTGTGGCCTGTGGTAACATTTTGCATGCTGTGGACTAACCCGGTGCTCTGGAGAACAACTCCCAGGAGCCACCCGGCAGTCAGCCACAGCTCAGAGCTTGTCCTTTACCGGGCAGCATTTCCCATCAATGACATGGGGATGTTTTACAGCACACCATTCCCGCCTTTAGGACCACTTTAACAACTGGTCCATCAACCTACACAGGTGCCTCCCAGCGTCACAGCCCTGCATTGTACAACCACACCTCACCACCGCACAGTTCCAGAACCTTCCACCAAAACATTACCAAACGCTTCACAAGCACTAATGGATTAAGTCCCAGCATCCCAATTAACTCCAAGAGCAGAGAAGCAGGCTGAGGTATCCTCATCTCCCTGTGAGCCTGCTGAGGAGCCAGGCATGGCAGACAAACCTGCCAGCTTCCTCTCCCTGCTCAGTTACAGACCTGTGAGATATTTCAAAGGCTCTTTCCAAAACAGAAGGAAAGGAGAAAAAAAGAAAAAGCTTCCTGTTTTCCTTGAAAAGCAGGTCGTGCAACAAAGAAAGCACTAATAAAGGTTTCACCATCCAAATTAAGAGTCAAAGACAGCAAGGAAGCATCTCTGAAATATAAGAAACACGTTGTGCACGGTGTGAAATTTATTGCTGCCTAGCAGAATGAAGCCAAACATCTTAATATGGAAAAACACCGCTACTTTTGACCCAAACAGATTGAGAACAGGAAGTAAAAACAAATCACCCAGCTGCGGCCTCCCCACACTAAGAGGAGCAGCAGCCAGTGTTTCCTGCTCACCCTCACTCTGTCCATGGCCGCCACGGTCTGCACACTGATTGCTCACAGGTCAACCCCACCTAAAACAGAGAGTTTGCTATTAAAGCTGTTGTGGGCAAAATCAGGCCTTTATTGAAGGGGATTCAGGTGGGAAGAGCCAGGAAAATGGAACTGCAAGAATCGCCCCAAATGCTGCATCCAATTGCAAACTGCACAGGGACAGGCTCCCTTACAAGGAGATTCCCCTTCTTTCGGTGGCTCTCTACATTTTCACCAGCCAAATTCCTGACTCACGACAGGCATATTTCAGGAGTTAATTTTGGTTTTACTACATCATCACCAGCAAACCCTGAGAAACTAAGTCAAGCCTCAATTGGCTCAAAACATAATTGCATTTCTCTTAAATAATAACTTTGCTTTTTTTTTTTCTTTGAGCTCGTGCATATTACATCCTAATTATATTTTAAAGCTTTCATTTGCAGCTACAGGAATAACCCAGAAAGACATACAGATGAGCTAATTTTCAAATCATGACTTGATGAAGGACATGAAGCTTTAAAAAAAGTGACAGATAGACCAAAGGACTTGGAAAATAAAAAATGAAACATGCAAAACTGTAAGTCCATTATCTCTTTTGCTAAAGCCAGTAACTCAGTGCCAAAGAGAATGGCTTTAAGTCCTCAGCAGAGCAAATGCTGAATGTGCACACGTAATGCAGCAGAAAATGTCATTTACACAAACGCTACACATTGAACAGCAGCTCAGAACCTGTACTCTGACTAAAATTCTGCTTTCAGCAAATCTCATAAGTACCATTTTTATCAGCTCAAGCAGACTTTTCCTACAAGATTTTAAAAGATTACATGCCAGGTGTAGAATACTTCATACAGCAGAATTAGATTTTTGCCTTGCGTGATTTTTTGTTAAATTTTATAAATGTATATATATATATATAATAGCACCCAGCAAATTACAGCCATTAGTACAACACTGCCTTCACAGCAGATTTATGGCAGCATTACCAAAAGCAGAATTTCATCCAACAATACTTCTGGATAACACAGACATCTGCAGAACCAAGGGGGAAAAAAGCACATAAGCATGCACAACCACACATTTTGTGCATTACCATACAAGACTTTTACATGGATGGGTGTTTTGTGCCACTGTTCTACAAGACAGTACCCTGAGCACCCAAAAGGGTACGGGACACTCTCCTGCACACAGCAATCTCCAGTCCTACCTCATATTCTTTAAACCCCTCACTTTCATGCTTATAAATACAGCTTCAGCAGAGGAGCTGCACTGCAAGCAAGAAAACTCACCCCACACTCCTGTTACAGTGCTACATGAAATCCTCCCTCTGCCCCAGCAAGCTCGCAGCAAAAATATCCAAGTTCAGCACGCCGAGGAAAGAACAATAAGTGGGAGTCCGAAAAGGCAGTCAGAACTACCGCCAAAAAATCAGAGCTCTTTCTCAAAAAAAGGCCCTCCCTTAGGAAGCCTGCCAATCAAGCTCGATCACGAGGCTGTTTTCCGAGGGTGAATAGAGTTCTTATTGACACAGCTTATGTCTGCAGCATGCAGCCCTCCACAAGACTTTCAAGAGCAGATCGGATTACACAGACACATTCTCTCTGATTTTATGCATTCAGAAGCCCTCAGACATAAAATACCCGGCTCAGGCGGCCACTGCTTTTTCAGCTTGCTATCGGCCTACGTGCTTTTACAAAAAAAACCCCAGGCAAACAGATCCTGGCAGCTTCACTTGGGCTCCCAAGGCCCTCATCCTCACTCAGCAGGGTCTGATAATTTGCAGGCCAAGCCACAGATTTGCTCCATGTGAATAATACAAGACGACTCATTCCCATGGTGAGTACTTAGCATCAGAATGAAAGAAGGGGGAAAACAAATATCTGCTGACACCATTTAAAATGGAAGATGATAGCATCACTCAGGGTAGACAATCCTTACTGGAAGATAGCATGGAAAAAGGGGAGGATACACACCTTTTAAAAGAACAACACACACTGCACAGCTTAGCAGGCAAGAGGTGCAAAAAGCATCACGAGCACTAACTCAGGTAAATCATCTATCCAGGGGCAGGAATTTGCACAGATGGAAATCTGGAGAAAACAAACTAAAAGGATCCATTTATACAATTTCTATACTTAGGGGGCATGATAAGGAATTCCATTCCAGCAGCAGATACAGATAGAAAGTCTGGGGAACCTGTGCATTAGAGGTGAACAGAGAATAACAAAACGTTTTATTATAAATGCTCCAGCTTAAAGACTGAATTTCAGCAAAAGAGACAAGTCTGTGCTTAAGTCATACGACAAATTAAGAACCTGAGCATTGCCCTAGAGATGGGTGCATGCACTGCCCAGAGGTCTGGACTACACCAACTGAAAAGAAGCTCACAACCCCTCCTCTCCAAAAAACAGTCTAAAAAGCAAACCAGTACATTAAACATGGATAAGTGGATTCCTATCACCTTAAAAGGAACTCCTGCATCAACTCAGCCACACTGAATTGAAACTTCTCACTGAAATATTACATATGGCAAACACAGCAAATCAAGCAAGCTTGAGCTTCAGAGCTTTTAAGGGATTTTAAGAGCAAACACACACAGTTCAATAAAGACATCCTCTCTTCCCTGCTTCCAGGCTGCAGTCGCTCCCCAACCAAGACTTTCTAGCATTTTGCAAAAGATTTTTCTCACATTTTCCCTGATGACTGCTGGAAGGCTGGACCTGGGCAATGGAAGTGCAAGATGCCATGTCTGTCTGACGCAGCAGTTCTTTGGTTGGACAGGTGCACTGTTCTTAAAGCACACCAAGAGAGCCATCACCCCTACGACTGCCTTTGGATATCAAGATCTAATCAAACTGTGCTTTTCAGTGCTCTGAATGAACAGCCTCGTGTTTCTAGTACTCAGTTCCCACACGTGACTTCTAGTATGTTCATGGCCCAAAAAGCCTGCTCCTATGAATGTTCCATACTCTTTCCCAACACATCTGACTCTGAGTTCTGACATGAACTGAGTCATGCATGGTTCAATCCACTGACAAAGCCAAGTTGTTACCACCAGCACAGAAGGGGTGTCCTACTGTGGGCATCAGTCACCAAATCCCAACTGTAGATTCATCATCTTCACATGAGCCTGTATTAGCCACAAAAAAAAAAAAAATCTTCAGGTTTTTTTCTGCCTCCTGACTGAGCTGCAGGCACTGGTGACTAGGTCAGCCATAGTTTGACTTGTGTCTTTAGGAAAATCCATTTGCCAGACATAAGAAATGCAGTTATGCTGTGGCCCAGCCTCATCCTGTACTGCCTGGGACCCCCAGGTCCTTGTGCCAACACAACCGTTTCTGTGGCCACATGGAGAAGCTGAGTGATGGCGAAAATGAGTGTTCTTTTTTCTCTTGTTATTCAGCAAGATTATTCTTAAATCACAAGGATGGAAGAGTCTGGAGGAAAAGGCCAGAAACAGCACCACTTCCACCACAGCACCAGCTTCAAAACTGATTTGCAAGTTATGCTGCAAAAAGTAAGAAAGCCAGCCTCTCTCTCCGCAGTCACAAGGTTTTAAGTTGCACTTTGAGATTCCCTTAAAAATGCAGAACGGCCCCTCAAAACTTCATGTCTGATGGCATCATAGGTGCAAAATCCTAAGCTCCACATATTCCTCTTGCCAAGATGGGACAAGCCCACAAGAAAATTTCTAGGTCTGTAAAATTCCAAGAATAACATTTAAGGTTTATGCCAGCCATTCCCCAACAGAGAATAAGAGGGCAGGGCAGGCCTCCATTGCTTGTGATACGGAACTGGGCACAAAAACCACTAGAAAATCCTCTGTGTGGACTCAACATCTCAGGCACAACTGCCCAGCATCTCTACGGTCAATAACCTTCCTTCAGCACATGATCCAGCACTGGAGAGAGGAATGAGAGGTCTGGATTCACTCCCTCTTTCTCCATGTGCGTTCCTCACAGAAGCAGAAAGGATGTGGCACCCTGAATTCTGCTGACCTGACCAGATGCTGCAGGAGGTTGAGCAGGACAGTTTACAGCACCGTGGGGCTAATTTCCTTGCTGACAACCAGGTCTGCTTTGGGCCCCTGCCAACATATCCCAAAAGGCCCATAAGGCAGCACCAGTTCTGCAGCAGCCACACAGCTGTAAACAGGCTGAACCAGGTGCTCACATAAAACTCAGCCACTCCTAGGAAGGCCAACTGAGCCCAAAGCAGACTGCTCCTTCTCCTGCTATCAACACATCCCATAATAACTAGAAGCTTCAGCACAGTCCATTGTTTTGAAAGAGAAGCACTCAAAACACTGCAAGAGTTCTCAAAACTTTTCTGGGCCATCTCTACTTTAAAATTACTTAATTTAAATATGTACCATTATATATATATATATATATATGCACACCTAGGGAAATTACCACCCGTGAGCAGAGCTGGTGCCCACACACTGCACCTTTGCACAGCCTCCCAGGTCTGCCTCTGCAGCTCCACACCACTACATCCCTACAGCAAACCAGAGCCACCTGAAGCCACCCCAGGAAGCCACACTGAAAAGACCACAGCCTGCAGGCTCTCCACCAGACCAGGCTCTACACCAGACTTGCTAACACTCATCTTTCTTGGGGTTTGGAATGTAATGGGAGCAGGGAAGTTTCAAGACCAAATTACAGTCCTTTAAGTCCTTCACTTCTTCATGAACCTGAACCCCCAAGTCCTCCATTCAGGATTTTTTTTCCCTCCCAGGACTGAGATGCATGATTTGGATATTCATTAGCAAATTAAACTCCAAGGAGCAGAACTGTGCCATGTAAGGCGATTCTCCAACCTGGAGACCAGCAGCACCATTGCAGACTCCACACACTGCCTCAACAGCCGCAAGGAGGACCAAAGGGGGAAAACATCTCTGCAACCCCATGAAAGCTGCTCTGTGGAAACATTACCTGCATTACTTCTGCTTCTGTATAATCCCAGAATAACTAGTTTAATTCAGACTGCTCCAACTCAGACACTCGATAGTTTCAACATGGTATAGACTATAACCTCACTCTAATTACAGGATCATGTTACATGTCCAACAACTGCTGCAATTTAGTCTTGCCTGATACACCCCAGCTGAAAATTGTTCATCCCACCTCTCACTCTCTTACTTTTTTGGCAACCTTTGAATGGAGGCAGGGATACCTAGCAACACCTCAACATCTGACACACTCGCACCCCAAGCCCCATAAAGATTAAGTCATTATTTCCGTGTGGTAACAAAGGCAATGACTTCCATGAGGGCAGAATAAACTAGTTTTAAGCAAATAGCACAGACCCGACACTACTGCTCATACACATTACAAAGGCAATATAGGATTATTGCTAAGAGCCACAACACCACGAATTTGCACGTCGCTCCCCGAGCCCGGTGCTGATCGCACACGGAGCCTATCTGAGCGAGAGGGGAGTTTCCAACGGCAAAAGCTGCAGGACCACTCAGTCGGACTTTCACTACCTCAAAGGCAGGGGATGTTCCTTACAGCAGCGCACGTCTTGCCTTTGAGCTCAAAACTGCATCCGCGGCTCCCGCTGCCATGAAACGGGAAGGTTTATCTCCCCGCGGCCGCTCGCCCGCGCCTGAGCCGAATGTTAACAGGTCTCAGCCTCAGCGCCGGCTTCGCCACCGCCTCATGCTCGGCCGGAGAATGCTCCGCTGCCCGGGCGGACGAGCTGACCGGCCATGGCTCGGCGATGATTCAGCAAGGGGGTGGCTCCCGGTGAGAAGGCACACCTCCTGCGAGCTGTCACACCGCGGGGCCGGGGCAAAATGGGAGAGAGAACTTGCTCTGTCTATCATGGCTGCACTTTCCAAAATGCGTAACCTGGCCTGGTAGGGGCGAGGGGGGCGAAGGGGAGAGGCGGCGAGGGGGGCTGTGTTTCCATCAGCAGGCACATGGGAATAATTGAAAGAACCATGTCGAGGCTTTTACCGATGGCACAAGTAAATGAGGGGAAGGGAAAAAAAAAAAAAAAAAAAAAAAAGCCAGACACTTTGGGAGCCAGCATCAACTTCGCCAGGCTGTGTTCTTTGTTTCTAGGCAGACTCCAGTGCGGTGGCAAGAATGAACAAATGCGCATGTCTTCATACGAGTCAAAAAAAAAAAAAAAAAAAAAAAAAAAAAAAAAAAAAAAATCCCCCCTCCCCTCCGGCCCCCTCTCTCGCCGCTGCGGCGGTCGGAGCCCTCCGGAGAGTTTGGGCTGCTTTTCCAGAAGTAAAACTCCGCTTCCCGCTGCTCCGAGCAGGGGTTTGCCACGCTACCAGGCGTCCGGGGCTACGGCAGCGCCTGCAACACTTTCGGCTGCAAAAATTAGTTTTGGTGTGGGTTTTGTGTTATGAATTTTTTTTTTTCCTATTAAAGAACGGAACGCCGCCCCCGCCACGCTGCAACCGCGCCAGCCCCCCGCCGGAGCGGAGCGGAGCGGAGCCCGGGCCCGCCGCCGCCGCCAGACAAAGGAGCGATGCGGAGCCGCGCCAGCACCCGCGGCCAGCCCGCCCGCCCGCCTGCGCTCCCGGGACAGCCACCCGCGGGACCGGCACCGGAACCAGCCGCCGCCGCGCCCCCTCCCCGGAGCGCGCCCCCCGTCCCCGGGCGCCGGCGGCTCGGGGGGGGCATCGGGGGCCCCTTGGCCGCCCCGGCCTTACCTCGCAGCGGCGACGGCGCTCGCAGGCAGCGGCGGCCGCTCCGTGCCACGCGCGGCGGCGCGGGGCGAGCCACGGGGGCCGGTTTAGCGCGGGGGCCGCCTGCGCGCCGCCATTTTAACGCCTCCCGCCCGCCCTCCGCCCCCCTCACCCCCCTTTCCCCGCGGCCACGCGCGGCGTGGAAATGCCGCTCAGCGTCCCCCCTCGTCCTCCCCGTCCCCTCCGCCCCCGTCCCCGCCGTTACATTGACGCAGCGGCTCCTGGTCGCCGGGCCCGCCGTGGCGGAGCTATAGCAGCAGGGCAGCAGCAGCAGCCGCCGCCGTCGTGGCCCCTCCGCCGCCGCCTCCCGCCGCCGGGCGCACATGGTACGCTCCGGGGCCGCGCCGCGCCCCGCCGGCCGCGCGCGCCGCCCGGCTGCTGCCATGGCAACCGCCCCGCGACCCCCGCCCCGCCGCGACCCGCCAGACGCGCCCCGGGGCCGCCGCTCCCGCCGCCGGCCGGGATGCTCGGGCACCTCCCGGCACCCGCACCTCTGCCCGGCGCCGTACGCGGAGACACCGCGCTCCCGCACCGAGCCCACCTGTCCCCAAAGCCATCGCCACCTGCTGAGGGGCTGCATCGCCTCTGTCCCCAAGCCGCCGGCGTACCTCCCTGCCGTGTCCCCTCCACCCCCGACTGTCATCACTCTTCCTGTCTTGACCCCTCCGTTCCCAAAGCCACCATCGCACGCCCCTGGCGTGTCCCCTCTATCCCTGAAGCCACCATCACACCTCCTGCTGTCCCCTGTGACATCCCCCCACTGAGGGGTTTCATCCCTACTGTACCCAAATCACCGTCACATATTCCTGCTGTGTCCCCTCTGTCCTCAAAGTCACCATCATACACTCCCACTGGATCCACACTGTTCCCAAAGTCACTATCACACGTCCCCACTGTGTTCCTCCTGTTTCCAAAACTACCATCGCACCTTCTTGTTGTGTCCCCACTGTCCCCTAAAACACCATCACATCTATCTCCTAAGGGGCTGTAGTCCCACTGTCCACAAAGACACCATGATACCTTCCCACTCTATACCCTCAGCCCCCAAAGCCACTATCACGGTCCCCTGATGAGGGGTTGAATACCTACTGTCCCTAAACCACCATCACATATCCCTGCTGTGTCCTCTCTGACCCCAAAGCCACCATCACACCTTTTGTGTGTCTCCACTCTCCCCAAAAACACCATCACATCCACGTGCTGATGGGCTGCATCCCCACTGCTCACAAAGCCACCATCTCACCCTCTCCTCATTGGGTCCCTGCTGTCCCAAAGTTACCATCTATACCCCCCACTGTGTCCTCTATTGCCAAAGCCACCATTACACCATCCTGCTCTGTCTTCCCTGTCCCCAAAACCACCATCATATGCCCCCGCTGTGTCCCCACTGTACCCAAAGTCACCATCATACCTTCCCAATATGTACTCTCTGTCCCTAAGGCCACTCTTACATGTCCCCACCGTAACCCTGCCATTCCCAAAGCCACTATTACACCTTCCCGCTCTTTTCCTGCTGTCCCCAAAGTCACCATCACCTCCTCCTGTGCACCTATCCTTATGTCCAAAGCCATCATTGCATCCCCTCACTGAGGGGCCATGTCCTCACTGTCCCCAAGGAATCATCACACCTCTCCCCAACACATCTCGCTTGTCCTCAAAGCCAGCGCCACAGCCTCTCGTCGCCGAAGACGTTGTCACTCCACACCCCCCTCCCCAGAGGGGCCGTGTCCCTGCCAGGCTTGGCCACCCTTACCTGGGTAGTGGCACGGCTCTTCCACGCTGCAGTGCTCATTTTCACTCCTGTTTTGCAACAGAAGATTGCGTACGCCAGGACAGTCGCGAGGGAGAGTAGGCGCAATGTGAAGCAGATGAGCGAGTAAATCATGAAGCCGCCGTACATGTTCTGCATACTGCAAACGAGGAGCTAATTTCCTGGCAGCCAGCTTCAGGATGCTACAAGTCAGCCTCTGCCGATATGGCCCTTAAAAACCTCTCAGGCTGTGTCTGCAAGCAGCCCTGCTCCTTTCTGACTTTAGCATCTAATTCCCACGAATATAGATAATTGAATAATGCATTTTGTTAGGGGGAGCGGAAAACAACCAGCAACCACTGGATCACTGAGGAAAACAAAGTCAGTCGCCTCTTTTTTTTTTTTTTTTTTCTTTTTTTTTTTTTTTTTTTTTTTCTTTTCTTTTCTTTTCTTAGTACAGCATTTTTGGGGGTTTGGTGGCATTTTGTCAAGCATGAACTCTACCAGAAGCAGAGGGAAGCAGCTGAAGATTGTTTATTGCACACAGAGTAGCCCTCCCTGACAGCAGCACCAATGGAAATAACACTAGTAAAACTGTCATGTTCGTGGTCTGAGAAGCAAAGCGTGAGCCCTGGTTTCAGTGCCCTGTTCTGACAACCACTTCCCCAGTGACCAGCAGCAGACCACTTCGCCTCCCTTCCTAGTTACACCACTGATTCATAGTTGAGATCAATTAGCTAATGTTTGTGAAGTCAGTTGAAGATGACAAAGCGTTACATGCTGCTAATAAAACCATAATGATCCCACTGTTAAACATTAAACACACAATGAGGTGTAAAAAAAAAATACCACATTTATGGAAAATTCCTCTTTCCTGCAAGGACAAAAGATTAGCTCCTAAAAAAAAGAAAGATGAGCACAAATTTGCACCACAGGGTTTTGTCTCAAGGGTTTGGCTTCTTCTTGGGTGTTTGCTACTCATTATTTGTCTGTCCATGGGCACACCGCTTGGGCCAGCAGTTGTTGACTCACCTGAGCATGGCAACTTAATCCAAAGCTAGCCGAAAATCACCAGGAAGTTTTGGAAAGGGATGATCTTTTCCATTTTGTGCCTCTGCTTCCCAGTCTGCTGAATGGGATGAGGATTACAGCTGCGTAGCCTGTCTTTTGCAGGCAACATAATACAGCAGTTAGCAAACCCTCACAACATGGTCATTAGGAGCCTGGGGAGCTGTGCTGCCTGTGGAACACGTCACACCACAGAGCGAGGAATGAAAGTGGGTGTGTGGGACTTTCTAGGAGATTTTTCTTGGCAATGAGTCTTGCTTTAAATACAGAGCTGGTAGCTGTGCCACTGGTAGGGCCCCAGGTCGCTGTATGTAGAGCAGCACATGTCTGATGCTCTGACCTACAGGCAAGGAGGAGGAGAGGAACCAGGAAAACCATGTTTGTCTGTAGCTTTGGGCCTGCACAGGACCACATTCATGGTGATGAGGCACTGGTGTTTCTGGCAGGGCAGAAGCCATGGGTGGGGATTTGCACAACAGGAACTCCAGTCAGTTTAGGATTTGGCACCGAGATCTCAAAGAGGAGAACTCCTCTCTAAAGAGAGCATCCCTTTGACAAGGTATCCCTCATTTCCTCCATCAAACTGTCCTTTTCAAGGAGCACTCCTGAGCTGCAACAGCCTATTGCATCTTCCTCCTGAAATCTGATGCTGCCCTGCTTTGATGGCGATCAGTTGATGACTGCAGAAAAGCTGAATCATGAAACAGAGGTTATAAACAAGGTTATTTTAAACGAAGGGAATGAATCCCACATCATTCCAAAGTCGGAGCAAGGGACTGTCAGCTTGCAGGGTCCCACTTCTGCCTTGACGCTCTTTATGACCTGGAGCAAATTAAAATCTCTCCAGCCCTTAATTTACCTCCCTGTAGCATGGACAAAGCAGCAGACTCCAGTTGTGCTTTCTTTGTACAGCAAAGCTCCTGGTGTGACAATAAAGCAATGCTGGGAGCTGTGTGATGCCAAGGGCTGGCTTGCACTGCCACCAGGCACCTTGCAGAGCTATTTTCAGCCATGCAAAACGATCACACGCAATATTTCAACCACGTTCACAGACATTTCAGATGCAGAGAGAGACTAACCAGTCTGATTCCCCTCTCCCATATTTCACAGTCTTACATTTCAATTCCCACATGAAGCCCGGTAACTTCTGCTTCATTTTGCTCACTGCAAACTCAAAATAGACAAGTTTTGCAACCCTGTGACTCCAGCTGTGTCCTTCAGGCACTGGGGTGCTGCTGATGTGCTGTAGGCAGCCAGCCTGGGGGGAGGGAAGATGGGTCTGGTTCACTTACAGCTAACTGGGAAATTTCCTGAGGATGCCACTTTCTCACATTTAAATTCTTCCAAGAAAAACGTATTTCATTTTTTTCTAGGAAAGATGACTCAACTCAGAGAAACAGGAGACTGAGGTTGGGGCTGGTCAGGCTTTTGTGCAGTTCCCAAGAAATATGAACAACTCCACACACAGATCCTTGCAAACCTGTCTTCTCTGCTTCATGCCTGAGTTAACAAGTGCTTTGGGTGTGTCTTCCCAACATTACAGAGATAACTACCAAGGTTAAAGAACTCTAGATTTCTGAAAATATTTTGTAAATATACATATTTAAATATACACACACACACTTATATTTATGAAAACTTTAGGAGATTGTAAACTTCCATGCCATACTAAAAATGCTGTTAAGGAGAACTTAGGCTCCTGGAGGAGCTTACCTTGCTCACTCGAATTTTCTTGGAATTAAGTAGTGATTTCTGTGCAGAAAATATCAGATAGAAAGTAGAAATGGGTTGGATCCCAAGTCCCTTCTTTTCCCCCTGGCCCATCTTCACTTACCTGCTGTTGAAGCAGACACCAAACCTGCACTGGCTTGGGGCACACAGCAGTGCCTTGTCACAGGTGCCCGAGAACCTCCAGCCCAGCTGTGAGAAGTGGAACAGGACCAACCTTGCAAGCCAGTTCCCTCTTGCTGGTGCCTACAATGACAAGTGGCCGCATGCCAGCAGATGGAATAACCATTGCCCCGCGCTAGTTATGGGGCAGGGATGCTGCAAGGCTGTGCAAATTAATGCTTGAGACGCTTCTGTGATCTGTAGATGAAAGGTGATTTACAGCTGCTAATTATTGCTCTCCTTCATGTGAAGTCTATTATTTCCTGGTGTCCCTGGTTTTGACTCGCCACATCCCGTATTTGGCACAGGGCAGGTTCCTCTCTGGAGAGGCGGTGCTTTTACATCTCCAGCTGCTTGCACACTGTACAGGTGTGTGATCTGCTCTCAGTATCTATTCGAGGCAGCCTGGCTGTGTCTATACTTGGGAAACTTGGGGTGGAATTTGCACAAAGTTGCAACACTTGAGCAGATGGCTTAGCTGGTGGATTCAGAGGGGCTTCATTCAATGCTGAGTACTCAGCTGGGTTGTGCACTCAACTTTGTGAACAGTCAGAGGACCATCTGGGTGAACCAGAGAGGAGAAACAAGAATATCCCGAGCTTCTCTGCTTGGGACTGCCCCAGGGAAGGGGAAGAACCTAGAGAGGACCAGAATGGGGCCTTTTAGTCTATGGCTTCTCATCTGCATCCCAGACCTCCTGGGCAAGAATTACAAAGCAGGAGAGGTTTGTGTCTCTGGCAGGTGTCTGGAGGGAAGGGATATTAATGTGGTTTTGTGAACAACCCATGGATAGCAGAAGGAGCAGGTATATTCAGTGTTCTTCCCGCGTTATGCCCCATGGCACATACACATTGTCAGGTTGCAAAAGCAAGTGACATTTTGCTCTTATTGCTAAATAAAACAGCAGAAAGTAGCACATGGATTAAGGTAGTTGTAACAACAGAGGAAGAAATATCCCTGATACTCTGCGCCAATGCAATTCTAGCACGGAGTGGGATTTCCTTCCCCCTCACTCACCGTGCAGCTCTCCAGCTGGGAAGTAAATGGCTCCTCACACAAGCTAGCACAAGGCACTCAGGGATTTTTACAACCGAAAGATATCTTCCTCCTGCCTAGCCCACAGCAGTTTCCACCTTCATCCCTGAAGTCCACAAGATTTTAAACCTGACAGCGATGACACTCCCAGGCAGCCTCACATACCAGAAAACAAGGAGGACTGATCTTCCTTGAATGGGTCTTCCAGTGCAGCACTCTCTCCATCACCCTGTTCTCTTGGCTCCACCAAGCCCCCTGGCAGCTGTTTGCCTGCACAGTGAATTGGTCTGAGGCTGCCTTTACTTTCCCCATGGACACAACAGTCTCACTTTAATTCCAGATTTGGCTTGCTCTCAACAAATGCATTTGGGTCCTGTGCCACCTCCCTGGGAGCCAAGGATGGCAAAAGCCCTGCTTGTCCTCTGCAAAAGCCCCACTAATGTACACAGAGCCTGCCCACAGATGTGTAACATGAAGGAATCTGAGTGCTGAGCAGAAACAAGATTGCAGAGCTGCACCCCAGTGGCAATGTAGGTGCATACAGCAAGAAACTATTTCAGAAGTGTTTGTGCCAAGTGGGCTGATGAAGGCTGCAGGGCTTCCCTGGGCCAGTGTTGCCCTCACATCCACCTGCAGATCCCTTGGTGGGGGCATGAGACCCATGGTCCCTGCAGCCCATGCTGGAGGAACTCAGTGCTTCAGGCTGGTGTTGTGACACCTTCTCCTGCTCCACATTCTGGCAGTATTGTGAATCCTCTGAGGTACTAAGAAAGCCACAAGCTAATTCCTTTTCTTGCTACAAGACAATCAATGGAGTGAGTCAAACAATGCTCTGGGGAGCGTGGCGTGGTTTACTCATTAGAGGTCCCACCTATGCTGCAAAGGGAAAACACAGAAAGATCCCCACCATAAAATCTTCCTTCTGCTGTGTTGTATTTTTTTTCTGCAACATTTTCTTCAGAAGTTTTTGTCCTGAATTCCTCAATGTGTCAGGGAAGAGGGGCCTTGGGTCCAAAGTTGCTTTGCACATCACTCACCCTCATGGCAGTGAAACCCAGCATTTGCTGGGACAGGGTCCTGCACTGCATTCCTGCCCATCTGTATGGATTCTACTAACTATGGGAAATGCTGAAAATAAGTCTTCAAAACTTAACCCCGCTCAAGAAGAAGCTGGTTTTAATGGCCACTGCTGAGTATTAACCTTAAATGTGTTACCAAGGAGTGAGCAGAGACACAGGCCATGAGCACCACTTAGAAGTTGACATTTTACATAAGAGGTTGACAAAGCAGGATCATTCTGACACCTTCAACAAGATAAATCGTGGTAGAGTATTAGAATTCTTTTATTTTTAGCAGCTGAATATTCGCAAATAACAGTTTTTAATAACCATGAATGACGACATCAAACTGCCACACCCCTAACTGAAATCATCACTCACTTCTTCTGACAGGTGGGGAGGGATTTCTCAGCCTTCCTCCTCCTACTAAACAACCTCTGCAGCAAAGAAACACTAAAAGGTGGAAAAAACACACAATCTTGCGTGGTGGTGACATTGATAGATTTGATGGTGCGGGCTGTACATGACGTTGTGATTTTTTATTAATAACTCTGCACTGCAGTGCTCAGTTGGGAAAAGAAGGAGTGCCTGAGTGCGTGGGGAGGACAGCTTTGTTCTTTGGACTTGCAAGAGAAAGAACATAACGTCAAAGGTAGAAACACAGGAGGGGAACAAGGCTCACAAAAGAGGCAGTGGGCTGTGGGTGGCTGTGAGCATCAGGTTCATGCAGCAAATGAGGCACCAGCCATCAGGCATCCAGCCTTTCCAATCAATTGACCTGGATCAGCAACAAGAGGGCAGGAAAAGATGCTCTCAGTTCGTAGGAGCAGATAAGGGAGATCCAGTTGTTTTAAACAGAAGTGTTTGGGAGTTTTTCTTTCCTGACCGTTATGGTGGATTACCCACAGAAAAACTCTTGGCCCCTTCCTCCAGCAAGGGAGTGTTCTTGTCCCTCCTGGCCCACACAGATCACTCATGCAGAGGTGCGCAGAGCCAGGCAAGATGGGGAAGGAGGGATTCCTTCTCCAAAGCCAGCAAATGGCTGCAGCCGCCCCATTTGTCCCTCTCTCGAGCATCCGCGGAGGAGCTGCTCTGCAGGGAGGGCATGGGTGACTGTAGGAGCAGTCGGGCTCAGCCCCGCAGAGAGCCCGAGTGCCAGCTTGTGATGAACACACTGTCCCCAGTCACGTCGCTACACCGCCGAGGGGAAGGAAACCAAGCTTCAAAGGGAGGGAGGCAGGAGGGGCCCGAGTTTCCGGGGGCGGCTGCTCCCCAGTGTTTGTCATCACCCAAAAGGAGAGTGAAAGTTTTCGCTCTTGGGATAATTATTAAAGACATTTGGGTCTTGCTTTCACATGCCCTCTTCTCTTCTGTTTTTTTAATTAACTGTGAGCCCCATCCTGGCTGCTAAACAGGGATCTGCGGAACTGACGCTTGTTTAAATGTGGTGATTTATATTGCTTTGGAAGTGAACTGGCATTTCTGAGGAACCCCACCCAAGCCTAGCAAATACCACGGGAGTGCACTGACTCACTGGCTGCTGGCATTCGCTGCTCTCCTTCGATGGCTGGAGACTGCAGCCAATTTGGGCACAATGTGAGACAGTCCTGCTGAGTGAACCCGGGTCCCCAGAGACACCTTACACGGAGGAAAGCGCCTGCCAAAACCTCCGGCTCCCAGGAGAGGCTCAGAAGGGAAGAACAGCAGCACTGCAAGGCTGAGTCAAGCTGTAATCACCGGAGCGATGCGCTGGAGGAAGCAGCGTGTTGGCGCAGCCTCTGCCTCCAGCGAGGGCTAAGAACCTGCTGCCAATTAACCAGCGTTCGAGTCACCCCAAGGCAGAGAGCCCTGCGGAGTGGCCTGCCCGACAAGCCTTGGCAGAAGCCCCTTTGCTTTGCTACATCGTGAGAGCAGCCGGGAGGGCAGATGAGCTTGAGGGAAAAAAAAAAGAATCCAGTGCTGCCTGCAGAAAGATCAGCCGAGGGAGCAATACCCTCTGAGCACCTGACTCAGAGGAGCCTGGCCTACAGAAATCACTTCAGCCATTTGCAGGTGCGATCTTGGTTAAATAAATATATAAATAAATAAATGAAAAGACATCACCACGTTGTTAAAATGGCCCCTGCCTGCTCAGCGCTCTGCTCCCTCACATTAATGCAGTTGTGTTTGATGAATTGAGGCAGAAAAGTCCCTTTCGACTGCAGTGCTCCCAATAGGCTGCAGAGCCACTCTTACAGGCTGGTTCTTGCCCAGCTCATGGGGCATCTCCCAGCTTTTGCATACAACCCATATAAAAGAAAGTCCCCTGGGACCAGCTGTTCACTGCCCAACCGACCCTAAGGGATCCTTTTTCCATGCACCCAGAGATTGCAACACTGATGATGCATGTACCTGGGTGGTGTTTGCCTGGAAGAGCATGTGCTGGGCTCCTACAGTTCCCAAATGCCATAAAGTGAACCAGTTGGGCTGGTCTTCCCCTGGTGGTTTTTGTTTGTTTGGTTGGTTTTTTGTCTGTTTGTTGGTTTGGTTTTTTGGTTGTTTGTTTGGTGTTTTTGGGGGATGGGGATTGTTGTTTAGTTTTGTTTTATTTTGCTAGCTATCCATCCATCCAATATCTGCGGTAATAAAAAAGGCAAATCAGAAAACAATGCCGTCTGTTTGTGTGTTGTATACTGGGAGAACAGCTGCTATTCCTGGGCTAAATGGGAAGCCTTTCCTTGAAAGCCATAAAAAGCAGAGTTTCTCCTTTCAGTTGCTGCATCATATCACAAAGAATGGCTTCTGCCAGCCTTGCTGCCTTTTTTCTAAATAAAACCCAGTACAATGGTGGAGAACAACACAGAGAATACAACTCTGCCCCTCAGCGCTCAGCTGTGCCTTTGGAGAAACTGAGATGCATCTGAGAAGCAGAAAAATTGTTTCCCAACGATACCCAGCATGCAGGGGAACCCAAACACATGCTGTCCCTGGTGTGTCCCTCTGAATTGTGGCATCATCTCCAAACACAACCAGCACCATCCCCCCTGGAGACTTTCCCTGCAGATCACAGCACTGAGACACACCATGTCTGGTGTGCATTGCCAATCACTTTGGAATGATATCTCCGTCTCAGATTGAAACAAACCTCCCCAGGTCATTGGTGGACTCTGGATATGATGATCTGTGGAGGTATCACCCTTTCCCAAATGGGTTCTCATTTCTTCCTCCAGGGTCATTGGTCCAAGCAGAAGTGTGGGACAGGCTTCATCAGAAGCTAAAATCTGCTCTAAATCTACTCTTGGGCTGCCTGGGCAGCCCAGCCTGCACACTCCTCACTGTCCCCAAACACACAGAGGCTTTGTTTAAGCATTACTCAGTTAATATTTCTTTTTCCATGACTTACAAAAAGTGCACTAATCACTGTGGGAGAGCAAGAGAGGCCAGGAAGGATTGTCACTACTTGCACCACCACAGCTCCAACCTCTGACCCTCAAATGTGACAGTGTGTGTGTCCCACCCACCGAGCTGTGCATCCACCTCTGTGCCAGGGTGGGGCTGCAATCCTGGAAAGCCTGCCTAGTTAGTTAGCTAATGTCTGTTACTCTCTCCCAGCCTGTTGCTGGATTTATTTACCTCAGTGACAGGTCTTTTGGGGACTTTCAGTACCAGGCCTAGAGCCCCTTTGAAAATTTATACAGATGGGAGTACAAAAAGAGCACAGGAGCAAGAGGATATAAATAAATAGGAGATGTCTGCTCTTGGCTGGGAATAACTGTGTTTGATGGGAGAAAAGTTTTGTCCTATTTTCTGTTTTATCAGTGGAACAGCACTTGACAAGACCACTGCTTGGCTTTTCTTTTCTTGTCATTCAGAGGGAAACATTTCTGCCTTTACAGAGACGATGTTTCCTTGCAGACAGAAAAGCAGCCCGTACCCAAGCTGCAGCAGAGACAGCACATCAAAGCTCCAACAAAGCTGCTGTTGTGCTGTAAGGCAGCAAAGCAAACAGCCTGAGCCTGTTATCGTTTGGGATTCACTGTGACCATCATTAACTACAGCATGGGCTAAATTCTCATATTCCTGCCCTGATTCCAGCCGTGTTCCACTGACAGCCCCACTCTTTTCCATAAAGCTGCCAGGGAAATAGTCATTGTGAAAATACAGGGCTTGGAGTGGCTGCATGGCTCATCTTGGCCTTCCACAGTGCATTGACTTCCTCAAGGACCCATCAGCACACAGGGATTGCATCACCAGCTCCCAGTATTAGCTCCCAAAGGAGGCAAAAATGAGTATCTGCTATCCTAAATCATACCCTATAAACAAGCATCATTTAGTTGAGGAAAATGCAGGCTGGGGAGGCTGTCAGAATCTGGGACTTTGCTGGTGAGCTGGGAGCTCTTTTTCCCTGGTTCCCAACACAAAGAGGGCTCAGGCAAAGGGAAAGCAGAGGAGCTCCGTCTCCCCCGGCCCCAAGGACTTCCCTCTCTGGGAAGTAGTATTGGGACCACAGGAGACTTCTGGAAGAGATTAGGCGAATTTGTGGGTGGTGGACATACAAAGATATGGGAAGCAGGAGAAACAGATGGAATTTCAGCTGAAACAGAGTTGCAAAAATAATTTCCTGTCTCCTGAAACATTTTAATTGACTCCAGGATACCTTCAACAGCGGTTGTCTTCCTGAGAGTGGGATACTGTGTAAAAGCATCTCCTGGATGTATACACAATGTTTCAGTGGGGAAGAGGAATACATGGCAACATCCAAAAGGACCAAAACCTGGGACATTCTCAAAAGGCAACGTTTAGTTGTATTGAAATGAACTCCTTTCTCCCGTCTAAAATTTTGACCAACATCAGCATATTCAAGCAATGCACTTTATTTTCGACAAACTGCACCTACAGCCTTTTTTTTTTTTTTTTTTTTTTTTTTGAGGGTTTGCTCCGCGAAGACACCAATTTTTCCCAGGGGAGAGGTCAGGAGCAGGCAGGGCCCGAGGCTTTGGGGAGAAAGGCAGGAACCTGGCAGCAGGCTGGGGATTGGTTTTTCCATGGCTCCCTCTAGTGTGTACAATCCAAAATGGGATTGAGCACAGACAACGAATTTTGCGCACTCCTAAAACACAACCAAAAATAGGTTTATTATAACAGGGACTAAAAAATGTATTTCCAGAGAAGATGCTTGCTCTAGTAGAAATTCTGCCACTCTTGCACAGAAAAACAGCTACTGGAGCTGCAGGAGCACCTGGCTGAATTTTGCATACTCACAGTCTGATTTCTTGTGTTTCTGAACCAAAAATTAAAAAGGTCAGAAAGACTCTTCTGTAATAGCAGCTCTGGCCTATTTTTCACCTATTGCCTTTTCATTTATTCATATCTTCCTCAGGGACTGATCTACCTATTAGAATAATAGGGTTATTTTCTGAGACTAATCTAAGAAAATAAATTAAAAAGTCTAAACCTTTCATTAGATCTCAGAGAGACAGGATTTCTCGGTCAAGGAGAGCTGAGACACTCAGGAATAAACGTCCAGCAAATAACATTATTAATTATGCATATTCATACTCACAGCCATGGACAAAGGCAGCCTCCACCAGCAGGCTCACAGGAGGCTGCCTGCAAACTAATACGTTAAATAAACAACTCCTTTATTGGTCTAAGTAGTCACGTAGTAAAGGAGATCACATTTCCAAGCAGCTGTGGAGCAAAATAATAGAAAAGCTATTAAAGTCCAGAGAAAGATTGCATTATATTGCCTAAATTAAAGCCTAAATCAGTGCGGATGTAAATATTAGGGTTCCTACTTTCTTCCGCTTCTGAATACCAAACAGAACTTGGCCAGCACATAGAAATGCTTTCAAGAAATACCTCTTTTCCCCCTGGACCTCAGATGGGGCGAAGAAGGGGAGAACTTTGCCCTGAGGACAGAGATCCTGGCACTGGATGAGGGCCAAGATCAGGCTGGGTTGTGATGTCCAGGCATCTCTGTTGCTTGGCAGGTGGGAACATCTAATACTGAGCCCCATGATCAGCAGCAAAGTCTTCCTCACACAATGGCCTATGGAAAAAAGCACACCCTTGGCTTTGAGGGCCTGAGAAATGGACTCTTCTCTGAGGTCTCACAAGAAAGTCAACCTTGAGATGTGCTCAGTAAGTCCCCTCCTACCCTGACTACATCTTCTTTGATCCCCTGGATGCTGAGCCCTGCCCTGAGAAGCCAGGCTGACCATCAGACAAAGCAAAAGAAATGAGCCACATCCCAACACTTTGGTCAAGCAAATCCAAGGTGCATCCTGCTTAATTATTATCTGCTCTGAGAACTGATCAGAACAATTTTCCAGGATCAGAGCTACGGTGCTGCATGCCATTGCAGGGGATGCATCCAACCCCCAACACAAGGTCTGTGAGGAAGCTGTGCAGTGCCAGGGTCAGGTGACGACCATTGGCCTCTATTACAACCTGCTACACACAAGCAATATATAAAATGGTCAAGAGGCTGCAAAGCAGGAGAGTTCTGTCATGCAGCTGAATGCTGGAAGGCAGCTTTGCCACGCTGTCACCCTCAGGCCACCTCCCTCCCACCCCCAAAAGCAGAAAAAGCAAAGTGCTGCACCTCTCCATGCCCGAGTTTCCCTTCCAGGGAAGGCTGTAGGGCTGCACAGAATGGCCCCTGCACAGCATCCTGCAGGGGACAGAAACCTGCAGCTATTGCACCATCCCCACAGGCACAGGATGGCCAGAGGCTGGTGCCAGCTGAGATATTTTTTTAAGGGGACAGAATGAACTGACCCATGAATATTCAGGACACACACTGCAGCAGGATGTTTTTCCAAGAGCATGTCACAAGTGTTAAGGGTGGCTGAGATGATCAGATTGTCTCCACTTGGCCTCTGCACTTGGTGGGCTCCCTCCAAGTGCTGGTTGCACTTGCACGGAGTGCAACTTTATCTGGCAGAAGCGTCCCTCACAGAGCAGCAGCCAGCCTTCATCTGGAAACAGCAGGAACTGGAGGATCCTCTGCTCCCCTCGGTGGCTTGTTCCAGCAGTTAAGCACCCTTGCTCAGAAATTTGTTCATGAACCAGAAATATAAAATTAATGATTTCTTTCATCTCCTGCCATGGCAGCCTGTTTGGGCTGCTCGTTCTACTGACAGCAATGATTCAGTAATCTGAAAAACATTGTACTTCATGTACAGTATTAACAGCTGAATGTATAGATAGAGAGATTGTATTTACCCTCATGGAAAGGCTGTTCTGCAGCCTGCAGCAGGTGAAGAGTGACTCACTTCCACACCTTAGTTTCTAGCATTGCCTCTGCAACCTTTGGTTTGGCCTTCACTTCTGTGCAGAAGTGACAGAAAACCAGACAGGTCAGAGGAGAGAGGATTTAGGGCATGGGTTGCCAGATTCAGCAAAGAAGGAGGAAGCAGGAGTATGTGGACCCCACATTCCCTTTATCACAGCTCATGGTCTGTGCCTTACAAATCTGCAGCCCAAGCACAGCTGTCTTATCCACCACCCAGGTGTCTTGGGAGGAAAACCTCATCTGACAGAGTGTGTTCTGTGAGTTCCATCCTGCTCAGCAGCTGAGCACCACTGGGAAGAAATGGAGAGTCTGGTATTTCAGTTCTGATCTTCTTCTCCCCATCTGAAATCTGACCTGCCACTCCCAGAAAATCTGTGCAGGCAAACCAGATAATGCCACCCCTCTGCCCTTCCACGGGAAGTAGAGAGATCAGCTATGACAAACGCAGAAGGCCACAAAAAAGTGCACTGCCTTAAACAGCCATCAGAGTAATTTTAAAATCAATGTGATGTTTGACAAAGAGCCAGCATGACTCCTTCCAGACTGGCAGCGACATCCCGAAAGGCCCTGGAAGGGACTTAGAATTCTGCAGGCAGCACTTTGCACACACCAAAGCCGATGCAGCATTTTCTCAGCGAGGCCATAAAAAGCGAAATAAATGACAATAATTTAAAAAAAAGGCAGCATTGCAATGGTGTGACCAGCTGGTGAGGGGAAGTGGCACCGTGTGTGAGTCAGCAGCACCACAGCGACCCTGCAGAGCCGCCCACACGCCATGGGCATGGATGGCCAGGCAGCCACGGTGCAGAACGTGCTCTGAAGGGCACCAGAGGCAGGCAGGACGTCCTTAATTATATTTTGTGTTCCCTCCACGGTGGAACTCGAGGACAAGATGGAAGGGACTGTTTGAGAAAACTTATGCTGCCAATTGTGTCCCCTGTGCCTGGTGTGGTGCTGGCAGTGCCTCCCTGGCACATCAAATGAGCCCCAGTAGGCAGCAATATTTTGGCAGAGCCTGGTGCACGTGGGCTCCCTGGGCAGGATCTGGCATGGCTGGACTGGGGGATCCGTGGGCAATCCCAGTATGGATGTACTGGGTGGTACCCACGGTATGGCAGGGCAGGGGGGCACAGGGCTGTGACAAGGACTCACCACGGGCACTGCCTGTCCTTCTCTGTGCCCCCCCTCACCCTCCCTGAGCAGTCCAAGATGTGAGGTCCCAATCATGAGGGGATTAGCCTGCTCACAGCTCACAAATCCTTAGTGATTTCCAGAATGATGGTCACATTCCAGGCTCCTTGGCTAGAGGAAGAGCTCTCCACCATTCCTCTTGGCAACGGCTGCCCACGTGTCACCTCTTGGCTTAGCTGTCTGCCAACAATGGAGGTACCTGGCACCACCCAGGCCACCTCCAGGTGTGAGTCCTCCATGTGCAAACTGAGACACTGGAGCACTGGACCTGAGGGAATCAGTTCTGTGATTCCCTCCTCATTATTTTCATACATTTGTATTGTAAGAATATATTTTTTTGTATTTTAAAAATTCAGCATATCACTACTTTTTATTACTCCCAGGAAGCACCTATAACTTTTACATACATAAATAAGCAGTACACTCAGGCCTGCTCATTGCATTAATCTGTCCACCCCACAGTCCCTCTGATCTAACCCTTTGCTTTCCGAGTGAATCAAAATAAACACATGCCCATGGAAAAACCTTGAAGGATTACAACAAATGGGGCAAAGGCAGCAGCAGTAAATGCACTTTCCAGCAGCAGCAGCAGCGGTTATCCCACATGATAACTAAACCCCCAGCACTGGGAACTGAGGAAAAGGGGATTTCCTTACATTGGCCTTCAGTCCAGCAGCAGGAGTTATTCCAGGTGTGGCAGTTCTTCAGAGAACACAAAAATCCCAGTGATGACTGTAAATCTGTGACTGGTGCCTGCAAACACCTTTGGGGAGCACAGCCATGGGGCACACTGGGCACCAGGCAGTGGCACCTGGGGTCGGTCTGGATGTGGTGCCTTCCACCCACCAGACCTGGACATGCAGCCAGCTGTGCTGGTTTGTCCCCAGGATCACCATGACCCAGCTAGGATGTGCATCGCAGCACCTTCCCTGCAAAGAGAATTTTGGCTCTTTGTGTATTTACAGCCTCATGAAACTTTGAAACTTCTGCTACTGGGAGCAGAAATTCCCGCCTGGCCCAGGCTGTGAGTCACGAGCAACCACCAGCCGCAGCCAGCCTGGGGTTTTGACAGGAGGGGTTCTGCCGAGCTGATGTTTGGGATGTGAGTTGGTGCTGAGGGGCCCTGGCCCAAACAGATATTCACTTTCTGCACCCCTCTCTGTCCCCAGATCCCTGCCGTGGGGCCGACTCGGGGCCAGCTCAGTCATGCAGAGCGCACCTGCACAACCACGGATGCTCCAGGAGGGCTAGGCCCCCTGTCCCGGGTATTCCTGCCCCAGCAGCATCTCCCCGGGGCATCCCTGGTGGGTGCCGTGGCCGGGTGGGCTCTCACTGACATCCAGTGACAGCCTGCGGGGACAGGGACAAGGACTGGGCCGGGCTCCTGCCCTGTGGCCCATTAGCAGGGGATTGACTTCAAAGGCTGAGGCTGCTGAGGGTGCTGCAGCCATTCAGACAGCTTTATTCATTAGTAATTAGGTAGGCGTTGTCTGGCATCTAGATTAATCCCACTTTTAATTATTTTGAAACTGTGTGAGATTTCCCAGGCATTAAAGATTATGTACGCGCTTGCTGATTCCACAGCAATTATTCTAATGTAATGATGTCTATTAATACGCTTCCCAGCTTGCCATGCCTGGAGGGGAAATTCCCAGTCCGCCCCTGTGGAGCACACATCTCCCACGAGGCATAACCCCCCTAATCACCTGCTTATGTGGCACAAAAGAACATTTTCTATGTGCTTCACCTAATATTAATAACATTACAGAGCTGCTGCTGTATCAACTACCAAGCAATGATAGCAAAGGGGAGAGAGCCACAGCCACAACCCACCCAAAACTCAGCATCTTGTTTTAGTAGGATGTTTTGAAAGAAAGAAGTCACAGTGTTGCTACCCCAAGTCAGGCTAAACCATCTAACCCGAAATCAAAGGTTTAATTTGGCTTGTGGATCATTTGAGCTCACTACAGATTGCCTTTACAATCTAAAGACAGCATTTAAAATAAGAATGTTGTTTCAAACAGGGAAAATGAAGCGTGAGCTGAGAACCTCAAAACATAGAGCTGTCCCAGAATCTCACCTTTCTTTTGGTGTAAATATCCCTTAAACTCATCCATTTCCTGCTATAGTTCTCATAATTTCCCAACTTAATGTATCAGAAAATTTGCTATTCACTGGCAAAACAAGTGTTGTGGCATTGGCCAACAACTGATACTGCGGAGCTGAGACATGGTTATCAGAATGATGGCTCAAGTGAGCGCTGTGCCAGGACCCATTTGCATCCCTCTGCCCATGAATACCCATCAGAAAATACATATATTTGACATTAATCTCTCTAGCTTATACAGAGGTTTATGTCCACAACTGCTTGTGCACATCCAATCAAGTGAAAACCTTATTTGCAGTCATATGAGGGGATACATAGATGAAAATAGCTGAGGATACCAAAAGGCAGTGCTTGTATTGTCCTGGAAATGAACACTCAGCCCTCACGGTAACTATTTTGATTGCTTTGCATATATATTGTTTCAGCATTTCATTGCTCCCCAAACAAAAAGCGATATAACCTCTCCTGCCTGGCCTAATGTATCCTCACAGAGCTAAACTGCATGACAGAGCTGCTGGGTAGAGACCACGGGTAATTTGGCTGATAGATCCTCTGGAAGCTCAGAGCCAAATTTGATTTCAGGCCCAAACTCGTCAGCCCGTCTCTAGAGATGGCAGAGCAGTGATATTAGCATGATGGCAGTGCCGTTCACTCTGAACTCAAGAAATGGATTAAATGAAATTACACTCTTCCCTGATGAGGCTGGTGGAACAGGGAGATTGCTTTAGGAAACCCAGAATTGAATTTCATAGGTAAGAGTTCAGACGCTGTGCTATTTGCTCAGGAAGGTTTGTGCAGGCTGCTTCTCTGTGGAGCCACAGCTGCCAGCAGGGCAGGAAGGACACGGTGCCAGCTCCCTCTGGAGCCTGGAGCACACCCTCATTCGGATCACTGCTTGGTTTGGCAGTGCTCCATGCATTTTGGAGGCAGGAGATCCCACATCCCCATCCCAGCACCCCCATTCCCACTTGTGAAGGAATCTCCACTTCTCTCTTGCCAGGAGCTGCCACCGCAGCAGGGTCCAGCAATAACCAAACCATCCCCAGCTCCACCCAAATCCTTTGGAGACAGGGTTATTTTCAGTAAGTGAATGATTTAAATTTATCCCCTGCTTGGAAAATATTTCTCCTGCAGATGTCTCCGTAAGGATGACCTCTCCACCCAGAGCTGCTCTCTGTGCCTCCCTGGGAGTACTGGGCAAACCTGGCAGGTCAGGGCTGCAGCTGAAGGTTTGCATTAGCTTGGCAGGTTTCCTCAATTACCTGGTATTTCTGGCTCAGATTTAAGAGAGGAGATGTATCAGGTTTTCTTCTCCTCTTCTCACTGATTTTATGAGCAGAAACAGCTGAAACAGCAATTGCGCTGGTATCTGTCAGGTGTTACCCATGGCTCTGATATTTTGGATAATGAGTGAATTTTAAAAACTACACAAAAAAGCCCATTAGTTAATTTTTACTCAAAAATCACGTCATTGGAAGCAAACGTATTACAGCACATTGAAATAGATCATTTGTCATATAAAGAGGATGCAAAGGTCATTGACCGAAATCAGCTGAGCAGTTCACATCCAACAGCCTTTACATACCAGGTACCCTTTAGGAAAGCTTTAGTTCCAAACTCTAAGACCCAAACATGGCCCTTGGCAAGGCCACACAGGTCTCAGTTATCAACTGTCCAATATTTTGGAGGGCAAAAGGAACCAAGACTTTAACTTTAGCACTACACCTATCCATTTCTACAACAACCCTGGGCTCCACACTGGACTGGCCCAGGTGGATGCTAGCAGTGCTGGCGGTGCTGGCACCCCTTTCCATCCTGGAAACTTAAGAGGCATCTCGGTGCTCCAAAGAGTTTTCTTAACGTGTCTCCAGGCATTTCAAAACCCGCCAGAGGGTTTGAGAGCTACACTGCTGTAGCTCCTCAGCTTCTGAAGTTTGTCTGTCCAAACACACCCCCCACTCCTCCATCCTTCCTCTCCTGCTGTAAGAGTTTTCTCAGGTGTCAAATTAGTCCCCTCAGAAGGCAACCCCAATTGGTTTTACGCCAGACTTCACTGCTGGGTGCTTTTTAAGCTGCAGAGAGGCATCTCGCATGACCTCTATCCCATTAGCAGCTCCCTCAGTGCACTCACAGACCCGTCTATAAAGATAGTCAAATGCAGATCTGCTGGCAGACCCCTCCACTCCCTGCTCCCCGGGGCCCAAAAAGCCTCACAGAGGTAAGATGCCCCTGCAGGCACTCACAGAGGAAGGGCAGCTCTGTCCTTACACGGGAATAGATCAAGGCAAAGTCTCCCGTGGGGACCTTCATGTCAACAGCTCCTCCTGCAAGCCTGGAAAACTTGTGGATCTTTTATAGCCACCAAGAAAAAAAAAAAAAGCCTCCATCCAAACTGTCAAAAAGTATCTTTGTGGCATCTCTGGCTAATAAGGTGGTCAGAGAACCTCCACTCCGGAGACAGGCTGAGAGAGCCGCAGGTATCCAGCCTGGAGAAGGCTCTGGGGACACCTGAGAGCCCCTTCCAATGCCCAAAAGGACTTCAAGAGAGCTGAAGAGGGAGTCCTGACAAGGGCGTCAAGGACATGGAGTGATAGGACAAGGAGAAATGGCTTTAAACTGAAAGAGAGAAGATGTACATAACATATTAGAAAGAAACTCCTCTCTGTGGGGGTGGTGAGGCCCTGTCACAGGTTGCTCTGAGAAGCTGTGGATGCCTGGAAGTGTCCTGGGCCAGGTTGGACAGGGCTTGGAACAACCTGGGACAGCGGAAGGTGTCCCTGTCAATTTTCTTTTGTGTCCCCAGAAGGGATGCAGTGGGATGCACTGGAAGTCAGTGGCTAGGCAGCATTCACCAGAGTCAACAGCCGAGGGTGGATATCTCATAAAGGATAAAAAAAAAAATCATATGCATACACACACATATATGCACATACAGAGAAAGAATTCATTAATGCTGCAGACCACTAACAATCACATTTAAAATCACCAGAAACCACAGCTTGTTTTTCTGAGGGCTGCTCAGAAAAGAAGCCGAAACCTCTGCAGTAACTCCTGAACCACACAAAAGCCCAAAGTGGCTTTGCCCTTGAAAGCTGTAGTTTAAATACAATTCAGAAAAGCTGTGACTTCAAATTCACATACTTGCTGTCAACTGCCCTTTCACTCACGTCAGAATTACCATCCATTCTCAACTGCACAGCTCTCAACACGTTGTCAGAGAAAGAAATAATCACATGAAAATCAGAAGTCTCTAGTTAAATTTTATTTATCAGTTCTATTGTTAAATGACACAATCGAAGTCAGTGGATTGGCCTGGAAATCTACACAATAAGACAGCGTCTACAGTGGAAATCAGTAGAATTTGATATGGTTATGACAAAATGGTATCCTTATATTCGTATATCCCCTATATACAATAAACAGTATACACAAAGCAAATGCAACTAGTCTGTAAACCATGCACACCACAGCATAAAAACAAGATGCACCTCCTGCAACAGGCCTCCAGCTCGCCCACAGTTAAGTCCTGTTTACAGCAGTGCCTTTCAGTTTCAAGAGTCAATTATTATCCCCGTGAAGATTAAAGTACAACTGAGACATCATATTGGCAACTGCAGTTATCATTAAAAAAAAAAAAAAAAATTGCTGTACATGAAGTTATTCTCTTCTCGAAGCTGCTAATGCAGGGTATTGGTTTGCTGCTGCTTTGCTCTCCCCTTGCTCTTGGCAGGGTTGCTGCCCCCAGGCTGCCACACAACATCAGATGTAAAATCACTTCCAGGTAACTTACGCGTGGAGCCATAGGATGTTTTTAAAGCCTTCTGCCTCATTTTCTGCCCCCCTGCCTTCATGGTGTGTAGAGTATTACAGGTGAAAGGCAAGAGTGCAAGTGAGCCTCGTAAGCATCGTGTCCCTGGGGCCACAGAGGGCCCCTCCCGGGTGTCTCTGCTCAGTGCCAAGCCCGCGAGCACTGCAGGACAGATGTTCTGAACTTGCTGAATGTCTGGCCCAAGCCTTGCAGAGGTTTATTTTTTTTTTTTTTTTTGCATAGAGGTTTATAGGAGCCCCTGGCACCACGTGCCCCGTTTGCTCTCGCTGTGGGTCTGGGGGAGGCTGGAGGGCTGCGGGTGATCCCACTCCAGCTCCGCACCCCGAGCCCTAGCAAAGCCTGCTCAGGAGCAAGCTGCTGATCCCCATGCACCACACATCCTTCTCCTGCTGTGTAACTATGGCTATGGAAAAACTGGGTTCTGTCATTTTCCGTCCTCATCTGTCATCGCTATGAAGGGCTCAAGAGCATAGGAAAAAAAAAAAAAAAGCCCTGTTCTTATCTGGTGTAGCAAAGATTTACTGGAAGTAAATCCTAGTTCAAGTGTAAATCTACTTCCATTGAGCAATTCTCTTTATAATATTGCTGGGATTAGAGAGTTCTATGACTTTTTAAAGACACTACACAAATATCGGCAACATAATTTCATCTAGTTTATACCACCAATTATTAAGGAATGATAAATTCAGCATTATGTATTCTAATGGGTAAGAAAGACTTAAAATGAGACACTGTAACAGGATTATAATTTGGAGAAGGCTTTATGAAACAAACATGAGAATGTGCTGTAACTTTTCCAGAATGGTTAAAATCATACAGCCCTGAAAAATTCTGGAAACAGTGTCTATAACGTTGGCATTGAGTTCAGAAAAGTACGTATGTCTTTTTTAAATTTTTTTTTAATATGAGATAGATCAAGCTTAAAACTCTAAACAGCAGTAGGTAGAAAAAGTTTAAAATTTTAAATATTTATATAACTAGAGAAATTACTTCTATTCATTTTAAAAGCCAATATTATACATAAAACTAGTCGATAATTTTTCTAGACCTTTATTGTTCCCTTCATTGTCCACTCATTAACTTGGTAAATATCATAGGCAGTTGGTGCCCTTGAAAACACACTATTGAAACAAAATTAAGAGATAAAGCCAAAGGGAAAAGGTTTTGTTCATATACTGTATTGTGAGAATATGCTAAATGCTCGTTATCAGGAAATGAGTTTGCTTCCCAGATAGATTTCAGCCGAGCATCATGAACATGTTCCAGCATCCCCATTTTCTACTCATAACTAATCTAAGGATTTTTTTTTTTCTTTCACTTCTTTTAAATAAATGTCCAAGCAAACATTTCCGATGAGCCGAGATGGCTCCTGTATTTCATAAATAATCCACCAAACCTAAAAAGGACAATTTAATTACACGCTAAGATTAAGTGTTCCACGTACAGTACAACATTTACTGCAAAGGCAACTGCAAAGGCAACATTTTGACCTCTTTTTGCTTCAGACCCTTGAGAAGCATCACTCGTCATCTCCGGTTTGCAGGTTGGGTTGGGCTCTGCTGCTTTTCCACGCCTGGTGGGGCCCCCCTCCCTATCGCCGCCACCGCTCCACGTTCCCCGTGTAGTCAGTGCTGGAGCTGTTCTCCCCCTGCTCCCTCAGGTGCGCCTGCTTCTCCCGCAGGATCTTCCGCTGCTCCTGGCGTTTCCGCCGCGCCTCCTGGTGCTCCTTCTGCCGCATGTACTGGTACCGCTGCAAAAACAGGTCTTTTGCATAATCGTACAATTCCACGTCTAAAAAATTGAGGGCCTCGATGCGCTGCTGAGTCTGCTTGTCTATCTCCACACTGGAGGCCCTTGTGCTATTGTACTGCGTGAACGGCGAGATGAAGTTCATGTTGAAAGTCTTCTCAAAGAGATACTGAGTCTTGCGCTGGAACTCGGTCAGGCCGAAGAATGCCATCCGCTTCAGGTTCTCCTTGGCACTGTCCAGCAGGACCTTATTTCTCTGTTCCTCGGGCATGACCGACAGGTTGTAGCATCCCACCAGGCTGAGGTCGGAGAGCATGCGGACCTGGCGGTTGTTGGCCAGGTTGTAGGGGCAATCCATGAACTCCTGCAGGGAGCAGCCCGACCAGTCATCCCCCGTGTAGCAGCTGGGCAGCTCCTCGGTAGTCGGGGACCGGCCATCGCAGACATGCAGGGACGCCTTCCATGTGGCTCCCCGCTGGACGTGGCGCCATTCGCTCAGGTACCGGGACACGGGGTCACGCAGGATGGTGATGTAGTAGAAATTCCTGCCAAGGGGAGAGGAAAAGAGAGCGTTTAGTCCCGGCACAGAGCACATTAACGCTCAAAATCAATACAAACAGGGAGGTGCACTTAAGAGGCTTTCAGCTGCCCTGCTGCACAGGCTGCGTCGCGAGTTCACCTCCACAGGGCAAAGGACGGCTGAACAAACCCTCGGGGGAGTGCAAAGGGCTGTATCTACCTGCACACACACTGAGCTGTCTCTGTTTAACAGGTGTTGTCTCTACAGAGCCCAAGGGAACCCAAGACTCCCCTCTGTGTTGGGCTGTACATGTGGCAACAGGCTCCTGCTGGTGCTCCAACAAACGGTCGCCCCAGACCTTGGGAGAATACTTCAAGTATCTCCAAGGATGTAAGCCACCACCGAAGCAGGACACAGGTAGCTCTGGCTCTCTTAATTTCCTTGTACAATAGAGCTGAACTGACAGGTTTCCACAGACAGCAAAGAGCTGCCAGCGCTATGTTCCCTGATGAGCAGTTGTGGGTCTCAGTTGCATGAGCCCCAGAGCAGCACAACACCTCTGAGGAAGGCATTTCCTACAGGACCTCTCCTTTCACAGGCCAGATAAACGGAGTATGCCCAAAAGCCCCAGACCACTTGCACCCTAACAAGGACCTTGGCAAAGCCCATGTAGATCCTGCTTTATTCTCCTGCCTTCATCTGATACAGGAGTGAAGTGATGAGAGAGGAGAGATAAGTGACTAACAAGAAATTAAAGGATGCATTACAGCATTTTGTAAGAGAAAGCATTTTCAAGAGAGCTGCTGACTTTGGTTTGAAGCAACAGGACAGTAGCACATGTGGGGTACACGCTGCTGCAGGGAACCCATCAGGCCACCAGCTGGGAAAGCTGCAAGTTCAACCACAGAACTTGCCCGGAGTTCACTCTGGGTTGCACATTAATATCCACCATCAAACACCATGCCATCCACCATCACAGCCTGAAGATGGACACAGCCCCTAGAACCTCCACTAACATGAGCACGGCCTCACCTGGATGATGCTGAAGGAACAGCACCAGGATACCAGCCATCTGCTTAAGCAAATGGAATTAAAGAAGCTCAATATGCAAACTGTCCTGCTATGGAAGGCCACTGCTCCAGGAGGAGGACACCAAGGAGTGTGTGCCCAGGAGCTCTGAACCCCTGGGGTGTGATTGCCATGTCCTTGGTGCTCTGTAAAGAGGAGAAGGACATTAACTTGCTTTCTTAAGTAACATTGTGACTGGCCACCTTGAAGTCAAACTTTTGTTCCCTGTCGTTTCCTTTGGCAGAAAAACCACTAGATGTCAATGTTTTACAGAAAATTGTCTTTGAATGGACTAAAAAGTGAATCACAAGCACAAAAAGGATCCAGCTGCACAGGGAAAAAAGACCTGGAGAGTCACCATTCCTTTTCCTATTTAGAGCATCCACACTCATAAATAATTAAATAAGGAGAAAGTACAATAAAGGTGCAAAGCCAAATAAAGGCAATGAGCCCAGTACAGCGTTAGTGGCTGGAAACAACAGCACTCAATGCTTGCAGCCGTGACACCACAATCAGCACCACCCCATCCCCATGCTCCGCTGGGGTGGTGCTGCTGCCACCCGCCTGCTCAGAGGGATTTGGCCACTGATTCACACAGCCAAAGTGAGCCAAAATCCCTGCCACGATCCCAAGGAAGATCCTTTTCCACAGAAGTGCCATTCAATGATTTCACTGTGAGAGGTGGAGGTAAGAGGGAGCAAGAATAAAGCTCAATTTCATGAGTGAGGGGCAGCTACTAACCCCCCACTGTCCCTTGCAGAGATGAGAAGAGTTTTGCCCTGTCTTATCTCTGGTCTCTGGTAGCACTGGAGAACCCAACCCAGCAAAGAGGAAAGGTTTTCCATGAGCACCACCTCAGCCAGCCGCTCCAATGAGCAGGAGCTGTCTCTGATTATGCTTATGCCTCTGGCTCCTTTGATGCAGCAGCAGCAGCACAGCTGTGTCAGGATCCCCAACGCAGGGTAACGGAGCATCCCTGGGACAAACCCAAGCCCCTTCTTTACCTTCTGCCAGGACTCCTGAGCCTTGGATCTAGTTTACTGCAGCACTGCACTAAAATAACGACCCAACCATATAGCACTAACCTCTACATTAACTATAGCAACTAAAACACAGCAACAAACCTCTGGAGCAAGGAGGAAAAAGCAAAGCCCTGCTTACCCCAGAGCCCCTTGTATGAGCTGGTTCACGGGCAGTTCAGCTCAGGGGAGAAGGGTGCAGGCACAGGGGTGCTACCAGCTGAAGGAGAAGGCCAACCAGACTGTATGCTCTAAGGTCATCGCAGGAATCGATGGGGAGTTAATGCGAGAAGGAAAACAAATCCTGAGCCAAGATCGATACAAGTGAGCGTTTTATTATAGTTCAAACTCTTCAGCCACTCTCCCTTTGTGCTCTTTGGTCACAGGCGGTGACAAAGCGTCTCCCTTGGCTGCTGTTGTAAAAACAAAAGAATGAATAAAAACTTGTGTGTTGGTGGAAGAAGCTGTGCTGTAACAGATCACCATCAGCCTGGGTTGCCTCATCTGGTCAGGTATCTCCATCTGTGCCTGCCAGGGAATGCTGCAGTCGAGGGAGACTGGGGGGGATAAGGCTGAGAAAAGATACTCACTGGACTCTGCAGTGAGCATGGAGGTGTCTGGGCTTCCCCAGCACCCTGAGCTCAGGATGCCAGGCAGGGATACCCACAGGATGCCCCAGGCAGGGCCCATATCCTCCCTGGCCTGAGCACAGCTCACTGAAACAGGCTCACAGCTGTTACTTATTCCACCTTGTTATTTCCCAGATGAATCCTGCTTTCAAGAAATGAGAAGAGATGTCCTAGAGAGAGATGCTTTATCAGTTGCTGGACCAAATTCAGCAATTTTAAGCATTTCTCTCCTTCTTAAGGCTGTCTATTAAAACTCTACCTAAAGAGGCACTGACCCTTTTTGGGAACATCAGCTTTTGCCCCAAGCCTCTCCTCCAAATCAGGAATTGTGGGAGCTCCAGGAAAGCAGCTGGGCTGCTCTGTGTTCATCTGAACTGAGCTTCAGAAAGTCACAAAAGCTTTAATGCATCCTCAAGTCAGAGCTGTGCCAGAGATGACCTCGGCCATCAGCACTTTGAGCATCACTGTGCTGCAACCAAGGAAGACTTAAAGCTTTGCAATTATTTTTAGCTCTGTACATAACAGCTTGTT
Source organism: Chamaea fasciata (assembly GCF_029207755.1). Classification (NCBI taxonomy): domain Eukaryota; kingdom Metazoa; phylum Chordata; class Aves; order Passeriformes; family Sylviidae; genus Chamaea; species Chamaea fasciata. The sequence continues at coordinate 75,278,370 of NW_027094089.1, forward strand.
CTTTCTACTGTCTTACCAGGGGGGTGTTGAGCTCCTGCCCCTTCCTTAAAGCATGTGCTTCAGAGACTGAAACTACATGTTTACAGGTAGAGCTCCAACTACTGTGAATCATCCCTCCAGCTTAGAGCTGCACTCACCAAAAACATGGCTTTTCTGATGAAGTTGGGTGGCCATGAAGCAGAGAAAGGGAGCTTGAGGGCAACTGACAAAGTAGGTTGACTCTGGAGGCATCAGGAATGTGGGATGATGTGACAGTGACTTGCTCCTGGTATCTACCTGAGCACTGATTTTCCTTGAGGAATGCGGGGACTGAACAGTCCCACAATGGTGATTGCTCCCTGTGCTGCATCTGCTTGCTTTGAATGACAATCCTGTGGTCACACAGTCCATTCCTGCCAGCCCTTTCCCCACCTCTGCCAAACACAGGGGCAGAATGAGATTTCCTTTTTTCAATCAGTTTTTTAAAGAATCCTTGCATCAAACTTCTAGTTGCAAACAAAAAAAAAGAAAAAAAGAAAAAAAAGTTGAAGTCCAAGCAAGGAACTATGAAACCCCAGGGGATGACAACACTGAGTAGAGCCAGAAACTTGAGAGTCTGGACAGGCTGCCAGGGAAGGGATATCCAGGTACCCACACCATGGTGCTCAGGGGGCTCATTGTGAGCAGAACTAAAGAGGTGAGGAGGGGGTGACTCTAATGATGAATCAAAATGGGTCAGAATCCCCCAAAGTCAGAGCACATCTCATCCCAACCCCACTGCCCTACTGTTTAATTGCCTGTTAAGGTGGAGGGAGGTTGGAGGTCAGAGGCTGGCAGCTGCCACGTCTTCAGCCTGGAAACCTGAGCCCGGCTTGATGGAGCTATGAGGTAAGGACTGGAGCTGAAACCTGAACATCCACTCACCATAACATCCATTTGTGGATTAGTAGGTGAGGGACTGAGTGACCTTTTCCCATTTCTGCTGAGAAATGAGGCTGTAGCAAGAAGGGCTTTGTAGGTTACCGAGCGTGAGAAACCTACAACCTTTGCACAGGGAGCACTGCAGCCCCAGAAACATCCCCATCTCCCCCACAGGCTGTTCCCAGAGGCAAACTAACCCAGTAAAACACAGCTTCAGCACATGGCTGAGGAAGTAGAGCTATGATTTCCAAGGAGAGTACTGGGGCAGTCCCATTCACCATGGCAAAGTATGGCTATGCTTTAAGCTGGCTCAAACACACCCATTTGTATCTAGGTCAAGCTCAGCCAGATGGCAAACCTGGCTAGGATGGTTGGAGTCACAGACAGGGCTTGTGCAGTGAATGGGAGGCAATTTTATACAAGTGTCTCCATCTCTTTGACTGGAGATGAGGGAGGCAAGGAAATTTGTTATGTTTCCAAATCTGTGTGGGTTTTTTTTTTCCAGATCATGGACTTTGTGGTACATATACAGGGCAGTGTGAAACCAAGTTCTGCTCCGGGTGAAGATGGATATTTTGAAAGAAGAGTTCACTCTGAAGGTGCAGGGGAAAAGGGATAGAACAGATTTGTGCCACATCCAGCAGAAATGCAAATAAACCAAACTAAAACCCTGCAGCAGAGATTCTGCATATGATGCAAAAGGATTAAGGATGGCACTACTGAAAAAAGAAAAATAATCATAGGGTTGGCACTTCAGCACCAGAAACAATGCACAATCACCAGAGCCAGCAAGTAGCACAAGGACATCCATGTCCTTCCCCCCTCTGCACAAACTGCTCATGCTGCTGAATAAAAATCTAGACAGCTCGCTTATAAAAGAGTAGCTACATACTCATTCTTTTAAAAGCTGAGATATTTGGGGTTTTTTTGAGATGGCAACTTGTTTCAGCTCATCTGACCACAGGAAGATGCTCCTGTGCTGTGGCCTCATGCCCATATCTGAGATTCCATCTCCTTCTCCTCCACTACTCCCACCAACAAAGTGAAATTGTGTCACAGGCAGCCTCCTGCACTTGTCCCTCACCCCACACCACTCTGAAAATGTCCCTGCTCAGGATTATCTGACAGCAAAGTAACAGACAATGATGGAAGGTCAGGAACAGGAATGGTGCGAGTCTCACATTCCCTGCTCTGCTCTGTTCCTGAGAAACCCTCCCCACAGGCTCCAAAGCTGCAGATGGATTTTAATCTCTGGCAGAGGGTCTCCCAGCCAATCAATCATGGCCACAACATCTCTCTGAGAAGTCAAACTCAATTATGCCAAGCCTGGCGCCAAGTGCTTTGCTCCCAGAAGTTGAGGTTAATTCCCATCAAGAGTGGCCCACTGAGAATTTGATTTGTTAATACCACAAATTGTTCCTCCAAAAGAAATACCGCTGCTGCCTAATTTGTTGGAGTCAGGCATCTGTTTGGAGATCACTCAGAGAGAGCAAAGCGTTCATTTAATAGTGTGACTCATCCCGATTCTTAACAACCTCTGTCACCTAGGGACACAATCAGAAGCACAGGAGTGAGCATCCTGGTGAGAGCCTCTCCTGCCTCAACCATCTCTGCTTGGAACCTCCCCCCAAAATGAGAATGCCTCTACCCTGCCAAGAGCTGCTCCTGCAGCATAACTCACAGAGATGAGGCCAGAATATTTGGCAAGCTTACTGAGGCAGCGCTGGGAATCAAATGTTTGCATCCACTCCAGATTGGTTCCAGATGCTTCCCAGAAGTGATGTGGATGGCAATGGCAGCAGTGGAGATGCATTCATTGCCCATGGGCTTCCCACACTGCTGCTCTGCTCCAAGGCCTCCTAGCCTCACAGACAGTGGCAACAAACCCCTTCTCAAAGTGGGAGAGGAGCAAGGGAGCCTGTTGAGTTCCCCGTGAGCTGCAGGGAAAAGATCTTATGCCCAGCATTTCATGGTTACCTCCATGTCCTGGATCTGGATAGGCAGCCTGGCTGCCCATGCCAGGACCCCCCTGCCACTGTCACAGCTCTTGCAAAGAGGTGACCATGGAGCAGGGGTACTGGAACAGGACTGCTCCCCTTCTCTCCTCTCCCCAAAGACCTTGGTGCAGCTCCTGCCCAGCTGGACCCTGGGCAGGTTACTACTTGTTCCTATGAGACCTCTCTTTATTCAGTCATTTAAATGAAACTAAACTTCCAGGTCCACCACATCCAAAATTCAAAGTACAGTAAAATCAAGATGACCAAATCCCTTCTTCATTACAGAAGTGATGGATAAAGATTATGGGGAGGGAGAGATTGAGGAACAAACACCCCTTTCCTCTGCAGCAGCCTGCAAGACTACCTGGACTATATTCCTTTACTCTGGGTCTCAAGGTGGCAGAAGCAAATAATGCATTAGCTCTGAAAAAGGGCCTGGTAGGAAAGGAGATAAGTATTTCAGGACTGCGAATTAAAGCCGTTAGCAAATGCAAATTTACATTTCCTCTAAGTAATCATTATGTTTTCACTTCTATCAGCACCCAATGAATCACAGAGATGTTTTGTCTAGAAACACTAATGGTGGGGGTAGGAAGCCAGCAGCCTACCCACAGCAACGGCAGCAGGAGAGAAGTGCCAGAGGAACCCATAAAAAGGAGCTGGATTTTTCAAGAACAGCAATTACACCAGCCCATCACTGCCCGTGAAATTACCAAATAGGAAAGATCTGCAGAAAAAAAACATTTCAGGCACAGAGGAAGGCAGTGATTTAGCAGGTCAAGGTACACATGCATATATGTGCAGGCATGGCATTTGCAAACAAAGAAGATGAAAATAAGACTAAATAAGCAAAAAATATGCAGCCTCACACACACACACACATGCTCCCAGCTACCCTCACGCACAAAATAATTGTCCACAGTGCTGCCTGCGGAGGGGAGAGTAGCCCTGCAGATCTGCCAGAGCAGTATTAATTTCATAATTGCCTGTATTATTAAGATCTCTGCAGGATACCCCTGCTCACGACCAATTCAGCAAGAATAGTTTCCTCTTAGGTTTTTTTTTTTCTTTTTTCTTTTTTTTTTTTTTTTCCCAGCAGTGCATAAAAAAAGAAGCAAGTTTCTGTTTCCAGACTCAGCAACCAGAAGAGTGACTCAGCTGCTGGTGCTAGTCCTCTGCCTCCACACTGGAGTGTGGCATGGCAAAGGGTGGCAGTGCAGAGCAGAAGGGCCCAGACTCATTCCACCCACCTGGATAAAGGACTGAACTGCCCTTTGGAAACACCCAGCTTCCATCACAGCCTGTCTAGAGCAGTAAAGCTTCCCACCTCATGAGCGCAGTTATATGACAGAGGCATCAGGACGAAGGGCAGCAGTGGTGCTGAGCCCCCTGACTGGACACAGGAGGCAAAACCCAAGGAAAGGAGAGGGAAGGGGCAAGAGGATCAGTGTGTGCCATGCTTCCATCATGCTTGATGACAAGGTCCAGTACAGGTGATGCTGGATTTGTGAGGTCTCAGCAGCATGCAAGGCTTTGGCTTTGGAAAGTGCCTTTCTTGTCTAGGGAGATTATCCTTTAATAAAGAGGAGGAGGAGCTGAATTTTGCTCTTAATACATACTAAGAAAACTCAAGGTCTGAGCGATGTCTTTTGAAAACACTGAGCTCTGACGCCCACGGAGTGCCAGGAGCAACTTCCCACACCCAGTGTGAGGAGCTGTCTCTGTCCCCTGGAGCTCCTGGAGGTGCCTCACACACATCTTCCAGCCGTTGTACAGCATGGCCCTGATCACAGAGCTCTTAAGGATTCATTAGAAAGCATGGCAGATATCCCGAAGCAAAAAGGAGGCCACTGCAACAGAGCTGGTGAATAACCACAGGATGCTGCTATAAATCAGATCTTTACAACAGTATTTACCCCATCTAAATGCCGCTGCAGGAATTAGTTTCAACGTGTAACTGATATTTCTGCGGTGGCAAAGATCGAGGTTTGCAAAGCCTACACTCCATAAGCAGCGGTTTACAGAGATGGAATAGTGGCAGTTTTTCATTTTCCAGAGTCCACTCACCCTTCCAAGAATCTTAATGCCTCATTGATTCATAATACAGTACATAAAGATTTCATTTTTTCTTGCACACAGTGATATATTATGGAGGCAATCTATTTTGCCACTGAAAAGTTTGCTTAGTAGAGAAATTTGGAGTTTTGACATTCAGGAAATTACAGTCATCTGTAAAGCGCAATTGATATGCCAAGGCTAACATTTTCATTGCACTTATGGAGCCAGAATAACTATGCTAAAATATTTATTATATTCTAAAAAAAATCCAACTTCTTGTTTATAAAAAGCATATATTTAGCAATAAAAAAGCTTTATCCTTATATCCATATATATTTTACCTATGTCTTAAATGTGCAAAGCCACATACTCTCTGAGCAGATGAAAATGCCTTTAATAATCTAATAAAACCAATATTTCAGATAGGCTCTGCGTGTGCAAGCAGAGGGCACAAGCTGACACGTGGCTGCATGGACCTGCACAAAAGCAGAGAAATGAGATATGGGCTGCCACAGGGAACCTGCCCAAGGTCCCCCGGGGCTGTGGACACTCATCCTGCCAGCCACCAGCTGATCTCCACGGGAAGCAGGAGATCACTGAACCCGGTGTGCTTCATTTGCAAGTTCTGTGGCTGATCGGAGCCAGGAGGAAGCGGGTGCGGAGGGCTCCGGTCCCAGCTTGGCACGCACACTTGCCTCCTTTATGAACCCATCAGTGTGTATTTAGAAGCTGTGATTTATCCTATATCCTGAGCACTCTTTGAAAATTCGAAATTGCTGCCTGAACACCCCTCCCAACTCCTTTGTATCTGAGAGTAGCTACTACTGAACATCCCCGCCTCGGTGCTGGAGAAACCTTGGAGCTCTCAGGAAAAAGATCATACGATCAGCCTTAAGAGCTCTGCATCTCCCACAATGGGAAATTAACTCCAGAGAGGTATTTATAAAATCATTTGTAACTATATCAGAGCTCAATCAATTCTCTTCAATATTACATAAAAGGAGGAGGTTTGGCTCACACAAAAGAACGTAATTCCTTCACAAGCCATTTGCAGATAATCTCCTGTACGCCAGTTAATACATCCCACGATAGGTTACACAGAAGTGCTTTTAAAAACTAGACGAAGGATATAGAGCACATAAAAAAGGCACATTAGTGCAACTTATATTTTGCTTATCATAACTATGCACATACAGAAATCCAAGGAAAATCTTTCCCAATCTTTCTAAAATTTTGTCAAAAGCAAGCATCTATTGAAAACATCTTTGCAACGTAATTAATGAACTGATACTAATATAATTCTCAGCCTGCTGTCAAAAGAGGGATAGAGGAACGGACAGTGTATTTACAGCTGCAACTTCTACAGTTTTAATTTCAACTCTCATTGATTCCACTGAACACCATGAGACTGTATAATGAAGAAATCTGTATCAATTGAAAATATCAAGTGTGCTCCTGCCCCACTAGGGCACTACTGTAATATCATGCAATGGAAGGAGATTCTCATTTAATTGAATTGGAAATGAAACACATATTAGCTAAGAAAACTTAATCAGTGCAATAATATTAAAATGGGCCACTCAGACAAACTATACTGATTAAGTCACTTGCAAACATTTCTGTAATCATCACTGAGACCTGTGGCGTTAATGATTTAAACTCACTTTTCTACTCCAGGGAACAAAACTGCAATTTCACAGCAGACAATTAGAATACTTCAGGCCCTCTCTCACACACTACAATACAGGCTCCTGGCAGAGGCACAGGGCCCCATCCTGCAAGGATACATCTTGAGCTCTGACGTACAAGGACTGCATGGATGCTGGGATGTTTGATTTAAGATCGGAGACAGCCCTGAAAGCACCTGGCTGGCTGGGAAGTGTTCCTAAGGCATTGGCTGTGGTTTCTCCGCAGATTTCATCTTTAATCCTGACTTGTTACTGATGGCACACTCCAATGCACCACAGCACTCTGAGCTCCAAACGGCTCCCAGCAGACCAGGACTTTAAAACTTGTATTCACACACAGTTGACATAACTGGATTTAAAATTTTCATGGAACAGCAGAGTGCATTTCTAGTAAAACTCCATGGATGCATTTATTGTGTCAAAGCTCAGCTGGGAGGGGTTTTACATCAGCTAAGCAAGCAAGACTAAGTAAACATTACAGGATGTACAGAACATCTTGTTTCCCATGTCTGCTAGTTCCACCCCAAACATTTAGTAAAAGTATATCTTAGTCTGAATCAGTGAGGATAATGCCCTTAGAAAGCCATGTTAATGGAAAATGTCACTTTAGCATCTCATACAACCCTGAACAAACCCAGGGCTGTGTGCATTGTGTTGTGCTCGGAAGGACTACCCACACAGTCCAAGCTCGCGGTGTGCCTGGAAACTGGAGACTGAGCTGGCAAAACCTCACCAGATGCTTTCCTGGCTGCCAGTGACAGCACATTCAGCACCAACATCAGCTTGGTCACATTCCATTTTTCTGGATTTCAGATGCCCCCTATATTTTAAATTAACTTGTAGCATTAAGACATTCAAAATCCTACTTGCAGACAGTCAAAAGCAAATTCAATTTTTCCATGTTATCAGTGCCACGACGCAAACTCCAGCCAAAGTGGCAGCTGAACTGAGGACACCACAGAGAGGCAACAACCTGAGCTGGGCAATGAGAGGAGTCCAGCTCCCCTGTGTGCCAGCTGAAGGACTGGCACTGCTAAAAAAAGCACCCAATTCCACTGACCATGAACAGTGCTACTTGGTTTGCCTTTTGCTCTGGCTCTCTCACTGTGAGGGTATCACAAGCCTGGCTCAAGATCTGACCTTTCTTTGAGCAGCTTCTCACTGCAGTTCTTGTGCCCTGAGCTCCCAGACCTCACCAACCACAGCCAAACAAACAGGCAGCACTTTGAACCCTCAGCTGGAGGGAAGCCTTGCTTAGGCTAGCTGAGAAACCCTTAAAACCAAGCTGATTTCAGCTGAAGCCAAAGATAACCTACCCCTGCCAGAATGGGTATGATAAACCTGGTATGATAAACCTGAAGCAAAATAAACTACGTGACATGTAGGGTTATTCACTAAGGTCACAGCTCCTTCCAAAAGGATCTGCTACTGCTCCCACTCCCCTAACCTCATCCTCAAAATATGAAAGAAAAAAAAGAAAAAAAAACCCCAAACCCCAAACGAAAAGTCCAAGAAACAAAACTCCTCTATGAGCAGCAAGAGATGGTTCAAAACAATTTCATTCCTATCTGTGATCTCTTGAAAGATTTTCAGAAGACACAGTCCTACTCCTCCATGGATTATTCTGGCTAAAAATGTGTGTGACATTTTAATTATCAAGTACAAATGTTACTGCAAGTAAGCAATGAAACAGATGGTGTCCTGAATTTTACAGTACAGCCACTTTTCTAGCTCAAATTTACAGTTCACCAATCATCAGCTTTAAGTTCTGTCTCTACTGCATCTGCCTTAACCGTATGAAACACTGCAACCCTCCAATGCTGAGAGGGCAGCTTTGGGAAAGTTGGGAACTTTTGGGAAATTCAACCCAAGCTGTCCTCCTCCAAGCAAATGTGTCCAATGAGGAAACAAAGTGGAGCACAACTCTGTACCATCCCAAAAGCATAGCAGATAAGAAGTGGGAGAGCACTGAGGAACTGCCCTACTCAAGGGAACATAGAGGTGATCCTGATACCTTCATCTCCGTGAAGGACCTGATTCGTTTATCTCATTCTCTTCCTCATATGAATGGAGGGAACTCCATATGAGTTACAAGTCCTGAGATTTCCTTCTTTACCCACCTAGTGTACTCAGCAGTCCCATCAGTGGGTGCCCCCAAGGGGAAGGGACAGGATGGAATGCGTGACCCTTCAGGACCCACCAGTGCCAAGCCCCACATCACCAGGGAACAACAGAGTAGCAAAGCCAGCAGCTTTTCCACTAATTGTTGGTCCATCATCCTTCCAAAAAACCTTCAATGCTTAAGTTCAAAGTTGCAGTTTCACATGTTTATTTCACCCCCTATTACAAACCATGAAATATAATTCATGACACAGGAGCCACACACCTGGATGGGGACAAGGAGGACCTGAGAATACTCATCTACTGGATTGACAACACCATGGCAAATGTGGTCCTTGCTTCGAGGAGCTTTATTATCCCATTCAGACATTAGGAGAAAGTGTCAGTCCAGTGACTCCTGGGGAGCAGATGTAGCAGTATACTCAGATTCAAGCAGCAAACACAATGAGTTTTCAGCTGTCCCTCTTAGCTGTGTGTGGCCAGGCAGAGGAGAACATGATGCCCTCATTGAATAGGCTCTTGATTTAGCAGGCTGTGACCAAACTGAATCCTGGAAAGCTTTCCTGATACTCCACTCCATTCATCTCCACTAAAGGGGAGCTGCTGCCCAGGCTTATGGCATCAGTGCTGCAATTATGACAACGAAACATTTTCTGGGAAGGTGTCCCAGAAAGTAATACACTGAACATTTCCTCTCACCACTTGCAGTACTGAGCAATAACTCCTCTCACTGTCAGCATCAGCTTTGAGCCAGGGAAGGGCACCCCTCCTGTCATGCCCCTCTGCTGGCACACGGCTGGGACCACCAGTTCTGCTCTCACCATTCAGCTTGTGCAGACACCCCTGGGACTCCTGCAAGGATCAGACAAAGGGAGATGCTGCACAGGCCAAGTGATGGATCTTCTGGACCACAGACTTTTCCCATTTTGCTTTGAAATGGAGCAGAGCTTTGGAGGTGGAGGGTCCAATCCCAGCTTTGCAGACAGGCAGCGATGCTCAGTCACAAAAGCATTAGCAGCATGGGCTCTGCCTCTTGCATCCAGGTTCAACACGTAATCCAGCATCACGCTGGCATCCGAGGGTGAAGATGGCAAGATCTTGGCGTTCCTCTAAGCCCACCTGGGAACCTCTTCCTAAAGGGAACCAAACAGGGCACTTGTAGATTGGAAGGGATCCGAGGACTGAGCTTGTCTTGGAGCACAGCTGCTTTAACAAAACTTTCCAATGAACTCCTGAACACCCAAGGAAACACACCTGGGTATTTTTACCCCAGGGAGAGAAGCCAAAGCAGTACCCAGTGCCCCCAGTGTCAGGGTATGCAGCCTGGTTTGCAGCAGATTGATGGTCCTGCATTTGAACTCAGCAAACAGGTGCTCCAGAGCATGATGAAGTGCATGGCAGCAGCTCAGGCTCTGCTCTTGGTCACACTGGCAGCTGGATTGCTGCGATAAATAAACCTGAAAATCGACTGTCTGAGCAGAAAAAGCTTCTTCCTATGACTCCATCCCTGGAGGGGTTAATCTAGAATAATTTAATTTATTCCCAAATTGCAGGCAGCAGTGTCTTTCCCCATTTAGCAGATTAAGAAACTGTGCTCTACCAAATTTATCTGAACAACTCATTCCCACAAAATTACACTGGGTTTTGAACTGAGGTTCATACACTCCATTGTATCTGCAGGCTAAGCAATCCACTGAGGGGCCAGATTAAAGCACAGCTAAGCACCACCTGAGTGGGTTTTTCTGGCAAAGCATCCGTGCAGGGATGGGGACAAGAACAGCAGGTGCAAAAGGGCTCCCAGCAGTGGTAACCTGGGCCAGGGCTCAGGCACAATGGCAGCATCTTCAGCTGCATTTCCCTCATCCTGTCATTAAAACAGCAGCACCTCCACAACTCATTCCAACATACTGCGACTAGGCTTCTCTTCACATTATTTTAAACAAAATGACACTTTCTCTAGACACTTAAATGCATCCTGGTCTCATCACATCAACAGAGGAAGCATATTTTTCCTGTTTATGTGAAAGGTGATATTGGATGCATCATACATTGAAATCGTTTGCTGGCTTCCTCTCTTGACATAAGTAAGGGGAAAGAAAGTCAGAGAAGACAGATTTTAAAGATGTATGCATATGCATGATCATTTTCTAACCTGGAACATTATTAAATTCTTTCATATATTCATGTGAGAACTGCAAAAGATTATGAAAGTGGAGATGCTATCACTCATACTTTCCCAGAGCAGGGATTAGGCATCTTTTCTTCTTAATAAAAGCTATATATTTAAATACTATCTGTTTTGACAAGCCCTAGTTAGTACTGGCCAACAGAGGTACAGCTCACATCCCTACCTTGCAGAATAAACCTGTCTGCAGGTCCAGCCTCAACACAGGGTAGGACTGAGCAAGAGATGTTACACGGTTGTCAGAGCTTTGACCTTTCTATGGCTACTAAATGCTTTAAGACTTCTTCAGTTCCACAGGTCTAGCACCCTCTACCAAAAATACACCCCACATGGCCCATGCAGCTTCTTCCCAGCCCTTGGAGAGCTGAGTCCTGCCAAACCCTGCCTGAGCCATGTTGCCCAAAGGCGTTGCAGAAATCTTCTGGTTTGCAAGTGATGCTAAATTAATCTAAACAGCTTTATTTATGAATGGTGTTACATCCCACTTCTTGGGGAGACAGATCTGCCACTAGAATTGCCTTTTACTGCCTGCAGAAACTGTAACTCTGCATCAATATTACACAATTATTTTAAAACCACTATTTAGATAGCTCTACAGTAATGGATATGTACACCAACTCCAGTGCCAGAGAATTTGCATAGCAGAATTTTTTATCATGCTTCTTAAAGATTAATAATTTAAAGCAAGTTGTAACTGTGCTAAGATTTAGTCTTATGTTTTCATGACTGCTTTATATTCTCATAAATATCCAACATTCCCAAGTACATAGGAATCTGAGGTATTCAAGAAAAAAAAACTGCAACCAATATATCTTCTATTTATGGAATTGAATATAAGATCATATTCAAAGTGCTGCATTTACTGACTGATTTTGAATACATAAAATATATAGCCATTGCAAATTCACCTTTCATTGCAAAGCTTTGTTCTTGTAGTGACATAACTTATTGCCAGATTAGAGCCCCAAGTACAGCCAGGTCATTTTTTGTGTTCTCCATTCCCACAAACACGACTGGGAGAGACAGGTCGTGCTCTCTATCAAAGTTGTGCTTACCACACAGCAATATTGCAACACGTCCCATTAGAGTTATGTCTGCTGAGACTGTGAGCACAGACTTGGCTGCAGGCACCTCCTAATGGAATTACATAATTGGAGGCATGTCATCTAAATCTGAACAAATTGGATTCCCTTGTCATGCACTATTGAATCAGAACGGGAAGAACACTCCATGCTGTTATCTATGGTAAACCAATGGTGGCAAATCCAGCGTCACTAATATTTCGATAATGTGATGTTTATTAAAAATGGGGGAGGAAAAAAAAAAAGATAAAAAGTTTCATGTAAGGCATGTCAAAATCATGTTGCATGGAAAAATGAGCTCATCCGAGCTTGGCTTCAGACTGGGAGTTACATTAATGGTTTATGACGGTTGCGATGTTAAGAAGATGTAACTGCAGAACCACACGAGGCTGGTTGCCTGTAGCAGCCAGGGGAAGTGCAGACAAGGATTTGAGACAGGTCCCACCACCAGCTCTGCATCTGGCCGGAGTGACAGCCACCAAGGTGTTTGCTCTGCTGCAGCCCCTCCCTGCCCAGTCTGTGACGGATCACTGCATTAACATTCCCATCCTGCACCCGAATTCTCCAGCCCCTGCAATTCACAGGCATGCCCTGGTTTTCGTTTACAAGTATATCAACTTTAATTTGGAATTACTGGAGGAATCATAATGAGGGAGCAATAACTTTGAGCACACTGAACTGCGCATTCAGGGCAAATTTTCACTGAGTGCTCAGCTCAACCTCCAGCTCTGCATGTATGATAGAACAGAGGCATTAATTACATTACCAGAATCACTAATCAGTTCATTGCATCTTTACATTCCATCAGCTAAATGCTGGTGCAAAATGTGAAGCTTTTTTCCCCCTGTAATCCAACTCTTCAAGCCTCACCAGGATACTTCCACGAGCACATGGAATGAATTCATTAACAAAAACAGCAAGAAAAAAGAAACTAAGAAATTAATTGTGAAGCCTTACAGAATTCATGGTTCTTATAGTTAATTAACTGTGGGCAAGCTCAGGCTCCTGTGCCCACAGCAGGCCACCAAGGCAGAAGTAAGTGATGAGCTGGTGGGGCAGAGCACTCACCTGGTCTGGTCCAGGTGATGGTCTGTGAAGACAAGAGGGGCTGTTTGCAGTACAACTCTCCTGGGGCTGGCACACTGCAGAAATTCAGGTTTCAGTATGCCAGCAGCACACTAACAGCACCCGCTCCACTGCCTCGGCCCCAGCGCCAGCAGTGCTGCAGTCCTGCAGGACTGTGCCAAATGCTGATTTATATTCGGTGTGAGGGAGAAATGCTGTCAAATCACCAAATTACCTCAAGTTGCGAGAGCACACAGCAGGGGGAAAGGTGTTAACTACTTAGTGAGCCTCTGCCTGTAGATCAGCACTGAAAGGAGTCAGGTGAACATTTACTGTGAGCTCTGGGGTCTCAGCATGCTGCCAGTCACAGCACAGGATCACACCACAGGCAGCCCCACTCTGCAGATGCACGGTCCCACCTCGGCAGCCCCTTGCAAAGAGACCCCCAAAAAGCTGTACTCCTAAAATCTACACAACTGCCTGGTCTAAAGGGCCATTAATCTATATGGGCAAAAGAACTGCTTGAAGAAAAATTGCTCCTTAGGGCTGCCCAGCATCATCTCTTCAGCCAAGTGGGCTTCTCTGCCCATGGGTTGGAACAATGGCACCTTACTGCCAACTTAGTTTCTGAGCTCCCAGGAGTAACTGTGCCACAGAAAGCAAAAAACTTGGTGATGGTGGGAATGGGGCAGCTCCCCAAAGTAGGCAAAGAAGCAATGATAGCAGAGCCCATGCTCCAACTGTAACTGTTCCCAACAGTGACCACATCTTCAATGCCACCATATGGTCCTTCCTTGATGGCTTATCCAGAGGAAAATGCACTAATATTTAGAGATATAAAATGAGGGAGAGGGAAAAGGAAAATAAAAAACCAGCTTGGCTATTTTGCAGGAGTTGGCAATACTTGGCATATCTTCAAACTAAAGACCCTAAATTCCACTGACGATACCTGATCTCTAAGCATTGTTGAAATTAAATCCAAGCAGTTTCAATATCTCTGACAGGAGGACTGGCTGTGTGGATTGCTTGCCCTGGCACTGCCCTGCAGGAGCACAGCAGGGACCTGTACCCAAACTCCCTGCTTCCATGGTTCTCTGTTCAACTCACATCCTGGAAGCTGTGCTAAATAAATGGCAAAGCTTGTTTACCTGCTCCTATCAGGCTTGGAGTGCCATGGGGGAGTCGACTGACCACAGCACAAACAAAACTGCGGCACCTCAATTCTCTTAGCAAACCATCTTTTGTTAATCTGCAGCTTCAGCCTTTTCTGCCACCACATTGTGACCTGTCTCCTCACATGCCCATCTCTACAGAGTTCTCTTCCTTGATGGCAGTGCCCTGCTCTCCTTGACCAAAATGATCCTCTCAAGCGACTGTCACATATGCAAAAGACCTGAAAGCCTAAATTACATGATTCACCCTTGCATCTTCACAGCAAGCGCCAGCCTGTCTTAAAGCCTCAGCACATCTGGTTACACAAATGACCTCAACCATGTTGCTAAGGCAGTCATTGCAGGGCTCGATGACACTGTGCTGTATCCTCGAGTGACACGACTGACGCCACCAGACCACAAGGACTTGACACAGTCGTGTTGCAGAGAGGCTGCTGTTTTGGCAACAAACCTGGAACCGAACTGCAGACCTTCGAGGATGGGCAGCAACAGATCTGTTCTTGGCATTAGAACAGGGAGCTGGGGCTGATGCAGGCTTTCAATCTGATATGGCTTAGAAAGAGCCATGACAAACATCCCCTGGGGCAGTGACGTGGAGTCAGGAGGACTCACCACCTTCTGCAACATCATTTGCAGAGCTGAGCCAGCGGAGCCCTCAAGCCACCACAGCATGACAAAATCTCTAGAGCATCACAGCCAGAGAGGGGAGCTGGGGAGGGCATACCAGGATGCTGAGCAACAGAAATGTCCTCAACACATAGGCAAGAACAACAGCCACTGAGCTGGGAGTCACCAGCACAGCAGCTGTGATCCTGCACATACAAACAACATCATTAAAATCAGTATTTTAACTTCCATATGGTAGGATGGTCCTGCTAGCAGTAATGGACATAGCCACCTTTGCTACCTGGCAGGCTTTTCCACAACTCTCCAGGGCACCTCCAATATTCCGAAAGAAACCTTTATTCAACCACAGAGAGGTTCTGAACCACATTCTTGCATTCAGACTCCTTTGCTTTAGAAGTATCAGCTTGCAATTAATAAAACTAATTAATATCACTAATTAATGAATGAAGCAAGGGCAGGGAGCTAAGAGAACATTGTTTTTGATAGCTATGAAATGCACTAACAAGAGCCAGCTGGATAATTACTCCTCTTTTCAGGAGTTTTTACTAGTTTGATTTTCCATCAAAAAAGCTCTCGTGAATATTTAAAGAAAAATTTGTAAGAACAGAGTAAGGAAATTGCTGTCCACTTTTGCCAGTGTGACTCATTTTTCCCTCACAGAGATGCTGTTGGGTTTTAATGGACATGAGGGTGTCCAGATGGGAGAGGGATGGCATGTGCTCCAATTAGCAATCACACCTCTTTAAAACCAACTGACCATAAGACATAAACCCCTGAGGGGAAGATCCTGTCAGTGCTCATGGGGACAGTTTGCCTGGAAAGGACTATGCTGGAGTAGGGGTTCATGCACAGGCATGATGCTGAGTTGGGGGAGGAAACACTGAAAAACATCTCCAGACTGTCCATGGGATCTTATTCTCCTCCTTTATGGCCAGGGCAGCCTTGGTGTCTCCCATGGATGTGAATTTGGGGCTGCTGGTCACTCAGCCTATAGTCATGCCATGGCTGAAAGAACACCCAAAACCCACACCTGAGATGGGCTGGGGTTTATCTGTGTGGAGGGGTGGGTTACACAGTAGTAACAGCTGGCTGGAATAATAAATTAGCACCTAATTAACACGAGTGTTGGCTGCAAAACACTGAGTTAATGGAATAGAAAAAAAAAGAAGGCAAAGAGTCGGTGCTGTGAAATAGGCAGATTGCTTTAGAAGTTGCTTCGTCAAGGACGTCTTCGAAGTCGAGGGTTTAAAAGCTGAAGGAAGAAAAGTGCTTTTGTGGGGGAAAACTTGCCCAGCCCATACCCAAGGTCAGGATTTGTTTCCCGAGCAGGCATTAGCGGCCAGCACTCACCAGACTCTCCCTGCCAGGTAGAAAAAGGGGCTGTAATGTCTTTAAGTTGCATGCCAGAGGACAAGGTAAGCATTTGGGATGCAGATAATACAGTCAGGACAAATATTTATTGGGTCAGTAGTCACTGGTGTGAAAGAGGAGCTATAAAGTGGAGATAACAAGGAATAATGCTGCCACAATGGGAAACTGCACTAATGACTTAACAGCTCTTTGCACCTCTCCATAAAAACCTCCTAAGGGAAAACTCCTATTCAGTGCAGAGGAAACAATGGTATAAATCTGCTTCCTGCTACATCTGACCTCCTTTGCACTCGCAGCTGCTGCCAGACCAGCTTCTGCCTCACCTTACTGTGCTTCTACCTTGCTTTTGCTTCCTTCTGCACACAAACCAACATAAATCCTCTCCCCAGCTTCATGGCAGGTGGCAGCAGCCTTGGTGAAGCAGAGCAGGAGGAGAGACCCCTTCCACTATTCTCCCCTGAGTGAGGGGACATCAGAGCTGGCACAGCAGCAAGGCTGACCTGCACCCTCCCACACCAGCAACACCCCCCAAACCCCAGCCAGCACTCCAGGGGACTGTGCATACAAGGCAAATGCAGAACAAGCTTCTCTTCCAGGCAGGAGACACTAAGGACACAGTTTAAAAAAAATGCCGTTTAACTGTCTTTAATTAATATTCTGAACTACACGTAAGCCTTTAACACACAGCAGGATCATGGTGAAAGATTTATGAGATTGGTTCACCTTTTGCAAAGTGCTGCCTTGGGTCATCAGCACAAACTTATCATCAGCCCATGCACCAGTGGGGAGCTGGAGCGAGAGGAGAAGGGGAACATCTGCACGAATATGATGTGACCTACTTTTACAGTAATTTGAATGCATATTTGGGAAAAAAAAACCCACCCTCTAAAATTTTAAGGGAGAATTATAAATCAAAGCACGATAGTAAACAAGTAGTTTGTGAAGTCATACTGTCTACTCAGTACAAACAAGAGATTTGTCA
This sequence comes from Chamaea fasciata, assembly GCF_029207755.1. Taxonomy (NCBI): domain Eukaryota; kingdom Metazoa; phylum Chordata; class Aves; order Passeriformes; family Sylviidae; genus Chamaea; species Chamaea fasciata. The sequence continues at coordinate 75,295,618 of NW_027094089.1, forward strand.
AATAATAAAATACTCCTTTAGAAGAAAACAAGCACAATTATTTTATAATTATGGCTGTTCTAGTCTTCTGAGGGCAGGAAACCTTCCTACCTCCATAGAATCATAATCAAGACTCATCAAAGTCCTGTAAAAGCAAATCAATACCTGCTCTTGGCAGGATGAGTTAATTAATACCGGAGTGCTCTCCTGCCTGACTGTCAGGCTGACGGTGCTCAGCACAGCTCTGCTGAGGTGCTCTGTGAAAACCATCCAGCACCACTGGGTTACTGGTGAGAAAGGATGCCATCCTTGAGGGTCTGGATGAAGGGGCACTGTGAGCTGTGCTCCGCTTTGTAAAGGACACAGACACCTGGCCATTCAAACCTCTAGAATGCAACTGAGTCCTCGCTTCTCTGGATCCTTATTTCCATCAAGCAGGAGACTCAGGCAGCACCATATGGCTAATTTTATGAAGGGAAACCAAAGCCATGTCCTTTTCATCACTACTGCACTTGCGGAGCTGATTCCTGGTTATGTGTGGTCATCTGAGGTGCTGTGCCATCCCCACATCAGACACGGTGTGGGGGAGCTGGTTGTTATCGGGGATCTGGCTCATGCCACCAGCAGTGGTGGCTCAACACCCTGTCAGAGACTTCAGAGATGCCACTTCAAATATTGGCTACTAGAGTGCAAGCTTTCATCTTTCCATGGCAGATTCACTGGAGCGCTGTGGCATTTACTGCGTGACTTCCTTCTCTTTTTTGCTTATTATGAGACCTTTAAAATAGAAGGTTTGTCTGCCCTCTGTGATTAGCAAAGATCTCACAGCTTCCCTAAAAGTGCAGAGAAAATTACAGCCAATAACAGCATAGCAGTCAGCTGCCCAGAGCAGGAAGGAGTGAGACACACTCAGCAGATTGCTTTGAAGCAAATGCTCAGTAAAACTTTATAAAACTTATTTTTAGCCTCATTTTCTAAAGAAATCAGCCGCTTACGAACACAGTGTCCACCTCCCTCCTCTCTCACCACACTCTCCATAATTTTTTAATTGGTTCCTTTATCTGGAGACTCCTCTGTCCTATTGGGGTGGAAGATAAATAAGCATTGAGAAGGGATATAGGGGAAAAAACCCAGCTGGCTATGGAGAGCAGGAATTGCTGGGAGCTGTGGCTGGCCTGAGAGCAGAAGTGCCTCCTGTCACCTGAGCTTGAGATGAGATGGACATGCACGGTGATATTTAGCATGGAAAGCTGGCAGATGCAGCAGGGGCAGAACACAGAGGTACTACTCGATGGCTTTGCTGAAGAACAGCATTCACCACATCCCAAGAGTGCCAGTGACGTTTACAGACCTCCTGCCAAGAGCAGCTGATATGTCATCTCAAATAAGGCATAAAAATGGGACAAAGATGCAAAATGCCAGCAGAGTAGGAAAAGCCAGCTCTGCTGAGTGCCACTGCTGATGTACTTTTATTGTTGTTTAATGGTTTTCTTGGATCAAACAAGGGAGAAGAAAAAAGTGTGCAGAGAGAACTGGCTGTTCCCCATCACAAGGAAAAAGCATCAAACACAGAGAAGGGCTCAGTAACAAAAATACATGGGTCAGAAGAGTACACACACAGGAGAAACGGGTGAGGAAACTGGCTGAAAGGTAACAGGAGTGCAGGAGCACAGCTGCCAGTCAGCAGAGTGCCTGCTGGAGCCAGGATTTGGCTGGGAGAAACAGGTTTTCCTCTGCCCAGTTAGCACAGACTTCACCTGGGTCAGTGTTTTACTAAGAGAATGAGGAGAAATTGCAGGCCATTAACTTGCCAGAGGGCTAAGTGATGTTAAAATCCATTGCTGGAGCTCAGGTAAGTGGCTGGGTAAATACACCACCCTGTCCAACACTGCCTGTTCCATTAGCTGGCGCTGCCATCATCAGAGAGCTGAAAGGACAGCAATCCATACGGATGCTGCTGTTTATAACCCAGCTCTCATTTCAGTGCAATCTCTGAGCAGACTGAAATAGTACCAGAAAGTAGATGGTCAGGAAAAGGCTCCACCGTCTACACTCCACCACCCCTTTCTTTCCATGTACCCATTCCTACAGGGAGCAGACAAGGACAGGCACACTGTATACCCATCCTGGTTTTAGCTCATTTTATCCCCTTCCCTCCCATTCCTTAGGTTTTGTTCTGCTCTGGGATTTCAGTCAAAAGTAAGTACAACCTCTCCAAACCTTTTGGGACCAATGAGGGTAGCCAGTCCCCAAGAACACCCAGCACACGCACATATCCACAGGCTTTGTGTTCTTCAGAGCAGGTTCACAGCACCGCCAGCCTGGCTCCCCACTGCCTTTGGCTGAGGAGGGAATGCAGTGGACATCACTGCACCATTCCACATCTGTTAGGGACTTAGCTCCAAACACTTTTCTGACAGATGTGGCCGAGAGGAGAGGCTCACATTATCCACGAGAGACACACTGGAGGAGCATGGCAAAGAGCCTGGGTGCAATTTGTCTGCAAACAGTCGAGCATCCCTGCGCAGAGCTGGCTGACCCAAGACAGTTTGCTATTTCTGTGTGCTATTTTCTGTTCCAAATAAACCTCTCCACATACTTCTGCATCCAGACTAGGAGTCTGGATACACACTCCACATCCCTGTGGTGAGCAGAGGGAGTCTTCCCCACAGTTACCAGCACCAGGCAGCCTGTGAGAGATAAACCACTCTGTGGGCTCAGGGTTTATTTTAGAAGATGCACTGTGCATTCATGGCTCTGCGGTGCCCCAAGAGCCAAAAGCAGGAGGAAAGCTGCCCCTGCACAGTTTCAGCCTGGTAAACAAAAATCTCCAGCCTCTTCCAGGTCAGTGCATACAGAGATACACATTTGTTTTCAAAACCAAATTTTGCATGGATCTATAGAGCAAAGGCAACTTTTTTGCTATCCAGGCATCTTCCTTGTCTCTGCTTTGAAGAGACAACAGCTAGAGCAAGCTGAAGAAATAGAAAGGCACAGGGTAAGTACACTTCCAGTGAAGTTACCAGAGCAGTGGGGCAGCCCCAGGGTGGGACAAGCCCTCAGGAGGAGCAGGGGAAGGAGCAGTACTCCCCTCAATACCGGTGCAAGCTCCTTGCAAGCTTGCCAGTCAAGCCCTTCCAACCAGACAATCACATCTCAGGTACAGGCTTGGCATCCCATGCCAAGACCCCACAACAGACCAGTGCCCCACAAAACTGCACTCACACCAGAGGAAATGATCTTATTTTTTTAAGATGCCAGTTCTTGGACTTGGCAAGCAGAGTTGCCTTGATGTATACAGAGACCAGACTTAGTATTCTTGCTATTTCAGGCAAAAATACTTCTCAACAGTCTGAACATCACTCCAAGCACGTTACTTTCCCTTGCACCCAGGGCTCCTATCACTCTGCTGAAGGAGGTTGTGAGAATGGGAAACACCAGACATGCCTTTTCTGCAAGTTTCATCTTTCCTGTGGATTTGGCAATTATTGCAAACAACATAGGATGAGTTCAATAGTAGGTGAGTGAAAAATTGGATCTGACAGCCCTAATTGAGCCTGAAGTCCCATTTACTGAGAATGATCTGGCATAATTAAAAATTCACAACTGGAGACCAGTTGTGAACGCTATACATTATAGGTTCTCTGAATTACTCTGGGAAACATATGCTCTCCAGGCTTTAGTCTTGGAGCCAAAACAGCTCGACCCACAATGATGGATTCATTTGAGAGGAGTAGCTCTGGATTTCAGGGAGGGAGGGATGGCAAGAGAGTGGCTGTGCTGAACTCACACCAAGCACAGGTTTACAAATATTCCTTCTGCTTCTAAGATTTCTTCCGCTGCAGTATGTTGCCACCATTGCACCACAGGGATATGCTCTTCAATACCATGTTAAGGCGGTAACAGGACAGCTCCCGCTTTTCTATGCTATTTCAAGTTTCTTGTGTTGTCTCAGTATAAAGCAAAGGGACAAACTTTCCTGTGAGCACTAACAGGAGCAGCTCTGCAAGCTCAAGGGCTCTTGAAACCTCAGCCCTGTGCCTGCTGCTGACAAACAACATCCTTGGTGCCCCAGCACAGACCCACGTGCAACTTTTCAATTGCTTTCTCCTTATTAACGTAATTGCGATTTAATTCCAGCACATCATTTGCAAGCCTCACTTAGCCTGAGACAACTTAGGGGAATGTGACTGGAAAACATCTTAATTTCTGCTTTTAACAAACCACCAAGATATGGCCAATAAACAGAATATTTGAATAAATACAGGACAGCCTCCACTAGGGCAGGGTGTGGGACCTGGGACATGAATCCAGTTGCAGTATGTTAGAGAAATAAAAGCCTCAATAAACAAAGCACGTTCTGTTCTGCACACAAACATACCAATCACAGCTAAATAACAGGCTTTAGATTATTTATAACAAGACTTTATAACTTTATACGTGTTTTTAGGAACAGCTCTCAACCAGAAGATTTAACTGAGCTGAACACTGAAGATACTAATCGAATGCTCTAGTGCTGGATCTCACTTGATTGGCAGGATACATGTGCAAAAAAAAAAAAAAAAGAGTAATTAACCTAACATTAGCATTTTTGAAAGGAAACATATCCACATATAACTGCATTATATTTTTTATCTAGACTAGTGTAACAATCACCCCATCCTATAATACCAAAGGCTGCAATGGATAGAAAATGCCATTCAGTTTTCTTCTTTAGCAGGGTTTTGTTGTGGGGTGGACTTTTTCCTCCTTCTCTGTGTCAGCTGCTGAGAACCAGCATGACAGCCAAAACTTTCCAATAAATCACAAGGCAGTGACTCATTTAAACCCTTCACTTCAGAGGAACAGCAAGGTGTCATCCTCCCAGCAGCGCCGCAGCCACCGTTAGCGATGCCGCTTTTCCCAGGCACGTCACCTGTGCCGCAATCCAAAAATAGTCCATCCCAAAATAGGCTGAAAAGGCAGGAGAGGGAGCCGAGTGGCACATGCAGGCTTTTCCAACAGGTAATGCAAAACCTACTGCATGCCCAAGATGGAGAAAAAAACCCCACACACGTTTGAGTCCTGGTTAATTCTGCAGGGCATCTGGACCTCTCCAGGCTCCGCTGTGATGCTGATTTGAACACTGAGGTGTGAGACGAGCATTTATACACCAACATGTTCATCTGCTGCCAGAGAAGAGCCCACGGCAGTCACACCTTGTCACCTTCCTGTGCTGGAAGGTGGAATGATGCAGGAGCCAGAGCCGGACACCTCTCCACATGCTGCTGCAGCAGATATGGGGCCACTGAAGGGAATTCCACTGTGGTGGGGGACAGCAAAGCACTGCCAGAGTACAACACTCTACTTGGGGCTCTGAAACATCAGGATTCAGCTTTATCCCTCATTTAACCAGGGACAACTGCAAGTGCGTTCTGTTTCTCTGACAACATCATGGGATCAAATGTGTTTTGGCGAGGGAACCTCAAACTCCACAAAACTCTGGTCCCTGTGCAGCAGATAACAAAGGGTAAAAGCAGGTGTAAGCCCTCCTGTCAAACTAAAGCCCTTTTATATTTCTTTTGTGGTATTTTTTCATCACCATCTAAGGTCTCCCCAAGACAAATTGCAGAGAAAGGAACAGGGCTCAGATCCGATACTCCAAGGGCTTGTGAAAGGTTTTAGGAAAAGGCAGCAATCTGAACACTGAATTTTCATGAATTTCACCCATTTCCTGGGCTATCTACAGGCTCTGCAACAACCGATGAATCAAAAGCACCTCTGCCTGCCAAGTTTACAAAAGCCTGTCTTAGCCCATGCTCAAACTGCCTAGGTCCATCAAAGCACAATAGAGTCCAGAAGACTCAAAAAATAGTAACCTGGAAGAAAAAAATGATACCCAGCACAAACTACTCTCCTTCTGCTGCTTTCAACCACAGAATTTCATTACTTTTGTTGCTCTCTTGCTGATTTTCTGGCACAACACTCAGAACACTGGAACAGACTATTTTGCACAGCATCTGCCATCATCAAGGGACTCTACAGTCCGCAAACTTGCAGGCAATTTATTGCCCATATTCCTCCCCTGGACAGCCCCTCCTTAAGCTTTATACAGAAAGTATTTGCAGCAAGCCTGGTTTGATGCTCTCTGTACAGACTGTGACCTCTAACCTTGTCCCCAAACAGTGACACTTTGGATGCCCTTATTTTTGTACTAATATGGTTAAAAAAGAGGTATCCCAAAGCTGCAAAACAACAACAACAACAAAATCTCCTCATGCCTAGGTTGCTGCTGCCCTTAGCCAAGATTTCCTTCTGTCCTTTAAGGTGTCATCTGATGCTGATGGCAAAATATTCTCCTGGGATCACACACAGCCTGTCCTCATAAATTGCTGGCAAGGATCCTTCTAAGTCTGCCTGAGAAGCATTTTGCCTCAAACAAATCCATATTTATAGGCTCCAGATATGTTTTTCAGCTTGCATTTATTTATTACAAACAAGGCAAATAAACCAAGAAAATTTAGTTCTATGTGTGTGCCGGATTCAATGAAGAGAGCAAAATTTGCATAACTTTGAAGCATAATCTTCCAAAGCAACAGCTAATCTGCTAGTGATTATCTTTCTATTTGCTTATCACTGCCTGTATTGATGGGAAGTTGAAACAGGACAGCACTATGTCAATAGAGGGGCATCCACGAAAGAGTTCAAATAATATGAAGCTCAGGCAGGTATCCAGGTGTTTGTTTTCAGTTAGGCTAAACGTTATTCTATCTCATAGATACCTGGCCTTTCCCAAACTGCTGGATCCCAGAGAGTTTCACAGCCTTGGGAGAGCCTCCAGGGTGTGTGTTCAGCTGCCAAGCGATCAACTTTCTATCTATTAAACATCTGAAACGAGCTCAAATCTGGCGAGCTGCCACCTCACAAGCCCACAGAATAACAAGCTCATTGTAAGTCCTTTTAGCATGGATTAATTGGTGCACAGAGCTGGCAGTGTGAAGAGGGCAAAAAAACAACCGCCCAGCTCCCCCTCAGAAAAGGCAGAAGGCTCATCAAATTTCATTTGGTCCGGATACTGGGTGAGTAAAGACTTCCGTGCTACACGAGCAGGCACAAGCTGTCACTGAGCCTGGCCTCAGCTGTGCAGCACCCTGGTTGTCTGCTGCTATTTTAGCATTTCCTGCCATTCCAGCGGTTGTTTGGGAAAGGAAATAAATTAAAAAAGCATCTGGAAACATTGCAGCTATCATCATGGTAATTAAATGAAGGGAAAACAGCCCCAAGTGCATCCGTGAAGAAAGGAAACCAGAAACAAGAAGTTCTGTTAAGTTCTGGCTAAACTCTATGGCTCTGTGTTCTCCAACTCCCTCGCATGTTATAAAAGAGCATTAATAGTGTCTTAACATACTGCAGGAGCATGGAAAAGAGGTTTATTTACATAAAGTTAGGATGCTGTCACTAAGAATATTTTAAAAATATTTTTGTGGGGCTCTGGCTGTCACTAAGCTGTTAAGAATATCCCTGGTGCCAAGTCAAACACAGGAATTACCAGATTTTCTACAAATCACCGTATCTATCTCCTTGACCTTGCATCCTCCAAGATGTACTTGCTATCCTTCACCCTGGATTTTGGCGGTGTGAGTACCTCAGCTCAGGAAACTGCATCTGTTCTGCCAGGTAGATCTGCACTGCACAATCCTAGGCAGAGGGTTGGGTCACACTTTTTGGGTGCTCGAAAGCCCCCAGTGTGTTACTACAAGCAGTAGTAGTAGTGATGTGAGTGACCCCAGAGAGGAGAAAGAACTGTGACGAGAAACAGGAGGAACATTTTGACATCCGAAGATGCATTTTTCCTGACAGTTCACTGGGCAAAGGACAGCCAAAGGATTGTGTTGTCTAATGAATCAATAATTTTTGGAGAGAATTTCATTAGCTCTGACACCTCTTGCCGATAGAGGGGTAACGGGAAGTCATTCAAGTCATTGGACCCCGTGATAGTATCTGCATACTGATGGAGTGCTAATTGTATTTGGGACATCAAAAGGTCATAAATCAAACTGGCTTCTCTCTGGGAATACAATAACTCAATTAATACACGAAGGATTTTAAAATTTAAACTCATGATCAAATGGGGAGCTACACTTATTAACATTTCTTCCACTGTGTTCCAACCCCTCAGTCAAGTGGCTGAATTGTCCAAACAGGCTTAAAATTACAGTTAATCAATACTGAATGTGTTATTAAGCAGCATGCGGCCAGAAAACTGCCTGCTGGTTTGTGTCAGCCCATTCTTCTTCCAAAGACCAAATGATAGAAGCAGTCCCTTTATTCCTACTAGATGCCTGCAAAAGCTCAGGACCAAACCTCAGTTGATTTTATACCTTTGCCTACCTTAACATTTCGCTTCTGGTTGCAACTCAAAGCCTGGCTATGCATCGTGTGGCTGAAAGAGCGTGTGATGCTGGCAGGAGGAGGATGCTGGCAGCCACCTTCCCATCCAGAAGGCATCACAGGTACTGTAAGCATTGCTCCAGAACCTGTGCACCAGTAATTATTAACACAATATAAAACTTTCACTTTGTCCAGATGGCAGTTAAAAGTAGTAGATGCAAAGGAAAACAAAGGGGGAACACTTGAGTGCTAAACAGATCACAACACATAGATTTGTGTACTGCTTTGCAGTATGAAATCATGGGACAAATTAGCTACATCATAAAAGAACTGGGCAAGTTAGCGTCAAAGAACATGAATCTGGCAGGAATACATATCCACAGTGGAGCCAGCCTTAGCTACAAATGTAAAAACTGTACTGACACTTCCGAGGGCTCCAGTGAGCAGTGGAGGAATAATGCCATGCCCTTATTTTGCAGTCAGATTTTGACTTAGTTCTCTGCTCACTGATCAGGGACACTAAGAGGAGTGAACTTCAAGCAAAGTATGCCATAGAATGATGCCCATTCAGGCAGACATACCACTAACCAGGACACTGACAGATCGCCCAGGGAAGAGGAAGAACTTCTGCTCTTTGCAGTTTTTAAGGCACCACTTACCACATCGAGGATGGCAAAGGCACAGGAGAGCCTGCCTTGGACAGGAGGAGCTCACAGGAGGAAACCTGGATCTCCAGGCAGATACAGCGTTAAAATAAAGCAAAACGTAAGAACAAGGCAGCCTTTGGAGTTTGCAAATTTCCTTGCTCCCGTGCTCTGGGAAGTCCCTCCTGCTGAAAAACACGTCGGGATAATTGGCTTTTGCACAGCACGGGCTCTGCAGCTGCCTCCCTCCCTCCCCCAGGGGTGTTTGCACCGAGACAGCAAGCGGCTCTTGCCCAGGACTATTTGTAACAGGGATCGGAGCAGGATACACAAACCCACTGCGTGCTGCACGCTCGGCTGCCCGGTCCGGGCTGAATCAGCTGTCACACACTGTCTGGATCACAGACGAGCGCCTTCCCTTGCTCTTACAGCAATCTCTTCTCCACTGTGCTGAGCAGCAAATACGGCTCTAAATACAGTCCCATAAAGGTCCCCGGATCCTCGTTTCAGCTCACAAATCCAAAGGAAAATTTCCACACTCTAATGACATCTCGTGCTATCCACCCTCCTGCAGGTAGCTAAGGGGGAGCAAATTAACTCTCCTGGGGTCACGCAAAGCAGGGGTTTGCATGCACATCACGTCACAGCCAGCTTGACCAAGAACAGAGTACCAGAGCAGACCACCGGGTAGACCAGAGTGTGGGATGCTCCCCTCCTTCCCTAGCACATCCCAGGGCAGTCTCCCAGGCTAATTGCTTGAAGACAAGGGGGAAGGAGAAAGAAATTAGCCTTTAGACAACCCCATTCCTCCCCTCTTTTCTGCAATGATAGAAAAGGTTTTAAATTCCACATAATTTTCAGACATCTGAAAGATGGAGGAGATGATCTCCCTCCTGCTGACCCGAGACTGACTCAGAAGTAATCATGTCTATCAGAAGTGAACTTGCAGGCTGAGACCAAGCACGAGAGGGACAGTCTGTGTTTCATCAGCTCAGCCTCGTTCTACAAGCAGGGGGCGGAAATGGAGGAGCAACATGGAGCAGAGAAGAGAAGCTGGGTCAGAAAGGGGAATGCCTAGAGCTGCTGACCCTAGCGAGTCCCTGAGCTCTTTATCTGCATACTCAGGGTATGATGCAGCCATCACCCAGGCAATAAAATGCATGGAAAACCAACACTCCTGTGCCCATCCAGAGAGGCACACAGATGTCCATCAGGGACCTCAGCCCATGGTGCAGGTGGCAGTGTGCATGGGAACCCCTTAGACATGTCACACCAACAAGGTGAAACTCAAGAAACATTCACACCCAGATAGATTCTGATCGATGTATCTTGCATAGATTATAATAAAGGCTCTGATAAACATTTTCTCTCAGTTGCTTTATTCCAAAATTTGTGTGATTTTTCTTCTCTCTCTTTGTATTTTTAATTAAACCAAACTCACACAATCTAAATGACAACATAACTTCTGGATGTTGATGATCTATGCAACAACAGACCCACTCAAAAGAACATTGTTTGGGTATTCCCAGACTATCCCTCCATGGTTCTAATAGCCAGGATAGTCAGTGGAGCATGAAATTATTATATTAATGGGTTCTAAATGTGCAGGTGTTTAACTGGAAAACTATGATCAGAGAGAGAGTGGAGAAACTGCAGGTGCATTTATTTAAATGGCTCATTTCCAACTTCTCCCTCTGTTTCGGGGCCTGCGTGCTGCTGAAGGACTCCTCCATAGACTGAGTAGACAAAAATCAGAATTGGCTTGCATGACCACCTCTTCATCCCAGGTTATACAGGATACACAGCACAAGGACCATTACTTTCAGAGTGAGCACTCTGATACTGAGTCTTGCACTTACTACCTGAAACACTGCCTACTTTTATTCCACTGCCTAATTCCTTCTGCCAGGCCCCAAGTCCCATAAGATCAAAGCATCATCTAACATCGATGAGCTACAAGACTCAGGCTCACATGATGCCTTTGGCATCTGTAGACCGATAAGGTTAAAGAATAAATGGTTGGGGTTTTTTGGGCAATCTGCAGAGAGCTCTGCTGAGATGAGACACTGGCTTATGAGGCTCATTATGATCATACTGCAGCAGTGACCTTCAGCACGCAGCAAAGGAAAGCAGGATTTAGTGTTCATGTCAACAGCATAATGAAACAACTCAGGGGAAGGCCAGCCCCAGCCACAACTTTTATCCTGCTAAAGAACTTGCAAATCCGCAGCACTGAGAGGGAGTTTGCAGACAGAAATAAAAGGAAGCCTTCAGCCTTTTCATCCCAGGCTCCTGTGTTACAGAAATCATAAATAAGGCAACAAAACATTTTGCTGGATAAAAAGCCATTAGAGAAAGCAATTCTCAGCCCTTCATCTGGAGCTTTCCTGGCAGTGGCCATTTGGGTGAGATCAGCTCTCCAGGGACTGGTGGTTCGTGCCGGTCGGGCGTATCAGAAACCCAGCCCTGGCCAGGGCCTGTAGCATAACACACTGAGATGAGGTGCCTGAACAGGGCTGGAGCCACAGAACCTGCAAACAGGAGGAGTCCATTGACATCACCAACTCCCAGAAAATCCCTTAAACCCCTGGTGTCTTTTAGAGGTGGATTGAGCTACAGTACCCTCTGCAACATCACACCATATCCTGAAAGCAATGTTGCACGCAGTTAAAGTCTGCAAGACCTCTCTTAGCAACATTAAAAGAGCCACGCAAACACATCTAAAAATGCAGCAGGCCTTTTAGTTCCCTCTCACTAAACCAAACACATCCACAATCCCTGGGAATACACTGACAGGCCAACTGCAACCACAGAAGAGAGAAAGACCATAGCTTCAAATGTGCTCCACAGCTTAGCAGCCCTCTGCTCTTGAGCATTGATGACTTTTCATCCTGCTAGTGAGTAAACACTGTGTGACAAAACAAAATGTATTGGAGAGTCCTTCTCAGCCCTCCTGCACCACACGTGTGCAGCTGGTTCTGCTGTAGTGGCTGAAGTGTCAGATGATAATTTATTTTCAGTAAGATTTAGCCAGCTTGCAATTATAGATTTGATTGACTTACTGGAAATCCCAGAAGACCACCTGCCTCAGAAGAAGAGTCACCCCCTTAGACTTCAAATTAGTAGCCAAATTAATCAAACCTTACATAGTGATTTCACTAATTTGATGAATTACCATCAACACTACATTGTTGATTTACCCTGGCTTTGATAAATACTTGATAAGCATATTGCTTTGTTGCTATTTTAACACTGTTGACAGCATTGGGGGGGACAAGTCTTTCTCAGAAGTGTGTTAAAACACTTTGCCAAGACAGTGGTGCACATCTGTATTGATAAATTGCACATGAGCTAAGAAGGAGGGACTTGGGCTCACCTCTCCTTATGCCCACTGCCCCTGCCTTGGGGTACACTTTGCCTGTTCCGCACTCCTTGAGCAGACCAGGACCTGAGTTTTGGATCATAGGAATGATCATCCTTCATCCTTCACCTCCCCCAGCCATCAGGTCTGCTGGATGGGGCAGGATCAGGACAGCCTAGGAACCATCTGCGGAGGAAGGAGGGTATTTTCTCCACTTACTCAAGTAGGTCTGCTAATGACCAGACCATTCAGGGTTGAGCAGCAGAACAAGGAGAGGCAGAAGGTGACAGCTTTTGGTCTTCTGTCAGTTTATGAATGAAATAAAGGTGCAAAAATTCTATGATCATGTACAATGGATGGGATGACCAGCTAAGACCAGGACTGAGTGTAAACTGTGAGCAGTATTTCCTTTCCCAGTCAAAACTGAATGCAAGAAATGTATTAGTTTTCCTATACATCCTCTATTTTTAAGTTACTTTAGTCAATTAACACCAAATTCTAAGAAGTGACTTTCTGGAATGCCTCTTTCAACCCAAGGCAAGTGGTGAATCAAAAATCAAACCCAGCCAATTAGCTGCAAAGGTAAGACAAGGGGACCTGGGTTAGCAAGAGGGGCCAAACAATCCCACCAAACCTCCCTTCAGGGACACAACCAGCACACATGCACAAAACAAGAAAATGAAACATCGATTATTTAAAGCCGAGGTGCTGCTTGGCAATGCAAATCACTATTACAATCAGGAATTTAACAACCACTTTCGACTGAAAACCAGTGCATTGGGATGGATGATTAATGCTTGTTTACTTGTGGGGTGGCTGTATTGGGGGAAATCAAGCTGCAGCCCCTTCCCTTTGCTGCAGCTCGGTCTGCTGGGGGAGCAGGAGCATCTGTAAGGCATCAAGGTCAAGTCCCTGTAGTCCCTGTGCCAGGTTCAGCATCAAGAAGGATCTTTAAACATCTGCCAAAGTAGTAGCAGCAAAGCTGAAACAGAACAATGACCCAAGCAGTGCTTTTCAATTATACAGATGATGCAGTCCAAATCTTAAGTAGGTTTAAACACTTGCCTTGGCTGTTTCTCCTTTTGCATAATGAGAATCTGCTACTGAAATGAAAAGTAAGTTTATTGCAAAAAAACCTCCCAGCAACCCAAAAACTGCTGTGTTTGAGCAACTGGTGACAACTGTGCAGCCAACAGGCTTCCCAGAAGACAGATGTACAAAAAAGCAGCCTAAAAGGCAGATCATTATCATATCATCTGTGGTCTTTCATAAATAACTGATTCCTAGAAAAAGACCCATAGGTCTTTTAACATACTTATCTCTACATAAAAGTAGACTTAAAACCTACCAGCATTGTTTCATAAACCTGCAATGATGGCATATTTGTGAGGATGCTCATGTGCTCACAGGCTTGGATTTGCTGTTTCTGCCTGGTGAGCTTTTCCTGGAAGAGAGAAAAAGCCATCCATGCCAGGAGAGGCTTGGGAGAAACAGCTTCTAAAACTAGGAAAGCTGATGGACAGGCTCCAGTCTTTCTTTACAGGAAAATTTTATTACATCTCCCATGCTCAAGATGCTTAACGAGCCCGAACCCTCAACTGGTTTGAGCTCAGGTCTCTGGGGACTGGTGGTGAAAGGGATCACAATGCATGATCCTGCATCTCACAGTTAATTCTCACATCCACAGATTCACACAGGCATCGTACAGCTCCTTGCAAAGAAACCCTGGTTTGACTCCTCTGTCCTCAAGCACCACCAAACAGGTCCTCATCTTTGCAAAAGGCTCTAAGTGCTGCTGTAGCAGACATGAAAATCCAGTTAACATTCCCTTTCAGTTTGATTAACGTGCCTTAATGCAATCCAATTAACAAAGTATTATGGTTTCTAACATCACAGCTTTTATATCCTTTTCTAACCAGGAAAAATCTATGACATATGATACAGCCATTAGAAAGGAGCAGATAGCTCTCACTCAAAAGGCTCCCTATCGCCTGATCCAAAGCCAGATAGGGTCAGCAGAAAGACATCTGCTGACTCCAGCAGGTCACGGATCAGGCAGTAGAGAGTGAAATCTATAAATGCCCTTTCACTGGGGAAGTCACATTACTGAGGTCCATGAATTATGTGGGAGAAAAAAAAATACCAGTTAAGAGCTGCAGTATTTACAGCACTGTCTCAGCTGTAAAAGCCTTTCCTGGGACTCAGAGGTTGGGCAGTGGAGACTGCAAAGGACTTGGTGAGAATTACAATCAGATGGATTAGCTAAGCACCATCAGGCCAAAACTGTACAGAAACATTAGACAAGGTGTATTTGAAAGCCAGTGCAAAGTCTTTCCAGGATTAAGTCCTTCCACTGTTATTCCTTTCAAAATAAGTAAAAGCAAGGTAAGATTAATTCCTTGTCAAGTCCATGAAGAACAGACTCCAGCACAGAAATAAACACAAATTGAATTTACTCTGGTGGCTTCAGATAGGTCACATCAAGCCAGAAATAATGCAGTATTGACCTGTTCTTACTCTAGGACTACATAACAAAGCAGCCAACACCATTGCAGGCACTGAAAATTCATTTCCTTTAATAATGTCTGGGCAGCAAAGTTAGCCTGGAATACTGGCTGCATTCAATAGGCACCTCCAGCAGCAGGAAGCAGGATGAATACAAAAAATTGGACATATAGGTGCCATCTGAGACAGACAAGTGCCTGCACTGCTCACCACAGCCCTGATCACTGAATGGCCACACTGCCACTCTCACCAGTAACACCACAGGGCCCTGCTGGGCAGCCACAGCCCAAGGAAGGCAGCATTTGCAGGCACTCAGTGCACATTTTGAAGCCACACAAAGCTGCCAAATTTTAAGCAGCACAGACACCAAAACAAACCCCCAAAGGCAGCGCTTGACCTCTGCTGTGCATTTCCTGCAGAGGCAGCTGGGATTTCATCCATCTCTGTAGCCCCCAATGGAAGTCAGTTGCTGTCCCAACAGCTGTGCTGGGAATCCTTCCTCTCAGACCCCAGGAATCACAGGATGAACTAGGCTGGAAAAGACCTTTGAGATTATCAACTCCAACCTATGACCCAAGACCTCCTCATCAACTAAACCATGGCACTGAGTGCTGTGTCCAGTCTTTTTTTTAAACATGTCCAGGGATGGTGACTCCACCACCTCCCAGGGCAGATGACTCCATTGCCCAATCACTCTTTCAGTGAAGAATTTTTTTCTGACATCTAACCTAAACTTCCCCTGGTGCAGCTTGTGTCTTCTCGTTCTGTCAGTGGTCACCTGGGAGAAGAGACCGACCTCCACCTGGCTACAATCACCCTTGAAGAAGTTATACAGAGTGATAAGGTCTCCCCTGAGCCTCCTTTATTTCCAGGCTAAACAACGCCAGCTCCCTCAGTCGTTCCTCACAGGGCTCATGTTCCAAGCCCCTCACCAGCCTTGTTGCCCACCTCTGGATGTGTTTGAGCATCTCAATGTTCTTCCTACGATGAGGGGCCAGAACTGGACACAGCATTTGAGGTGTGGCCTCACCAGTACCGAGTACAGGACAAAGATTGGGGGCTTCAGGTCTGATGTTTTATTGTTTACTGATTTTCATGCAAGGCAAGGAACACGAACACAAAGAACCACAAGAACAAAGCATTAAGCAGTATCATGCTGATGCCTTAAGGAAGTTTTGAACAATCTCCCTGCCCTTGTACTGGATGACCTTACACAGATCACACAAAAACATCTCAGAATAAAATATTTATCATATTCTCCAGTACAGCAAGCATGCAGCTTTTAATGTAAATGCCACACAAACTTCACATGGAGCTCAGTGGACAGCCACCTTCTCTGCCCTTTGATCAAACCAGGGCATTGGCCTCTCCTCTCCGTAATTAAACTATATTCAGCCATGTAACAGAACTGAAATCAGCGTGAAAACCACAATGCACCAACAAACGCAGCTACACAAGATCCAGAACACGTCCATGACATTGTTTACTTTAGCCTGATGCTTATAAAATAATTTCTGCCAGCTATAATTCCATCAAGCAGTCCCTGAGACTTTGGGTCGCTCCCACTCATTAATGAAATCTTGGGAAGCATCAAAGAGTTGCTCCCACAATTATTCACAACCATGGTTGCTTTCAGTGGGAATTGCACTATACATCAAAGGGCAAAATAAATCACACCTGCTTGTGCAAATAAAGGGCAAGTAAGACCAAAGGTGCATGCTCCTAAGAAGTTTCCATCAGAACGCTTTTGAAGGAAAACTGGGCTGCTGACAAAACTATTTATCACAAAGCCTTTCTTTTCCTCAGGGAGCCTCCACAGATTGGAAAGGTAAACATTTGAGACAAAACAATCAGAAAACTTTTGAGACAAAACAATCAGCCACAAAGAGAAGCTATGCTGCCACATCTCAACAGGCAGTCCTAGAGGTGCCTTTTCTCTGCATTTTCTTCTTTCTGGACAAATTGGTTTGGGCTGTGTCTCTTATCAGGCTGCAGTAGCAAGAGGGGTTATACAGCACATGCTGGGAGAGCTCTTCTGGCCCTGCACACCCACAGGACACAACAAGCAAATGGGGAGAAGGAGGATGTGAAATAAGGATGCGAAGCCTCTCGGCTATTCCTATTTCATATCTTCTCCTTGATAAAAGCTAGATTTCCAGCAGGAAACACATACAAATTTCTTACCTGCCTTAGCTATTGCTATTCCAGGATACCAGAGTTGCTAATTTCTTCATTTTCTTAGTCAAGATCTCCCAGCTGGAAACAAGGAACACTCCAATAAGGAACTTCTCTCTTGTTCTTATTGGATCTGTAATCCCCTCCCGAGAGAGATCCATTTGGGGACCCAAGCTTGTAGGAGAAAATGGCTCCATAAAAGGAGAAAAAAAAAATTAAAAAGGAGCAAAGAAGTCCTTAAGATGTCTTCTCTTTTCCTTCTAATGATTTATGCTCAACTCTTCTCCTCCTCACATGAGCATTTATTACTTGTATTAGTTGTGTTACCTGATGGCTGAGGAAAGGTGGGAGAGATAGATGAGGGTAAGGGACTCTGGGAAACATCAACAATAAGTATCTCCAAGATCTCTCTTCCCTTTCATAAGCAGTTTGACTTCTAAGTTCTCAGTGAACAGAGAAACACAGATTATGCCCCAAAAATACCTGTTTCAAACTCATGCAGTCAGATCAAGACCCTGTTTCAGAGAAAATGGTGGTAAAAATGCTCCAGAAGAGCATCCTCACAGCCTGATTAATTGAGTTGGTGGCTTATCTGCATTGCAAATGGGCACTGCCTTGCACAGACCAGCTCCAGGAAGGTCTGAGGGACCCACTTACACAGCTTTACCCTTCATGCCTCTAAGCAAGCATTATTTATAGCCTCACACTCAACCTGCAATAAACGCGGATCAGATTAAAAACCCGTTAATAGTTCATATTTATTAGCAGTGCATGGAAGATACTCATAAAAATAAGTAAATTATGTTGGGGCAAGCCTGCACATTCACTTCTTTAAATGAGATTTTGGGTTCATTGCATATTAAATCATTTGGGTCTTGGACTACACAATATTCTCATTTCAAGCAGGTTGTCTGAAGACACTGTTTTGCCCTTTCAGCCACCATGCAGTAGGGCCATCATTTAAGAACAGTTTCAACTTCATACTGAGGACCCCATGATTTCAGTGGCTTGTGCTGCATGGCTCTCATAGCAGCAGTGAGACACTTTGTCCAGACACTGTGAAGGTTTGCTACCATGTAGAACATACGTTCCACAAGTAAGTTACTTTTCTCCAGCATTATTTATGCAGAAAAAACTACAGCTTAGTACAGCAAAAGACCTTTAGAGGACCCTACATTTCAGGATTGCCACCAAAAGCTTAAAAGGACCTTCTCATCCAATCACTTTTCTAAGCTGCTCATCCTTTTTCCAACTCCTCACTGCACAGACTGAACCACAGGCTCTGCAGAACTTCTTCTGATGTGGGCAGCAAACTTGCTGCCACCAGGGAGAGATGTGCTCCTTCCTATACACCAAAGAAGAAAGTGGCCATGCCACCCTACAGCACAAGGCTGGGCAAAAAAAGGAACACGGTGAGAAATGCTGCCCCATTTCAGGACCTGAAAAAACAGAACCTGTGTCTTTGTCAGGATCCAGCAGCTTTCTGAGGAGAAGCCATGTGCTTTTTAAAATTCCCAAATATTGGATAATTGGATAATTCCTAGAGTTAGGTTCTTTGCCAGTCTATCCTTTCCTCCATCTTACTAACCCAGCTCTACATCAAACTCAGGCTGTGTGGCACAAAACAGAATGCACCCAAGACCTACACTTAAATGGCTTTGAAAGGAAGTTCAGCTCGAAGGTGGATTTCCCAGCTCCCATGATTTCCAGTGTACATGAGTGCAAATAAAACCATAACTTTGTACAGGGTCAGTCTGGTCCTTTACATGGGCACAGCCAACTTTGCACCCGTGTTTCCAAAATCAAACAGAGACATGTTAATTTCCTTTTCCAAAGGTATATTTTATCACCTGGAGCACAGGAGCAGATGAACAGGTGAAGCCAGATAGCAAAGCACACCTCATCTTTTGGCATTCACTAGGCAGGGATGATCTGGCAACAAGCAAGCCAAGGTATCACTGGCACCTCGGCTGAGCCCTCACTCCTTATGACAACAGCAGATACAAGGATCCATTGTTGAGAGTCTTGAAACACAGCCATGACTACATACATTTACATACATTTCACTGCTTAGACAGAACCTTGGGAGAAAACAAGACTATCACGGGCGCTACGCTGCAAACACAACAAATATAATCTGGTTACAACCGACTGCAGAGCCTGTGATACCGCTGGCTATGGGGAAAAAAAAGAGAGAGGCACTCTCAGAATTAATGTTCTTCCAGTCTATAGAGAAACAAATGAGTTTCTGGTGCTGAACAATTAGTACTCCTGTTAATTATGCGTGCGGGTTAGAAATAACACCAAGCATTTGGGACTGCTTCCATTTCGATTGTTTTCTTTCTGCACTGGATAACAAAAATATATTCAGACAGCTAAATAAATCCTTCATAACACTGATGGGACTTCTTGTTCACAGCAAGCAGTTATGCAAATTGCTAATTATGAGGCAGAGATAATCATAATCTAGCGCATTTATGCAACCACATGTACAACAGGGATAGCTAAAGCAATAGTTGCCTTATTGTCTTCACTGCATTTTTAAAAGTCATGCCAATGGCTAGCTCACTGCTTGGCAGCACAGCCTGGAGCAGTGGGTGTTACAGCCCAGGAGCAGCCACATGCCCCTGGGATGCCACATAATAGATGATTTAATATACTGGAAAATAACAGTCACAGGAGTAAAAACTCCAGGTACCTCCTAGAAAAATAAATGGGAGAGCAGGTAACAAAGCATCCCCACTGGTTTTGAACTGTCTCTTGAGAACTTGCTGAACCCGAAGCTCAGATACTCAGCTACTTTTCAATGGTGCCAGGCTTCAAATCCTGGGCTCTCAGGAAACCACTGGATCTAGTTCCATTCACTTGAAACCTGCCTGAAATCTGGACCTGGGGTATTTGGGACAGAAGCACACGAGATGGTAGGGAACCTCAGAGTGCCCATTTTGTGGCATGAACTCTCACACTTGAAAGGAAAAAGGCTCAGAGCTACCCAAAAAAGTGATCCTCCTACCACTAATGAAATAGGCACACGAAATGAAAGCTTCAGTGCTTATTGCTTCAGGGTTGTCCTTTTGCTTCACACTTGGGGAGACTGACTTAAAACACCTAACAGTCATAAAACAAAAACCAAAAACATGAGAAAGAAGGAAGACTGCACACAAACACAAACCTGCCCAGCCTAGAGCAGTTCCTGCTCATTTACTCTCAGCCAGCACATACTAGCCTTGCTATTTCTATCCAGTTTCCCAGACCAGTTATTCCAGCTCAATAAAACCAGCAATGCATTATCATTTTTATTTAAGGCTCCAAATCCCAAAGTTTACACCACTTACTGCAAAAAAAAGAGGTAAGAGCACAAAGCACTGCAATGCTGGGGAAAGTGCATGGTGACGTCCAAAAAAACCCCGCAAGGGAACAGCCTGGAAGGTGGCCTGTTTCTTCCCTAATTAGCTATCATTTTGGCAAACCCACGGGAAATGCAGTGAAAACAACCCTGTGACTCCACATACCCAAAACACAGGGAGAAGCTCCAGAAGGGCTCTGAACCGGAAATGATGGATGTGGCTCACTCGCACTGTAATTAAATCTCCTTCCACAAAATAAGAACAGTGATCTGTGTCCTGCCGCACAAACCTGCTGCATCATGGAAATGGAAAAGACCGATCGGACAGACCTGAGAGGAATTGCCAACGATTTTGTTACGCCCATTGGTAAGATATTAAACTCAAAAAACCAGTTTGCTCAGGCCTGACTGTCTCTGCTGGGTGAGCAGCTGCAGCAGGGCATCAGGAAAGGGGTCATGGCTGGAGAGTCCCCCTGAGCTGGCACCAAGAAAGCAGCCACCACACCTGGCTGCTGCTCTCAGCACACTCCTCTGCTTGCAAGGAGCTAGAGGTGAGCAGGGGAAAGAGTAAATTTGTGCAGGGCTGGATCCCCATTCCTCCCATGCCAGCCAACCTGCCCCTTGCCTGGTGGTGCTCATGCATGTGCCAGACCCAGCACATCAGAACTGCTGATGACCCTCTGGGGTTATGCCAGTGCCTTGCAGAGGGTGCACAGCAACAGCAGGGGAGAGCTGCACCTAAGCATGGACGCTGTCCAGCTAACAGAAGCAGCTTTCCAGGAGTGAAGGCTGTGCAGGAGAGCAACTCAAAACCAGCAACCAGAGACAGTCCAGGATCAAGCCTTCAAAACCTGAGAAAAACCTCAAGAATCCTTCAGCTGCACAAACACGTCCATGTTTGGTTACTTGTATTTGGTTTCAGCTCGTAGCATTTACGTTCTTGTCTTCAAGCTGTTCTTAGGAGCAGGAGAATTAGAAATTTATTTTGCTCCTTGAAGAAGAATAATGCGAGTAAAATCTTAGTTCCTAGAGAGGAACTGTCAAAAAAAAACCATTTTCAAGCGGTTGCATTTGGTAGGCTCCTAAATGTATTATGCTGTGTTTGACAATCACATGGCCCACCAAATCCAGTTTTACCCCGGCTGGTATTTTGCACCACTAATACCTAATCACTGGGGACTTAATGGGACATACCACAGACGGCTTCATTTCAATTGCTGACTATTTCTGCTACAAAATGTAATGAAAAAGCCAGGTTAGACAAAAGATGCAAATCTGAATGCATTGTGTAATAACAATGAGCTTACCTGCAAGTAGGAATTTCCAGAAGAGTTAAGATGAAAACCGGAAGATGCCAAATTTCCAATCATTTCGTGTGTTTCCAATCATTGTAGGTGAAAGGCATTAGGAGAGAAACAAAAAGATCCCCATTAGCATAACAATACAGTGTTTGCAACACATTTTTAACACTCTTAATTGCATTCATAATACCACTAAGAAACAGGAGTTGTCATACCAGTTTTTCTTTAGAGGATTTGGTTATATTTGAGATTGGATTTACACCATTTTTCACAATATTGGGGTCCAACTTCCAGCCCTCACTCAGGTAAAGCTCACACAACAGCTACAGAATTGCAGAGAAGACAAGGAAAGCTTTGCAAAGCTTGGCCTGAAGGTACAGATCCTCTAGCCAAGAATATACAAAAAACCCCGAAAAGGTTCAGAAATGAGACAGCTATAATTTATACCCTGTGGCAAGCAGAATTCGAAGTCTCCTCTGCTTTTACCAAGATTTCTATCTGCAGCTGCATGCTGCATTTAAAATTCATTCTTTTTTCCTTGTGGAAATCAAAACAAAGCCATAAGAACTTCATTCCAGCACCAGTCTGTTGCCCATATAACTTTATGTGATCAAGCCTCACATAACTGTAATAAAAGAACTCTGTAAAACATAGTTTTATAATACTTGAGCATACATTTAAACAGCTGAGGAGTTCCTCCAACCTGATGGAGCACACTGCTTTCCATTTATTCCTGGAGACTGCAAATTTCAGGTGGCTTTCACTGCTCCTTTGTGGCTCACATTCCTGCCCAGCAGCTAGATGGAAACTCGCAGAGCAGTTACACACAACTGACCTGGCTGTTGGAGAGGAAGCAATTCTCATTTGAGCAGTAAGAGGAATCTACCTTTGCAGTGCATCCTCAGGAAAAGACACACTGGGGGTGCTACACAGAAATTCTGCCTGGAATTTGTATTTATTTTTCTTATTGTATTCATTTGTTGAGTTCTTTTCCCTCCTCCTTTAAAAGTCAAGGAAAATGTGTGGACTGGTATTGCAAAGATAAAATAAGAAACACAGAATAAACAGATAGAAATACAGTAAGGAACTATCTCTTTACATTTGATTACACACTGGACAACCTGAGCTCCTGTAATCATATGAAATCAGAATCTGTACTGCTGTTAAAGACATAAATTGTTTATACTCCCTGATTACTAGGAAAAGCTTGAAAATGTGATCCCCACAGGCCTGGAATAAGCAAATAAAGAAGACCCAAGTTTGGCTGTGATCCTGCAAAGCACTTAAGCACAAGCTTAGTTTTGCAAAATCAATGGGACCTTGTGAGCTTCTAGAGAACTTCAAGCTCATGAGAGATTTGTGGGATCAAATGGGGAAAAAAATCTGAAGGTCTTAAGTCTTTACCTAATGGTAATTCAGCTTTTCTAATACCTAAAGTTTTAATTTAAATGCTGAGGACTAAGCTTAATATGTTTGCATAAAATTATTTACTCAGCCGTCTTTAAAAAGGTGAAAGGTCTTAGAAGACCCTTCAGTGGGAGATCTGACAGAGCATCTATCAACTACCACCCCAGTGTCCCTAGGTGGGACGGCAGCAGACCCAAAAACATAGAAAACAAAATCTATCTTAATTACATCTTATATCTATCATAATTTCAGCACTTTATTCAGTGCCTTCAACATAAATATTACTTCCACGCCCATGTCACTTCAAGTTTGCACTGTTTAAAATGGAAAAAACCCTTCAAAATTGTTACTGCACTTCACTCCAAGCTGTAACAACCTTGAAGAGTAAAATAACAGAAACTGTCTAAATTTTGAAGCATTTGGGAAGAAAAAAATTTAAAATATATAAGGATTTTGCTTAAATGTCTGCCAGACACTGCGTAGTCCAATGCGTCTTCAATCAACGTGTTTGCTCATATCAGCTAAGAAGAGTTCAGAATGAGCTTAATGCTGTTTTTTGTTTGGGTTTTTTAAAAATTCAAATAACTCAAATAATTCAGCCCTCAAAACAGACATCTTTCTGATGGTAATT
This sequence comes from Chamaea fasciata, assembly GCF_029207755.1. Taxonomy (NCBI): domain Eukaryota; kingdom Metazoa; phylum Chordata; class Aves; order Passeriformes; family Sylviidae; genus Chamaea; species Chamaea fasciata. The sequence goes on from NW_027094089.1 coordinate 75,319,337, forward strand.
CACTGGTTTAGCATCTCCCGAAGGGTCACTGTACGCAGTTACTAACAATGGGAAAATCAAAAAATCAATGCTAGACTCAACAGCAACTTCTTCTTCTTTTACTACTGCTGTTTTTAATGAGTCTGAGCTAGAAAGTCAGGGGGAGGTACCTGATTACAGGTCCCTGCAAGCAAAGGGGAAGGGAGAAGGGAAAGGCAAAAGGCAAAGTTCCTCTCCCACCCAAAGCATCCATTGTACCATCATGGCTCTTCTTCCAAAGAGCCTGAGACACATCAGTAGATCACAGCAAAGCTGATACTGTACAAGAAAAACTGTGAAAGAGTGACTGCACAGAATTCAAAGAGAGGAAAAAAAAAACCCTGAACAAAAAAGATACTGTACTGTAAAGTGAGCGGAAGTACTTTCCAACCAGTAATGAAGTAGACTAAACCTCTGCTATCCCTTTGTTTTAAAGCTGACTATTTGCAATCAAAAGCAGGATAAAGACTATACTTGAAAGCCATTAGCAAACTACATTTTGAATTATTCCTTTATAGTAGCTGTTAAACCATAAACACACATTTTGCTAATGCTCATTTCTCATGTTTTCCCCCAAATGTTGTTTTTACTGCTGGATTGCAATGATAAACACTAGCGACTCCGATATTTCTTCCACTTTCTTTGAGAATGAAGGCACGTTTCCCCAGCAATGTATTCACCAAGGTACCAATCACATTTTTTAAAGTAAGTAGATCTGATGATGAGAACTGCTGAACAAATCTTCAGCAAATCGTGTTTATTGCCTATGCGAATGTTAACCATGCCACGCCAGCTGATATACTGGTCCTTAAAGCACTCAGCTCCCTGTATTTATAGGAACAGCTCTCCCAATCCAGAGCATGAATTAGCTGCGCAAAGCCTGGCCATTTCCATCCCTCACACACCCTCCAGTGCCACCATGATTTGCATTTGCAGACTTCACGCTCATCCATGCGCATCTTCCCCGTAAAATACATTTCTGCCTGAAGCTCTGCAAAGATTAAAGAGTCTTACATTCTGCAGTTGGTTCTCCCAAAGTGCTTCCTGCCTTAGCAAGGAACACTTCTAAGCAGGGGGGTTTAAATAATTTTTTTCTGATGACAGGTTATATGATAAGTCATTTGTCCAAGTGCAGGGATATCCATGTCCATAGGTGGATTTTTGCCCCAAAAGAAGAAATCACCTTGCAATTCCTGTAGGTCGCCTGACTTGACTGTGAAGCTGGCTCTGCTGCAACGAAAGGATTGAAAAGATGGCCAGAGATGCCTTTCAACTTCCCACATCCTCTGACTCCAGGCAGAGACTGATGCATCCACAGGCAGCCCACGCCAGCATGCAGAACCCACAGCCCAGAAACGCAGATGTGCAATTCTCTGCCCAAGCACCGTGAACAGCACCAGCCAAAGGCAGCTGCAAGGTCCTTCAATACTGCAAGCAGTGCGATATTCCCAATTTACAGGCAGGTTCCTCTGACACAGACCAGTTACTTTGCCATCTCTGCAGCTTCCATAGAATGCCACGTCTCTCTAGAATGAGGCATGGGCTAAAACAGCTGAAACAGATGCACATGCTGTCACTCAGTTTGGGCACAGGACAGAGCCCACAGTCACCTTCCTCTGTAAAATCAGTTTCTGCAGAAACATAAACTTTGTATACCAGAAGGCCAGGAAAAAACATTACAAGAAAATTCGATTAAGAATTATTAAAAGTTAGTCACTGAATACCATAGCCTAGGCTAATCTTTAATAGCCTGAACACTTCCCAGTTTGTCTACTTTTCTCAGTCAAGAGTTTGCGTTTGCAGAGATCTTGAGAAATTGGAGAAACTGTGCACACAGTGAAACACAGCAAGTCAAGGACAAAGCTACAAACCTCAGCATCCATTTGGAGTTTGCAAGATTCTTAAGAGATATTTTTTTCCAGTCAAGCTGATTAATGCTGTTTTAATGGGCAATATTTTGTATTTAATAACCCTGGCCTCGCTTCTGAAAGGAGGAAAGGGTTTTACAGTTCAGCATTTTACAGTCGGTTTTGCAAAGGGCTACCACTAGATTGCGTCCATAATTTTTTATGTTGCCACCTCCGACAGCAGATGGCAAACTGCCAAGACGGAGTTCAACTTCCTGCCTGGAATGGCAATGTTTTGGGGCAGAGGGGGACAAAATGTGGCCGCAAAAAGAAGAAATGCAAAACCAAAAGCGAAGCAACATAATTTGGCCAGGGCTGCTAAAATTAATTGTGCAAGTATATATTTATTTTAGAAATCTCCATCCCCAGGGAACTCCTCAAATGACAAAAAAATGGAAAACCATTTTACTCCTCCCTCAGTCACTGCCCATCCCTGCCTGAGATTATATGCACTAATAAAATTAGGATGGGAAGAACATTAAACATACGGCAAGAAGCATTCAGGGTCAGTGTTCTGCATCACTGCTCTGAAGGAGCTGAGGGTGAGGAGGGGAGAGCTGTCCCAGGAGAGCCACTGCCCACCTGTCACTGGTGCCCATGGGACAGATGCTATCCAGGCTTCCCATGCCAGGGGGACAGGCTTTTCCTGCTGTACATTTCCAAACCACCTCTTGCAGAAGCTTACATCCAGATCCAAAGCCAATCCCAAAACACAACCAAAAAAACAGTGCTAAAGATGATTTGCTTTAGTTAACACTTCTTTGCATCCCCATGGAGCAGAAAGACAGGGTTTTATTACGATAAACTCCTTCCATAGGAAGGGCTTCACTTTTAATTACATCATTTTAAGGTTACATATTATTTTCTGGCCCTTAAATATAATTAAATATAGATGTTCTCAGAACTTAATGTCAGTTTAAATTCCAGGCCAGAGCAAGTAATTTGTTTGCATGTTCAATGAGCAAACTATTTCTCCCACCTTTCAAAGACCTGTGCTCATGCATCATGTATAAAGGTTGTCTTTCTTCAAGCTAAAAGGTCAAATGGACCTGAAATTACACTTGGTCCTCTAAGGAGGAAGCAAGGTCCCTAAAAACCACAAATCGAAATTTTGGTCTTCCTGCCTTGAAAATAGTTCCAAATTTTCTAGTCCAGTTAGTGCCTTACTTGTGTGATCTCAAACACTTCCACACTGGCTTGTGTCAACATCAGCTGCAGACAGCTAAGGGTGCACAGCTACTGGGGTGATTGTGCAAGGATTTGGGATTATACTTCCTGAGGTCATCTAACTCAATGCTGATGGTGAGCCACAGACCAAGACAGACCATCAGATTAGATGTAAAAAAGCACAGAAAATAAAGACAGGCATCTCCCAACCTTTGCACCACCAAAGTTTGTTCAGTTACAGTGGATTAAAACTGGTAGCTGGAGACTTGTGAGAAGTGAGCTGATGAGGACAATCCACAGCAGGGACCCTGGGTCTCCTCCTGCCATAGTTCCCAGCTGAGCTCTGGGTGGGACAGATGGCAGCAGGATGGCACATATCCCACATGTGCAGACACTCCCCTGCTAAGCCAGGACTACAGCCCTCCAAATAACTAGGTTAAACCAACCATGGTCAAAACCCTCATTTTTTGAAAATTTTCTTCTCTGAAGGCCTTGCCCACTGCTTTTTTATTAATAAAATTTATTTAAGCTTGCTCCTCACAGACTTGTCTGAGTTGCACTGACTCCTGCACACAAGCAGCCACCGCCAAAGAGATGTGCATGCCAAGACAGCTGGCCTCAAAATTTCAGAGGAAACTTTCCTGCTCTGTAGGGAGCATCTCTTTTCCAGCATGGGGTCAAATCATGTACAGAGGCAGCCTTACATAGAAGAGGCTGTGTTCTTCCTGTTCCCAAGCCAAAAGGCCTAGGAAAGCTTCTCCCATGAGCAACAAGGAGTTACTAATCCCAGGTTTCACTTATTCACTGTGAATGCATCCTTTTCCAAAAAATGTTGTTCGATCCCCTAAAAAAAAGCAGTGGAAAGAAACCAAAATCATTGTGTCGCAGTAATTGCTTGCGATTTTGCTCAGCTTACAAGTACAGAGCTTTTATTTCAATACCACTTCAAAAGTCAGCTGGCACAGGAAGATTGGCCCATTTCTTGATTTACTTAGCATCACTCTTGGTAAAAAATGTTTCACAAGTCAAGTGCTCCACAGAGACTGAGTGGTAACTTGTTTGTTCTCAGATGCTTCCTCCATTGGGATTACACTGCTCTCACCAGAATCGGCTGTGAGGGCACTGGGGTGAAATCACACCTTCACAGTTCTGAGACTTCCAGATGACTGCTGTTTAAAGTTCCAAAACTTTATTCAACTAGGGAGGTAGAGGGGCTGTACAAGCAGGCAGATTCATTTCCAACCACTGTCCCCTGGGATCAGCCTCCCTCCCCTCTGACACCAACTCAGCACGAACCATGTCTGAAAACAATGTAGAATGTCAGAAGCCCCCTCTTGAGCTTAACCTTGCGCAAGCCTTCGATGCTCCTGCTGTTACCTGCAGCTTGCCATGCACAGCAGCACCTTGGCAAGGAAACTGTTCTAGCCCTTTACAAAACACATGATTCATGACTCCTCCTCCTGGTGCCCACTGCTCATCCTTCCTTGCCATTGTTTTGTTTCCACCTCTGCAAGCGTCTGCTGCATCAGGGGCTCTGTGAACACCACCCTTCCCAGGACCCATCACATAAAATTGTGTTTTATCTATTTCAAAGCACAAAGAGGAAACCCTGCAGAAAAATCAGGAGCATCTTGGCAGCTCTGAGGCTGCATCAGTATTTCTTCTCTTCTCTGTTCTGCTGCACTTTTTGTACCGTGAGTTAAAGCACAGCCATGCAAGGAAATCAGGGCCAGGTTATTCAGCTTCTGGCCTCTGGCTTTTGCTATGGATCTTGCACTAGATTAAAGAGCTCTTTAATAGGAGTGATTTTCTCTGCAGGAAGGTATTTAACCACAGTACCTTGGCCACCCTTGTGGCAATTTGAAAAGCTCAAGGAGCTTTGCATCCCATCCTAGCACTCACTTTTGGGTATCTTTTTTAAGGAGGTGGTCCCCATGGCACCCTGATGTGGATGGTGACACAATGCAGCGGCCAGTGGGACAAAGCGCTGTCCAGTGAGCCCAGGCTGCCACCAGCTCTCACACCACCTACTCTGCATCATCCTTGGCACAGGGCACAGACCATGGGGCTAACACTAATGCTGGAGGACAAGAGGGGACTTTCATCCTGTGCAAAAACAAACAGGGATTTGCTCAGGTGATTTTCTTCTTCTCACTGATGGTTTTCTGAGTTAAAATTAATTAATTAAAACAAAAAAAGTCAAATCTTCTGACAGGTTTCCTCAACCTATTTACTTTCATTTTTTAAAAAAGTATTTTCTGATCAGCTGCACAATAAATTATTTGCCATGACATTAATTATGCATTATTTACTTAATACATGGTAATTTATGTTGACAATAGCAATAATTCTCTGTGCTGAAGGTGCTGGATGCTGACTAGACACCAAGGGAAATGCTACTACCTAGGCTGAACAAAATACTTCACAGTCATTTCAGACATCAGCAGTTTGATACTGGCTTTGAGGAGACAGAAAACAGCAGAAATGTCTAAAACACCCTTCTAAAATTTCTCTCCACTGAGGTATTTCAGCACCTATTTCATCATAGAAGTAACGGGATTTGGCACTACTTGATCATCTGGGGTTAAAAGGGAGAGGATGGAGGAAGGTTAAGTGACAGTCATACAGGGAAGTCCATACTTTGCTATCAATAGTTAATCTACTGTGTCACATTTCTTAGAGGACTAAATGAAATGCAGCAAGTGCTGTGTAAAATTGGAGCTAGGGAGCAGAATGATTTTGTAGAGCAAATAACTGTCTCATACTGGCTGTTTTATGCCCTATTGAACAACCAGCAGTTTATGAAAACAAAGTTTCATAAATACTGGTGGAGATTTCCTTCCCAGGAAGTACTCTGTGGATTTAGAGGGGCTCAAATGAGAGTGGCAAGAACAACCTAAGGGCTGAGGAGTGAGTCCCTGGCCAGTGCTGTGGGCCTGGTGGAGAGAGGGCAGCCAGAAGCACAGGACAGGGAGGCTCCTTCTGGAGCAGCATCACTGCTTTGCTCCATGCTGTCACAGCTGCAGAGGCTCAGCAGCTGGAGCAGCCCAGGGAGCATAAGAAAACTCAGTGGCCAGGGTTTTGAGCATCAGAGCCCATAAAAGATTACAAATTAGGAAGGAATTAGAAACGTTTCCTTCTGAGGGTGAGGCACTGGCACAAACTGCCCAGAGAAGCTGTGGCTGCCCCATCCCTAGAAGTGTTCAAGGCCAGGCTGGACAGGACTCGGAGCAACCTGGGATGGTGGAAGGTGTCCCTGCCCATGGCAGGGGGTTTGAAATGATCTTTAAGGTCCTTTCCTACCCAAACCATTCCATGATTCTATTTTAAGCCTTGCTGATGCTGGTTGGGGTCCCAGCACCGCCAACTGTGAAGGGACAGAGCACAGCACTCAGATGCAATTGCAATGGGGGGAAAAGGGCCACTTTGAGGGCTCTCCTGGTAAATTCCTAGCAACAGGGTGGAGGAAAACTTCTGGGAATAACCCTGAGGACTGCGAAAAGTAGGATTTTAATTTTTGGGTTTTTTTTTCTTTTTAGAAGACTGCAGAGAAAACAAAAAACACCCATGCAAATCACATACGGGCTCACTGAGGCTTCTTGCCACACACCAGGGCTCATCCAGGAGGAGAAAACACACTGAACCTTGAAGAGCATTAAAATCCAAGTGGAATTAGTGTGGTCATTAAAACACCTGGTGTTGTGGTACACATGGCTGTTTGCATTATTGAGTCATTTTCACATACAAGTCCCAAGCCTTTACCTAGAGCTCTGAATGCTCTGTATCACTCATGGCACATGACCTCAGGCCTCAGCATTCACTGAGAGGACTTGGCAGACACAAAAATGTATTACTTTCATCTCAACTAAAAACCTGTTACCTCCATGATTCAACCTCACCTACAGCGTAGGAGTAAGTCTGACTTTACTTATAAAACCAAGAGTTTTGCCAGATGCTATTGCAATTAGAAATACTATTTTTAATACCTCAAGTGCAGCTAATTTTTTTTTAAAGTTAAATCATGGTGAATCTAAATTAACTTCTATTAAATGAGTCAGGAACAAACACTTAAAACTGCAATCAAATATTTTCCTCTGTTGCCCTCTTGCTGTCCTCACCTCCAAAAACAACCAACAGCATTAGCACAACACACAGACAAACACACACACCAGCTTAGTTTATGGGATGCTCCAAGACACACAAAGCAACTTTCTGTGTGGATTTTCCAAGGACAAGCAAAGTTAAAGAAAAACAAAGAAACCATTACTGTGAACCACGTTGGTAACGCTTCAAAAATCTGGATTGAAGAATTATTGACCGCCTCTGAAAGCCATTTCACTGTGAGAAAAACACAGTCCGAGCGTCACTGGGTCTGAGGAGAAGTGCTAACTCCCAAAGTATCAAGGCCCTGAAAGCAAAGCAATAAAATGTATGTTTTATGAAGTTTCCTTGCAAGAAGGCTCCATCAGTTACAGCCCCCACGGGAAGCGGCAGGCGGCCAGCACCAAGGGCTGTGTTTTTGCCATAATGTGCTAATGCTGGCTGTATTTTATACCTCTCTGGACAACACCACAGCACCCCAGCTCTCTGCTCTGCAGGACGTAAGGCTGAGATTGAGCATACCATCATTTTCAAGCCTCCCATCATCTGTCTGCTCAAGCTACACCACAAAACCCACTCCTCACCCCTCTCCCCTCCTGCAGCTCTGCTGGGCTCTGCCTTGCCTGCTGGATGCAAGCATGGCTGGTGTGAGAGAGGGCGAGTCAAGGAGAAGGTTGCCGTCGACAGCTAACTTTCCTGGCCTGACCCTCTGATAGCTTTTTTTATGTTTAAATGATGTGATAAAAATCAGCAATGAATTATGCAGCATCACTTGATAAGTCCAACCCCACCAGTTCTTGAGAATCCCATTTTAAAGTTAAATTGGAGTTTGATCCTTTATCTCAAAGCTTTAATAAACTAAGTGAGCCATGTGCTGTACTCTCCACAGAATTCTCTTCAGCAGGCTGGGGTGCTCTCTCCCTCCCCATCCCCAAGTGCACAGGAAGCTCAGGAGCTCTCCCTTACCTGCACAAGATCAACTCCTGCAAAACAAAGGTCCTGCCCTCCCCTGTGCTGCAAGCAGTTTAGTTTGCCAGGCACGTTTTGCAGCCTTGCATACACTAGTTCTCCCTAGGAAACACCCATTACTACTGCTGTCCTACCACAGCCCTACAAGCCTTCACTTTGGGAAGTGCAACCATTTTTCCTTGGCCTTTGCTAGGTTTCACCCCCTCTCTGAAAACATCTTTGCAGTGTCTGTAAGCCAGCAAGTCTTGCACCTGATCTTCATCTCAGTTTAGCAGAGTTTAACCTAGAGAGCATCCCTGCTCCTACTCCAACACTGCTCTCCCAGCCTGGGAGGGTGATGATTCCTAACAGATTCCAGGACAACTGGCCACTCTCCTTTGTAAAATCATCAGCAAGAAAAATAGCTGTAGTCATTAATGGGACAAGAATTTGACAGACAAACTATCACAGCACTGCTTGCTGTGACATTTCATACTGCAACCAGCTTCTCTCTTGCCAAATGATGGAAGACCAAATCTCCAGAAGTAAGGGTTTCTGTTTGTCCACCTGTTTTCCCCGCTCCGGGCAGCAATTTTAGAAATTCCAGCTATGAGTACTTTAAGTGAGAGGCTGAACAGGTGCCTTTTTGGAATGTTAACCACAGTTCTGGTTTCCAGAGTTCTGTGGCTTCCCTTTGAGTGTTTTTAGGAGACGGAGTGCAGAGGGCGAAGTGTAAGACCCCCAGGATCCCAGCATTCAGCAAAGCAGCACTGGAGATGCAAGTTCAAGTTTCGTCTTGTGAGAGCAGAGCAGAGCATGGCTGCAGGATCATTTTCCATTTGAAAGGCCAGAAAGAAGGGCACTGAGAGCACAAATCCAAACATCCGGAACAGGATCACCTGCCTCAGCCCCACTGCAGAGCTACAGCATTAATGGAGCCACCACTGAGGGAAAACAACAACACACACCTCTTACAACAGCCTTTATAAAGCACTAAAAGGCCGTGTTAGCCTGCACCACTCCAGACCTTGACTTCCTGTGCCTCACCCATGACATTACCAAAATGGACAATGTAATTAATTAAATTAAAATGCATTAAGCCATCCAGCAGGAAGGCAGAGCTGCCTATTTCAGTTCTCCTGAAGTACCAATTATTACAGCAGGGGGAAAGCAAACAGCCATCATCATAGCCCTGGTGCCATTAAAAATAAAATCCAGGGGGAAAATAAATATAAGGAACAGCAAAGCACAATGTGCAATTGTGGCCCAGTAAAAACTGGGAACAAGAGCCGTCACTGCAGACGGAAACAGGCAGAAACAGGAGCAAAACAGGCAAGCTGCTTGCTCCCTGCATGACTCCAGGACAGAACCAAACAAGCAGTGGCCAGTGGCTCATTTTACCCACCCACAGACTGTGCCAGACAGCCCAGTCATGAAACCCCCAAAAGGAGGCAATCTCTTCATAATTTGAAGCCAAATTACTTCGGTGTAGTAGCCAGGAACAGAACATGGCCTGGGGAAGGGATCTGTTTCCTCATGAAGAAAATTCATCTCCACACCAACAGCATTTTTACAGAGGAGGATACTTCTAGAAATGCCAGAGGATGAGAGAACCTGCATCCCAGCTGGAACACCCAAGCACCACCACCATCAAGCCTGTCTGGCTTGGTGACAGACACAAAAATAACATACATCCTTGTCAACTGATGCTGCACATAGAAGGAAATTCACTGTCCTTGCAGGAAACAGTTTTCAAATTGCAGCCAATGCTTTGAGCAAGCTATTTGTTCCTGTATCTATGGCAGCAGCCTTTCGTGCCTCCACAGGCACTGGGACAGACCAGTGGCCTTGCATGCCTGGCCACACAGAGCCAGCCTGGAGCCAGCTGAAACCCAACAGAAGCCTGGAGGATTTTCTGCAAAGGAAGAAATCTCTTCCTGAGTAATTTTTTGGGTGTAATTCTTCTGAGCTCTCAGCAAACAAACTGAACAAAATAAACACTAAGACATGCCCCTGGATGTTTGGTTGCAAGCTGGCCCCTGGCTTTGTCCACAGCAAGTTGGTCCCTTCCTTGTCCAAACCTGCCTGCCCCAAAGCACAGGACCAAGTGATGTCACCTCAATTCCACTGGCTGACGCATTGTTTGAGCCAATTGTCAGAGAGAGCTGCAGCATCCACAAGCACGTAAGGCCTTATTCTGCAGTGATGCTGAGATCCAGCACCATCCTGAATCCTGATGGACAAGGAAGAAGCACCGGGGGCCAGCAAAAGAGATTTCCCATGGAGAGCATCCTCCCATGGGTCCCTCTGCAGCAATACCATTCTACACTCTCATGCCATACCTCCTCAGTTTCAGCAGGGCCACAGTAAGGCAGAAGGCTGTATGGATTATTTTAAATCCAGACCTTCCCTCCCATGTCCAGAGATCTTGACACGCAGCATCTGCTATTAGAACATCTATCTTCTGCATGAGGTGTGTCATACATACATCCACAAGAGTCACAGGCGAGAGATGAGAGCATGAGGTTGGAATAGCTTGCTGATAATTCACTTTTACAAATAGAACCAAAGAAACAATTGCAGGCATGGGATGCCCAGCAGATAGGTGAAAGAACTGATTTGGATCGACAGCTACAGGCTCCTGCAGCTGCAGGAGAGAGGTTAAGACAGAAAAATGTTCCCATAAAATACCAGTTTATCACAGCCACCTCCGCCAGTCCTCCTCCATCTTTCCACAAGAATAACAATAAATGGTTTCTCCATTATTTTGATATTTCCCATGCTGTACAGAGCAAGCACCACCACCAGGATCAGAAAGTTCCTGCAAGAGATCAGAAGCCTGATTCCTCTGCTTTGTCCTGCAGACATCTGAGACAACCTGCAGAGCCATTATCAGGGCTGCCTCCCATCAATGAGCCTTTCATCTGCTAAAGCCTCATATTGACACTTGCTTATTTATAGCAACTGCACTGCACCATTCATTTAAACACATCAGCATTTGTGAATAAAAGATAAAGTGGACTTTGAAGCATTGGCCTCAAAACACACAAGCCAGAAGCAGGAGACAAAGCTCTCTAAAGGTGAAGCTGCAATTGGTTGTTGTCCCTCAGCTCCCTGCGACCTGACTTGTACCTGCAGAGGATGTACATTCATTCCCCAAACCTCCTTCTTTCCAGCCAATCTGAACAGCACCAAAAGGTTGCAAAGACTCCAGTATTTCTTGGCTTCACCCAACTCACCCTTAAATTAACTGCTCCTAATTATTTCTTTTGATTTGGCATACTCTAGGTACAAAACACCTGCTACAGATCTTTGCCATCAACGTTCACTGTCGCCTGTCAACATTTCCATCATCGCCATAATTCGATTTAATCACCACCTTTCATTGAGACTTACCAGCAGAAAAACAAACAGAACTGCTCACAACTTGACTGCAAAGAACAAGCCAGCTAAAGGGAGAGAAGAAAAAGGGCTCTAATCCCCTCCAGCTGCAGCAAATGTAATCCAAAACTATTGAAAAAATCCAGGGATAACATGAAATATTTAGCAACCATGGTGTGAAATGCATGTGCTTTTCACTTCATTGTGCACTAGTGAAGCCAATTTTTAATTAACCAAAATCAACGATAAAACTCTAAGCCTGGGTCTCCCAGTGGCAGAAGGGCAAGATTGATGCCAAAGAAACTTGGATGTAGATAGGAGTGTCCAAGAGCGTGGCCTTTCCAAATGCCATGCAAACATAAGAATCCACTCAGGACTGAAACAGCCTCATTCAGGGCCCATCTCATGTCAGCCTGAAGCAAATGAACAGGGTTAATTTGGATTTAAGTGGGTAAAGGAGAAGAAAATCAAGCCTCTAGGATTCAGCATTGATATTCATGTGGCTTTATGACACAATTCACAATGTTGTTTATTCTTATAGTTTCAGCTTTTGGCATCTGGCTTTCCAGCTATAAAACGTTTGGGTCTTTGTCACTCCGGAAATGAAAAGTGGAAAAAACCAAAAATTCAATGCAATTCAAGTGCCTCCAAAGAACTCAAGATACAAAAGAAGTTGCTGCTTTCTCATTCCTGTGATTTTAATGCTACAGTCAAACATTTCACAGGGAGAAGCTGCTGTGTGTGAGCTCAGGTCATGGTTTCTGCTACATGGAACATCATACACACATTATTAGTCATGCAAATCGCGATCCAGTTTGAGCTTAAATCCTCACAGAACTCAAATCTCTTTGAGAATAGCCCAAGAGCTCAAATAAGAGGCTGAATTTCAACTTGGCTGAGCCCATTAAGAGCTGGTCAGCAGGCACCTACAACATGCTCCTGCAATCCCAACTCTGGGTAGATCTCAACTCACAGGAGTCCAGTCGGAGCACCTCCCACAGCTCTACACAGTGCAGTCAACACTCCAGCATCCAGATGTGCTTGAGCGGGTATTTATGATCTGGTATTACCAGGCAGACTCTATTTTAGCGATATTTTTCTGGATAACTTCTGAATCACAACAAAGGGAAGTGCACTCTGCAGCAAAGGAAGTTGAGCACTGATTTTTTTAAACCTTTATCTTGTCACCTTGCTCCTGAAAAAAAGTAAGGAGTACAAGCAGGCAAAAAAGCAGTGGCACTGTGTGTGAACCATGGGAGCTGTGCCTTCTCTAGGCACCCAGACCCCAGCCTTACACACTGTCTGGCTGCATCACCAAACCTGGGTGAGTGCTACTGATGGGATATAGGAGGAATAGTTGAGCAGGATAAATCTTCACACATGAACCTGCGTAATGGCAATGTTTATAACCATGGCTTTTCATCAGTCTGGTTTACTTCACACCACGAGCTCAGCGTTGTCAGCTGCCTGCCTTAATTATGTCAAGAGACTGTGTGGGCCAGAGAAGCATTTCTTTCTCATATCTCTCCTAACCCCTTTAAGACCATCATATTCCTTCCTGTCACTGGCACCTGGATGCTCTTCTCAGTAGCAGGATGCTCCATCCCTTTTCAAAAAACAGCAAAATCCTGCATTTAGTTGGCCAGTAAAAAGGGACAAAGCTTCCTTTTTTTTTTTCTCCCCTGCAGCACCACATTATGTGAGAAAATGTTATAATGTTATGCTTTTAAAAGCAGAAAAGATTTCATTGGAGGCAGCATGTTACCTAAAGCATCATTTTCAGCACAGAGACAGCAGGAAAACACTCCTTTAACATGGGAAGAGCTCTCTACAGGTATAGGGTAGGTTTGAGATAACCTGCTTTTCTCTGCACTAAGATAAGCAGCACTCAGGCAGCCAGAATAAGGGGCAGCAATATGATGCAGCAGTTCTGATGGTCTTACCAGACACAGAAGAATACACATCTTCCCCTTAAACATCTTCTGAACCCTCTCTCCCACAGGTGAATTGACAGCCTGCAGGAAAAAAAACCTAGTTTGCTCAACACTAAGTGCACAATTTTGTGCTAATGCACAATTCTAGGTCCGCAGGAGGACAACATTCTTGTGGCCAGGTGCAACAGAGAACCACTGCCAAAATCAATATTGCTTATCAATGAAGGGAAAAATACATCCAAGTCTTTGAAGACTTCTAAGCTAATTGTAACGAAGCTTCCTGCTCTAATCTAGCCTGTGCACACAACAAAACCAGCCAGACTTCTGTTTGCAATTCCTGCATTTTAAATAATTCATAAAGAAATCAAGACAGCTTATCACGGCGCACAGGGAATTTGCAGTGGATGTGGTCTTGCTGCAGTGTTCTTCCCTCCGATGCCTGTTGCTCCTGGTTCTGCAGGACAGCCCTACCCTTTGGTGCCATAAATGTTTTAGGAACAGCCCAAGGCAAAGGACCACCTCGACGCTCTGCTCCAGATGCCCTCTGCTAGAGCAGACTCCTCTAGCAACAGAGCAGTGCTGGGAAAAAAGGTGAAACCTCCAATACGCAAAAGAGAGGCAAGGGCAGACCTCGCCAAGTCAGGCCTTGCCAGGTTCTGCATCCCTGTGGAAGCATAAAATCTGTGAAGAGCTCCTCAGTGGAGAGGGCTTCAGCATTCAGAGCAGTGGGATCTGCCACAGGACCTTGGTGCTGAGCAGGATGCAACCCCCCCTGCACTGCTCCCTGCCCCAGGTGCCACTGCCTGGGGCTGGCCTTCATCGCTGCCACAGCAGACTCCTGATCACTGCCAGCAGCCCTGCTCCATCCTCAGCCCAGGGCAGACAGGGGTGTCCAAGGAGAAGCCTTGGAATAATAGAAAGCACAGAACATTATTGGATGGGTACACGTGTGGGTACACGTGCAGGAATGGGAGGGAAGGCCAGGGAACCCCCCCAGGGAGACACAGCCTGACACCACAGTGAGAATGCATCTTCAGTGCAATGTTTTCCCCTGTTCTCTTATGCTTCAGCATTTTCACTCAACCATGTCCAGCCAAGCTGTTGTTACTGGCCACAGCACTGCTGCCCCAGGGCTGAACTAGTGCTTCTTCTGCAGCCAGCTCTGCTCTTGCCTGAAGGGCTGCCAGGGAGGGAGGGAGTGGAAGAAGGCTCCTTTCAGCAGCCACCCTCACGGCATGGATGTGCAATACTTGTATAATTCACTTTGAAGCTCCCTGCCTCCAGGCATGAAGCAGCAACCAACTTACAGTTGATCTTGCTCTGTAAACTCCCAGTCAACAGACAGCATTTCTCAGCACTGGTATATTCCCTGATGTGTTTGTCAACAGCTTTGCCCCTCTCAAAGAACAGTTTTTTTGAAGGTGAGAAGGTAGCAACCCTTTACCTGGGTTGGATGCCAGCGGTCCAGCATCCTTGCTCTTTGAGGCAGGGGCTGCTGGAAGCGTCAGGGTGCCTGGCACACACCTACTGCAGCTTCCTATCTTGCACCTCTGTGATTTGTTTTCCCATGACAAGCACTTAATGCCAGCAGCTATTTTTCTTCTTCCAGTTTTAGTTTTAAAACCAGGAAAAAGTCAGCTTGTTTTCCTGATAAAAATCGGAAGTTTCAGAAGCAACTTGTCTAAAGAAACTGTTTTCAAATGATGAAGAACTGTGGGAAACTCTTCTCACCAGAATTCACCTGGCTTGGAACCAATTCCCTGATTCTTTTTCCTCCAGCAACCTCCCCAAGAGAATATGTCCATCAGCCATGTGGTAGAAGCCCCATCAAAAATACCTCTGCAGGGACTCACCTACCCAGAACCTCTTCCCTGGGCCCCCCAGCTCCATGTCTCGGGCCCACCTGAAGAGTGGAGTGCAGTCCTGAGGCTGCTCAGCACTGAGCTACAGCCCAGAACACCCGAGGTACCAGGAACAACTCATTTTTCCCCAAGCTGCTTGTGTAGCTGCCTTTGACTTAGAGAGAGCACCATGTTCCTAATGTTCCTCATGCATTTCTGGAACCTGGAGGATGAAGAGCAGAAGACGCAATGAGTGGACTCCTGGAGCAGACCTGAGCAGGGGAGTGGGATAGACCAGTACTTCCTGCAGGAAGCACCGCCTCCTCCTGGTCAGGACTTGAGTGGAGGAGCAAGCAAACCCCCAGAGAAAGCTGCTGACACTCTGCAGCCTATATCCTTAAACCTAGTGCATTTCCCCCTCCCATGAGAGCCATGGTACTCCTCGGCCCCAGCTTTTTAATCTGACACTCACATTTAAGTGTTCTGCTAATTAAACATTCCACTGCAAAGCTGCTGTTGGATGCCTCTCTCTCCCCTTGCCAGAGCAGGGCAGCACTGTGGAGCAATACACTGTGGAGCAGCTGACAGTCCTGATAGCTTTGAGAATAAGATGGCACTGGTCCCAGAGAGCACCAAACCCCCACAGCTTGGGGATTATGTTACACTTCAACCTGTCATCCATCAAAACCCAGAAACCAATCTCACCCAGTGAAAGAAAAATCAATAGTTTTCTCTTTCAGCACCAGGGGATGTATTTTGTCTCCTATCCCAGGGTCTTAATCAAGGGACATGATCCCAGATAACTTATCGGTGATGGTTTTGTAGCACCTAAGGACATCTGGCACATCACAGTGGGTTTTAACCATGGGCCACTTCTCTGGTTCAAAACTCATTCCAGTTATGAGAGATTCAACCAAAGCATTAGATGGAGCAGTGCAGGTCAAGCCATGCAAGTTCCTGCTAAAATGAGAACACCATACTTGAGACAGCACCAGTGACAATTTGGGTTCTGACTGGATGGCAGTCCAGCAGCACCTCTGTGGCAGCAGGTCACCTCGCCTTGCACCATTTCTGAGATGAGGTGCAGGAGCACTACAGAAGCTGGGAGCACCAGGAGGCTGGAGATGCTGAGTACTCCTTGGAAGGAAGAAAGTACTCAAAACCCTATCACTGAACACCCTGATGGGGATACTTGCTATGTTAGATATCTGAATAAACCATATGAATCACCACATTAAACAACTACGATTAATGTTGTGCTGACGAGCGGTGCCACACTGCCTTCACCTCCAGTGCCCTGCCTGACCACCCCCCATCAGATCAGCTGCAGGGTCTGAACTGGGCCCAGTAACTCTGGACATTCCTGCTCATGAAACCCATGGCAGGATCATTACCCCTGGCAGCCCATAAGCAGAGCAGCAGCACACAGCATCAGTGACCTGCCTTTCTTCTTATGGCATGTCCTTTGCAGAACACAGCTGCAAAGTGGGCAGAGACGTGTTGCTGAGTAGCACTTTGTTTTCAAAACCTTTTGAATTCTGCTTCCTCCTTCTGGAGCAGACAGGGAATACTCTTTGGAAGGGAAAGGTGTTTTAGCACTTTGGTAGCTTCTGAGCTCCTGGAGGAAGTGCAGTGACAAGGGACAGACAAGGACATGACAGTGCTTTTGGTCCTGACACTGCTCACAGAGCTGGATCCTGTTCCCACACCAGCAGTGCCCAAGGCAGCTCACAGGCAGCCCCATAACTCTGCCGGGCTCAGCCAGCATGACTGAGCCTCCCATCGACCAGGAGACACCAGGGAGAGCTGGACTGTTTTTAGTGCCTCTGGCTTGGCAATGAATTTAGTTTCATTTATTTACAAAAACAGCATTTTTGCAGCAAGCCCGGGTTAAAAGCATAAATAAAACATTTTATGTCACACTGGATTTTCACAGAAGGAATCAATACAGTTTTGATTTAGTAATAATGAGAAGAGAGCCCTGTTTACTACCTGTCAGAAGGGCAACAAAAAGCTCCAAAGAGTCTCACTCTCTTGGCACTTTCAAGCTGCCACTTTGCACTGGCAGTGCAGGGAGCAGCCTGTAGTATCCCACATGGCTGGGAGAACATTCCAAACCAGGAAAAAGCAGACACTGCTCACTCTCACATTTTTCCTCGTTTAACTTTTCCCCATGGCTTCGCTTGTTTGAGGTCTTTGGCCCTTTTCCATCAGGGTTTCCAAGTGCTCATATTGAGGGGGTTTGCATCTACATCTGCGTCTTTGCTCCACACACAGGACCTGCAGCCAGGGACGGCAGGGAACAACTCAATCACACCTGTGCAGCAAGGTGCTCAAATCCTACAGACTGGGAATGTTGAAGTCTACCCTGCAGATCCCTACCACCCTCCACAGCATCTCCAAAACCCCACATCCAAGACTGAAGATGATACTGCCAGCTAAAAAGGGGCCTGGAGCAGAGCACAGTAAGAACACAGAGTTGCTAACCTCTGGGTTTTTCTCCACCCAAAATCCATCCTGAGTTGACCAATGCCAAGTCCAATGAAGAAACAAGGCAGCAGCTCTCCAGGAATGGATTCTGGGGACCACAAGGCATTGCTGAGCCCTTTCCCACTGAAGACCCTTGTGCTGCCACTGCTGCATGGAAGCAGGAATGTGGGAGAAGCCAAAGCACTTCTGTGCTGGAGGATGTTTTGCTGCTAATTAGGCTGGAAGTGCAGCCTTGCCTCTCTGTGGCCCTGGCAGACGTCACTTGGTGTGACCTGGGCACAGGGGACCAGCGGGCCAAGGGAGGCACCATCTCATTAACAACACAGACCCACTCCCAGCCTTGCCACATCCTCCTCCCCAGCATCAGCCACCAGCTCCCACTGGATCCTTGTCACTGGGACTGGAAAACACGGAAGCATGAACTTGTTTGCAAACTCGCTCATCCCTATGTTTCGAGGTGAGGAAGATGAAAGGTTGCAACAAGCCTAGAACAGCACCAAGCCCTTGCTTGGGCTTGTCTCCTCCACACCTGAGAGAGTAGGAGGCTTTGAGAGAATAAAAGCCCCAGTCCTCTCCACAACATCCAGAGTGATTTTCAAATCAAGTCTGCTCACGTAGTCATCATCAGATACACGGGACTTCCAGTTAATTAGTTTCTAATGTTATTAATTACCTGTCTTGCAAGCATTTTACATCAGACGCACAATGTTTAATTTCATACATAAGAACCCAGAGCACTCAACTACCAGTATTAATCGGGAGGACTGTTTTTAATGCCAGTCTCATTTTCACAGCACAGTACTAGTACTTACATGAGGAAAGCTCTGCTACATCCCATCATCTGGCGCTCGGTTATCACCAAGAAGCACAAGAACCACATGCTGTTGCTTAATTAAATCTCTGTAGCACAAGGGGGGTTGCTGTGTTTTTCGTTAAGAAAAAGACCCCCTGGGTACTCAGCACTGCTCCTGTGGTGCCCTGAGCCCTCCACAGAGCACAGCCCTGGGGAGTCTCCAGGCAGCTTTTGTATTTTCCTCAGATGTTTGCTCTCACTGCCTGCCCCTGAATGGGCTTGCTACACAGTTTATTTTGGGAGGCTGAATACTGCACTTGGAGCACGTTTCACAGAACGCTCATACCCCACTTTGTCACAGAGTTGCATGCTGCTTCCTTCATCCATCACTCACCCCGACCCTGAGTGGAGGCAGGGAAGAAAGGGTGAGTGTGGCAAGCCCATGGTTTAACACTGTCTGTAAAATAAAATGAGGCACCTCTCCACGGGTCCATTTGGACAGAGAAAATGCCCAGCCTCATTTGCATGAACAGATAATGACCACAGCCATTAATACTCTAAGCCATAGGCTCTGAGCTCAGTGTGAGGAAGGAGGAGACTGTGTTCCTTGCAGACAGCAGTCCCATGGACAAAAGAGCCATCACCAAGCTCACCTGGTGAGCTGGTACAGCTGAGGGTGGACCAGCAGCACCAGGGGTGTCCCAGCCCTTGCCACACAGCACCCACACTCCCCCAAAGCAAAAGCACCCAGGGGTTGCCCTGGGCTCCAGTGCTGACTTCGGGCCAGCTGGGTGTTCTCTTTGCTAACTCGCTTGGAAAACCCCCATGATACTTCAAGCCAAGGGCTCTCAGCTGCTTAAAACAGCTCTACAACTGGGTGAAGTAGGAGACAGTACTGGCAAAAATTCTGATGATGAGGGGCTGTTCAAACTCTGTTTCTATGGCAACACCATATTACAAAGCTATTTGGATATTCATTACGGCTTTCTAATTCTTACAAACCTATTCAGTCCATAATTCCCGTTTACTCCAAGATCCTCCGTGAGACCAGTGTAACTCTCTGCGAACTGCAAGACAGACCCTTGCTTTGAAAGACTGCTCACCTGCCCACCAGGGCGCAGACCTTCACTCTAGGCGTGCTGGGGCCAGCATGACTGCAGAGGGAAGTGAAAGATCCTGCTCTGTATCTGGACTAAGGAAGTCAAGAAAACAGTGACCTTCTGTGACGTTGTTTGAAACTCCTGTTATGGTACATTGAACAATTTAAGCCTTAAAATAGACTGAGAACAAAAGGATAATATCATTAACAAAAAAAAAAAAAAAAAAGAAAAAAGAAAAAAAAAGAAAAAGGATTAAACCAAAACCAAGAAAAAAACCCCAGACAGTAGAAAAGGTTCACAAGCATAAATCAAGAGAACAGAAGAAAAATGAACACCGAATCAAAACGACTGCATTTAGACAATTACCAAAAAACAGAGTACAGCCACCTGCTAGAATGTAGGTCTCATAAAGCAACAAGGCAAGCACAGCACTGCTTATGCAAGGAAAGTCTTTGTTTCAAGAAAAATGTATGCATTGTCATCAAAGTACTGCCCCTGTGTCACTCCAAAGACATAATCTCCTGAACACTGGGTTCCCTATGAACCTCAGACAGCCTTGAAGAGGAGGAAGTCCCTCCCCATCACAACCAGGAAAGGAGAAGGGGCTGCAATCATTGAATTAATCAAAACAGCAACTGAAACTGGAGCCCCCACTCTTAAACGCAGGTATTTCCTTTTTCTACCACCTTCCCCCTTGCAAAGAGAGCAGACTGAAAGAGAAGCCTCAGGGTACATTCACAGGCATCCAGCTCAGCCTGCAGCACCTCAAATGATGGCAGCAATGAGGTCAGCTAGGAGCAATGACAACCCAGAAATTACAACATACTTTTATTAAATAGTAAAAAGACCTCAAAAAACCAAAAAAAACCACCCCCAACAACTTTACTTCTCCCCCCAACATGTCCAGCATGTAAGGTTATAGCAGAACTCAATACTGCAGGCAGAAGGGAGGCAAGGATGTCCACAGGTCTGAGAGAGGGATCTGCCACCCCTGGGCATCATCAGGATCTCTCAGCTTGCCACAAAATCCAATATTCTTTGGAACAAAGACTGTGGTTTCAGACCTTGCAAGTAACTTATCTTCCTGGGTCTAGGTTATGGTCTGTCTGCACAGAACTGCTGTGGTTCTATTCCTCTGAACCACCACGGATCTGATCCCATTTAGCAACTCTTTGTTTACTGCTGGGCAAGCATGGGGACTGTCCCATTAACACCTTGAAAACAGACAGAAAGCAACTGAAAGCTTCAGACATTAAATTATACACCAAGGAAAACCCACAATGTTATGCTGCAAACACCACAGACAGGGATCAAGACCATTTGCTGGTTATTTAGGGTGTACAAGGCTCCATCCTCAGAACTCACTGTTTGCCGTAAGAGCCATGGCCATATCAGCAGCACCATCTGTGACTCCATCTGAGCTTGTAGGCTAAGACACAATGGACACAGTGCTTTCAGCTAGAGCAGCTATTCCCTCCTTCCCTGGTGTGCAATGCCAATGACAACAAATTGTGGCTGCCTATTACAGCCCAGAAATGGCCCCAGTGCAGCAGCAGAGTTTACTTCAAGTTAAATCTAATGTAACATGCACTTAAATATGCACGTGCAAAAAATTCCATGTGGCACTTTAGGCGCAAGTATTACTAAGTCTAGATGTCCATTACCAATTTAAGGTATTAGTTTAAGAACAGTTATAAAAATTATCTCTGCCAACAAAATGGCCATCTCTAATAATCTTGCCAAAAGTAAAAAATTTACGGTGCACTATAATTACATTTCCAAACTTAGAAGAATCACCACGTGAAACAAGAGTTCATGAGATGCTACAAAAATGTGACACCACAGGAACACATCTCTGCTGGAGCAGGGAATGATGGAAAGCTGTTTGCTTATTCTTAGCCTCTAGAGGTCACAGCCTCACAGTTAAATCCCTGAAGTCAGACAAGCAGTCGCTATTTTTGCTCCAATACATGATTTATAAGATCTTGCAATCTTTTAAACAGTCCAATTTAATGTCTCAATTTTGTGGAAAAGAAAACATCAAAAGAAACTTTTTTTTGGCCCTTCTAGCTCCATATAATCCACAGGGCTGAGTGCACGAAGGGTGTCGCAGCAATGCTTCAGCTCCTGCAAGTTGCACGGGTCCCATTTGCAACCCATGGTGCTGAGATGACAGGACTGGGTAGAACTGCCGAAGCATGAAATTGGTTTAAAATGATGAAGTGAAGATCTGTTTTTCTTCGAGATCAAACCACATCTGAGAACACTAACAGCAGTCTATTCCCCCCTGAAGTCTGATCCATACCATTGTTTTTTTATCCTCTTTATTTTCTTGTCTGGAAACCAAAACCTACCTATACTATTACCCAGGAGCTTATCACTTGACCAAATGTCATCAGGCAGTTTGCAGCAAGTTCTTGAAATGGAGAGGACAAAATGTCTTCTTGCCAATTCCTCCAGACCGTGAGATACAAAGCACCATGACCTATCCTGTGCCATTCTGGAGATGCTCCCCAAGTTGCTGTAAGCCAGGGCCACTCAGCAGCAGCAGGGTCAGCTGGGCAGAGCAATATTTCTGGCAGTGGTGGACACCTGAATCCAATCACCCAAGCGTGGCAACTAGTTGGAGCCATTTTAACATTCCAGGAAATGGTTAAAGGCAGCGTGTCCTCCTGAGGAGTAAGGAGGAAGACAAGGATGCTCAGATGATGATGGATGCTGGGCTCCTCTGGTGCCAGATTTCTTACCCAGACACTTGAGTGCCAGACCCATGGTGCCACCCCTTCTAGACTTTGCATTATCAGAATATACAACATAAATGCATGCTCCTAGACCTCAACAGGACTTTCTTCCAGAGACAAACAAGCCCTCTCTTTTCACACTGTTCCTTGCTTATAAATAGTTCAAACTCATTAATAACTTAAAAGCAGGTGATGCTTGGTGTGGTTCAATTACAGCTGCAGCATTTAGTGTACTACCACTCTCCGGCATGCCTCCATCATGTACTAGCTTGTAACCAGATAACAGACTTCCCCAGAGGGAGCAAAACCCTGACTTCCAAGCAAGAGAACTGGTTTGTGTCTAAATCAGAAATTTTAACATGAAAGCACTGCTGCAAGTTCTTTCTGGACACAGAAAAGCTGTGTTAGAAAAGCGGAAGCCAAGCCCAGGGCAAAGCTGAATGTACAAAATGAGGTGCAAGTGTCACCAGTTAGGTAGTGAACCTACTCTTCCTTCCTTCTCCCTCAGTGATTGCCTGCCCACGTTGAAACATATTGATAGAGAAGTCAGACTTCAACTAAAACATAAAAGGACCTATCAGAGCACTTTCGCAAATTTCTCTGAGGTCTTGAGTAAATGTTAGAGGCTCAGGTAATAATACAGCACTTGCATACCCTTCAGGAAGGCACCTTCATTTTAAACCTGCCTTTCCTGAATTCCTTCTCCTGTCATCATTCCTACAGGAAACAGAGCCCATTTGGGCCAGACAGTCCTAAAGAACCCACAAAACTCCACTGTCTTGGAACAGCAGCCAAGAAAACATTCTGAAGGAATAAAAATCAATCCAATCCCGCTCCCTTCAAACATTACATTTTATTGTTTGGCTGTTAAAAACCTCAACACCACACCAAACACAGAGGTGTCTGCCAGGCACTTCGGCTTCACTTCAAGATTCACTTCTGGGGATGAGCTGTTCACCTGTCACTCCAGTATAGAATGCTGTGTTTGTCCCCATGCTCCTGGGGAGCACAGCCTTCCCTCCACCCCAGGCTCTCTAAGGCAGCACCCACTGCCAGTACCTTTCCCAAACTCTGCCTCTACCACCAGCAATCTTCTTGCTCCAGAAAACTGGCCTTGGAACAAGAGGAAGAGATATTACTCATGACCATCAGATAACCATGCTCTTGCCACTATGTGACCCCAGGTGCAAACCAAAAAAAAATAACAGCATACCCCAGCCTACATCACCCCACAGAACCCATAGAGACAACGGCTTCTGTTGGGAAGACTGTTAATACAGTGGACAGATTCTCAGTCCTTTAATCAGTTGAATCTGAAGATTGCCATTTGCGCTTTGTCAGTCTCTTAACAACATACTTGCATTTCGAACTGCCTCAGTAAAAGGTATATAAATGTAGGTAAAGCAAAGCTGACAGGTTTGTCTCCAGTTGCAACAGACCAGACTTCCAAAATTTAGCTCAGCATTTCTAAATGCAGACAGGGGTGCATTTCCTACTGGAATCAGCTGCAGTTCAATATAGGAGTTTATTAGGAGCTCACTGTGACTGCTCCAGAAGTCAATGTACCAACTTCCGTATTGAAGATGGAACCCTGCTCCTCCTGGGTCACAGAGCCTGGGTCAGGACTGCAGCTTATTTTTATTACTACAAGGATGTAAGAAGGGTCTGAGAGGAATATATGTCACCATCACTTCCAAATTTCTCTTTCTTTCCAACTCGTAAGCAAATTCTCAACCTCAAACAAACAGATACAAACAAGAAAATACCCTCTCTGCACCTGTTAGCTAGCCTGAGAAGGTAATTAAAGAAACTGGATCTTCAGTACAAAAGGAAAAGACCATACCCTGCCTCCATCATCTCTATAACCATGGAGTTGCTAAATAGCGCTGGTCCCTCTATCCAGCCCAAAGGAATACCACCTGAAACAGAATCTTTGACAACTCTCCTCTGCATATGATGATGCAGCCAGTTCCTCCCCACCTTGCAGTCTCCCAAGTCTGGCTACAAGGACGCTGCAGAAGATTACAGTCCAGCTGGCACTGAGGTGATCCTAATCCCCACTGTTGCATTCAGACTGCAGCTAGGAGTCACCCAGCTATTAAAGCAAGCTTCATCCACCTCCTCCCTTTTCAACTTCTGCCTACTGCCTGCATCCCCTTGCTGACCCAACTTCTGATCCTGAACCATAAGCTCTCAACAAATGTTTATAAAGCTAAAAATGCCAACATAACACATTGCAGAAACTGAAAATAACACATTCCTACATCTGCACAAGACGTTCACATTTATATGGTGTGAACTGGCCTAAAAATAGCCATTTTCCCCTCAAATCACTGTTTAATTAAAAAGCACTACCTCACCTCAGTACCATAAAAATGCATGGTACAGCAAATCTGCATTTGGAGTACTGTTTGCTTAAATCAGTTGAAAAGACTGCATTCAAACCCATCTAACTGAGCTGGGCTGGAGAGTTGTTTCTCTGGAGGTTGGTGGTGGTATTTTTAGGAAAACATACACTAAAATCTCTATTAATAGCCACATACAAAAATTACTAATAGCTATGAGGTCTTTTTTTCTTTTAAATATGTGCCTTGATACAAATAACCCTCAAAAACCTGAATCATCTGCCTGCTATCAGTCTGAGCCTGAGAGCTGTTATTTTGTTACTTTTGAACACTCAGGTGAATCAGTGTTCATGTATGCACTTAAGAAAGAGAAATCTGGAAGAATCGCAAGAGGATAGACTTCTGGGAATGCTCTAAGTGCAGATTCATCAGATTGTGCCTCAAAACCAAACCATCACTCTGCTAAAAATTACTCAGTTGTACGCCCCTTTTCATTTGGAAAGACGATGCTATTGTTAGGAAAACACGCTAATTAGGATTCCTGTGCTAGTTTCAGCCTGAGTTTTTCTTCAAAATATGCCTCTAGCAAATGCTGAATGCATTGCTTTTGTTTAACTAAAACAGGCTTATCATTTCTTTTTCCTTTCCTATATTTTACAGCTCAGATTTGAGTAAGAACTTCAGTTTAGAAGCAAAAGAGCTCTTGCCAAGAACACATTCCTGTAACATTGCAATTTGACGGTTTGTTTTATTATTTTTTCCCCACATAGATGTTTATTTGCAAATGATTAACCATCCCATATATGCATACAATGCAAGTAAGTGTTTTTCACCTATTCTTTGTCTACAAGGGCTTAGCTACCATGAGCCAACCTGCATATTTAATGTATTTTAAAACAGTTGTATTTGCTGCATTATTGCTGCAGAGTTTTGGACAACATCCAAGGGTACTAAGTTTAGCTACAAAACGGGCTCTTTTAAAATAATTTCCTTGTTAAGAAGCAGACTGCAGAGCCTCTGGCCGCTGTTTGCATGGCAAAGCAATAAGCTGGGTGCTGCCAGCACTAGGAAAAGGCAGCAATCCACAGGCACATGTGCCATTTCTCCCCATGGGTGACATCCTGAATGGTGCATCCGAGCAGAACCCCTCTGCCCTGTCCATTCCCCACCTGTGCTGTTTGCTGGAACACCCAGTATTGATCACATCAGTGCTGCCCGCACGGCTCTGGCACAGTGATTTACTGCTGAGCAACCTCAGGGAACCCAAATCCACCTGCAGCTGGAAAGCAATTTCAGTCACTTAACAACGGGAAGGGGCAGGAAAAGCTCCCTGCAAACACTCCCGTGCCCCTTCCTGCCCACCTCCAGGCTTGCTGAAACACGTGTGTGGCAAGATGTCACACTGGCACAGGGGGGACAACACACTGGCAGAGACTCTCCTCCTTCGCCTCTTGGCTGTCACTTCAGGTGAACGCTACGAAACAAGCCCGTCAGGGCCGGGATGCTGGAGGCCATCCCTCTGGAGCATCCTGGGGCTTAGTGCACAGGTCAGTGAAGGCACACCTGACAGCTCCAGCAGAGACTCATGTCTGAAAAGCCGTAAGCCAGTCCTAGCCAAAGGAAAAGTGAGAACAGACCTGACACCTCTCCTTGGTACATCTCTTTGACAGACCTCCACACACTGCACAGAGCTGCCACCAAATGCCCAGAGCATACAGATATCCTAGGTTCTTCCCTACGATTTAACTGGATTCAGAGGAACCAATGATGTGAAAATACTATGCAGCTGAATCAAGGAAGTATAGAGTCTGCTGTAATGAATTACTTGGTATTATTTCTTTTCTGATTTCTGATTAAAATTAGTGACACTGCAAAAACACCCTACTTCTAACCTTTCTCAGATGTGACTGGCAGAAACAGAAGAGATTTCAGGATTTTTCAAAGGCTCATGCTCGGGGTCTTCTGCAAACAAATCCTTAGTAGCTTGGCACCAATCCCAGCATGTATGCAACACTACTCCAGGTGAGATGATCTCCAGGCCATAGAATATCATATTCAATTCTTTCTTCTCAGAAAAAAGCCACACTATAGTTACTTCCTTGGCCTCTGTGTAGAAGCAGGTTTCTTCCACTTACTTAAACTCAGCTTTTATGAATAAATTTATAACTACATTTAACTTTCACACAGATCATCCTCTACTAGGAAAACAGAACACTATACTGATTCCAATTAGATTTGGGAGAAAGAATACTCTATCTATCTCTTTATAATTATTATGAGAATGTATTCAATTTGCTACTTTCATCTAACAGCAATTACAACTGTTTACCAGTTCTAAAGCATATCCTTTAGGAAGCCATGAGTCATATTTCATGCTAATCACTGTTTATTTGGTATTCTCTTCCAAAAATAAAGGGATCAGCTCACAAACCCTTAAACAGAAATGATAAAAGAAAAAAAAATCTAATGAAGCGGTGCATAAGAAAGAGATAAAAAAACTAAGATCTTCCACATGCTAAACAGTTTTACAAAGCACCCATTGTAAAATTCATCCCCAGGACAAATGATGACTGCAAATAAGACTGTTTAAGGCACTGCTTTGAAGCTACTTGGAAAAAATCAGCAGGCTGCTGGTACTACAAAAAAGTATCTTCCTTCATGGAGATTTAAGCTAAGTTTTCGAAGAAGAAAGATTCCAGAAAAGAGATGAAATAGCCATGAACAGACCACTAATGAATGCACTGCATCTCCCGGGCTGTAAAACAAGTCTGTCTGCTCCTGTTTGGTACAGTCTGGGGGTGATGATTGTGCTCCCACAGGAGAGAAATGCCTTCCTGCTTCTGTCATCCTGAGGCACAGTAGGCTGAGCGCTTTGCATCCAGCATTTCTCCTGCTCTCCTTGCAGCCCCTCCATCAGCAGGTTTTTGACAATATCCTTAATGCCAGAAACACAGATGGGATTTCTTCTTTGTTGTTGAAATCTACAGACATGAAAGCATCACAGAACTTAAAACAAGGGACTGCTATAGTATGACTGGTGATTAGTATAGATTGAAGGAGCACCCACAGGTTGTACATCTCAAGGAACACACAGTTGTGTGGCAGGTCCATGTGTTCTGGCACGGATGTGACCTGAGACTGGCCTTAGCCATGTCATGGCTAGCTTCAGGCATGGAATGCTGACCATTCCCCAGGATCTCCGTGTGGTGGCTATGCTGGGGCAGAAGGTCAGAGCCCAGCCAGTGAGGATTAATTTGACCTTATCTGGAGTCAGAGAAGACCCAGCTGGGTATAGATGGAGTGCTGCTGGAGGCTCAGTGAAGCTGGTCTGCGGATGGTGACTCTCCTCTGGGGTTGGAACACAACCTAAAGTAACTCTTCCGGAGTTGAAAGCCCTCACCTGGATTGGGTGATTGACTGCACTGGGTCATGCTTTTTAAAAATATGAGAATTTTAAAGTGAATCACATAATAAATTTTGACATCACAAATCTGTACACACATGTTGGCAGGGCTTCAATTGTTTTAATTGGTTTATCTGGTTTAACTGGTTTATAAAATGTATCTAATTTGAATATATCATTTGTCTCAATTTTATGAACTGCTGCAACAGGTTGTCATCTCTAACCACCCATCATGTACACGCACAGATCAGGAAACCAATAGCTGATGGATCAGCAGTGGCTGGCAACCCTGAGCAGCTCCATGTGGCACTGCGGCCTGCTGTGCTTGTGCAAAAACAAGCTCCAACTATTTGTATTGGCTAATCTAAAACTAATAGGAAGCAAATTCCAGCTTAATCCAATTATTTGTGCTAAATTAAAATCCCTCACTAATCCTTCATCAATGCCTGGTGATTTTACAGAGGAGAGAGCTGGGAGTTTCTATAACTGATGGGAAGCTGCCCAAGGTAACACAAGCATGGGACCCGCTGCATGCCAGGCATGAAAGAGTGTGAACCAGCACGAGATCCCCAGGCTCCATCCCAGCTCTGGGCTGGACACAGGCAGCAGGTCCACACCATGGAGCAATCAGGCCCTCCTCTGCAGGCTGCACAACTGGCCCTGCCACAGAAAAACAAGGAAAGGGGAAACTACAGAATAACTAAGGCTGAAAAAGACATCTTTGCTCACTGAGTTTAATCATGAACCCAGCACTGCC
This sequence comes from Chamaea fasciata, assembly GCF_029207755.1. NCBI lineage: Eukaryota > Metazoa > Chordata > Aves > Passeriformes > Sylviidae > Chamaea > Chamaea fasciata. The sequence continues at coordinate 75,348,263 of NW_027094089.1, forward strand.
AAGCCCACCACTACACCACGCCATCGTTTAGGCTTCCATATACACATATGAGGTCAGTGTGCCGCACGACTTTAAATAAATAATTGTGGCTGCATTGTAAAATAATGAGAAACCTCAGCACACTGCGAAGATAAACAAAATCTCGGCTCTTATCCTGATGCAAGCAGCTCCAACTGAAAACGTATTTCCAAACTGGGGTCTGCAAACCCATCCTGGGGTCTGAGCACGCTGCTCATCGCTCTCTTTACTTAGGCCCATCTGTCTCCAGCTCCTCCCAGCTGCTTGTGCATCCAGCTGGGGCAATCCGGCAGGGCAGTGTAAGCATTCCCACAAACACTGCCCGCAGTGCACTTGCTGTTGGGACACACAGACGTCAGTGCTGCCATCTCAACAGGCTTCACAAGACAGCCATTCACACCAGCACAAACCCCCCAGCAGCCACCACCCACGTCTTTTCCACAGCACCAAAATAAACTCATTCATTAGAACATTCAACAGCATTTTCCCCGCAGAGGAGGAAGACGCATGAAGGCTTCTTCTGAAAGCAGCATTATTCAGTGCTCAAGTTGCTATTTATTTGTTAGATGATGAGCAAGAAAAGGAGACATCGATGTACAACAGTTCTCTTGAGCAGCGTGTGAGTTTATTCTGAATGCGGACAACGGCAGAGCACAGCCAAGAGGTGCTTCTCAAACCACAGCGAGGCAGAAAACCCTATTTCCAGTGACTCCAGGACCCAGCAGATTTCCAAAAATACTCCCTTGGTGGGTCACAGAGGCCTCGCAGTGCACAGCCATTTCCCTCATCCACCCACACTGATGAATGACCCAAGGCCAACAAGACAACACAAACCATGGGAACAACTCCAGGGGTTCACACACCAACAGATTTTTTTCTGGAATAAGGCAAACATCAAGCTTTTTTAAATGGCACCTTTCTAAAAGGAGAAAAAAGAAAATGAAGAAAAAAAATTTTAGCCGCTACTAAAAAATAATGTGGGTTATATTTACTATGCACATCCAAAAATGCTCTTCTGCTTTAGGAGATGTTGACAAGGACATGACCATCAATGCTGTGAGTTAGAGCAAAGGATGGATTTAGTGTCAAAGGACCATCTCCTGTGGAAAGAAGTAATTACAGCAGAAACACATCTTGTGGTGATTTTTATCCAAGAAAAGGTTTTAAAATATAAACCAAAGGTGCTCCTGTTAAATACAAACCCTAGAAAATACCTGGAGATTTTGCTCTGATCACCCTAGGTTGTGCTTAGAATTAAGAAACAGCCTCAGCTAAAAAAGAACCCGTTGGAGGTTAGGATTTTTCATTTTCTCTCAGGGAATTTACTCCCATCTGTTGCCTAAGAGATAATAACAACCAGAACTGAAGAGAGACAAAAGAAGTGGCCAAGGTGGGGTGAAGGGGGGCAGCTGGCTGCAGCCCTTCAGCTGGGGCTTTTCTTTTGGGAAGGGCAGAGATTTTCAACATTTTTTTTCTGGGGGGTGAGGGGCAGGGCTCGGCTCTGAGTTCTCTCCTTTGGGATCAGAGAGGAATGGTCAAGCTGTTGCCACGGCAGAGTCCAGCCTGTTACTATTTCCTCCTACCTTGAGTGAGGCTTTTGCTCCTAAGAGCTGGGATGGTATTCACACCCCACCTCACTGGAAAGGATGCTCACCATCTACCTGGGGGACTCAGGGGAAAAACCCAGGACCTCGAGCCCCTTCCCTACAGGCGCATCTTCCCGGAGGGTTTGCAGACACCAGTCTGCTGCTGCCCAGCCCCGGTGTTTTCTGCCTCTGGCTTTTTCGCTACACTTTAAAGCAACACCCTATGTCTGGCCAACCCCCACAGCTCCTGCTAGGGTTGCACAGTTTCCTGATACCTTTGTTTTGTCACCCGGGGTGTGTCCAGCCCTGCTCTCCATTACTGCGTGGCCTCTACGCTCGCGCCACAGCGCCCCCTGCAGGCGCGGTGGAATCACAGCAGGGCTGTGCCCGGCCCGGAGCCAGCAGCGCCCCTGCTGGCTGTGCCCGGAACTGCACTGCAGGGGAAATGGCTTTAAGAGCGGCAAGAGACTTTTAGGTTTTCTGCTCTTTCTTGTAACCATTGTTGTTGTTTGCCTTCTACTACTAAAGAACCGTTGCTCCTTTCCCCATTTGTTTGCCTGAAAGCTCCTTAATTTCAAAGTTAAAATAATTCAGAGGGAAGGAGGTAATATTTTCCGTTCCGGGGGAGGTTCCCACCTTCCTTGGCAGACACCTATCTTTCAGACAAAGACACAAACCAACAGGCAAAATCAACCAGCAGTGAGTCATTAAATGGTTACTAATCAAAGTGAAGGAAAAAAATCCTTATCTTCTAGACATCAGTAAAAGGAGGTTTGGCAAGGTCATGTGGCAAAACCTTAACATTAAAATAAGACCTCAAAAACACACCAAGGAGTACCATTACAAGAAATCTGTGCATGCATCCTTCTCTGAAAACATGCTTTTTTGCTGGCTCACGGACATCAGAAGTCAAGGCATTGGCTCAAACAGCTCATCTCTCCCCTCTGTAGATCTCAGGGCAGAAATCAAATATTTGGGACATTCATAATTCAAGATTCTTAAATCTCAAAATAAAATTAGGTTTTCTTCATAAGCTACACATTATGCTCTTCTTCTAAAGGGCTTCTTTTTCGAAAGATTTACTAAACCTTAAATACATAAATACAACATTGTACATCAAGAAATCACAAAGTTCAAATATGATAACCTTGAATTTTGTTTCCTGCACATGGTAATGAAGCACCAGAGTATTGGAAATTCCTGCTGCTGCAGAGAAAAATAAATTGGGCAGACACAGTGAGTGCTATCCCTTAGTACAAACGAACATAAACAAGATGCAAGAATGCAAAGCCAGCATGTGCGGTCAGCTATAATTTTCTGTGATTAGAGACTAAAATGAAATGTAAAACAACATCCCAGAGTGTGAAATTAGTGAAAAACATCATGGACAACATAAAATGAGGATTTTTTGAAAGTCTTACAACCTCTTATAAAAATGATGAAAATGAAAACCAGACTCATCTTGGTATATTCAAGTGGCTTTTCTTCCTTTTGCACCCACTGCTGGATTTTTAAAGAGGAGTTTTGGTGGGGTTTGTGAGGTGCAGGAGGGTCCCAAGCATCCCCCTGCTCCCCTTGGGACAAGAACAGAACCCACAGCCCTGCAGTGCCCTTGGATGGGGCTGCCTCCCACACTTGCCCTCAGTAGTATCAAAAAAGAGAGGGATGATACATGGCTGGGGCGTTTCAGGCAGGGGACACTGCAAGATGAGCCCTCACCCAAGAGCAATAAAGCAATGTACTACCAAATAGAAAAAGATCTCCAGGAAAATAACTTGGGGCTAGAGAGGGTTCCTCCAGCCAAACCCAGATATCCTAGCAGACGCTCCCACAGGGCTCTGGCTGAGGTCACCGGGAACAACGCCACACTCATACGAGGTGACACCACCCCTGGCCTGCACATACAACTCAGTGTTTTCCAATGACAGCAAGCCATATTCAAGCCCAGAAGTGCCTGATGAGCTCAGAAAAGGAGGCAGGCTCACCCACAGGAAATGCTCAACCCAAAAGGAACAGTGGAAACACAAGGGTCAGGGTAACCTCCTCAAACTGGCAGACAGAGCGTACAGGCAGGTGGACACATACACGTGCAAATCCTTATTCCATGGTTTCCTCTGCAACCACAAACAGGCCCAGCAAGGTGGGATGCTGGTACCTTAACAATTCACAGCAGAGCACAAAGGGCTATGGGGGCGAAGCGGAAACAGAAAATGCATCACTGTGTGCCATCTCACTGTGCCATAATCAAAAATCCCTGGGCACCTTTCACCTCACTGGATGAGACGCCTGATGCTAAAGAAGGCTACAAGGTTTGGAACAAGAATCTTATTCTGCCATGGGGTGCTGTATGAAGGCTGGGACACCAGCCTGGAAGCATATCCTTATAATGAGCTCTCTCCCAGGCAGCTGCATGGCTTCCTCCCTGCCTCTAAGAAATAAGCAAGCTCTATCCTGAAAATAAGCAGGATTTGTCTTCCCCAGGAGGCTGTGAACAACTGCTTGGTATAATGAACATTTTGACATCCTTAATTTCTAGCCAAAATGTGTTTCTGGGCAGCTCATCCCCACAGTAATACACTGCCCATAAGCATTCAGCTTCAGGTCTAAAGCCTTGCTAGCAGATGAAGATGCATCTGCTTCCCTACAGATAAACAGCTCTGCTGAGGAGGCTCCAGACAACACATTAATCCTTCTAAAGTCAGTTGCAATTTAAGGTCATTAAACAAATTTAAAATTAACAACTCCATGCAGAAAGCTGGTGTAGTTGGTTCCTATGGACCGTCACATCTATCAGCACATCTGTGCATCAGGCTGCTTCCCAACACGGTTCTTCATTATCTCAAGATCTAGAGAAAGCAGTCATCGAGCTCTGGAGTCAGAGACAAGGGGAAGCAATATGGAAAGACATTCTCTCCCCTTCTTCCCTTCTATCCCATGCATCCCCTCTGTAGGCCAAGTGGTAAGAGTTTCAGAGCAGTAGGACCTTATGCTACTGATTTCTGACATTTCAGACACTTTCAAAGTATCTGCCTTTAAGACCTTGGTGAAGACTCACTGTTTAGCGCAGTAAAACCAAACAAAACCATGGAGACCACTTGTTCCATTTCACAGAGGAAGAGGCAGCATTAGGCTAAAAGCTGCTCCTGGGCTGCAGATGGCTGGCATGTAGGGTCCCAAGGCAGAGGAGGGGTGTCCTTCTGCCTTGTTCAGATGGGCAGGTGATGCCTCAAGATCTCAAATGGAAGAAGCAGCACAAAACACAAGACTTCATCAACAAGGGTAGCCAGGAGGCAGGAAAGCGCAATACCGGGAGCCAGATCCAGTTTTACACAGAAACACTTCTCACCCAAACTCTCACACATTTTTCACTTTTGCCACATTCTGAAAAGAGGCTCCAAGTCCAGCAACTTGTGCACCTGTCCTGTATTCATGGCCATCCCAACAACACCTTGTCCTCCCTTGCCCAATTCCTAAGGACTCCCAAGAGGCTTCTGCAACATATGCTCACCTATAATCAGTCCACCATTTCATAACACCATTTCCAGCCCATAGTTCATCATGAAGCAAGGACAAACTGCATGTGAAACTGGTCCTCATTTACACTGGATAAACTGGTATCAGAGTGGAGACTTCAGAGTACGTGGAGCTGAAAAAAGAAAGGTGCATCTTTATTCATCCCTTTCATCTTTGCTTCAGGAGCCCAAGGGCCTTGACAGGTAACTTTCGTTAGTTTATCACCTTGAGAGGGCAAGAGTATGCAGTACAGAAATGTGTTCAGAACTGAGATCACATAGGGAGCAGAGTCTCTCCTCACAAGCAGAAGTAACCTTCAGCAGAAAATCACAGAAGATAGGGCTGAATGATTCTGTGAGGTCACCTGACTTGCCATACTGCCAGTCCGTAACTCATGGGCAATGCTTAGCCTTTCCCACCCAAGAGCACCTCTCAATTGCTAACACTTTGCAGCTTTAGCTGACAGGCTCTGTTGTCTCTTAACCTTTCATCTGGCAGCAGTATCAGTCATTACAGATGTTTTGTTATAAGACATTCAGCTCCAGTACACCTGAAGGGGAAACAAAGTGGGAGGTTATGAATGCCTGGCCTCTGTCATCAACCCAGTCCAAGCTACAGAAAATCTCTAAACTTATTTTACTGCTGCCACAAGACTTTGATATGAGCTTTTCCAGGACTGAACTACTGGAACTCCAGCCAGAAAGCACTGTGCACAACATGCTTGAACCAAGCACTCAGTAAATTCTCTTTGGGATGGATGCCCTGGGGACAGACCAAGCTTTAAAGACACCCTACCACAACTACAAATCATCACTGAAATACCACAAATGCCTGTCTTGATATCCCTGGGTTTGCCCAGGAGGCTGCACACCACTGAAGTCACAGCTTGCCTCTCTCAAGGAACAATTCAGTGAAGAGCATGGCTGATTTCAGTAGCAAAACTGTACAGCTTCTTTAAACATAAAGACTGTGATACCTGTGTAGGCCAAAGATTCCCCTAGCCCAGAATCCTAAGGTGATTTTGTACAGTCTTTGAGCTCATACAAATTCGAAGTACCCACAGTGAAGAGGAGTCATGAGGATCCACCTCTCACAGACTGTTTGAAGTTGATGCCTGCTGGCACTTGCACGGTGCGACAGCAGTCAGTGATCCCGTCTGGTCCCTCCAAGCCAACACGTGGTTTTGCAAGTTTTGATCATATTCTCACTCCCCACCATCAGTTTTCCAGGCAGCGTGAGCTCTCCTTTGTGTGCAACTCTGAAGCTCAGCCCCGCTGCTGGCAGTACAGCTGTCACAGCTGCTCCCCATGGGGTGTCACCTGTGCAGAGAGAGACTGGTGTGGTTCTGGGAGGGATGGAACATTCAGAAGTCAAAAGAAGTCTCCTTAACTGAGAGAGGCTTAAGGTGACAATGGTAAGATGCAAAAAAAAAAAAAAGAATAATTAACCTGTGATACAATCTATTCATCTTTTTTTACTTCAGTTGCATAACTGAAGCCCAAAGACATGACTGTTTGAGATGCTCAGCAGCACCTCGTGGGAGGGGGAAACCAGCAGAGTTGTAACCTGCCCTTCAGGCTGTTTACTACATAAAAAAGAAGTTTCGCTCCCCTCAGACATAAAACTCACAGATTACTTCCCATACACGCTGCAGCACAAAATCTGAGTCCTTACAAAAGCAAGGATGGTGGGACAGAAAAGAACCCTCCCATGCTGCAGCCTGGATTGGACAGAAGGATCAGCAGGTCTTGGCACCCCCAGGTTTTCTGGGGTCTCAGCCTGACCTGCAGCCAGCCTGCAGAGAAAATCACCATGAAATTCCCATGGGGAAAAAGGCAACACGCCTCAAAGGTTTTACAAGAAAGAAATAATGACAGAAACATTGCTCCAGTCCAGTACTTTCCATGGAAAACGGAAGACTATTTTTTGCTTAGATAGAAGATAATGAATAAATACAGAGTGGTGAGGACAAAGGTTTTAAATAGGAATTTCCACCAATGACTTAGTGTTTTTAATTTCCATTTTCCCACTTCTGCAGGAACACTGTCCCAAAGCCTTCTCCTGGGAAGTATCACATGATGGTGCCTGCGCAGCACCTGGCAGGACAAAAAATCAGACCCCAGCCAAGCTCCTGACACATTATTTTTTATAAATACAAACTTTATTTGAAACTATAAACATCCCCAATGTAGAATTTTGTTTAAAATATAAAAATCTTGAAAGACTTTCTCCAAATAGTATTTTGCTTACAGATTTCCCCCCCAGCAATCTGGATGTCTTCTTAATGGTAATTTTTTCCTTTTTCCTTACAATAGAAAGTATTCCTCAGCCCCCAGGAAATCTGTCTACACAGAGGGGCAAGAAGAAAGGAAAATGCTTCAATGGCAAAAAAGCAGAGCTCTACAGAAACATTCTATATTCTGTCAATAAAGAAGAATTTAAGTATTAACAAGCTACAAATGTTAAAAAACTCATTTCACATACTTTTCTTTCCTCCAAATTAGGCTGTTATTCTTTAAAATAGAAAAAATAGCATTTTGCAATGTAAATTACTTCCACTTCTGTGCCATGCAGGCTCAACAAGCTACACTGAAATTCACACATACAAAAATCTACACTTTGCTATGAGCCCGAGTATACACCCTCCTCCTTTCAAGCCCAATTCCTAGTAATTCCATGAGACTTTTAAAATGACATTCTGAGTGCAAAAATCCAGCAGCTTACTCCTGTCAGAAGGGCAACATGGGAATTGATGTGCGTGCACCAACCTTCTGAATTAATTGGGGTCCAATGGCACACGGAGCAGCGTGGTGTGTGAGGAGAGTGGGGTGTGTGACCAATTAGCATTTCCCTGCTCCTCAGGGATGGAGAGATGTGACGGTGCTTCCCTGCCATCCACATGGCACCCCGAACCCAGGGCTCCCTCAGTGAAACACACCACCAGGCAGGGGCAAGGATTTGGGGAGGATTTTGACAGGAAAAGGAGAAAGGAATGCAAAATATTGTGGTATTTCGGATTTACTTTCACTGCAACCTATACAAAATGTATGCCTAGTGACACTAATTGCTGGTTATGATCATACATGAAGGAACTCTACATGAAAGAACTACACTCATGAAAAACAGGTTTACGGTCAGGTATAATCCCCATCCTGAGCTACCTAGAAGAGAACAGGCAGCAGTGTCCTCTTCCGCAGTGAGTGTCTTAGGATGTACTCTCCTCTGACAGGGCAAGGTGCTCCAGGCAGGCTGAACTGAAGACTGACAGCATTTAAACAGAGGAAATACTTTCATGCTGCTATATCCCACCTCTTGAGTCAAATGGGTGTGAACTTTTTTCTATGAGAGCCTTGCATATAGAGCAAAATGTCCACTTCTTTACAAAACAATACCCTAAAACCATCCTATTAGCACAGCAGGTACTCCACACAGATTATCCTGGAATAATTTTCATTCATAAAGTATCTCCTGCAACCTTTAAGATGCTCCCTTGTCATAGACACATCCAGTGACAGCACTGTACATTGCCAGTGAAAAATCAGAGTCGACATCTACATTTTAAGTTTAACAGAAAATGCAATTTAAAACTTCCATACTTCCAGATGAAAGAAATCTAGTTATCTTTTATGAAAGCAATTATTTAAGCTATCAGAAATAAAACAAAGCAGCAACATATTTGACAAGCTACATGTCCCATAACAGATGAAAAAAAGCAGGTGAAAAAAAACCCTTTTTTCCACTAGCCTACATTAAACAGGAGCAAGAGGAAAGGGAGAGAGAAACACCCCCACCTTTTCAGGCATAAATTAAATTGACACATTCAATATCATCTGCATCAGGAGCACACTTTAACTGACAAACAACTCAAGCTACGAGAGAGCCCTTCCCACTTCCCCAGTGCTCAGAAAGACGCATTAATACGGGACCGTAACCAAACGCCACGATGTTCCATATCCAGTAGCTTAGCAACTGCTTTTATTTCTTACGGCTTTTCTGAGAAAGAGGGGCAAGAGGGGGCTGAAGCAGCATGGAGGAAGCAAATGTCATGTTTGGTTTCTTTCTGAGTAGTTGATGAGAGGGAATAAGGACACGCGGTTGTTACGGACAGGAAGGATGCGGTGCTCGTGGAAGGACTCGGCAGCCGGCAAGTGGCAATCCCAGCCCAGCAGCTTTGCTGTTTCCTCATCCTCGAAGGCATGGAAAAATCTCACCACGTCTAGAGCACAGTCAAAGTAGAGCAAATGCATTATTTATTACCAGAAGCTGGGGAGAAAAAAAAAAAAAAAAAAGAAAAAAGAAAAAAAAAAACGAAAAGAAAAGATGCTCGGAGACTCCTTCCTCCCTGTAGCTCTCCAGTTCTCCGGCCACATCAAAATTCTTCCTGCTTAATCTCTGCTGCCTGCTTGAGTGGGGAAGAAAAGCCTGACTAACAAAAGCCAGAGTGTGCCCAGGCCCAGCAAGGCTCTGCCTCCAGCACAGCAGCCCACAACCACCCTGTCTCACTTCCAAAGATATACATATTATTACCAGAATACTTCACCTGAACAGCCTTAATAAAATACGAGGGGATATTAACTAAGCTGTAAAAATCTATAAAAATTCTGCTTTACAAGAGATATTTACCTATGAATCAGCAGTTGGGTTAATTCATTATTCAGTAGGCTTGTTATTTACAGTGTATTACAGCTTTGTAAATTATTTATATGTGCTTGTCTCTGTCTGTGCATGGTTTTCCCTTAGGAGACAAGAAATGTTTATTATCTCCCACACAGGGAGGTTGTTTCAGTCAGAGGTAGGATATTAAAGCATCTAGGGCTTCACTTCAGCTTTCTTCTAACCTGAATTCTGTTGTGTATGGGATGCAAACACATTGAGCAAAGGGATCCCAGGGAAATCCACACCAGAATCTGAGAAGTTTCAACTCAAACCCAGCCGTTTCGCACCATGTAAGCAAGGATCCATTCAGACAGCAGCTACCCCAGGGCCAGAGCCAGTGCAGCTCCAGGAGGAAAAGACTTTAAATTTCATTTCATGCCAGAGTGCAAATACCCACCATCAAACCAGACTCCTCTCCTAAAAAGGGCACTTTTTAATCTGCTAATGGTAGGTTAGGTTTTAAAATCTGTTACCTAATTGGCAAGGATGCGAATTTTACATAGCAGATGCCAAGAAAACCATTGGAGGGACCAGATCTCCATCCCTCCAGATAGCTATGGAAAAGATGAGGTATGAGGGAAAAAAGCCTTTACTCAGAGCGTGGTGAGGCACTGGAACAGCATGCCAAGAGAAATTATGGTTGCCCCATTTCTCAAAGTGCTCACAGTTAGGTTGGGTGGGGCAATGAGCAACCTGGCCAGTAGAAGGTGCCTCTGCCCAGGGCAGGGTGTTGGAATGAGATGATCTTTAAGATCCGTTCCAGCCCAAATCATTCTATGGTTCTGTGAAAAGTCATCAAACACAAGAACTCCGCAGCACTGCTACCAGGGGCCAGCAGCTCTGGGCACCCAGCATGAACCGGGGAACACTAAAAGCTCTCTTAGACCTGAAAAATATCAAGAGGAGCTCAGTGGATTCTTTCATGCATGCCAAAATTGGTCAGCCACCCAGCTCCCACAGGTACCAGCTGCAAAGACTTGCCAGTCCTCACACAGATCTAACAAACAGGGCCAGGCACCTACGTCCCTTGAAAAGAACTCCAGTGACAGCTCTGATCCCACCATTCCTTTCCTTAGTAAATCATGAGAAAATAATGATTAAACAGGAGTTTTTTAATGCATCTAGCAAATTTAAGACTTCTTACAAATTTAAAAAAAAAAAAACAAAACACCAAAACCAAACAAAGCCCACATTCCTGTATTAATGAAATTCCAACCCCCGTGCAAATGCAGCTTGGTGCCCATCCAAGATAAGCAGCTCATAGTAAACATGAGCCATGGTACTTGTCATTCCCAATATGAAAATACGTGCAGATGGACATGTGCTAAGCCACATACTAATTCTGAGTGTGCTTGCCTGTTCAGCAAGTGTAACAACAAATTTAGAGCAGGAATGCTAACAACTGTAAACAGCATGTTTTAGTGCTCTTATCCATTGATAAATGGGAATTACTTAAAAAAAAATTAACCCGAAAGCTGGAAAAATATTGACTCCAAACATTTCTCTTGCTGGCCTGAGTAGTGATGGAAGACCTCAAAAGTGGAGTGAATGAGGAAAAAAGGGTGGATGAGCTTCAGTGCAAATAAAGGTACCAGAAAGGTACCACTGAGGTAGAAAATATCCAGGGAGGAGAAGCCAAAAAGCCTGACAGAGCAGAGCAGTGCAGAGATGGGGCCAGAGTGATATAATCACCCCTCGGAGTATCTTTAATGTTGGAGGCAGTCAAAGATCAAATTTACTCAAATTGCAGGCAGACAAGGACATGACAGCCCTGGAGAGGCAGAGGAGCCCTTTTTCTGTGCAGATCTGGGGCAGGCTGTGACCAGCTTGCACTGAGCAGGCACATGCCGTGGCAGCTTTGCAAGGTCTCACACCACCCCTGTTTGCAAAGCGCAGACACAAAGTGTGTTTAACTTGATTAAATATTAACAACGTTCCTATGTAAAGTCAGCATTAAATCACTAATCGCATTACCAATTTTTTAAATACTATTGGCAACGTCTGGCCCAATTTATGTCAAGCCACTCCAACAAAGAACTACAGTCTTTTCATTACCACTAAAATTACAAAATTTCTGACCTCAAAGAAGTCTGTCACACAGCTATCATTTCTTTTTCCCAATCTACTGATCGTGAAAACTAAATGAAACTACTTATAGATAACTTTCTCCCTTTTGAATTAAGTGAATGGATTTCCTTCCCGTATCAGAAACCACAGCAGCCCTGAGGTGACCCATCTTTCACTCTCACAGTCAGAGTTCCTATCTTTAGGTCTTAAAGAACACTGGTTTGTTGTCTAGTAATCTTTTCCTTAGTAAACACTCAAAGTACAGTTTATTTATTCTTACACATTTTGATGATGCTATGGTTTCTCCATTCATAACTGACTTTCCAAGATAACAAAGATTTTTATTGACAGAAATTTGCTTTTCCCTCAGCTGCCGGAAAATGAATTTACTAGAAATGCTTCCAGTGGCTAAAAGCCTGCACTTACATCTGGGCAACAAATTTTCCAGTGAGTCTCCCACATGAAAGTAATGTCACTGCAAGAAGAAAACCAGAATATGAAGCAACAATTTGTGTCAGGAATCGGCAGGGCTGTTTTTTTTCTGAATAACAAAGTATTCTCAAACCACATCACAAACACATTTTGTAATATTCTTTCACAATCAGATGAAGATTTCATTGTTTGTTACCAGAAACGAGATTTTGAAGAGAAAACTTTTTGAAAATAGGTTTGGTGATGAAGTCTTACAGAAGCCAAGCCACCAAACTGGATTAAAGAAGGTGACTTCTGCATGCAGGGGCTCAGCAGATCCACGCTGTAAGAAGGACCCACACTAGTCCCAGACTTGTCAAACAACTTTATCCTCTCACAACTGAAAAAACTAACTAGATTTAGACAAAGGGGGAAGCTCAGTAGATTCTTCTCTTAAGAAGAAACAGTGAGATCAACTAATCCTCATATTTTCAGAAGCATGGTACAAACAGGCCATCAGTCCAAATTTTTCACATTCTAACCTAGCTCAATAGAAGCAAAGTCCTAATGCAAAGGAAAATATTTCTTGTGTGCATCTGATACACTTCAGATAATTATATTTCAGTACAGCCAAGCAAATGCTATTTTTGTGCATAGTAATTGAATTCCAGTTTCTTTTCAAAGGGAGTTTGAGACAAAATCACAGGGAAAACAACAGTAATTAGTATATCAAGAATGCTACAAATCCTAATACACACATATAAATCTACACAACTTATTAAATATGTATGCATGGACACTAGATGTTTCTCCTGGATAAGAAAGAGGGAACACCAAATCCAATGTAACACAGTCTCTCTTCCTCAGTATATTTTATGGCTACCAGCCCATGAGAATCACTTAAATAAATATAAATGCAAACCTAAGATTCAAGTCAATTATTTAAATGAAGGCTGTTGCCTTCATTTGTTGTGACTAAATCCAGTGGTTTTAATCCATCAAGCCCAAGTCTGAAGTCTTACACAAGGCTGTCCATCACTAGACTATTGGTGCTGTGCTTTGCTTGCCTTATCATTTCCAAGCAAAAGGGGTGAAATCCTGTCTCTGGAGGAATCCAGGGAATTTTAACCATCCTTTTATATGCCCATTGCTCAAGGATTGTCTGGGAAGCTGCCAACCCAGCCTCAAGCCATGCACAACTCCCAGCCAGCCCCCAGCAGTAAACCCCTCAGACCTGACACTGGGGAGGATAATTGAGTCCCATGGCAAGGGGATGGCTCAGCTAAACACACAGCTGGCCAGAGCCAGGACAAAACCACAAGCATGATGATGAGGGCAAGAGGAAAGTGCCCAAAGCTCCCCATGGATGCGCTTGCAAGGATTCCTGCGGATGCAGAATTGAGCGCAGCCCTTGTGACTACCAAGGCAGAAGCACCACAGGCACCCCAAATAACACAGTCCCCCTGACATCACTGCATGCCTGCTCACAGCCCATAAACTCAGAAGCTCAGAGCCAGGCATGACAGCAGAGGACCTTTCCTGTAACTGCTTTGCTGCTTTTTAACAACAATCTTTAAACTAAAGACGGAACCAAAACTGATTTTCTTTCTGCCTTCCCTCCCTACACCTACTCTCCCCAGCATTGCAGCTCCCTGCTTGGAGCTGTTTCAGCATTTAAGCTGTGGATGGGCTCTAACAGGAATCATTCAACTGTCCTCAGAGAGAACCTGGTTTCCCAGCTGTGTGTATCGACCGGGTATCTGCAGTGCAGAAGACTCCGTAAGCAAACAGAGAATGGTGCCAGCTCTTCCCCCTGCAATCTGGTCCCTATTAATTTAGAATTATTTGAAAACTCCAATGAAATATTGAATTAAAATGTAATTGCAGGGGTTGGGAAAGGTTGTGGCACTAAAGCTCTTATGAAGCTGCTTCATCTACATGACATTTTGGCAGCATTTACTGCCAGCTATGCAATTTAAGCATGGAAGCTTAATAACCAAAGGGAGAAAGATCCCAAAGCTGCACATATTGGAGCATCACCCCACATTATAAGATAACCATCCAGAGGCAGGATATCTCAATATACCAATCTTAAGCCTCCCGTGCAGTGAAATACAGTTCATATAAAGGAAGAGACATTTCAACAACAGCAAAAAAAGAGTGTAAAACCAGAACAGTTCTTGGTTGGTTTCCACGTGCCATCTAAGACTCAAAACATGCAATGTTCTTGCTTCAACCCTGTGGGCACATTTTTGGCAAGCATTTCCCTCAGTGGTATGGTGTGCCATAGCTGCACTCTCTCTTCCAGCTCAGTTATTTTTACTCTGCATTAACTCCTCAGCCTGGTTCACCTAGAGCTGTGATGAGGAAAGCAGCAGAGCAGAGGCAGCTTCAGCTGATGGAGAGAAATGCTCTTTAAGCCATGGTCTGAAACAGCGTAGGCAGACACTGAGTTAGATCCATGTTCTGCTGCTCCTGTTTCATATTCATTATCATCCAGCAGCAGCCACCAACGCACTCGCCCGCTCTTCTGGAGCTCAGCCATGCACGGCCACCCTGCTCCCTCCCCAGCACATAAGGCACGTGGCCTCCCTTCTTGCTGGGCTGTGCCCATGAGACAGCAGAGCTGCAGGAATAACCCCACATCACAGCCATACAACCCTCTTCCTACAGCTCACAGCAGCCATGCCTGTCTGATCAGACCATGGCATTCAAGGTGAGTACTCTGCTTCATCTAAGTCACATCCTGCACATGCTGCAGCAAGAGTTAGCAACAGGACAGCAAATATACCAGGTATTACGTACAGCCCCACTTTGGGACAGCAGAGCATCTCTGACCTCCCCAGTATCCATCTGGCTGTTTCCTATCAGTACAGACAACAGCTCATGCAGGAGCCGGAGAGCTTTCGCACTCCCACCATCAGCTGCATGTATAAATAGAGACTCGTCTGCTCCACAGACACTGCGTCCTGCAGCCCAAAGTAACTCAATATCCTCCCACCATGCCACCAGCCTTTCCCTCAGACGTCCATATAAAGAAGCCTTTGCAGGCATCTTTGAAAAAAATCCCACAACTCCAGCAGAGCAGAAGCAAGTTGTAAGTCAGCAGATCCCACACGAGCCTCACGTTTCAACCAGGATGCTCTGCCCACAGCTCCCTCCACTGCTAAACTGGGACACGTGGAACCAGTCAGACTCCTGTGGCACTTAGCCACATCCCTAAATAAATCCTTATCACCAACCAGCATCTCACTGGAAGGCAGTGGGGTGCCACTGGGACACACAGTCCTGTCAAGGTGAGGGGTTGAGGAAGCACTGTCACAGGTTTGCATTGTCCCCAAACACATCCCTGTGTTCCCATCAAGAGCTGACCCAAAGATGGCACTGGGCACCACTGACTCGGCCTCCCTGGTTGCAGGGACAAGTCCCCAGGTGCTGTTACTCCACCACACTCAAGAGGGGTTGGCCAGAACTTGTCATCTATGCATGTTTGCCAGAAACACCATGGCTGTTGTTTTATTCAGCCACAAGGAATGCAAAGCCATTTGCCACAGACATGGCGAACGCACCACTTGTCCAGCTAAAAGTACTAAATCCTGTCTCCCTTCAGGAAAAAGCAGATCCAGAATACAAATTGACCAAAGTCTACTAAGGCTCTAAACAACAAGAGCTCCCCTCTTAGCCCCTAGCTCTCCGCCAGCTCCAGAAGGATGTAGGAGTCTTCACAGAGATGGATCTTTATTTATAGGCATAGATTAGCATACAGGACTCCACTGTACAATACGTCCCCATGAGACAGAGTCCGAGGCGACACCAGCCACAGACAGTTATTGATTACGAGTCGAAATGAAGAACGGTCTGTTTTGAACTGAACAATTTTATTACAGTCTTTGCTACCACGACACAGTGGCTCTGAAGCCTGGCTTCAGCAAGCAAAACTCCAGGCAATCTGTCAAAGGCAATGCCAGCATATTATTCTACAGGGTTACTCAAGTGACCTTAAAGTAACTGTATGGACCTCTGATATTTGTGCAGGTCAAAGACTGTCTTCATACATTCTGAAGACATATAGTAGATGTACGGCATTTTGTCAAAATAGGAACTTCTTTCTTTTTCTTACTGAAGTCCTTTAGCTCATTTAGTCACCAAGAACATGGAAAGCTGAGAAGTACCAAGACATCATGAAACTCACTTAAACATTCATGCTTTCTATCCCCAGAAAGAAGCTACTCCATGGCAAATACCTTACAGAGCCCAATATCCTCTCACTCTCCAAAGCTAGTTATTTCACTTGGCTGGACACTAATTCCAGTTTCATCAGATGAGTATCAGCTTCCAGAGTTAAACTGAATCTGTAACATGACATGGAAACCAAACTGAGTGAAAGAACTCCCATATATTACCACTTCTAAAAACATGCACAGCATTAACATGGCAGCAGGTCAGCTTCAGCCCTTCATTCTCAAGTCGAGGGCATTTATTTAATGTCTGTCTCAGTTGCCTGGGTCAGTCTGTACCCACCCATACTAACAGATTTCTGCACAGAACAAAGCAGTGGTTTTCTCCTAACCTGGCAGCCTAACCTGGGCAGCAGCTATATCCAGGAAAGCAACAAAGCCATGTGCCTGCTCACCAAGAGCTCTTCCCACCTGTCAACAGATGCTTGCAACACCACCATGTATATCAACCAACCAACTTGCGCACCAAAGTGCAGCTAAGCAGATGCTTCTTGTCTTTCTAATAAAACAGCTAACAAAAACAGTTTATTTATTTCTGGATCTGATGGCAAACAAGAGTGAGTACTCCAAATATGCATCTCTCTACATAACACACCCACTCTGTTGTCATAATACTTCCATAGAAAAATAATCACGTTCAGCAGAAGAATAACCATGTTCATTGAAAGTCTTGCAGCTCAGGCCTAATCCCAAGCACTGACCTATGCAGGTGAGGAAACACACACATGCGAAGGCTGGGATCTGTCCCATAGCTGAGATCATAGCAAGTGCATCCTCACTTCTGGGTTAAGTAACATCCCAGGGGCATTCCCTACAGCAGAGAGGCAGGAGAGCAACCTTCATCCTCCCAAGGAACCAACAGAGTGGGTACCAGCATGACTTACTCCCAAAAGGGGAATTTGGGCAACTAACCTATCTGCAAAAGCACTCACAAATCTGCCCCTTCCTGGCTACAATTACCTAGCATTTGGTATTTCAAGAAAAGCAGGACTGCAATTAGAGCTCAGAGCCTGGAAAGGTTGTTGGATGAACTCTGCAGAAAGGACCTTCCAGGATGCACGGGTTTCTGAGTTAACCAGCACATAAAATAATGAACCATCAGCCACAAGAAATACACTGTTGTTTTGTTTCTGCCGTTCCCAACTGGTACATTCTCCTGCTTCAGCTACCCACCATATTCAGAAAAGCAGATGGCATCATTCAAACAAAATTAAAATAGATAAGAGCCTGCTAACTTTTTATGCTTATGACGATCATCTTTATGATTTTGATTTGAAAGTGCAAAACCATACCAGATCCAAGGTAGTATGAAGTGCGTCATGGGAAAAGGATTAACAAACATCCTTCCACTCCTACAACAAATGCAGATTCCACAAAGGTTTTGCAAACCTATAGTTTTAGTATTAATGTGACTGAGGTTGGCCACAGTTTGGGAAAAGTGAATTGAAGGCAGGTGCATTTATATACGATTATGTGCACACAGCAGGGAAAAGTGTGCAACACAAACATACGCTGGGCTGCATCACAAAATCCTAGGGCCAAGCTGCCTTGCAAGTCACAGACACTCAGAGGTGAGTGAATATTAAAAGCACATTTAAAAAAAAATATTTAGTTAGAACTGTTTTACCAACACAGCAGTCAGCACTGTAGGAAGTGAACAGATCATGGCACTTTCAATATCCTGAAAAACAGAAGAGAGGCAAGGGTAGGTAGGGGAGTAAAGCCTCAAGAGAGAAACCTCTCCAGTTCAGTCAAGAAGTTCATTCCTTTCCAAACTTGCCTTATCTGTAACACCAGTGTCATCAGAGGTGGGTTTTTGTGGCTGTGTGCACCTGGTTCTAGGACTGCAGATATCCACCTCACACCAGAAGCCACAACAAGGGATGTTTATGGCCTTGCAACCCTGCTCCATGCTCCAATGGGCACCCGCAGCCTGTGGAAAGGCTCAGGGTATGTGTTTGTTTTCCCAGTAACAGGGAAGTGGAGAAAGGAAAAGATTCAAAGTCATTGCAAAGGCACATCTGAGAATGCAGCTTTGTGCAGAGATGTTGTGATATGTGGAAAGCAGTCAAACTCATTTTTGAAAGCATTTTTCTTCCTCCTAAAGGTTCTGCTGCCATCCTGGTAAAGTGTACCCTTGTCAGTCAGTGGCTAACCTTGTCAAGGGGAAGAAAAGGCTGGGATGTGACAGGTTTGACAACCTGTCGGATGCCTGGTGCTCTGCTCTCCTCCTGATCTGATCACTATCGAACATTAAACCATTGTTCCTCCACACAGGAGCGCAACTTGATGCTTGCAAGCCTCAGCCAAGAAAGATAGTGAGGCTGGTGAGCTGCCAAGATCCTTGCTTTGTCCCTTCCTTGCATGCTCTAGACTTCACTTTTATGATCTGAATGTTGAATGTGTCACACTGGGAAAAGTCCCACAGGAGTCCCAAAACAGGGACAATGAAATTGCCATTGGTTTCCAGGTAACTGAGAACTAGAGGTGGATGAGACCTGTAATGTATGAAAGGAAAGATCTGGGTGACAAGTACCTGGCTGCAAACCAAATCCAAAACTTGGAGAAATCCCAGACGGACCAGAATCTGCCCAGTCCTCTCAGAAAAGCAAAATAGCCCTGCTCTCATGCGACATGTACTGAAAACTCTGGCACAGCGCACATCACTCAGCCTTCAGACACCCACTGAATGAGATCATCTAAACATAAGGACTCTCTTTCTCTGTGTTCAGGAGGGGATATAATATTTTAATTCATCTCTTCCCTCCACACACAAAACCTCTGCTCTTCCGGAGCAGCTTTCAGGATTCACAAGCAAAAGCAGCAGCACTGACTGTAAAACCCTGCTCTTTATGCTCTTTAATTCCACTGACACTGCAAGAGTCAAAGGCTGAATAGTCAGGAGTAAAAAGCATCCTGCAATCAGGAGCTTAGCTACCGCAAGCGAAGTTGGAACTCTAGTGTATATTTGAAGAGGCCATTTACCCAACAGATGCCAAGGACAGACTACAAGTAGCACTTAAATTGTTCTTTCATAAAGTTCATATTTAACTTATGGCAAGACGGTCTGTTATCTTCCCAGTTCCCAGCGGGCTTAAGTCAGAACTTGCATCTGGTTAATTTGTTTCATGAAGACCTTCTCAGCAACAAAAACAAGATGCCTGCTGCAAAGCCCAGCTGCTTCTATGCAGTGTGGCTGTCTAACAGGTAAGTAGATTTCAGCAAAAGGCAACCTGGGGGCTTCCTCAAGTCTCAGGAGGCTTGTTAACTCCTCACAACCTTCTCTGTTAAAATGCAAAGCAGGCTGGGGAGCAACAGCCCCCTAAAAAAGAGTCCTCAAGTTGTTCCATGCTAGGAGGAGGTATGACTGGACTTCCACAGCACTCTGAAGTGTGGTCCGGCCCAACTCATCCTAACAGATCTGAAGTGGGGCAGCAGGTTTGTCACTGCTTAGTACCACTGCTGCCCCAAGACACTTAGCGGATGGCCACACGGCTGCAGCATCCCTGGGGCTGGAACAAACGGGCTGCTCCCGCTCCCAGCTCTGGCAGGTAGTGAGATGGAAACGTGCTGGGCTTGGAAGCACAGAGACCTGCTGGGTGGGGACAGTGGTGCTGCTGCGTGACAGCACAGGACAGCAAGGCTGGCTCTGTAGGGAGCTGTCTTCCTTTAGATAAGACCAAACACACTAACTCAAAGGACCAGACAAGCTTTATGGAATACACAAACCCTTTTCATGTCTTTGTAGCTCGTTTGCCTGAAGACTCGTGGATTTTCAACCTCCCCCTCCCCCCAAGAGAACTAACTGCTGTTTGAATACATCAGATTCAGCAGCTCAGGACATTGCCAACACAAAGGATGGGTGAGGTTGCCCCTTCCTGCTCCACTCTGCAGCCTCCTCACCTCTGCTCCCCACTGAAAGCAGGCACAGAGATCCCACACCATACATTCACCCAACCAAAACTTTTTGCTGTTCTAAATAAAGCCAAAACTAAGCTTGTGCAAAGTTTAAAACAGATATGAATTTGGAGAAGAAATACAACAGTGAGAATATGTTTCTCTTTAATTAATAAAGTTCCACATCTCACATCACTTATGGACTTCAGGGCTGCTCCCTTCCTGCAGACAGCTCACAGCTCATTGCTCACTTAGCTTTAAGGATCCTCCCTCTCTCTTTATGCACCAAATTTGTTTCTTTTTTTAAACAAATAAAAACTAAGACTTTTTAAGACTGATTTCCCTTTTCAAGGCAGTGAGGAAATAGATTCCTTTTAGCATGCTTCATGCTTGAAAAGGTTACAGTGGCCTTTCAAAATACCACATGCTGTGCATTCTGTACAGCATTAATGACTTGGAGGATGCTCTGATACTTTCTAGTACATCTTAACCTTTTAAAATTGGGCCTTCATTGTCTTACCTTAATAAGCAGTTTGTTCACCTTATGTCACTTATGTCTCACAAAGGCCACCTCGGCTGAAAATATACATTAGATGTAAAACCACTTGCCTTAAGTGCGTATTTTAGCGCATGCGGAAGCAGAGCAACGGCTTCAAATAGAATATGCTTATTCTCCCCTCCCATTATTTCTCTCCATTGTGACTAAAACTACCCAATAATCCCAGAGGAGCAGTTCCCTGTCTCTTCACAGTACTTCTTTTAAACACAGGGCAAGAGGGCACCAAGAAAGGTGTAGGATTTTATTCACTGCACGGAAGTTGACGGGCCAGTGCAAGCACAACGGCTCTTGGGAAAAGGCAGGGCAGGAATCAATAAGAAATCAACAATGATTAAAGCTGTTTGACAATTTTTTACATTAATCACGTTTCCATGCTCTTGTGAATGCGAAGTGCAAAATCTGTAGTCATAAAAGTGTAATTGGGAACACCCTGTCTGCACTGAGATGTGGGAGAGAAAATCTTAAAAAAATTAAGTATCTAATTTTAAGTGATACACACAACAGCACTTTCTTATGCAAAAAAACCCTTGAAAGCAAAGAGAGCACCGAGACATCCTCCCTGTCTGCTGCAAGCCCTGCCAGTTTAGACAATGCTGTCTTTGTCCAATCCACCAACTCTACCATTAACAACCTGAGGAGAAAAAAAAAAAAATCATTAAAACACACACCTAGAAGCTAAGATAGAGCCACAACAAGAAGTCAATCACTCTTGCTGGAGAACAAGTTACAAGATACCACGGAAAGCAATGATGTCTTCATTAGCTTTTACAGTAAACATCCCCTTGGAAAGCAGCCTTTATGATCCACCAAGGGCAATAAAGATGTCTTTGCAAATTGATGAGACAAATACTTTAGAGGCATAGTTTCCTCCAGAGCTAGTGGGAAACAGAAGATAATAGCATTCTCTAAAATCATATATAGAGGAAAAAAAAATTATTCAACGTTATCATGGCAATTTCACACGTATAACAGAATTAGGGCCAAGAACAGAAAGGGCTTTAAGCACATCAACAAAGAGGGAGGGGAGTTTCTGCCCAGGGAGGGTGCACTAAGGTGCCTGGAGAGGAAAGGACTGGTTGGCCCAGTGTAAGCTGGATACCCATGGATCCAGCTGTACTCTCAAGTCTCACCTGTAACCATGAGGACCATTTTGTGCGAAGGCTTTTCACCATTAATTTGGGGATGTTCCTGAGTGATAAAACAAAGAAGGAAAACAGAAAGATAACAACAAGCATCTGGTACACAACAGAACAGGTCTGAGACTCCCCTTGCACTAATGAGTTATGATGCTGACCAACCACATTATACAGAAAAGCCATTTTTGAGCAAGGACTGAGTTACCAGAAGCTAAAGAAATTAAATTTCCAGGTTTCAACCAGCAGTATTAAAATTTAATTTTATCCAAGGCCTCTGCCAGCATGAAAATATGGGATGCCTCAAGTAGAATAGCTCTGTTCTCCAAAGCAGTTGTGTTTTTCAGAACAGCACTGGAAGCAACTGGAAGCCAGCAGCACAGGTACATCTGAGGGGAGGAAGACAAGCAAAACAGAACAAAGATTCTTTCCTTGCCTTTTTTTGCTCCAACTACACTTATTATGGATGTTTATAAATCACATATTGGGGCAGCTGGAGCACCTGGGGCTAAGCCCCAGGGACAGGGAGATCTGCACAAAGCCTGGCCATCCGCGGAGCCAGCTGCGGGACCTGAGGGTTTGCCATACAGGGAACCTTAGGAAAAGGTCTGGCTGAAGAATTTGTGACTGTTTCGGTTACAGCTTTGCTGCCAAATTAAATACACTGCACCCCAAAAAATTACATTTGCCATAAAATCAACTCTGAGTACAAACTTCCATGACAGCTCTCCCTAGCAAGGATCCAGGGACTTGTATGCTCTCCATACCCTTCTTACCACACTCAACATGCACTGGGTGAGCCAATCCAGTTTTGCAAGATGTATTGCTTAATTAATAATTTTGATGTTGGCAATTAAGGTGTGTTTGAAAGAAGATAATGAATATTTTTTCACATGAAAGCACCACCTTTTTAGTCTAGCAAACCTCTGTGCAAACTATAATTGATAGTTTGGTTTAACGTGGAATATTCCCACTGCAATTATGGGTTTTATTGCTCTATGCTACTGCACTTCGCACAAAAAATATTTTCATTATCATAAATTCCTTCACGAGCAGATTGCTTAGGATGCGAATGGAAAAAAGCATCAGTTTCTCCAGAGCTGGAAATCTTGGCTTGTTTCTTGTAGCACAGCAGTGCAGGAGCTTTCAAACAAGATGGTAGTGCCTGTCCTGATCCTATCCTGCAGGCAAAGCAAGATTTCAGCTCTAGGGTATGGACCCGAGGGTATTTCAGTCCTAGGGTATTCCCTGGATGGGAAATGTTAACCCAAGCAGGGTTTTCAGTTCACTGCTGGATATGTTTCTGTCTTAGCTCCAGGAAGGAGCCTGCAAGGAAGCAAAGCAGCACCAGCCCCCTGTGTGCCCCAGCACACCTTCTGGGGCTGCCACTATCCTCGGCTGGCCCACAACTCTCTGAGGGCATCTCTGATTCTCTCTGCAAGAGCTGCTGTTCATGGCAGGAGACTTATTCCCCTCCTCTTGGAAAAACACCATTTCCCAGACCAAAATGACACAGCATTTCAGTGCCTGCTTCTCCCAGAGCTCCTACATGATACCAAAGAGAATTCCCATTTATCGATGGCTCTTACCTGTAAAACAGGAAAGCTGCTCTGCAGGACAGTAGGGCCTTCCAGGAAACCAGCTCTCCCATCCAGAAACCCATCTAGATCCCAATCCCTAGACACACTTTTCAAGGTATGGTCCTGTAACAACAGGTGATGTGTTCCCACAGAGTCAGTGGATAGGGACACCCTGATCTCCCACACTGCCACAACAGCCATGTGACAACACATCTTCTGGAACACTAATGGCTTTATACCATGTCCTCTGCCACGATCAAACCAGTGCTACTTACTGGATCTGGGCAAGGCTTTTTCCAAAAGTTATCCATCTGCTCTCAGGAGAGATGACATTTACTTAAGTTGAAGAGGTGTAAATACAAGAAAAGTGTCACAGTGTCAGGGCTTAGATGTGGCACACAGCATTTTCTAGAGCTCCCTGGTGCTGCCACCAAGCCCCACTCCTGAGCTAAAGCTCTTCCTCCCCTGCTTAGAAAGAGGGTTTACCAATCAAAAGTTGCAGAACACACTCTAATCCAGAAAGCAAATATGAACTAGCATGAGACTGACACAAAGTTATTTTAATACCAGACATGGTTCCCTGTGGAAGCACAGCTCCAGCCACACTTGGCCACCCTGCCATGACCAGGACCAGCAGGAAGGTTGCTACAACCACACAGCTTCTGCAGGACCATCCTGAGGAAGCAAAGCGCCCACTCAGCCAGACACTGACAGAGCCCTGTGTTCTTGCCCAGCCTCAGCAGTATGAACGTGCTTGAACATGAGGTGCACAAAGCTGCTCAAAAATTCTGCTAGACTTGCTCCAAAATAAGTCTCGGAGGAAATGGCAAACTTCACTTCATAAGCACTTAAATAAATTTAATGCTATCTATAGTTGCAGTTCTAACTATAGCTACAGCTCAGCAACCCTGCAGAGTTGCATTTTAAGACATTCCTTAACTAGAAACAATTTGCATCAAGCTGTGTAAGGTGCTGCGTCTTAGCAAGAACAGAGCGGTAATTTGTGCTTTTCCCCTCCTAGTGCTGTTTAATTTCCTAGGAGGCTCAAAGGCTCACCTGGCCATTAATATCACAATACCACTAAGTTTGCAGAACTGCCATAGACTGTGATCATTAGAACAGCTGTGCCACAAGTATGAGTTTCCACAGTTCTGTCCCAAAACTCGGCTCTGCACACCTATTAAAGGACCATGGCAATTTTGCAGTAATTGTGAGAGTGAATAAAGCTATCGTGTACATGGCACAGCAGCCCACACTTCTGGGATCTGAACCTCTGCAGCCTGCACTTACAGGAGACCATGTTAGGTTGAAAAGCAAGGTGCCCATGAGTCCACTGCACACCCTGTGGAGAAAGACTTCCTTTCAAATGTTTCTTTCCATGTTACACTTGCAGCAGCAGCCCAGCTACAATTTTTCCACAGTGAATTGGGCCCTAATTACCGAACAGTTTGTGAACAACTGCCCTTAAAATGTTAACAGCTGAAACGATGATAACAATAATTCCGTTTGCAGTTATAATGGCCCCTCATTAGAGCCGCTTAATTAAATATTTTCCAAAACTATCCCAGAAAAAGAGTCTGCTCTCTCAACTGTAAAAGCAGAATCCAAAGCAGCCGCAAGGAAATGGTGGCTTTTCCAGCTGAAGTATTTCCTACGGCCAAAGACAAGGAGTGACCTCACCCACGTCCCTAACACGGCAGACGTTGCCATCATTAATCCGTTCACTCAGCAGGAAAGATGCTGCAGGTCTTCCCAGCGTATTCCCCTGAGCATATTCCCCTGTAAGCACTGTGCCATAAATTAGAAACACTTAAACCATTTACACTTATTTAGCCTTTATGCTATCTCTCCACCCTGTTCACCAACTGCCTTTGGTAGGATGAAGCGATTATTTAGCATACTCCCACAACAAGTCAAAAGTAATAAATGTGCTTCCTTCAACTCAAACACAGCAGGATAAAGAGAGTTTCTTTCAAATAAGTGTTTCTAGCATAAGCAGTACTATGGCAGATGCTCTTCCATCACCCCAACTCCCCATCATCTGCTCCTATCTTTGCAGTGCCACATCTAATCCACTTAGCCACGCACCAACAAATAAAGTCTTCAGGCTACCTTCCACCCCATGCAAATGAGACTAAACAGATACAACATAACACATTACCATTTGTTAACCGATCAAGATTTAATGGCAAACATGACTGGTTTACTCGGACACAGTCACATTCTTACAAAGAGAGATGGCCTGGAAAAGCAAACATACACCTGCTGTTGGAGTTGAACTCAACCCCAAATGAGTTATAAGTACTTCTGGCACACAAGGTAGGTGTCCTTTTGTCATCAGGGCAGTTGACAGAATCACAATGTCTTTGTGGGCAATAATGTTCCTTGTTCTCCCAGGAATCTCTGCCTTCCTTCAGGTCTTTGCAAAGCTGTTGGTAAAAGCCAGCTTTATCAGTGAATGCTTCCCAAAGTGCTATAGACAGCAGCACGGTTAAAGCATCCATTGAAACCTTGGATAGTAATTTGGAGGCAATATGCAGAATGTACCATAATCCCTGAAGGGGATTAGACCTTTGCAGTCTGACTCAAAACAAATTTCCACCTTGATTACGTGTCACAAAAAGATCCTGCCTGCTCTATTAATCTGAGGGGAAAAAAAGCCGAACAGACTAGCCTGGACAGGTCTGAATTAATTTTTATTACTTCTCCAAATACAGCTTCAAAATATTTAGGGCCTTTCTACCACCTACGTCAGAATATGAAATAATCAACAGCAATTTTTCCAAAGCCATAGCTGTATTACCTTGAATTCAAACTTCAAATTTAAGCTATTTTAATAGTCAAAACCTGTCAAAGCCCCAGTATCAACTGCCTTTAAAGCATACCCATCTGGTTGGGAGTTAAAGTGGAAGGACAGTCAGTTGCAGCCAAGACGTTAGAACCAGCACCTTCAGTGTGATTTTATTATGGCAAGATCTGTGTCAAAAGCTTTCACTGAAACCAATACACACTTCCTGAAGTACAAGAAAGAAACAGAGTCAGGAGCCAGAAAACAAATGTGATGATGCTAAGAAAAAGGAAGACTGGAGAGGAGAGAAAGCTGTTAGGGCCAGAATGGGGAAGGACTTTGCAGGTAGCCCAGCACCAGGAAGAGAGTCCACACCAAGCACACTCAGAGCCACTGTACAGCACACGGGAAGGGATTCCAGGAGCCTGTGTGATACAGCCAGCTGTTAACACCTCCCCCTGAATTTGGGGCACAAACACACACACGAGCACTAACCAGATCTGAGTGTCGCTGCCTTTCCTGCAGACTCTTGTCAGGCAAACATCTGTCAGAACGTCTCAGTTGTTTAATCACATAAAATGTTTCCTCTTCATTTTTGGCACCTTATACTGACATAGTCTATGGCAAGATGTCTCTGCATCACGCTCCATCAGCGTAAAGCAAAAGAAAAGCTGTTTATAAATAAAGGAAGCACAGTTTGAGCCTGATATTAGGTTTTATGTGCTTGCTAGCAGCCAAAAATACATTACAGCAGAATAATGGCAAATAAAGCACGAGCATATGTACGGTGCAGGAAAAGCACCCCTGAGCAGATCTGCACCACACAAACATTATCTCTCTAACGAACTGTGAGAGTGATGAATGATCCCCTTCCTCTGCCTGGCCATGTTCGGACTGTTTCAACTGCTGTCGGTTGGTTACTGGTTCCGGACATCCAAATTTATTTTTTTTTCAAAGCAGCACTCATTCAATATTGATTTTAACACCAAGGGGAAAAAAAACCCCAAACCAAACAAAAATAAAACAAGAAAAAGCTCCCTCCCAACCCCAACCCAACAGCAGAAGGGAGAAATGCATCCCCCCAAATTATTACTGCAGCTCTTCACCTGCAATTCAAGAATATTTCCGTGACAGATTATATGTATTAAAGATCCTGCCAAATACTAATTGCATGAATGTTAAAAGCTAACAGGAAAGCAGTTAACAATTCCCCCTACTTCTACAACTCCTATCCTATGCAGAGTCTGAGGCAGGAAATCACAGGATCTCTGTCTCAATAGCATTGCTAAAGCAGAAACAGCCAACACCAAATGGCTTCACTAACACACTGTCAAGTTCTTTTAAAAGCCATCTCCTTTTTAAAATACGCAAAATTTAATCAGAGGTTGAAAGCAGGACATAGGAAGGAAGAACTAGTAGAGCCAGGGAGGTTGATTTGGTTTTCCAAGAAGCATCTCTCTGCTGAAGACTCCCTCTCCTGCCCACCCCAGCTGCAGGCACCACCACCGCAAATCAGCTCACAAAGAGCGGCAAGGTAAATTGATCACGATATCTTAGTCATTTATTAAAGTCCTACTAAAATACAGTAAACCAGTGAGAGGGAACAAGCAGAAAATCATCAGTGGGTCAATCTACTCTCACTGTTAAATGCTTGCCTTTCCTCTTTACCTTTTTGTACAAGCAACCTGCACCCTCAGTGGCAAACTATTAATTTTTGCTCCTTTTGGCAGCACAACACCTTAGTTCTCACCTCTGTCACCAGAGGTACAAAGCTCTGGGGTGCAGCACTGTACCCACAGTGTACCCATTAGCTGTGAGTCACAGCTCACCTCTGCCCACCTTCCTGCTCTCCACCTGTTTGTTGCCCTTGTCCTCCACAGACTTGCCTCCCAGGCTTGGACACACTTCTCTCTCTAGCTGTTTTCCCCATCTTCCCCTCATCTCTACACTCACCAAACATGCTTTACAACAAACCACTTGAGATCCTCACAGCCAGCCTGAATCTAAGGATTGCTGATTCTTCCTGAGTAAGATTTAAAGAACAGCCTTTCTCTACCCTGCCACACGTAGCAGCTTCCACCCAGGGACAGCTCATTGCACAACTCAATTACAGCTCATTTCTTGACCTCTGAAATGGAATCATGTCCTGCTCATATCCACTCTTAGAGAGCCGAGGAGAAAGATCCTTCTCCTAGCCAGCAATTTCAACTGCATCTCTGTTGATATAGTCCTCCATTCCTGCTTTTCTACTAAGCCACTTGTTTGGCTTCAGATAAAGGAAAACCTTCCCATCTTTCCTAACTATCATTTCCCAGTTCTGCTGGGAAGAGCTGAATCTCACCTCCAAGCATCCACAAGCCAAGCAAAACAACCAGCCTCTGAGCTTTCTTCCATAGCAAGATCTTCCACACAGTTAAAGAAAAACACCTGGAAAGTAGCTCTGCTTCTTCTACAAGAACACTTTCAATAAAAAAGTATCTTCAAGAGTCTCCAGCTCCTTTAGGTCTCTGTTGATGTTGCCAACAGACCTGGTGGTGCTGGGCTGATCTGTATCAACTGATGTCATTTTGAAGGTGAGAACATCACATACCTTGAACACCTTCCAAAAGAATGGGAAGACCAGCTGGATCCCAAGACTTCACTGTTTTTTAGCAGTAAAAAAACAAGCAAATACCACTTGAAAAAAGATCTGCATCACAGAGGGACCCTGACAGCCAAGCCAGTTTTGAAGATGAGCACTACCCCTTACACATCCCACTACTTTTTGGGCCCTTATGCATTTTCTACTATACAGTGCTTCTGGAAACAGGAGTAGGATGGATGCTCATGGCACACCTGTGCTGCCCAAGAACAGCCCAAACCGCTCATGTTTTGCTATTTCATTAAGGCTCCAGTAAAACGACTTATAAGTAATTCATAGCAACAGAGTCTTTTATATCCAGGGATCCTAGACAAATTTCCAGACCTAAACCGCTCCATTACTTGCATCTATTCCTAGATACAAACTCTAAGTCAATGGTACAAGACAGTTTTGTAAGCACTCCTTCCATCCATGTACATCCTCCCCACAGCCAGCCCATTTCTTCCCCTCTCTTACAAATCCATCTGCTGCATGCACACACTGGTGTAGAAATTTTGAGGACCCCATCCCAGAAGTTTTTGCTTAGGATGTGGCTGGTCAACAGCAGTGGTTGAACAGAACCAGTTGCACACAGTGAACAGCAGTGTCTGAATCACAGGTCTGTTGAATCAACAGTCTAATTACAGCAGGAAGGCTCATTTATTATTCTCTTTTCAAACGTAGCTTTACCAATTTTGTAGGGTTTTTTTCCTTAAAAAGTTAGTATAACTGGGTTAACATCCATGAAGAATAGGCAGTTAGTTCTATGGATGAGATTAGCTAACAAGCTTGAGCAGGTTTTATGTTTGACTCTCAGCTGATCTGGGCACATTAAGTCCTTTACATGGTCTCTGTTGCAGACACTCATTACCTCACTGTGTAGGATTCCTCAGAACTACCTTTCTTTTTTTTTTTTTTTTTTTTTTTAAAGTCATACTTGAAATAACCCTTAATTATTTGTGGTCTCGCAGAAGCTGTAATACTAACCTATTAATGAGAGAAATACAGCACACACAATAATTATCTGCCACTATGTGCACTGAAATGAAAGTGAGCATGTTAACTTAAGCCTGAAAGACTGTTTTAACTCCAAATTTGAAAATAGAATTTGATGGTGCATGATTAAACCTCAAATTCTGCAATCAGGAAGGCATTACTGGAGCAAGAACATGTTAACTTTATAACAGCAGGAAGTTTTATAAAATCTTCCTTTAAAAAAAATCAAGCTAAAAATAAGCACTCACTCTAAAACACCGTTTTGCTCCCCTACAAATCTTTATGATTTACTTTTGAGTCAATAACTCACTAAAATTAACAAGATGAAATTATGTTTTGACAAGTTCCAGTGCTGATGAACAGATTTTTATATCACGAATCCAGCTTCACCTCATTTTTCCACCACAGCTGACAGTCGAGACGTGAATCATTCATTCCTTCTGGCCTTTGTGTATTTTATGAAATGCTACAGGGAACAACTAACTCCAATTCCCTCAAGTCATTTCATAAAATGCCAAACTTTATGTTCTTTCATACTTTGATAAAATTAAATTCTATAGGAAAGAAAACATACATCTTGCCAAGCTCAACCATTTTGACCAGATGCTGCCATCAGACCAACCTCACCAAAAATGCATCACTGAAAAAGCTTTCCACTATTGTTTGGCAGCATAGAAGGTTATCTTCTGCATATGGTTTGGGCCTCACCTCACCAAACAGATGGGTATGATGGAGAAACCTCATTTAGGATAAATAATTGTCCCTAGAGCCAAGGAGTTGAAGTAATTACAATACACCCAAGAGGACAGGCATATATATATAGCACATGCCCAAAACTTGTATGTAGAATTCATACACAGCTTTGGAAAGCTTATGAAAGATGCTTAACAACCAGGACAGCAGCCAGAGCACTCCCAGAAGGATGCAGACCTGAGACTCCAAGGGGAGAAAGAGCAAGGACCATTTCTAGGCTGAACACCAGTCAGAAAAGACGAGCAAGGAAACTGTTCCCTCTGGTCAGTTCTGTCCTGAGTTGATCTCCAGCTTCACTAACAATCTCCCCTCCTTGGCTAGATAGCTCAGAGATCTCCAGATTTTGGGTAAATTGTCAAAAGGGAAGTCATTCCCTTTGGACACAAGTCAGACACCTGCAAGCCTCTTTTTTCCCCAGAAAACCCAAGCTGTTGGTAACCTGGCAAGCTCCTGTGACACATCAAAATTCCAGGGGAAAAAAAAAATCAAATTTTTGCCACAGCCACTGAGAGAGGCAAATCTTTAGTAGCTCTATCATAGTCAATGGGCCTGCAGCAGAGAACGTGATCACTGCGATAACACACACGAAATCCATAAAATCACCATCTTCTTGTACAGACTGGACATATTCCATTTAGAACGTTTAAATGCAGCACCTGAGGTACTATCCCAGCCCTGCTGAAGTCAGCAATGACAGCAAGTTCCACCAGCCCCTATACCCCACAAGGACATCATTCAAGGTCAGGCAGCGTGCAGGGACTTGAAGGATGCCACCTCCTCCTCCCCAAAACTGAGCATCTCCTCCTCTTGTACCTTTACCAGGAACAGCACCAACTGGAAATACCCCAGAGTGTAAGAGGCTGCTCTATTTGTAGCTGTGAACATTTTATTTATTCTAAAATTCAACCAACACAGCTGTGAGATCTGAAATATGACTCGGTGCAGTTCGCGTCTTACTGCAGGCAATCACATTTATTATAATAAATAACTATAAATAAATAATGAGGTTGCTTAACGGGGACACTGGTAACCTGTCTAGACAATTGCAGTGGTGACGTACTCTGCACTGGAATGTCCTCCACATTAACAATAAGTCTTGATTAAAAGATTTTTTTTTTTTAAAGCGAGGCAATGATTGCTTATTTAAAAATACTAAAGCCTACTTCTCAGCTCTGCCAGCATGCACTCAGCAAGCTTAGCTAGTAACACCTCACCCTCTAGCAAGCCTTCACCGAAGCAGACCCTTAGAAAAATCAGGGAAACACTCTAGCATGCAGAATTTCTTGCCACATAACCCATATATTCCTGTTTGAAGCAGCAAATACTGCTTCATCAGGCTGGCATACCCACAGCTCAACAGCATCCTGTGACCATCACTGCAGAGTCATGGAGGTGCTCTGTGGAACAGAGAACTGTTCTTCCCTTCCCTGGCATTTCACTGTCGGCTTAATAGAGAAATGCAATGGCCAAACTTAATAGCTGGGACATACGACCTTAATTAATTAACAGACCTAGTGGAAAATGCCAGCTCTGCACTGTCACTGCCTTGCTTTCAAGGACCCTCTGCCTGCGTCAGCAGCACAGAGACAGTGGGGCCGTTAATGTTTGCTCTGGGATAAGGACAGATGACGCAAGGGTGGCTTTAGCAACCTGGTACAGAGAGAGAAAGTCTGAGACAAAGGAGTGACCTCCTGTGAAACTGTTTGTGGTGAATGTCTTCCCTCTCCATAGTGACAGGCCATAGGAGAAACTCACCAAGAACAAAGCTAAGGTCAGCTGGAAGGGATGCAGAGCCGAGCAGATGGCTGTCTGCCACCTCACCAATCAGCAGAATCATTCACTTCAACTGCCTCATGAAATATTTCCTCACTTCTTCCCCTCTCTCTCTCTCTAGCTGTTTTCTTTCATCCATGCAACTGCGTCCATTTAGGTTATAAGACCCATTTAGCACGTAGTGGGGAACAGCTGGGAATGCGAACAAAACAAAACAAAAAAATCAGACCATGACCTCCTTCGATGACTCGTGAATCCTAGAGGCAACTGCAAGAAGCAACACTCTGGGAATAAAACAACAACAAAAAATCTTTATCTACAGAAATATCTCCTGCCCTCAAACAGGTCTGCAGTTAAAAACCATTTCAATAATAAGCTTTATCAATATTGGTCACCACTCTTCAAGAAAAGATCTTCTTTTTCCCCCTAAGCCATTTGCCTACCTTTGGAGGAAAATCCCAGTGTTATGGACTTTGTAGAAATAAATCCTGCAAGCAGCAGCTCTACTAATGTTTACAGAGTGGCCACAAGAAACTTGACCAAGGATCTGAAAGACATGGCTATGCAGAATAGATGTGTGTTCATATGGGCATGGTTTCATCAGTCAGGCCCTAGTGCTGGCTCAAAATCTTGTGCATCACAAAAATGAAAACCACAATCACAGCTGCCTGTTGGGATTTACATATTTACTTCCATGGGTCACATTAAGGAATAAATATCGTGTAGTTTTGCAACTAAAACCGAAGTTCTATTGTTGCTATCACCTCTAAATTATTAAGGCATGTCCGGATCTGGGTTAAGCATGTTTTGAATACCTGCAATAAATAAAAGAAGTAGATTCCACATGGGCTACATTTTTTCAGGGAACATGACCTTATTCAGCTCCTCCAGGACCACAGGCAGCCTCGCAATTTAAATCCAATTTCTCTCTCTAATTTCCCATCTCCTTTTTTTTAAAGCTCAAGTTCCTTCAGTATCCATTGCACGTTAGATTTATAATGCTAATCAAACTTCTCCAGGTAGAGATAGAGTTTATAAATTAATCCTGGGTAAAATAAATACATCAGCCAATCTTGGTACAAACATTCCTGCCTCTGATTAAGCTGAATCCCAGCACCGTGTGGCATGCATTTCAAAAGGGTGAAGAAGCAGGAAAGATGCTCTCCCAGCACTCAGCACAGCGTATTTGCATCAATGTGACCTCAAAGCCACAATGCCTGGGCAGGTGGCAGGATGAGACTGGTAGTTATTATGCAAAAGTACAACTTGCTTTGCTGTTCCTTCACGCCTCCTTACCCAGGCAGTGAGCTCCAGGTGCACAGTGCTTGCTGGTGGCAGGGTTGGAGGGTTTGGCTCTGAACCTCTGGAACAGGAGCTGGCATGACCCGAGTTCACAGCCCCACACCAAGGGACACAAACTGTGCCTTACAAGGCTTCCTGGCTGCTGTAAGAGATTTATAAATAAGTGCCCACAACTCAAGTTGTACTTTCCTGTTTTATGTTAACTACAGGCACCTATAAGAAACGATCAATAATAGTCTGTGCCATAGCCTAAGAACCCTAAAATGTTAAGTGCAGGAACCCTCACAGACAAGACATTACAGCATTTATAGAGGCTGCACTGCTGTAACAAAAGCTATTTATACACTAACTCAGCAGAGCTGAAGTGTTTATCTGCTAACAAAATTGGCTGGGTGGTTTAAACAGGAGCCACGGCCAGAAGTCTGAGCAGCCCTGTTGCCCTGTATTAGGTGTAGTTCTACACTGTAGAGTCCTGTTTCTACTGTAACTGGCTCCCAGAGCAGCCAGTAGAAAGAAAATGCAAGAAAGCTGCATCTAAGCCCTCATACATGAGGAATATAAGGGCATCAGGGGTATCTCAACCCACAGGAAAGAAGAAATTTCTAACCCTGAAATAATCTCAGCTATACCATTTTACTGCAGTGCTAAGGTGAGGCTGCCCAGCTTGCCATGCAAAGCCCATGAGCACAGAGGAGGGCACAGAGCTGTCCATCAGCCCAGGTGGAGTCATCTTGGACTCACCCTTCTCACTCACCCACCTGAGAGCCAGAGAAGCAAAGGCTCCTCTGCCCACATCCTTACCACCCGTGTCAGCCCACACTTTCTGTGACACTGGCACCACTGGTTCCTCCTTGGCTGTGCTGTGGCACAAAGTCTTGGTTAGTTGTTATCAATGCCCCAATTTATTATTCTTTACAGAGCGTTAAATGTTTATTAGATATTTGATAGGCTTCACTTAAGCAGACACCACTTGTTGGTGTAATACGTACACTTTGAAGAGAAGTACTAAGTACCTTCCTCATTAAGTGAAAGCACAGTGGTCCAAATCTCTGCCTTCAATTCCACAGTGAAATTCCCTCTCTTTCACCATGGACACGATACGATTGCCAATTAAAAAGTGAAAGCAGAACTCAATACAATACTAAAGCAATTAAACAGGAAAAAAGTCATGAGAGCAGGATGAACACAAGTCTACTGGGGAAGAAAAAAAGAAATTAGTTCTCTAAAAGCAACAGTAAAAAACCTCTATGTACTGGATCTGATTTTAAGAAAATGTTAGCAATAATACATATGCTCAGTTGAGTTGCCCAGAAAAATTAGTTTTAAAGAGAAAACAGAGTTTAAAAAATACACTTAGAAAGCAATACTATTGTTCTGGTTTATGTAGTGTCACTGCCATACATTGCTGCACTTCAGAATGTTTCAGAGATCACAAAGTGCTCTCCCATCCTCAAAATGAAGACAAGAAAATTGCTAATGATAAGAGTCAAACCAAGACATGGAAACCCAGTTCTAAAAATGAACGATGTCAGAAACAGCACTGGTTTAACAGCCCTAACCAGGCAGCCATGCACAGCTCACAGACTTGCCCTCCCAGCAGACTCCTCCAAAGAGCCAGGGCATATCAGGAATTACTAATTACAAGTATCCAAGGAGGATGCAGTGACATTTCTTTGTAAGGCTGGAGCATTTTGTGGCTATTACACTGGCTTTTAACCTCTCATCCCATCATACAACTCCTATGAGTTTTGTGGTCCCAGCACAAATCCCGTGGAAAAGAGCTGACACTGCAAAATCCCAGCTCTTATCATTAAAGCTAACCGGATGCTGTTCTTCAACCAATTTAAGACAGAGCTGATGCAGGGCATGAATTATCTCCTTTCCTGGCAGGCAGCCTCTCCAGGGAAGGGAGATCTTCATGCAATCAATGGGATGAGCACCAGTGTCTTTAACAGGGGTGAGTTGGGCCATGAAAGCACCATCCCTGCCAAGTCCAGGGCACACTCAATGGGGAGTCTGCAGATTTCGGCTCCACAGCAGCCAGACCAGGCAGCTCTGGAGATCAAATCAAGATCAGACCTGGCAGCACCCCAGGGCACAGCATCTGCTTTGACATTTTCAATGCTCTCTGGATGCCTCCAGGAGCAACTGAGGATGAGCTGCCAGAGGCGTAACAGCCAGTACAAACTCCTTCCCCAGGCAGTTCAAACTCACTGCAACCTTGCTCTTAAGTCCCAGAAACCTTAACTTCAACACAGAACTGAAGTCCTCTAACGTTGCCTCTTCTAAAAGCTTACCTTGTGCTCAAGAACAAAAGTAATGTTCTAAACCCAAGAGAATGAAAGGGTTACACGATCTGTGTGTCAGAGAGGTCCTAAAGTGTTCTAATGTCTGGGAAACTGGTAAGAAGGGGGATCTGACCTGAAATAGCTTAAAATTTCTATGTGTTTAGGAAGCTTTACTAGTAAACTCAGCTATCGATCAGAGTACTGACCCTTTCAAGCTTGCACAAACCCAGAATTTTAATATATTCTCCAGGTATCAAGGAGAAACTCTAAACTAAGGCCAAGTCTTAACAATACCAAATAATGTTCTTTTTAAATGTGCTATTATATCATTGCTATTAAACTACTGACAGTGAAGCACTTTCAGGTATCCTGTGGGCATCTCCAGCATTAGCCACTGCGGAAACAAATACTCCTGTTCAACAAAGCAACCGAAGAGCTTCAGGATGCCCAACTGTTAAGGCTCACCCCTTAACATAAATATTGTTCTGAGACTCTAACATGCCCAAATTCAATGGGATTTACTTGTTCATCCTCTAAATCTCAGGTTAATTTCATTTTGACCACCTCTACCCTTGGCTTAAAACCCAAGACAGAGTGCTACAACCACCTTCAGATGAACTCGCTTTCAATTCATAAGCTGAAAGCAAGGAAACACGCAGTCCTGCAGGTCATAAGCCTCCCCTCAGCAAACAACACCCAGCAAGATGCAGGTCATTCAATTCAGAGCAATAATTCCTACCCAGGAGGTCATAGAAGGTGCAGCTCAAGACACTGCATACAACTCCCATTTGTGGGATGCAGGAACACGCAGCCAACTGCAACAAGCAGGAAGTTGTCTCAGGGAAAAGGTGGCGTTTCGAAAGCAAAACAGTCAACAGCTTACATCTAGGGCTTTGGTTAAAGCAGATGCTATTTAATTTTTAAACCCACTCTTAAACATAGTTACAGTAAGTGAAAATGTCTGTTGATATTTGTCTTATGCAAGATTCACTCTAATTGTTAACTACAGCTCTATGGCCTAGGGTGCCTGCCTCCAAAGAACCTGCAGGAACACCTCCACTACCTTTAACAGAAATACCAGACTTGACCTCAAGGGGACAAGCTCTTTTGCTGTCTGGGAGCAGCCAGAACTCTGCACCCTGCAATGGTCCAGGAAGGAGAGACAGGTTTGCAGCACACGGGACAGCCCTGCTCCAGCTCCATCAGTCACTGCCTCCACCTGCACCTCCCACACATGGAAATAAGTACACCAACCCACTGCCACCACCAGTCCTCTGGACTTCAGTGAAGCAGAAAGAAAAAGGCTGAAA
Source organism: Chamaea fasciata (assembly GCF_029207755.1). NCBI lineage: Eukaryota > Metazoa > Chordata > Aves > Passeriformes > Sylviidae > Chamaea > Chamaea fasciata. Next base: position 75,385,751 of record NW_027094089.1, read on the forward strand.
CTCAACAGGGAAAAGCTGCCTGCTGATTTGCTTCTTGCACCGAGTTGCTCCTCCACCATCAGCCTGTCCCCTCCAAATCGCTTTTGTATCTTGCTGTACAAAATGTCCTTTTCTTCTCAGAGCGGCTGGAACATCTCATAGGAATGATGACCGGATTTCACAATATGTGATTTTGAAGGTTGGTGTTAAATTTGACACTGTAGCTCCAAAGTAATTGTGACTAACCACTAAATCAGCATGTGTAATGGATTCCTCTGAACATTTATAGCTAGCAGTTCCATTATGCTCTAATCTGGAAAACGTCTAAACGACTCTCCACAAAAATTAGATGGGAACATAAATGTCTTGATAAAAACAAGATTCCAGAGATATTCCACTTAACCACAGTGACTTCTGAAACATAATGTCTAGTGCAATAACATCCACTGGAGTGCAGTCATTTGCTATTTGATTTTTAAACCCATGCTTCAAGACGTCAATCTAGAGAGCATCGAGTCTATGTGAAAGGTGAAACAATCAAGAGCAAACCTCTAGGACAGTGCTGGGATCTGCAAGGGGAATGAGTGGCAGCAAAGGAAATTAGGAGCACCAAGAGGCTGCCTGGGAGCTGTGGAGGGAAGCTGCCTCTCGCTGCTGCCAAAGGGTAAGCTCAGAGTCATCCTGTGCTCCTGGATGCCCATCCCTGTACATCATTTGAATGAAAACCTCTCAGTCCACAGGAGAACAACATACTGTAAGAATTGTCTGTCCTTGCTCAGATTCAGCCTCTTCCTAAAGCTGTGATTTCCAAATTCTGAAGGTCTGGGGATAATATAGCTCCTGAGGGAAAGGCACCACCTTAGAGATCCTGTCTGCCCTCTCTTATGCTTAAAATGATGCCAGAAAAAGGCCTTTTTCCAATCAAAACCACAATAAAAATAATATAGTTAGCTAAGCATACAAGAAGCAGAAGAGGGAAGCATTACTGATCCATTCTATTTTCCTGGAAAAGCTTGAACTGTGTTTAAGCAGAGGACAAGTTGAAAATTTCCATTAGTGGGGGGAAAAAAAAAAAAAAAATTGTTTAAAGAGAGAAGAAGAAAACCCATTCAGGTTAGTGCTCAAGTACAGCACAATAAATTTTACCACAAAATCTCTGCTAGGCAGAAACCCTGCTCCCAGCTGAAGGAGTGGTGGAGCTTGCAAAAAGGCTGCTCATTTAACACGAAAGCTGTGTAAAAAAATAAAAGACCATAAGAGAATCCCAGTCTTCAAGCAGGGAGGGGAACAGACCACTTTTTGACAGTCCTCCCAGAAAATTTTCCTCCAGTCTCCCTGCCTGGTGGGCATCTGGGAGGGGGAACAGGCAGTGAGGAAGAGGTGGCTGGGATGTGACTGCTGCAGGTGACCCCAATGATCTGGACAGCACTTGAGGTCTGGAGTGATCTCATCTTACTCTGGGCCAGCAAGAGAGGCGTCAGTCTAAACCAGGGACTTAAAAACACTTCACCACTACACTTTCCTGAACTGTACTGTGCACTCCTACACCACAACCAAGGATCAAAGCCAAGTGATTGCAGCATATCCCAGCCCTGCTACCTGCACTGAAGTGAAGGATTTTGCTTTTGTCCTTAACAGAAAGGGATGTTTCATCTCAGCTGCTCAAGCAAAGAAGAAAAAACACTCACAAAATAAAAGGATGTCATCCACATGAGCTAAAAAGTCTGTCTTCTGCTCCTCACTTCTCCAAATGTCCAAGACTGGCTCCCAGCAGCTATCACACTGCAGATTTTAGGATAACTTACTCTAGCACAGGTCATGCCCTTGGGACACAATGTACTCTTCAGCTTCTGTAAATTCTACAGTAACCTAAATCCTAAAGAAAGCATATCTCCCAAGTCCTGTAACAGAGCCCAACACAAACTTTCACAAATACAAAAAGGGGATGACTTCTGGCAGCCCAGAACTGCAATTCCTGCCTTTATATTGCACCAGATGCCTGCTTCCCCTTTCCATACGAAATTAAGTCAGTCCTCTGTGGTAATCAAAATTATTAGCCACGCCTTAAAAGATATAGTCCTAGATAGGCAAGCCTGTTGTAAATGCTCACGTGTCCAGTGACTTCTGTCTGCCAAGTATTTGGTGGGAGGAGATGAGGTTCCCACCCTAAAACTGTTCTCAATAAGGTTCTTGGGAAGCCGAACACATGAAAGCCACAGGAAAGCATTTTAGTAACACCTGCTGCCAAAAAAGAGCAACTCACCTCACAGATAGTGTTACCTTCTCTTGATGATCAGATTTCAGCTTGAGTGCCCATCACCACGAGATGACAAACCTCAGGTTTAACAAACTAACCCCCACTATAAACAACTAAAAGTACTGGGACTCCAATATGTACTGACACATACAAATATCCTTTAAAAGAGTTGTAATCACACAAGTAAAGAGACCAGAATATTACTTATCTTGATGGACCATTTTATAAGACATTAAATACATTTACTGTAAGGGAAAAAAATAAAGTATGATACTGCACTTTATACCCATAACTCTTCTATGATTACAGAGGTTTATTGCAGGAAGCAATTCACCTTCCTGAAATCAGATAATACAGGAGAAAAAGCAGAAGCAAACACGTCCTGCTAATTCCAGAAAAATAACATAGCATGATGGGAACAGCAAAACCAACCCTTCAGAGAAGAAAGAAACGAGCCTTAGATTCCTTTAAAAAACCTGTAATTGCAATTTCCTAAGTACAGTTAATTTGTAACATTTAATACACAAGCTGTCATCAGCCTTAAATCTAAATTTCCAGACTCAGCTGTACCTGGGAGAGCAGCAGGATGGGCCAAACACACAATCAAATCCTGCAGCACAACTGCTGAGCCTCTGCAGCCGAGCCAGAGAATCTGCTTATATATTTTACAAATAACCGGATCCTTCCATAATCCAGGCTCTGAGAAATTTTTATCTCACCATAAGCTCCGTTATTCCTAAGTCCTTTCTGTGTTTTTTTTCTCTAGGCTGCCTGATACACTGACCAATTTTATAAAAAGGATTGGCTGACGGGAGGTCTGGATTCAGGTCAGACAGAGTTGGGATTTTTAGTGTGCTCTTTCAGATGCTGATGGAAAAGAGATGTAAAACTCCCATTTTCGCCTATACCCTCAAACAAACCTGCCCAGGAAAGGCATCTCTTCCTACGGCCTCCTCCTGCAGAGGCCTGGCTGTTTGACAGAGCCTGAAATAGCTGCTGCTTTTGGTTTTCCAGGCCCCCAGCCCAAGGCTGACACACCAGCCAGGATGGACAACACCACAGGGATGCATCAACTTACCCAAGCTGCTCCCCCAGTCTTTGGGTCCTGTAACAGGGAATCTCAACTTTCACTTGTCTCAGCAAGTCTCTAGACCCTGCACCCTCTGCTCGTCTCGGTGACACACAGCTGCAGCACTGACCAGCCCCAAGGTACAAGATAGCAAGAATTACAGCAGGGGAAAGCTGGCATCCCACACACAAGTGACGACACGTGGAACCCCAAGCCTGCAGGGCACAAAACTTCGCCACTCTAGGGCAACAAAACGTGCTGATATTACTGGTCCCTATTCTGCAAAGCCCTGAGCAATAAATTTTAACATTTAAGTACTTTGGTTAACACAACAGAGTTCAGGTTTGACAAGAGGTAGTTTGTGTGCCTCTTAAACCTAGTGATGCACAACCTCCTTCTGATCCCATCTCCAGAAACATCAGCACCACTACATGCCTTCACTTAAATGTCCCAATAAATAAATAAATTTAAAAATATTTATGGCAGATTTTTCCAAAAGCTGTATTGTACCAAACCCCAGGCCAAATGCAATTAGCCATGCTCACAGACGATAGTTATTAACATACTTTCATCTTTGGAAGCAACAAAATAGCTCAGTAATTCAAAACACAGGGCAATGCTAACACATTTCCTGTGTAGTATTTTCTGCTGACTGTATTTCTAGCAAAACTGCAATTTCTTCTTGCATGTTAACTATGCCACAAAATACTGGGGGATAAAGCAGCTTGCAGAACTGTTCCCCAGTCAAAACAGCCCTAGCCACTGCCCTCTTGTTCAGCTGTTCCACATCACTGCTAGCAAACTGTGAGCTCCAATCTCCAGCAGGTATTATCAGCACTACCCCATAAATCTAACTCAGTAAGCAAGTGGTCTCTATCCATAAAATTCTGAGAGTGCTTGTGTTCCAATCCAGAACACTGCTGACATCCAAAATGCAACTATCAGCATGGAAAGTGAGCCAGTAGAAGGCTGGCTCATCTCAGGAAAAGCAGCTGCAGGTGCAACTACTCTTTTCATTTGTTTTCTGCCTCTTCTCTGGAAATGGGATGAAAAAAGGCTTTCATAACCCTACTTTGCAAAATCCATTAGCTATGTTTATGCACTCACCTGGGGTCTATCTGAAGTAGGACTGACTTAAATGGCAATACAGGATAGTTTTGCAAATTAAAAGAGTTTAAGAGATACAAGGAACTGACTTCTGAAGGAAATCTCGTATCAAGGAACTGAAGTTTCTCCTAAGTCTCTGCTAGCACTGTGCCTTCTAATGGCCTAGTCCCCTCTACTCTGAGCAGCTGCAGCCTTGACAGCCACCAGACAAAGCAACAGCTTGAAGCACAACAGTTTCATTCCTACTGACTTTGGACAGGACATCTGGTGTCAGATACCCAAAGTCCCCTGTCCGGAGGGCAGGTCCTGGCTTTTTTCGCAGCACCCTTCAGCCAGAGCACCAGAATCACAACCACACCTTTAGAGCATGATCAGATCTTACTTTAGGACAACTGCAAGATTAGGATCTTCCTAAGTTGTTCCTTTCAAAGACCAAAGTTGTACACTGCTTCATCCATGACAAGGGGGGAAAACAAGATCATGCAAGAGGTCTGAAGCACTGAGTGGTGTGAACCCATACCAGCAGACATGTGGACATGGAGCTTCCCTCTTACCTTTCTGAGAAGGGAAGGAACACCACAACCCTCCCAGGACACCAGCACATACATGGCAGGCTGGAGTCACCTGTCACTACAGCGCATTGGTTTTATATTCCAACACTACAGCTTCCCTAAATTCAAACTGAACACAAATAGATATTTCCAGTGCCTCTACCTAGAACTAGTCACACATAGGCAGCAAAGCTGCTACATGCAGTTAGGCTAGGAGATCCAACATTCTCTAAGCTATGTACAGATGGAAAGATATCCTCATGCAAAGAGCTGAATTACAGACAAGGCAGTGGCTGACCGGAGATGACAGACTTGGTGATGAAGACAGGACTCATCCCAGGTATAATGTTCTGGCTTCTCAAATCCCACTCTCATGTTTATGTAACACTTTTCTTTCATGCAGACCAGAATTTAGCACACAGACCCCAGCAGCAACATGCCACCTGAAAGCCAAACAACTGACCCTTATAGTCAGTTGCATTTGAAAGCAAAAATTCTACCCCGCAGTTTATTGACCTAAAGACCTAAAGTTACTGAAAATCACCAAAGTAAAGAACCCAAACCTACTGAAGTTTTGGCTAACGATGTGCACTTAGAAATAGAGAAAATGGGATGACCATGCCAACAACAAGCTTTTTCTCTTATAAGCAAGACTGACTTGCAGCAAGCAAGAATTAAAGGAGTTAAAGACTAATTTATGCCATTTATGTTTCTGCAAGTCACTCAGCTCCATCCAGCAAGCACATCCTGTTGTGTCTGACACTTCCTTGAGCGCTTTTGTCTTCTCCCTTCTCTGTGCTACCAACTGCTCTGATTAGACCCAACACCCCCATAGAAAAAGAAACAGCTCTGTGAAAGGCAGAAGCCACACAGCCGTCTTCCTCCTCTTCTACAGTTGGTGGAATTAGTTCCGGGAGGGACAAAAACTGCTGTTCTTCTGGAAATGTTGCAGGAACAGACACCTCCTCCCACCTCCAGCCCCACTTAAGTCCTCCACGGGGAGGAGAACCCCCACAGCACCTTCACTATCAAGATGAATTACCTGCTGGCAAAAAAAAAAAAAAAAAAAAAAAAAAAGGTTAGTATCTAGGAGATTTTGCTTAAGCAGGACACAAGCTTATTCCAAATAACTTTCTCTGAATCCACAACAAAAAAACTTGCAACCTCAGAATGGCTTGGGATTGCTCCAGGGACTAATTTTCCCACAGGCAAAAGGAAATGCTCTCCCCTCAGTTACCCTGAAAAAGACACTCTCAAAAGCAGCTTCTCTGGCTCTGACCAAGGAAACATTGTTTTATTGAACAGGGGGGCTAAAATAGTTGCTTTTCTGTGAACCCAAGGAAGGCTGGAGAAAATAATCAGCAGCAGAGAATGTTTTAGTCACTCGATTTGGGCATCTGCCGAAGGATCTCACAGTTCAAACAGCACACAGAATGAGCAGACTGCCATTGCTGGGAGCCTTGCAATGTTTTAACTTGGCCAGGGAAAATGGAGCTATGGCAGAATTGATCTTCCAGCTACTCGGACCTCTAAGAGCATCAAAACTGCACAATCCTTCTGATTATGGGAAATTAGGAGCATTTGCTACAAGGATCTCATGAAAGGCATACTCTTCTTCATGCCTTTATGGAGATGTGCAAAATCATTTATGCCGCAAGATTATCTCCCTCGTAGCCGCATATATTTAGTTATATTACATCAAAAGTTTGGCTCCTTCAGAGTTGGATAAGCAGCTGAGAAGCAAGAAGTAACACGATTTGAGTCTCACCCCTAATGGATCTTATGATTTATAGTCCTCTAAAGACTAATGATTTTTTTCAGACTAAAAAAGAGGAGATTTCACTCAAAGCTGTATATAATAGCTTAAATGGATTCTGTCTTTAAAAGCATGAACAGCTGAGGAAAAAAGGCTAAAGTCAGGGAAGAAGAAAAAAGATGGTCCTAATTGCCACTTATTCAAAAATACTATCTTGTTATATGCATATATCCACTATCCACCCAAATATATGGGAGCGGAAGGAAAAGGCAACAGCAAATTAAGTGTTTGGACTTTCTATTTCCACAAAACCCATCCCATTCGATGTTAAACACAGGTTCCACCCAAAGAAAACATATTAAAGGAATTCTACATTGGCTGTTTACATCAGCAATATGAACTTAAATGCAAAAGAATAGATTGCTTTGGCTTCTTAGTCTCACATTAGCAAATGCAATTATCTTTCATTAATTTTACAGAGTGCTCACAGTACAAATTAAATCATTTCTTCACGTCTAAGAAAAACTTTACCATGTTAATTATTCATAAATACCAAAGTCTCCTACTTATTACTCATCACAAATGTGATTCGTTTCAATAACGCCTGAATAATTCGGCGCTACCCTATTAGTCCCAGAACACAATGTACAATTGCCAGCACCAGCAAGTCAATCACAAACAATACTCCACGTTTGCCAGCTGCCAAGGAAGAAGAGGAGGAGGAAGGCAGGAATCATGTTTTCCCCCCATCCCAGTCACCATGCTGCCTCCTTCATCCCATCGAAAAAGAGAGTCCCATCTCCTGTCCTGGACAGCTTTGCTTCCATCCAAGATGCTACGGACTCAGGCACTGTTCGGGTGAGAAGTCCATCCCCAAACTGGGAGCAAGGAACCAGGCTCCCTAGGGACAAAGGCAGCAGCTGGGGATGCTCCACCACTTTGCTTCCCTGCATATTTACGTCTGGGCAGGCAGCTATCCAGCAATGGGAATTAACTGATTGAGAAGGGAAAAGGGAGATTAATCCTCACAAGTATGTAAGGAGCCTACAAGGGTACTTCCAAAAATGGCTGAGGGCTGCTTGCCCACAGTACTCCCTGCAGAGTGAAACAAAGCCCAGGCATCCTCGCTGCAGCAAAGTGGTTAAAAAAGGAATTGCCCAGAGTTTTGTGCCCTGGCAGCTTGGCTGCTCAAAAGGTTGAGCTTATGGGAGGGGAAGAGATGACTGAAAAGTTATGTGCAGGAATAAAATAAGCTGAATATGCTGGAGGTACAAGTTTTTGCATTATTTCTTCAGTAATTTAAAGAAGATACACCTGTCCACATCACCGAAATCTCTTAGAGTAGCACCAAATCACAAATACTTTTTTTTCTTTTTCATAAAAATGTCAAGAAAACCGTTGACACAAGGTTCATCTGACATGGGTTCCATCCAGCCCAGTTGTCCTGCCCTTGGCACGGCTCCCAGAGGCAACCTGGACCCTGCTGCACTTCCCAAAGCCTGTCTCTTCTCAGAAAGATCTATTCCAACATCCCATTTTCAGCCACATATTAATTATTTTTGCTTTCTAGCAAGTAACGTGAGCTAATTTGGGCCAATGCCATACAGAAATGCTGCCTTTATTATTACAGTTGTGGAGAAAGTAAATTAATGCAAAGGATTGCACACAGAGGCCTAATCCATTTGAGGTAAATCAATGCATTGCACATTTAAATTGCTCTGCTTTCCTTCAGAAAAGTACATTGAAGTGATTCATTAGGCACTGAACTGTTCACAGAAACAGACCAATTCTCTTAGGCATGCCAGTGCATCTCTGCTAGTTAAATTTAAAAAGCAATCAAATCTACTAATAAGTCCTTTTTGCCGACATTTACATCAGTAGAGAACATGATTCCTGACAATTCAGATTAAATAAATGAAGCACAAATTAATCTCAGTTAATACGTCTCAGAACCAACGCTCGACTTGCTAAACTTAAAAATCTGTCTTTTAATAAAAATAACTTATTGGTAATGCCTGACTTCCAAGCGCCTTTGATAACCTTTATTCAAGGTTATAAAGTTATCAAGAGGGATCACAAGGCACAATCTGTGTCTATTTTAATACTGTTGAAGCATTTATTTATAGTTTAATTTCAAATTTATAAATACCAAAAGGAAAATTAGCAGAAAGGTACCTTTTTAATAAAAAGTAACTATGTCTTAGTACAACACCACCATGCTACAGCATTCAAATTCCTACTGCCTTCTTTAGGACCAACTCAGATAACATATGGAATAAACAATTCAAGGTATAACACCTGTGCCTCATGACTTGCTCTACTGGGGTTTACTTCTGCAATTAATGTTTCTCTCTAGCCACAAGAAGTTCTCCAAATTTAAAGTAAAAGGCAGTAGGAATAATATACTTTCAAATAACTTAAAGTCAATTTGCACTTCATTAAAGACTTAGAGGAGAACTGAAGAGACCTAATACGAAAAATTATTTTTTAATCCCTTTTAGAAGTCCAACACTTTATCTGCAAAACCACCAATACCAATTTAGAGAGCTTTACACGTCCTATAGTCCAAACCTAAAAAATCCATGAACTTAAGTTTATAACCAAGCCTTTCAAGGTCAGGCCTTGTAATGGGATTAGCTGAAGGAGACACTTGTATTTATGAAAATAATCCCTTGTCCTACCCCTCAAAAGCCCTTTTTCACTCTGTGGGCTAGTCCACTGCTCCTACTGCTTTGGTCCCAACAGGTGCATGCAGGAAAATTCAGCTGCTGGAGGTGCACGTTTGCGGGTGGCAAGGTAGTATTCAATGCAAATCCCATCCTGCAACCGTCAGGCTGAAACAAGCAGGGTCATTAGGAAATCTTGCTGATCAATGAAGCGGCTCAGAGTCACTCAGGCCTGCTGGCATCTCTGCAAAAGCTCTGGTTTTTGGTTGGTTGGGGGTTTTTTTTGTTGTTGGTTTTTTTTTTGGGGGGGGGTTGTTTGTTTGTTTTGGGGTTTTTTTGGTTTGGTGTTCTTGGTGGTTTGTTGTTTTCGTTTGGGTCTTTTTGTTTGTTTGTTTGTTTTGTTTGGGTTTGTTTGGTTTTGGTTTTTTTTTTGGGGGGGGTGTTTTTTGGTTTTGGTTTGTTTGGGGTTTTTTTGGTTTTTTCTGCTTTATAATTGTTGCCCAGTTTTTTCCCGGGCGTTTCAGTGATGTGTATTTCAAGGGCAGGCAGGCACCCTCTTGGTGCTCTGGCCAGAGCCCAAGTTACAGCAGGTCACACCATCTGCTTGCCCACAGTCTCCAGCTCAGCTGTGCTGGTCCCCTCTCTCCCCGAGTAGCCCCACAGGCTTCACCCTGAAAGCAGCAGTCCCACCACTGTGGGACTCTATCCTTGGAAATGGTGTCTGCTCCACCAGCTCCAGAGGTTTTAAACTGTACACCTCCTGCCCTAGCCTGCATTATCCACCCAAAGCCTTGGGGTGCCACAGGACCCTAAAGCATCTCTTCTGCCTACAAGGGGGTTAGTGCTGATATATGGGGCTTAATTATTCCCCAACTTCCACCACCACAGGTGAACCATGGAGCTCATCCACTCGCACAGCTATATAACACCCCTGCAGTACAGAGAGGCACACTCAACAGCTGCTAAGAACCAAACCCACGAGTGACTTTTCTCTCCCTGGCAGTGCTACATGACGGTTTTCCTCCTCCACACCAAAGCAGTTTACTGGGAAATTGTTACCAACACCTTTGTAGCTACCTACACACAGCACCATGACAAAAACTCACTGTGGGGAGAACTAAAAACTAAACTAACCCCACCACAGTCAGACCCAGTACTGCAGACCTCAGAGTAGATGATTCCATATTTTCAAGACCATGTGGATTAATCTGTTTGGCCAACAGAGACACACACTGTAAGCGTTTCCAGTTTGCTAGGAAATGTTTTAACCTTCTTTTTTCAGATTTTTGTGAGACTCAACTTGGAAGGGTTGCACTAACACGCAGGGACAGGAAAAGAACACCCATGGATTGCCAGCGGCTTCTGTCCCACATCACAACCTGGTGTCAACATCAGGCCTCCCGAAAGACAGCAGGCACCAGCCTGGTCCAACAGGCTTGTACCAGCAGCATGAAGTTTCTTCCAATCTCAGACTTCCTGGCTCCAGAGGCAGTTCTACAAGCTCCTTCTCCTTTCAACAGGGAACATCTCCTTCCTTTAACGCTACCCAGGAGGAACATCAAACACAGCCTGACCTTCAACCACAGCCACATCTCTCACCCAACGAGGGGACAAAGCCATGGCACCAATTAAGAATGCTGGTACCTGTATTTGCTCCTGTGTCTCACTACAGTTTCCTGTTTAACCTCAAGGCCTTTTGTTTCTTGCAGTGGTGCCACTGGATTTACTGCTATAGACAACTTCAGTAGACACTTCCCATAATAATTAGCCAGAGCTGAGAGAAATCTCAGTTCTGTGATGCACAGTTACTTTGGATGCTGCCTCCATTCAGTGTGCCAAAAGCTTTGAGGCTTCCACAATCAATCAAGTGACCCAAGTCAGTCACTCATGACTAGGAAAAAGCACATTTTTCCTTTCTCACCACTGGTGCCAAGAAGCTGAGACAATCCCCTCCTTTCTGCCACCACCATCGGCCCATTCCACCCACCTCCCAAGTGGCAGATCCAGAGCACTGAAAGCATCAACTTTGCCTATAGCTTCCCCCTTCCTTTTACTGTGATTTCTGGATGCTGCCGTGGTGAGCAGGGCGGATGGAACAGGAGACAAATAGGAACAAGAGCATACAGAACACGCACTCCAATGGGATGCAAGGAGAGAAACCCAAAAATCCCTCCCCCCACACCCGGAGAACCTGTTCCCCCAGGAGAAGAAAGAACCAAAGAAGGAGAAGATCTATTTACCTGCTTGCTACTTATTAATGAGCACAAGCCACCATTACAAAGGAAAGGAAGTTTTGGGAACCTATACGCTCACAGACAGGAAAGCACCATGCTGTTAAACCCACCTCAGGATTGTGTTAAAGTACAACAGCCATCCTGAGTACTTCTACTGCTCCAGTGAAGGAATCTGCACTCCAAACCTGCAATTCCCAGGGAAAACAGAGGCAGACTACTAACAGAATTAAGAGAACATACTACAGGATGACTGCTGCAGACAGCAAGGTTCCCCATGTGTTCACCCTCCAGGCTGATCTCATCACATCTTACCACAGAGATGCTCTGTACCTGGTGCTGAGTATTGCACAGTCCAGGACAGACTAACAAAGACTCAACTTTTAAACAAAACAAAAGGCCCCTAGAGACCAGCCTATGTAACCAGCAATCTGACAAGTAGACTCGCCACGCCCAAGAAGACAAACACCTCTGCAAAGTAATCACACATAGGCGCAAGCTAAAAGGTTTGAAGGAACATTTGGGTATTTCCAGACAAGGCTACACAGCCTCAAGACAGTAACTACAGACTGCTTGATGCAGCTGCCAAGGAGTTTAAATCAGTCTCACAACAGGGCTCACCTTTCAATCATCTCAACTATAAAAGCAGGAATTCCCACCCTTGTCAAGCCAAGGTTCACTTAAGAAAATTCTCTGCTCCTAACTGAATCCTTCTCCCTGCCCTCACAATGCTCCCAAAACGGGCCTTGCACTCCTGCAGGTTGCTCCCCCTTCTCTCAGGATTTGCACACCAGGGAAGTGACTTCCTTTCCCTTCCCACCAGCACACAACCCAGGATGATCAGGCTTCCCCCTAAAAACCTCAGTTCAGGAATAGCCAGGCTGACCCCACCTGGAGCCAGCACGGCTTCCCAGCTTAGACACCCCCATCCCACAACTACTGCTGCTCTGAAAGCAGCTTTTATCTGCCCAGAAAGGGCTTAGACTTCGTCTGTTACTGGCAGTAGGCAGAGGAGCTAATTAACTAGTTGTCAGCTGAACCACTGCTAAATTGAGAGCACAAACTAAAATTAAAGACGAGGTATTAAAACGGGCAGAAAGACTTGAAAGGACTATTGTTCATTCAAGAACTTCTCTTCCTGTATTTTTTAAACATTTAGAAATTGCAGTCCAAATAATTGCTTGTCAAGACACCTTTTTGGAGAACAACTGTAGCTATTCAGCAAGCTGTGTAATTAGGTTATTAAAAGTATAATATCATTTCGAAGGCTTTGAGAGAGTAGACCTCCACCTAACAGAAAATCATCACAGCTTCATTCTCCTCCCTCTCTCCTGGCCTCAATCCCAAGTCACAAGTCCTAGCGGCCTCTCAGAAGTCAGCCGCGACAGCGTACATTGTTTATAGGATGAGGGACTGTCGCGCTGAACTCCGGAGCAGGTACACGCACTGCTTCCATTCCAACTCAGGAAAGCATGTCTGGTATCCAACAAAGGGAAAAAAATACAAAGCCAAACGCTGCAGCCAAATCCCAGCTCTCTGAGCCTGATGTTCCCTTCCCCCTCAGGTGGTGGGTTCAGGACAAGGAGTCTCCCATTTTTCTGGACGGCACAGCTAAGACCAAGCACAGACAGACCTGTCTTTGAGAAAGAAAGGAAATTCCTGACCCACAGCTACAGCTTTGCAGACCAGGCCCATCTCTGGGCAAAGAGAAACATGTATCACTGGAAGTGGTACAGCAAAACAGAGCACGTGTTATGTGATTTACCTTTCTGCTGACAAACAACATGTTTATAGAACAGGTAAAATACACTATGCAAGGCTCAGCAGCCCGAAACTGGAAAGTCAGTAGACCTCTAGGGTAAGGAATTGGTCCGGATGTTAGCAAATGGGATGTCACAAAAATTAGACAATTAGAAAATTAAAATTTAAAGCAGCAGGGAAGACAAAAGAGCAGGAATCACAATAGCAAAGTCTGATGAAGAGCTGCTCCTTGGGTACAGGACCATAATGATGCTAAGCATTTTTCTACTAGATGGCAGTGTCGTGTCACACTATATAAAAGGAATTCTAGAAAGAAATTGCTTTGTATTTCAAGTGAATCTGTGCTTAGACTTGACTTCAGATAGCATGATATATAACAGTAGCCTCTTTGTAAAGGGACCTGCCATTAGTCTCACAGTGCAATAGGAGTGATTCTCTAATTTCTAATTTCCCACAAAAGACGGGGGAAAGGAATTGAAAACCTGAGCAGTTCTGCTACATGGTACAGCTGCATGCACAGCCACAGACGAGCTCCTGAGTCAGTTACAACCGAGGGTGGGCTCTGATCAAAGAGCTCTGGGAGCGGAGGAAGCACATCCTCACTGCTCAGGAGGAAAAGTCAGCTGGGCTCCTGAAAGACAGGGGCAACTTTTAGGCACCCCCCTTGCTATGGTCAAGGAATATTGGCAACTTCCAAAGAAGATCCAGGGATGAAGAGAAAGCAGTGCCACAAAAATTCAAAATGCAAGCACAAAATAATCAAGGTTAGGGCTGAAGAACAATACAATTATTTGCAAGTAACTCTGCCATAACAGTAACCTTTATTTTGCAAGGCCGCCATCCTGAAGCCAAACTTCAGGTACCAAGAAGATACAGCAGCTCACCAACACTCCCAAAACCAAGACTAACTCTTGGCGTACACTGGAGCTGCAGGAGCTCTGTACAGCCAAAGATGGAAAAGCTCCGGGGGAAGCTCCCAGGCAGCCCAAGCACCCTCTCCCCTGGGAGAGCCGCTCCGGGGGTCCCCAAGCTGCGGGGCTACCAGGCCTGTTCCCGTGTCACCGGGCTCATCACCCCCGGCCTCTCCCCACCAGCGGTCACAACCGCGACAGCCGGCGGGACATCACTTCCATCCCCTCCCTGCCGGCGGAGCGGGGCAGGTTTAGCTCGGGGCACGCTGCATCCACCGCGGTGGCCCCGGGCCGGTGCGGCTCCCGGAGGTGCCACCCGCTCCGTGCCGGGATGCTCGGGTCACAGCGCGCTCCCCCTCCCTCCTCCTCCTCCGCCGCCGCCGCAGCATCCCCGCCACGGCTGCGCCCCGCGGGCCATCGCCCGTCCCGCCGCCGCCGCAGACCGGGGAGGGACCGCGGTCCACGGGGAGCCCCCCCGGGGCACGGCCTCACCTGGAGGGCCGGAGCCGCACCTCCTTCTTGCTGTCCACCACGGAGGGCACGCAGTTGGTGAGCTCGGTCCAGTCGGCGTGCAGCCCGCAGCTCCAGCCGGTGGAGAAGCGGGAGAAGAGCCAGGTCTCCCGCTTGCCGGGCCGGTGGCAGGTGCACTTCTTCTGCCCGGCGCGGCACTCGCAGGGCTGCTCCAGTTGGATGTTGCGGACCAGGTGCCTTCCGAAGGTGGTGCCGCCCGTCTTCTGGATGTGCAGGAACACGATCAGGTCGTCCCCCTTGATGTTGAAGTCCACCCGCCGCAGCAAGTCGTCGGCGGAGAAATTGAAACGGGGAACGAAACGCGCCGGCGTCTCGTCCTCCGCCCGGTACGGGTCGGCGGCGGCGGCGGGGCTGAGGGCGCGGAGCCGCAGGAGCTGGCACTCGGTGCCCGGGCAGACGTACTGCAGCACGATCACGGCGAAGAGGAAGAGCATCACCAGCGCCAGCAGCACCTTGTGCGACCGGTCCTCCATCGTCGCCGGGAGCGCCGCGCATCGCCGCCGCCGCCCCGCTCAGAGCCGCCGCAGCCGCCGCCGCCGCCGCCGCGGGGGAACCCGCGCCGCCGCCATCGCCCGCCGCTGCCCACGGCCCTTCCCGGCAGCCCCCGCGCCCGGCCCCACCGCGGCCGCGCCCCTTCACGGCCCCGCCCCCGCCGGGACCGCCCCGCGCGCCCGCTCCGACACCGGGACCGGGACAGCACCAGGACCAGCCCACCTCCCCGCCGGGACCGCCCCTCGCGGCCGCTCCGGCACCGACACCGGCATTGGGACGGCACCGGGACGGCACCGGGACCGCCGCCCGCCCCCGCCCCCCGCCACGACCGCCCCGCGCGGCCGCTCCGCACCGGTTCCGAGAATGGGACTGGGAATGGGACCGGCACGGAACTGGGAGTTCACCGGCAACGGCACCAGGACTGGGACCATACCGGCACCGCGCTCCACGCACGGACCGGGACCGGCACCGCACCGGGACCGGTACCCCCGCCGGCGGCAGCCGTCGCGCACATCCTCGGCAGTGCGTGCGAGGCCCTGTGCCCGTCCTGCGCGCCCCAGAGCCCGTCCTGCCCGCCCCGGAACCCAGCCTACCCGCCCCGATGCCCGCTGGCGGCACATGGAGCAGGGCGGAGGGTGCTGTTCCATAGGGAATATCCCAGTTAATGCCAGTGTCATATCTGCGGACTCAGCGTCCCGCCCGTCCATCACACACGTGCACACGTACTCCCATCGCTGGGCACCGAGGTGTCCACTTTCTCTCCACACCGCACACCGACATCCAATGTTTTGGTTTTGTTTTGGGGTTTTTTTGGGTGGAGAGGTAGTGCATCGACTGTTTTTCTTGATGTCCCAGTTGGTTTCTGTTGATTCAGGTAACAAATACATGCGCTGTCTATGTCAGCATATTTCAAAACCTCTCTGCGCAACGAGAGTGTTCTGTAAATAAAACAATAACAACAAGGGCTCTGTGGATTTATCTCTGATTACAGTCCTGTGTATATTTGTATGCAAATGATGTTTAGCCCTCCAGCTGCTGGTGGCTGTTCAATGAGGCCTGTGGGTGGGAGCCCATCGGTGCTCATCCTCCCGTGTTCTCCCCTTTCCATTCCACAGGGACACCCTCCCCAACCATGTGCCTAGACCTGGCAGGGCCATGGAGCACAACAGAGCCAGAGAGCCCGAGGCTTTCATTTCCTTCTTGGTGCAACTGGTGTTGGGAGAATTAATGCCTGTGAGAACTGCAGCCTTGCAAGGGAAAAAAAAAATTAAAATTAAAAAAATAGAGTTTCTGGCTAAAAGGGCTAAAGCAGTTTTTCACCCTATCCCCAGTGTCCTGTCCTTCATGGAAAAGCAGCCAGGGCAAGACCATGGGTTTGGCCACCCCCAGGTTGACTGATGTGCTCCAATACTTAACTGATGTTGCACAGAGGTGCTGCATTTCAGGAAGTCCAGTCTCAGGCAGGGCTGGAAATATCTCAGCTTCTCCTACCCTCCCCACCACAGCACCTCAGCTTTTGCTTCCCTGTCTCTTGTGATATCTCTGTTTCTCTGCCTGGCCAATCAGCCTAGAGATGAATTTTTTAATATGCACAGCAGGCAGTAAAGAAAATAGTTTGTAAACACTCTCCCAGACCTTTATTCATCATAAAACGGAAAAAGAAAAAAAAAAAAAGAAAAAGAAAAAAGAAAAGGCTTCCCTCCTTTTTCCCCTCCTGTCAAGCAATTCTCTCTAAATAATTTCAGCAGGCATGTGTGGTGTTTGGAGGTGATTTCTGTATGGTTTTCATCCTTTAGCAACCTCTCCTGTCTTTCCTATTTTTTTCCAGTTGTCCATAATATTTTGAAAACATTTACATTCATAGTAATAGGCAATTTTATCACAGAGATTCTAGGCATAAGAACTACTGAAATCATTTGCTTCCTTTTGCATCTCCAAAATGAATGGATTCCACCATTTAACGAAAACTCTGTGTTCTGAAGTTCAAGCCTTAAAATTATAGATGTTTCTGTGTCTTATATCCATCACTCTCTCACAGTCATTCATATTAAAAAAAAAAGTTTGCCTCCAGTTTTATTTATTTTACATTATGAAATAACAAAGATGTGTGGTGAATTAAAACAATCCTGAATGCTAATACCTAGGAATTAAATAGAAAGAATAAACAATGGCCTAATGTCTACACTAAATTAATATATAATATAAAAGATATGATGCATACTGGGTTGGTGTTCCCAGCAGAGCCATTATTTTGGAATGGGCTAAGCAAACAATGATCATCCTTTCAGTAATGAGTGATGGTCTCCAGTCTGCTGCCTTCTCAATCACGGTATGTAAATGATGCTCTCGAGCTTTGATCCAGGGACCCAAAACATTTGCTTAGGCACTAAAGAAATGAGAATCACTCAGAACGAGATAAAAGTAGGATAGAGCAGAGCTGTTAAGGTTTCACAGCACAGGCAAGATTTGATGGCTGGCAGGGCATCTGGTTTAAGTTAAGAGGTCAAGCAAAACCGCAGAGCACCTAGTAACACCAGTGAAAAAAATCTCCGCCTCCTTCTCCACACACGGCATCCCCAGACACCCCAAACACGTGATCCCTGTTCCCACTCCCTACACACAACCCTTTTCTGCTTCTCTCACCCCATGTCTCAGTGCATGGTCATGCCCAGATGAACACATGGGTATGTATGGCCACTGCTCTTCTCTCACTTACGGGTGTCCTCTGCCACTGGCTGGTCCCTTCTGCACCCACCATGTCAGCAGCTGCCTTCCTCCAGCACATCAGGACCAAGTTCAGCTGGTGAAGGATCTCATTGTGGGCTGGCCCTCTCTTTTTACCCATGGGCACGTTCAGGAAATCAGGGGCTTGCATGCAAAGGCACCGGGTGTTTGCCCAGAGACTGATCAATAAAACGCCTTGTGCCTCAAGCCCTAGATTGATCTTTGCTGTTTTAGGAAACTGTTGTTAGCTTGTCAGTTTGGGCGGATCATCACATCCCTGTGTACCTCCTGAAAACCTTTGTTTCCACAGCATCTGAATTTCACTTCTGCATTTGGCTGGCAAATGGTGACTGCTTGGCTCCAACAGAAAGAAAACACACATCAGCTTAGAGATAAGCAGGCTCTTCGTGTGTAAAACAGAGTTTTACCAGGCATTGAGGCCTCCAGTTTATTGAAAGGAGTAAGGTTTCATATCAGTTCAGCCTGAGTAGGTGCCAGTGTTCACTGCTTGATACAGGTAAGGGCAGGACTGCAGCCAGCTTGAGCCCCCTGTGCAGATGGGCAGGACTGGGCTGTGGCAGCCCTGGCCAGGGCTGGAATGACCCCAAATGCTGAGGAGAATGAAGTCTTTTTCAGATGAGAGGGGAAACCTTATTTGCACAATAGCACAATTAGAATAACTTGATTAAAAGAAATGCAAACAAGCCATTAGGTTTGCTTTATCTGCTTGTAATGTGATTCATCTTATAGTACCTGTGCAGGAAGAGGGAGAAGATAGATGAAATAAGTACAGAAAAGCCTCCTGTGTCATGAAAGTAGCATATTTATTAAAATATCAAACACAATCATCACCAGCCCAACTGCTGCAGCTCTCCTTTATGGAATTGTCTGTCTTGTCTGGAATAGCTGATGGCTAAACAGGCTTGTGGCCAGGGCATTTTCAAAACCACTTTTCCCGTCATTTATCCTCAAAGTGATGAAGTGGATGCTCCATCCCTGTACCAAACTGCCCCAAAAGGATATCTCCTTCACCTCTTCCATAAGATATACAAACCAGCAACTTTGATAATTTTACTTCTCCTTTGAGACTCGGTAAAACCAGATTATGGAGTCAAAAGGTATCACCAGGAGACAGACAGCATTGAAGTCACCACTCTCCTCCCTGAGGAAACAAGTCTTGAAATGAGTGGAAAAGCACAGAGCAATGAGATTGTCATTGCATGGGAGAAAAAGCCAACCGCAAGGAAATATCTGGCAAAGGACCAAAGAAACGCTGTGGTGGGAGAGAGATGGAATACCTGCTACCACCTCGTAGAATCTAGTAAAGGATATGCAAATGAGTGAAGGCATGGAGCAGTGGGGTGATGAGTAAACTAATTAATAAATGAGGCTTGGTTATTCATGGACTTGACATATCAGAGAGCAGCTAATCAAAGGAATAATACAAGTTTGCATATTCTTTGTGAAATGGGCATCAAAGTCTTCCTTCTTGTCACTATGGCATCACTGCTCCTCATTCCTAAAACCAAATACACTTGATGCAAGTGTAACATCTTGCTTCGTATTAGGAGATGGGTCTTGGAAAGGCTGAGGTGTTCGAAAGAGGTGTGGTTTTTTCCAGCTATTGAACTGATCTTGCATTTATCTCTACTTACAGATCTTGCCTCCCTGAATACAAATGTTGCCCAAATCTCTTAAGGGTGTATGGTAGGCTGGGCAGCCTTTAAAAGCTTGAGCCAAAGACCTCGATACTCAAGGGACCCACCTTGCAAGATAATTGCAACATAATCCCTTAAGTTTCATTTTGGTTTGGACTGATCACTAAATAAACTTTGTCTAAATGCCCCACAGGAAGATGGACTTGGCAGGCAGTATTTGCACAAAACTTGCTGGGTGCAGGAAGCTTTTGGGAGTACCTCCTTCCCGACACATGGCATCAGAAACCTTCCGTCCAGGCTGTTCTTGGCAAATCTTGGGGCCAGACAAAAGGCAGGCTAGCTTTCAAGTTACAAGGTCTCCGCAGAATTTCCATTTCACACATAGATCTCAGTCCTGTGAAAGGTTTTAAAGGAGGACCTGATGTGGGACTGACACCTGGCCATGTACCAAGTGTCTGGGCAACAGTTGGACGGTGAATAAATGATACTGCCCCATCACCACTGATTCTTTCCCAGCATGAAACTGGCTGAGAAACTGCTGAAACATCAAATTCCCTTTTGATGAGGACAGCCTGGGACAACTCCAGGGAACAGGATCCATGGGGATGAAAGGGCTCTTTCAAGTATGCCTCTGAATCAGTGGGAAAAGTGAGAAGTTGGGATTGCTCCTGCCATTGATTGCTTGTCTGGATAATTACAGTGATGGGTATATTAATACCATCTGGCATTAGATCCAAAGAGCAACCAGGCATTGAAAGAGATTACTGGTGAGGTGTGTGAAGAACCCTTTTGGAGGTGCTTATGAGCAGATTAGGAGGAATTAGAAAGAGTGTGAGCCAACAAAACCCAGGGCTGCAGACCATATGGTCCAAGGGACACTTCGTGCCCACTTTGAAGATATATGATGCAAAACTGGTGTATCTGACCTAGTTCAGGACAAAACCTGCAGCATTTGCCTGATTAAAGTAGGTGACAGGCTAAGATAATGTTCAGTGGTCTTCAACAGTGGTTTTACACTGAAGAAAAAGGCTGTCAAAAGACTCATAAATTTATTTGTTGGATCTTCCTAAAACCCAGAGTGAACCACATTGCCCTGAAAGAACAGTGAGAAAAGACATAATATTACCTCACGCTATCTCAGTAGGTAGTCCTGTGTGGAGTTAAAGCAGTGGGATTTGGTCCAAAGGCATTCAAGACATCTGAAAGGTGAAATTAGCCCTTAACAGTGAAATTAGCCCTTCACAGTAAAATTATTCCAGTTCAACAACACTGGTTTTGAATTAGATTTGGTTAAACTGGTACCACCTTTTGCCCAGACACCCTTCAGTCCAAGAGTAGTTAGTATCAATTTAACCTAATTTGGCGTCATTCTGTGTACAGACTGCATCTTGGATGCTGTCTAAATATTTGCTTGTTGAAATTAATGCTGAATTTGGGCAACACAGTGTTGTGGAATTAACCTGTGTGACAGAGGATCAGATGCAGGAGCAAAAAAAAAAAAATCTCAGGAAGAGGTCTTACATTTCAGATGACTTCATGCAATTACCCAGTTTTTTTAATGAACAGAAGAATAAATGAAGGTGAAGCAAAAATAATCTCAAGCATTACCGAATAACAATAATAAAACAAGCTTTGAGGACAGCTTCTTCCAGCAGCAGGGCTGATGAATCTTCAGGGAGTGATCCCATAGTCCAGTGAAACAAAGGAATGCTCA
Organism: Chamaea fasciata; assembly: GCF_029207755.1. NCBI lineage: Eukaryota > Metazoa > Chordata > Aves > Passeriformes > Sylviidae > Chamaea > Chamaea fasciata. Next base: position 75,407,158 of record NW_027094089.1, read on the forward strand.
TTTCACAGTGAGGTTTTGAGACTGCAGATTTACCAGGAATAGCAAATAAATAATTCACAGTCTCTGAAGATGCATTCTTTTACTTCAAATCTAGGTCTGCCAAGCTGCTAAAGGGCTACAGCAAACATCCCCCTATAAAATAGAAAATGAGGGACAAGGCAGGAGTTTCACATTCCAGTTATGTGTAAAAAGACTCCTGAAGAAGAAAAAGCTTCCTTTTCTCCAGAGCACCACCCCCACCCCCACCACCCCCTGCTGCCATGAGTCCACAGGGAAACAGAATATTTGTGTTATACTATGCTGAAACTTCTGGAAAAGAAACCAAAAATACATTCAAACATTTAAAATTTCACCACAACAGAATTCAGTAGAAAATCCACAGCTGGACTGGATGTAAATAACAGATATTGAGTGCAGCAATTTCTTGTGACTTCCCAAAAACACTCAGGGTTCATAGCATTGCAGCATTTTGCAATAACTCACAGAAAACAGGGGCAGTGTGAATTTATACCTCTTGATGCTAAATTCTACCACCTGGGGCAGCCTTCCCCAGGCACCGTGGGCCAGCCCTGTGTTTGGATTATTACAGTCACAGGCTGCCCTTGGAATCCCTCTTTGCAGAGATGCTGCCAGTCCTCCATGTGCCTGAGCTGCTGCTTCACTGGATCAAAATAGTAGCAGCTATTTTAATCTGCTGCTGGAATACATCTGAGGAAATTCCTTGCAATCCCTTATTTCTGCTCCCAGCTGACAGAGACATGTGGCAGGGAGCGCACATGCAGATCGTGTCCCCCCTGGCCAGGGCCTTCTTTCCTTGCCTTGGACAGGAGATGGATGTGGGGTACCCACTCCATGCTGTGAGCATCACTCCACCCAGTGAGGGCTGAGCAGCACGGGCTGCTCAATCTGTCTCAGCCTCCTGCTCAGTGTTTTGGGAAGGCTGAATCCATGGAAAGGATGGCTGGCGATCAGGCTCACTCACCACAGCCTCAACATCCCCTCACCTGTCTCATACCAGTGTGAGTTCTTCATGCTCCAGGCTGGGGGCTGCAGAGTCAAACAGTTGCTATGTGTACTGTAGCATGTAGTCCAACACTTCTTAAATCAGAGAAGCCAGGAGATGACCTCCTTTGTGTCTTAAACCTTTGTACCTGCTCATTGATACAATGAGAAATTAAGTGGTCAGAGGAAAGGGGGTCAATGCTTTGTTTCCTGCCCTCTCTCAGGGACAAGGGTGCTGTGTGTGTACACTGTTACTCACAGATGTACACTAGGTCACTGTGCAAGAATTGCTTGTCCAAAGAAATGATGAAGAGATGATATTGTTATAATGCATGGGTCTGGCTCCAATCATTTTCCTGCTCATCTTTACCTAGTAAAGATAAGCAACACATAATGCTGGCCTTGCACACTAAGGGGTGGAAATCAGCACCTCTCAGGATCAAAATTTAGGAGATTCCCTGGAAGAAAATGTGTCCTCCTACTTCACAGAGCTTTTATAGACCTGCCTAAGTCCCAAGTGATATAAGTTTTCCAAGAGCTCCCCCTAACTCTGAATTTTTGAGAGATTCAGGATAATTAATCTGGCTGTGACACTATGCAGAACACTGTAACAACCAGAAGAAAAAGAACTTATCAAAAATATTATTTTCTTTCATGCAAAGAATCAAACTTTAAGTGATTCCATCTGTCACTTTCATCTGCACCCTGTTTCATTGGCTGAATTTTGCTCATTAAGATAAATTTCAAGCCAGCAAATCATTTTTACCTTCAGGGCTTTGATGAAATGTAGTGTTTGGGTCTTTCTCCCCGCCTCCATTTTTGACAGTCTTGACAGAGGAATAAATGTTTCTCTCTTATGCTGCCTTGCAGTTGTATGGAATGGCTTTGACCTTCCAAAAGGGAAATACTCTACAGTCAAATTCCACCTGCTTTCCCCATGGGAGTAGGAGCTGGCCAAACCCTTCCAATAAAAGTTCCCCACTCGACCTTGCATCATAAAACCCTCTTTTCTTTATTACTTCATCTTCTCAAAACTTCCTTAGCAAACCTCTAGCCTTTTCAAAAGGTGAGCTGAAGAGCTTCTATGCTATGCAAATGGTTAAAATATCTTTGTTTCTTCCCTGAAAAGACATAAAAACAATTTGTTGGATTCCTTACCTCATAACCAAATACAGCTGTACACTGTGCATTCTGTGTGTTACAGCTCTCTGTTCTTCCAGTCCCAATGACTTATTTTACTGTAAGTGTTAATTATACATTGGAATGGTTTCATGAGGGATGTGATAAATCATCTGCCACTTAAAGTCCTTAAATCAAGGCTGGGTGTTTTCAGTGGGGTCCTGCTCTGTGCCTGGAGCACACAGAGGCTCCCAGTGCGTTTCCAGGAGGGTGTATTATCACATGGTCATGGTCAGCCGTGGTATTGAGGAATTAGAGGATGGGCGGGATGGCCTTTGTCATGCAGGATGTAAGATTAGTTGGACTTAATGGTCTGTTTTAGCCTTTAAATATATGAATAGGCTAAAGGAAAGAGGAAAAAGAAAACAAAAAAGAACAAAAGTCCCTATTACAACCAGCATGTTTCTGCCTTCTGAAAGCAGAGCTAGAGGGACTGCAGGCAGCTGGGGCTAGAAATGAGTGCTGGGTCCTCCTTTGCACTGCATCTGCTCCCAGACCTCCCCAAGCTCTCCTAAGCTCCCTAAACAGGTTCTTACAAGCAAAGCCAGGAGCCCAAGCCCACTGGGATTTGCTGACGTCTTTCAGAAAACGACAGACGTGAGCACACACACAATGCTCAAATGATTTTTAATTTCTTTTGCCCCTTGAGGTCACTTTAGGTGTTCTAGAACTAGAAATCTAATGCTTTTTTATTTCTAAATTAAGCTAATTAAAATTTTAATCTGGTGGACATTATCTTATTGCATAATTAGAAAAGCTTATATTGCAGTGGTTTGGTTAGTACCAATCCTTTTTGCTTTAAATTGTGTTTCATTAATTGAACAGGGCTTAGATAGGTGCTTATAAGGTCCTGAGCTGACTATCTGTTCTTAACAAAATACTCAGTTCTCCCTTTCAGCTATACCTGCTCTGAGCCTGCAAGCTTTATGCTGCAATAGTTTCCCTTTAGTGAAGGGTTAGTTATTACACCCGTGATCCACATGGGAATTTCAGGAACTATAGGCACCCTCACAGACACCATTGCAGACTGACTTCACAGAGCAAATACAAAGGATCCTTGCTGGAAAATGGCAAATCCAAAACCTACCCACAGACTTGCTGATATCATCTGCTTAACCATGGGGTTTTGCATAATTAATTACTCCCAGTTCACTATTAAGTCCCAAAGAATCTTTCTATAGACTAGACTGGAATTAGTCTGCCATACATTTAAAAGAGATTACTGTTAATTAATTTAGCTCATCTGCATACCTAAAATTCAGCTAAGTCCTCTATTGTGTTACCTGCTGTCATTTCAGATGTGAGATATAAAACAATTTAAGAAGTTGCTTTTCAACGCTTCCCACAGGGCCCTGTGCAGAGTAGGACATGGAATCTGGCAGAACCTCTCCTGCTGGTTATCCATCCCACCAGGAGACAACTTCCCTCCAGGATTTTCAACCCAATGCTTTCCCAAGACACTGAATTTCCTGAAAGCGTAAATAACACGTTAAAACCACAATTTATCTACTCCTGGGGCTAAGGCACCCGAACTGGCAAATGTAAATCACTCAGAATATTTATGATGTACTGACACATTTCCATTCTAAAATAGGAGTCAGACACACATAAATCCTGATAAATGCTTCTCCAGAGCCATCCCCATCCCATTCACCCCTGACACCATCACCAAATCTGCACGGGAACCTCCACAATGCCTGGGGCTGATGTGGATGGGCTGAGGGCTCTGCTTCTACCACAACAAATGAGTAAATAATTGCATTAATAATGAGCCAGACCTTCCAACTGGCCAAGTCACAGGAGCCAGGGCATTTTTGCTAAACAATTTCAGATTAAAAAAAAGCAAGCAACCTTCTGTCAAAACTTAACAGCTCCATACAGGAGAAATCCCTTGGATAAAAATTGCTGTTACTCCATGAGGAAAGTAGAAAACAATTCAGTACAAAAATTCTTATTTGTTTTTTTCTGTGTTTTCTTGTTTGTTTTTGTTGTTGTTATTGTTGTTGTTTTAGGGTTTTGTTTGTTTGTTTTTAACACATAAAAACTCTAAGAAAAAGTTTTGAAAGAACTGATTATTCCTCAGGTAGCATCTTCTGGAAAGATGGAGAGTTTTAGTAGAAGGTTGCATCTGAGGGTTTTTTTTTTAAAAAAAGTTCAATTTCATTAGGCTCTACTACCAGCTCCCCTTCATGAGCTGCTTTGGGATTAAGGGGTTGACAGCAGCCTGGTTAGCTAGCAGGGAATCATGTGGATCTGTGAGGATGTGGAGCTCTCAGCATGGCAGTGAGCTGTAGGGCACAGCATGCCCAGAGCAAACCTGCAGATCCCAGCACTGGGTTAGGGAGCTGCTGCAGGATGGGGAAAACCCACAGAGCTGCCGTCTCACAAAGCTGAGCTCAAACATTTGCCTGCTCCTTCAGATCCAGCCTGGAAATTAGCACAAAGTTACTCCACAGTTGTAAAACAGACAGTGCTTAAGCAGAATCCATTTCCTAACCAATAACTCATTTCCAGAGTAGTCAGTGACTCTGCCCAAGGTGAGTCCCAGCAGCCCTCTCTGCATTTAATCTGCACACTGGTTTTGTTCAGGATGCAGTCCCTGCATCACCACCTCTCCAACACTGGCATTTTCCAGGCTGACAGCCAAAGGGATGCTTAGGCAGACATTCCTGCAGACAGAAAGCTAAAGCTGGTTTGCTTTATATTTGCTCCAAGAGGGGCAGGATGGCAAGATATCTGAGCTCATCACTCAGAGTTTGCTTGCCATGAGTGTTCCACATGCTTGAGGCAGGCAATGGTCTCTGCTGACCAGACCCTCTACCTCCCTGCCCCCACTGCCTCTAGAATTGTCTCACACTTAGGTGATGTCAAAACTCAAGGTGTGTTTGCTATGAAGATGAGGGTTCACACCCTATTCGTGTCACCTTTCTTGGATTCCCTTACAGAATCCAAGGCAATTGGGACCACAGCAGTGTTGATAGGAAGAGCCTCCCATCCAGCCTCCTCCTCAAAACAGGATTATCACCAGCACTAAATGAGCTTGGTCATGGCTATGTCTAGCCAGAGCATGAAAACCTTCCAGGCTGTGGACGCCACAATCCTACTGGATGACCATACATCTGTCTCACAGAGTTTTCATGATCTCTAGAGCTGGAGTCTCCTAAGCTGCTGTTGCCCCTTGTAACATCCTTTGCCTTTACCAAGAAGTGTTTGGCTCCGTCATTTCTGTAGGTTGCAATTAGCTCAGTCCTTCACCAACCTAAACTAGCCCAAGGCACATCAGCCAGAACTTTGAAGGGCATCCCAAGCCCCAGAAATCTCCCTCCTCTCCAGTTTATTCAGTCAAACTGGGATCAGCCAGCTCTGGTAGCACAGGTCTAGGTCTTGGTCTGTACTTCACAGCATACATCCCAGTCCCTTTGACCCAGCCAAGCAAACCCTGCTCAGGACACCACTGAGGTGGGCACAAAGTTATCCCACCCATATTCTCCAACAGCAGTGCTGAGGCACCCATGCTATGCAGGCAGAAAAGAGAAACCATTCAGTTATTATTTGTCCTGCTTACTGAGTTGCCTGAAAACTGTGGCTTGGGCAGGCATTAAAGCGATTACAGCCTCAGTGGCCCAGTAGATGCCCACTATTTGGTGGCCTCCAGCCATGTCCTAAAGGCTTCTCAGTCTCCAGCCTGACTAAAGACCACCCTTTCCACTTAACTTCCTGGTTTACATGGCAAAACATCTTCCCAAAATATCCCTGTGGCACACCAAACAATCTTGCTGTCAGGATTCAAATTTCAGTGTGATTGGTAATGAATGCACCAGGCATCAGAACTAGGTTATTAAAATATCTTTCATGATGAACAATGTAAAATAAATGTGGATAAATTGTATTATTCTGGGTCATTTAATTTTAAGTGCAACAGCCTCTGTATTTTTTTGCCACTTAAACGATATGCATGAAACAGCACAAATAAATACAGATGTAGAGAACATTAGATACACTTTGTAAGAGCAAATTATGCACGTTCACATTTCATTCTACTTAGATCAAAATTAGATGGTTTTCCTCCATTATCTCAGTGGATACACTAAAAGTCAGTGATTTATGAAAGAAACCGGTGTGAATGCCATTATAATTGATTAACCTAAGAGACTGGTGACCTACTTATAGATATACAAATATGATTATAATTGTGCAGCAAGTAATTGAATGTTCTGCAGGACTTCTTTATAATGTGACTGTAATGCATAAAAATAAGAGATAGAAAAAAGGCTTCAATGCTGTGCATGCTCTGAGATCCTAGGGAGAGGTGCTCAGTGCTTCCTGCTGTCTCCTGTCTAGGTGAATTGGTGTTGAGACCCTGCAGAATCAACCCCCTCCTGACCAGCAGCATTTCCTGCAATAGAAATAGACTGTCCTGTGGACAAAAGGCTCCACTGTGCTTTGTGGCTGGGATAACTTTGGACACCCTGAGCAGATCTCATTGTCTGGGAGATGCTGCACAGAGACCCCTCCCATGTCACCTCCTCTGGAGCCCCTTTTCAAAGACTTCCTTTGAGTTAAAAAAGGGGGGCAGGCCAGAGGTCATGAGGAAGTAAAATGAAGTTATGGGCCCCTGTTTCTACACCACCCCTTTGCAGTGGGACTCAGCACTGCCTAGTGGGTCTGGGAGTCTGCCCAACCTCAGACCGGCTGTGACTCTGAGCACTGCTGCCATGTCTGCTAATGGGCATGAGCACCCGCTTGCCTGTGCTAGTCACAGGACACAGCAAAGAGCAAGAGCATCTCCCTGCCTCCAGAGTTCTGTAATCCATATACAGAACAGGGGGAAACAGAGGAAGACAGTCCCCAGGTGCTGGTAGCTCATGGGTTGAAGCCTAAAGACCTTACTTAGACCATGCAAATGGCTATAATCTTCAATCCCAGGCAGTGCTCCTTGCTAGTTAAGTTTCCCAACACCTCGGCAGTGTGTATCCTGCTGGACACCGTGCCAGCATCACCCAGCCCACAGCTGCCTGGAGGCCCTCATGGCATTATTATGTGTCACAGATTTTGCTGTATCTTTTGCTGCCAGTCACTTCTTCTGACTTAATTTGCCTGAACTCCTCTGCATGGACACGGGCGGCAGAGCTAACTTCTGACAATGACACACACCAGCTCTCTGCAGAACAAAATTCTAGATTCCTAATTTGAATGACTAAATATACCAAAGCCCAGTGATGAATTATTTAAAATCTATACAAATTTTGATGCTGCATACTGAGCTAGAGACTTGAATGCACCTCTGCAATTATGAGTCCCTCTGCCTACAGCTCCATCGTGGAAAAGCATCCATTTAAAGCCCCTGGGATAAATGATCTGTTACAATTCCCTGGACTGGAAACCCTGGAGATGATGTGGGAGCCAGGAGTTGCTAGGATGGGATTGAGTTAATTAGCACTGTGTCTGAGGAGAGCCATAACAGCATAATGAAACAAATAGAATAAAAGCAGTTTAAAGTGACTCCAGTGGATTGATGGGCGGGCACTGCTGACTGTGGAACAGTCAGATTGTACCCATGCGTGCATGGCTCTGCATTTGTCATGCATTGCTCATGCTGGGGGAGAGGGGAGAGGGATGAGGGAGAGGGTGGGTCATTGCAGCTCTGCAAGAACTCTCTGGCATGGTGTGTGTTAGGGGCAGAAAGGTGGAAGCCACTGCCAGCAGCCCCTTGCTGCCACAGCACACTCGGCTCAGTGTCAGCCTTGCTTGTGAAGCCACCCCACCCCTAAATCTTCATGCAGGATGGCATCATGTCCAGCACACACAGCTCCTCAGAAGCCACAGTCAGGGATGCACTGTAGCACCAGGAATGCCTGACTCCCCAAGGATAACCTTGCACACAGCTCCTGCATCAGTCACAGGCATCCCACTGCTGTTGAGGGCTCCTGGCAGGGCTTGCAGGACTCCTGTCTCCTTGCATCCTGCCATGGGCTTTGTCAAACACATGCTGGCAATGCCCTGCAGCAGAGCAGTATGCCCATTCAGCTGCAGAGCCACAGACATTTAGAGCATGTCCCACAGAAAAGTTTGTATCCCACCTCCCAAGGAGTTGCCTCTGAGCTCAGCATCCAAGCATGGAAATAAGATGGCCATGTTTGATTTCATCCATCCTTTCCAGTGCTGAAAGCCACCAAGGGATGACTGACAGGTTCTGCTTTTTCAGTGTGTTTTGCATTCTTTTCAATATTCAGTTGTCTGGAAGAGGAATATGTTGGCCCCAGTAGTGCTGCATTTGAGAGAGGTGCTGGCTTCTTCAGCATAAATTGTTCAGGGTATTTTTACAGTAGGCATAAAAATACTGACACTGCCAGTATGGATAGCTCTGTTATCATGCCTGGGGCCAATAAAGAAAGTGTAAGTAAAAAAAAAGAAAGCCACAAGTTAAACCCCTGTTTTACAGCTGTCACATTCTTCCTTTTAATTTTTAAACTTCTCAAATTCCAGCTTCCATTAAAATGAATCAGTAAAAGATAAACAGAACTGCCAAGCTGCACTGTTTTGAAGCAGAGAGATGACTCCCAGCTCAGCCAACTATTCTGACTGCCAAATATAATATACACAAAAATGACACAGCATAACAATGCAAAAGACCACATACTATCTCTGTCTCTACCACAGGGAGCTGGAACAGTGCCCAGCAGTGGTATCTAGTCCTGAGCATTGCCTATCTACCAAAAACTGGAGAGAACTACAGGGAAAAGGTAGCAGCTATTAGCTGAGCTACTGAAATGGTATCTGCAGCTTTGCTTAAACAAGAGGAGCATAAATAAGCCCAGTCTGGCTTTCTCCTTAGTCAAAGTCCTCACTATTGCTGCAGAGGCATTAATGTTGTGACTTTGCCCAGCCCATTATTCCCAAAGAGCCTGACCCACACAAGCCACATAGGAATTTCATTGCTCTAGCAGCATGACATGTCTCTTTCTACAGAGGTGTTCCTTATTCCTACCAACAGCAGCTGGGTCAAACCCTCACTTTCTGCTTGGCCCCTTCACTTCAGTCCTCTCCTCCTTTCAGCCTCACTCCACAAATCCAAGCTAATGAGGACTGTGGGGCCAAACAAATCCCTATGGGTAGTACCTGTTCCACTCTCATCCCTCCACACACATCAGCTGCATTCCTTCCCAAGCACTGCTTGGAGCAAAGACAGACAGGCAGTGAAATAATCCCAGTTTCAAGCCCATTGCAGAAATTACAAATTGCAAGGCTTACTAATTTCCCACCAGCATGCAGGTGGCAAGTTTGCCACATGAATAATTGTGCGTCCAGAGAACTGTTCCACTGGTAGGGTCATTAGCAGGAAAACAGGAATTCAGTTGGAAAGCATTAATAAACCTTAGAGACAACAGCTGTTATGGTGATTGATCCACTATCCAGGTGTACACAACTCATACAGGATGAAGGAGCAGAGGTTATTGCACAGGGAGAGGGAGGATATACTGAGAAATGGGAAAGGAGGCAGAGTTGCTACAGGGGCCAGGGATAAAAATTGGTACTATCAGGCTCAAAAGCATTTAAAAAACCCATACATCTTTTCCAAACCCAACTCAAAATTAAATTTTATTAGTTTGCAGCATTTGTTGCTTAGAATGTTAGTTTCTTTTAATACACATGGGCAATGGAAGCAGAAGAGTTTTGTGTGTGACACAGAGAAATTTCTGTTTATTCCCCAGGATCAGCAGATGCTGCAGTGTGAAGACTGCAGGTGTCCCAAGGAACACATCCAAATGTGTCCAGTGCACCCATCCCTTCTCCTCAGAGGAGTGATGAAATCACCCAGCTCCTTAAAGGGCTGAAAGAAGGATTAAGGAGAGAACTGAATTGCCCATTGAAATGCCAGGAATTTGAAACGCCAGGAATTTCTGTCCGATCTGGTACAGGGCTCTCCTGCTCACCAAGGGCTGCATATTGGGAACATGACTCCTTTCTGATTGTGTGCATCAGGAGTTTGTCCTTTGGCACTCACTGAAGTCAGTTGTTGGTCTGTCTGGGTAAGGATATCGGTAAGAAAAGGAGAAAGTGAACCTAAGATGGCATGTTTGGCATGTAGGAAAACCCATGGTGGTAGCAGAGACAGAGCAGTGGGAATTCAAGTCCATCCACACAGGATCATCGCTAGGGCTGGGAGCAGGCTGTGATCCACCCCAAAGCGTTGACACCATGGCATAACAGGTTGTGCCAACTGCACTATAGGGTGTTGAGCTCACTGCAGTATGTTTCCTTCCAAAAGGAAACAAAAACAAACTCTTTCCAGTTTATTATTTCAGCTAATTATATGAACCAACAGTATTTCATCCAAACCATTTTAGGAAAATAAGTGGAGAATGTTTGCAAAACCAAAGCAACCATTTTTCTCCTGCCAGGGTGGCAGATGCAAACATAAAGAGTAACATGTCCATACATCTCCAATCTCAGCTTCTTATGAAACAAAATAAAAGCAATCTGGTTGTGAACTGATCCAAAGCAAATACAATATTTCAGAACACGCCACATTTAGTTGGTGGGGCTGATTTATATGATGCAATTTAAAGACCAGTGTGCAAATATGGAGGGGAAGACTATTTCCCCTTCACACTTTCTTACCTTGCAGACATTGTTTTTGTTCTGCATGTAAGTGAGGAGCCCTTGGCCTATGCAGCAGCTGCCTTTGAAGGATGAGCACTGACAGGTTTCTGTGGCAATTCCAAAAAGGGTTGTTTTACAGGCCAGAGGTTCCCTTCGTCATACAGAACCTTTTGCCATTTATTGTGTGATCCATGAGATCATCACACAGTGGCCTTCAAAATAAATACTGCAGAAAACATCCCTTGCCCAACTTCAATTTGCAGGCACTACCTCTTATCCCCAGTTTACACCTGGCAAGAAGGGCAAGGAGAAGGCAGCAGAAGGCTCCATTGGGAAGTGATCAAGTCGTCAGCCTTGGAAGTGGTCAAAAAATGAGTAGATGTGGCACTTCACAATATGGCTTAGTGGGAACAGTGGCATTTGCTTGAAGGCAGGACTTGATGAACTTGGAGGTCTTTTCCAACCTTACTGGTTCCATGGTTCTGTGACCTTCCTCAGGGCATTTCTGTGCACTGAACATCAGTGCTGGCAGTTCTGGCAGTTCTGGCAGCAGCCACCACTGATGGCAGGTTGGGATCCCCCCATGCTGTACCATCTCCTTTGTCACACATCATCTGAGAGGCAAACAGCTCATTGTGTTTGACATTTCCACAATTCTTTTTCTGAGGAAGTGCTGCCCCAGTCATCATATCTGTTCTGGTTTTAGATTTCATGGTCAGTTTCCAAGATTTAGTGGCTTTTCAGCAGGCAGAAGAGCGCCTCGGCTGTGTGGCACTGCAGTCCTACTTGGAGATAATTGCTGGAGTAAATCAGGAACAAGGGGAGACCTAGTAAAAAAAAATGGAAATCACATGTTTTAAAAGTGAAATTTAAAATAAAATAAAAAGGAGGATAGAGAAACATAATAAAAAGGAGGAGAAAAATAAAATTAAAATGAGGAGAATGAAATACCATCAGGAAAACTGTAATTTTCATTAAGGACATTACTAAAGGATTTCCAAAACAGGTCCAGCCCCAGTTTTCAGTTTGTATCGCTAAACCTTGATCCATCATTTTGCAATGAACCTAAACATCCATTTGTTAGGGACCTGCAGGCTTTCTGAATGAAATCCTCCAGCCATCCCTCATGGGCTGCAATCAGGAAGGATGCCAAGTGTTCTGGATGGTTTCTGCCTTGAACAGAAGTGCTCCTGAGTTCTTCCCCGGCTCGATCCCATCCCACTCTGTGTTCCCTGGAAGAATCAAAGTTTGTAGTCTACATATAGCCAAATCCATGTTTTACATCCAGGCACCCTCATTTTGGGCTACATCAGCCCTGCAGCATCACAGGCTAGTGCAAGATATCACCAGGCTGGGGTTGCTCTAAGTTACCCTTCCCAGGAGAGAGGGAGGTCAACAACAACAACAGTAAATACATTATTTTAGTGATGTCTTTGCTGTTTCCCTCTTGTTGCCAGCAGTTGCATTTGGGTATTTTGCACACCAGTGATGTGAGGGGTGCTCTAGCAAAGGAGCAGGACTTGGAGAGCCCTCATACCTGGATTTCATGAGCAAGTCAAAACAGCCATTCTGAATTAAAGGAACACATTATGGCAATGCCAATAAACAGATTTGCTAATTAATACCATTTCAATTACATCCATTTAGTGCTCAGATTGCTAACCAAAGCTCTTCTTCCCTCACATCTGCAAAACTTCAAGCACGGCTGGGTATTTCCCTCAGCTGCATGAGGAATCTGGCAGCTCCTGGGACAATGACCTACAATGTAAACTGCTGGGCTGCCCAGCTCTGCTGGTGGCAGCAGGATCCTCATGATATTCCAGGGCTTTTCTGCAGGAAAATATGCTTGATATGAAGGTCAGGTAAACTGTACTGTGCTGCATTCAGGTGCTTTTCCCAACTAGCACTGAAGATAGTCTCCAGTCCCTAAGTTCAGATAATCGAAGTCTGATGGTTGTTTAAGGTTGAGCATGGTCGAGCTGGGCTAGACCTCCATTATTTTCTAGAGACTGGGTTTTCTGTCTTCTTTATTTATTATACTTACTACTTCCTTACTGGAGACTTTCCCTGGACTTTTTCTGGGATGTACCATACTCCTTTTGCTTATGATGAGAAGCATACCCCCACCAGAACACAGCCATGACTTGATGACTCAGATTTGCGAAGTCACTTTTCTTTTTTATGGAAACCTGATTATCACTGCAAAAAGAGGCTCCTTCATTTTCATGGCAAAGTGGCCTGTTCTGCTTCAGACAAAGCTCTGGATGTTTCCATAATTACACACTGACCTGTGTTAAACAAGCCAGTTCAAAGGCTGTTTTATCTCAGCATGACCAGACTCTATCAGATTTATTCTATCTAAAGAAGGTTACATCACAAATAAATAACTTCAGTGGTAGATTGCAGTATGAGAAAAGCAAAATATTTAGCAACTATTCCCCTTTTCCTCTTCTCCTTAGTCACCTGGTTTATAGGGCTATTAACAAATTCACCCTGGCTAAAAATGTAGACTTAGAATTGAAGAGACAACCTCACCGCTCTTCCACTTTATGAAGTTTTATTTTCAGTCCCTTTTTCCTCTTGCCCTCTGGAGACTTCATGTCTCTGCAGCACTTTCTGACTCCCAGCTGCCAGTCTGGGAGGGTGGCCAGGAGATGAAGCGAGGAGGCATTTTTGGTGCCTTCCCTGAAGGACAATGGCTCCTTGCTGTAACTACAGTTCTGGAAGGTGTTTTGTGTATCACTGGCATCTCACCTCCTGGCACACAACCTTCCTTCCACCCATCCTTACCCCAAATGACTCCCAGGGTGGGTTGGGACTGGATCTGCTTGCAGGTAGGAAGCACAACGGTGCCCTGTTGGGTGGGTCAGTCCAGACACTGCCCCTCTCCATGCAATGTTGCTCCTTTTATTGCCATGATCCCTTCTTGCTGCAAGCATGATAAATGCCAGAGCTCTTCAACCGTTTTCCTATAGGAGAATTAAAGTTTTAATGATTAACCTTTATAAATTACAAGAGCAATACTCTAAATAATAAATAGTTTCTGGCCAGGTCTGAGCTATTATGCTCCAGCATGATATGCTGAGCCCCCCTCTGCATTTATTTTCCATACTGTATTCAAGTCCTCTTATGTCATTGAGATAAGCAGTCAGGAGATATGTGTTTTCCAAAATGATGTCCTCATTCATCATTTCTTCCTCGCTGCTCAGCCTGATTACATTTAATTCAAGAAGAAAGAAGCCTTGCCTGGGCCCACTGAGCATATAAGGTTAAAAAAGCAATACAAATGAAGCAATGGCTTCCTGGAGAAATGGCTACAGAACACAAAATAACAGCATCCCTTATCAGTACCGATGCCGTGTATTTTCCTCCTCATTTTCAGAGAAAACTCACAGCACAAATGACCCATTCATCAAGATCAGCAGGTACAACTCTGCTTTAAACACATTTGCACAAAAGCAACCACCCTCCCCATTAATAGGGAATGAGCTTTGAGCATTAATTTCATCTGGTATTAATGCAAAGCTTAATTACAAGTAGAGATAGGAGAGCAAAAGCTTGCTGCAGCCTGAACCGTTTCCAGTGGCACTTGGCTTAGGGAGAAATATCTTTTGTTTCTACAAGTTCTTCTGTCGCAGTATTTGGCTGCTCCAGATTGCAGCAGGGAGAAATAATGCCAAAATGTGTCTATGCACAATGTGAGCAGCCGCTACCCAAGCCTGGTGGAAGATTTCTTGTGACTTTGCACACTCACCCTCTCTGTGGCAGCCTGGGATACAGGATCTGGGTGCATGGAGCCTCTGTGAGCAGAGGGGGACTTGAGAGAGTGAGAGGCAGCCTCTACTGAAATGCTTGCTCATCTCCTGCAGGGATGCAGCCACCTCGAGCTGCTCTTCAGCAGCCCATGCAGAACAGCACAGCCTGTGCCAGCTCTGAGCCAGGGAGCCAGCTCTGCCCTGGGTCCCAATCCTGCACTCTCCTGGGTGCCAGCATAGCTGCTGCTCATTCCCACTTTGCTCAGGGGCCAAGGTGATGCTGTTGGGAAAACTTGTGTGGTGCAGACAGTGGCTTGGCTCAGCATGGGAGTCTGCACATGATGGGAATGGGCACTGCAGGTTCTGGCACATGCATGGCTCTGCAGTGGCAGCAACAACCCCCCCCAAGCCCATTCCCCCAGACAAGCTGGGCTTGCTGCTCCAGAGCCAGACCCTTGTGTTTGTAGAAGGAATTTCCCACTAGGAAAGGTGGTTTGCATATTTGCTCTAATCAGACTTCAAAGAAATGCCAAAGCAGCCAGGGAAATGAAACACATAATGAGCCAGCCAAACAGGCAAATAAACACAGGGGGAAAAAAATGCTAGAGTCTCTGACCAAATGAACTCAGATCAACTCTGGATTTAAAATGAAAATTGAAATGGACTTAAAGAGATGGGTTGTTTCCAAGCATGTCCAGACGGCAGCAGATCCACAACACCAAGCTCTGCCCCTCAGCCACAGCATCAGTGTAGGTGTGCAACACCTCCAGGTCAGCACAGCTGCTCATCCCGCCCCTCCAAAGGGCAAAGGTCTGTGGATGCACGGGGGTCCCAACTACCACTGACTCTCCTGGGCTTAATATGCTGGGGTTTTTTCCCAGAGAAGTTGATGTTTGCTGCAGAAAAGTTGTAAATAAATACCTGGGATGTCCTGGGTTTCCTAAAGCTCCCCTCCTAACACTGTGACACAGCCAACAAACAGGGTGTCAGCTGCATCACTCAGTTTTGTGATGTTTTTCTCACAGTGCCCCATGAATGCTTTTGAAACACAGCCTCAAAGGAACAGTGACACCAAATTCCCATTGATGCAGCTCTGAAGAATAATTCATCCATTTTTTCCCTCCCCCTAGCTGTGGTTCAAGCTCTGGCTAAGATGTTCATAGGCTTAGGGTTTCACTCAACAGCTATGGCACTCACTGGAAATAGTTACAGCGGCAGGCCATGACCTGTCTCTCCCTTGGCCTGGACCAAACAAGCCCCAGCCTGCTCTCGCAGAGGAACCCTGAACATGTGGATGGGGTAGTGCAGCTGCTGGCACTGCTGCCCTGTACAACAGGCTGGGAAAGCAAGGGATGGAAGTTCTATTGTCCCTCTGAAGCTACAAAAGCAGGCAAAATGTAATTATAATGACCCAAACTGGAGTTCTGCCAGGACATCAGGACTAATGGTCTTGTTCTTGCAAGAAGCGCCTTGGGATTTTTCTAATGATCACAAGTGGTCAGGACCTCAGTTTCACATCTCATTTGGAAGATAATGAAGAACTCTCCCATTTATTTTTGGTCCAAAGGGAGGTAAGGACAAATTGACTGTGTCAAAGGGCATGAGGACTTAGAGACATAGATTCTTTTGCTCAAGATATCACTGGGAGCTTTGACAGCCAGAAGGGATAGCAGAGGGAAAACAAGAAGCAAGGAAGAAGCCTGTGTGATTTTATGACTCCTGTTAGTGTTTCAACTTTTTCTGAATCTGCTGTGACTCCAGTGACATTGCTGAAAGGAAGGTGAATCTTTTTTCATACAAGCTATTCCTGCTGTAAAATATATTTGGAGGGAATGAGTTTATAAAGCTATCTTTGAGATAATTGGCCAGGATACTCCACTCTCCCATGAAGGTTATGAGTGGGTTACAAGAGGGTCTTCACTTTAAACTCAGAGCAATGAGAAATTAATAGATCTTACAGTGTCAGTCCCAAGGCAGAGGATCATGATAAACTGGAAACAGGCAGAGAGACTCTTCTTAAGTTATGAAGCGAGAGAAGAGAGACGTATCAAACTCCTGGGAGTTACACGAATTCAGACTGATACATCTGCCAAGGACAAGTGTGGTGATTGCCAATAAAAGGTCAATGCAATTGGAGAGGACAAATATTGCCTTTCCTCTGAGAAGAGGAAGCGTGACATCTCCACAGACCCTGCCTGTTGCTTCCCTGGAAGAGGGAGCTCTGCCCTGGGAAGTTGCACCATAATCAGCATGCACAAGTGCTGCCTTTCAAAGTGAGGGCTGCTGTGATACTGGGAATGATTCCCCTCTTTCCAGCCCTGATTATTTCCATACCTTAACCCTTTTTAGAGCCCCTCTTTTTCTGCTCTGAGCACAACAAAAAGTGACCATAACCTAGAAAATGATTTGGACAAGAGGAAGAATTAGAAAAGACTGTTCTGGAAGGTCATTACGTGGGTATTGGCTGTTGTATAGATGGAGCTGCTGGAGTGGAGAAAGAACTGGCTGTGATATTGATGAAAATGAGTGGTTAAATGAGAGCAGTTTGGGTTGCAAAATATAGACTGCCACTGAGATCAGCACTGGAATCAGTTTAATTAATTTATATGATCAATAACCTGGAAGGGTGAAGGCACAGACCAGCAATGCAATTTATTCTTGGTAGAAAACAATCACAAAGGAGCCATCAAAAGGTGGGATGATGCTCTCAGCTTGGACTGGGACAAAGAGCACATGAAATGCTGGTAGGGACAGCAACCAGAGTAAGGATCTGTTTCAGTGATCTCACACAACAAAACAGAGAGGAATTATGAGCAAAGCGCAGCCCTCAAGCACAGCACTTGGATGCAGGGAGCATGAAAGGCACGTTGCCAGGGTGTGCCATAGGGACCTCAGACAAAGGGGGGAAAGATAGGCTGGTGTCAGCAGGGAAATGGGCCAATCCTGCAGCTATGCAGATTTGGTTTTTTCATATAGGGAAGAGTACAAATGACACATCAAAGGTAAAAAGAACTCACATTTAGCCATGTTTGCATGGACCAGAGGCTGAGCAGTGAGGATTAGCAGTCCCAGGATCTGGCACAGCAGCTGGGAGACTGACCTGTGAGGACAGGGATTCCCAAAAGATGTGATGAATAGGGCACGGTGCTGGTGGAGGAGGAGGGAAGAGAACTGTGCTTCATGCCCTTTGTGTCCAAGGGCGTTCAGTTTCAGCATTCAGGTGATCAGGACACAGTGTAAGGTGAAAGCACCAGCATCAGGGCTCTCTCTGGCTACACGACAGGAGCTGCAGGAGGGCCCTACAGAGAAGGGGTGTCGCTGGTTAGGCAGATTCCTCAAAAGACTTTGGATAAAACTGTTTTTCTCCTTTTTTTTTTCACCCATTCCTCCTCACCCTCTGGAGGAGAAGGCCCATCTTTCCCCAGCTCTGGAAGAGCCATATGCACATCTCTCCTGCCTGCACTCATGCATGGGCTGAAAACCCTGCAGGGCTGAAACCCACCCCAGAGCCATCTGAGCTCTGCAGTGATGGAACAGGGGATCTCTCATCGATGGGGCTGGCAGGGAGGGGAACACACCTCAGCCACGGGCAGGGGATGCTGATGAGGGTCCTGTTTCTGGAGCAAAGGAAAGGGAGAGAGCATACAGGAGTGTAAGCACATAAGTGTCCATCCTTGGGGAGACAGGCTGAGAATTCCCCTGTGTTTGCTGATCTGCAAACCTTGTCAGAGGCTTTCGATTCTCTTGGAGCAGAGAAAGAAAGAGACAGATGCTGAGATAATTACTACCCTGGCAGAGAACTTATTCTTGTATCCAGAAGGAGAATTACAGCCTCACAGCTGTCTTCAGGATAGAGTGAAAGCATTTTCTCCATGGTACATTGCAATGGCAATTAATTTTCTTGATAAGCTTAAACTAACCTTTATTTTAAAAAGGAAGATAACTTGTTGTGTGAAGCATCTTCTAATCTGGCATTTACCAAGGGCAATAGGATAATTTGAAAAGCAATTAAAGGTACCCTTTTTAAGCTTTCCAGTGCCTTTTTAAGGTGCTGCAGAGCCTGTGGCCCCTCTTGCTCAGGGTGACTCAGTGCTTCTCCTTCTACGGCACATTTCCAAATGTGCAAAACACAGACTTTGGAACCAAACTTCAATGCACAGATCCTCTTAGATAAGCCACAGTTTATCCTGAAGGCTTGATCAGAATGTTGCACCATTTTCTTGCATAACAGGCATGTGAAACCAGGAGTGTTCTTCTAAAATATTTGTTAGAAATCCTTTTTGAAGTGTTCCAGTCTTTCAGCAGATGCTGATGAAATGTTTAATTCTGAGACCTGTCCCCCTGACCCAAGTGCTCTCTTCCAGTTTTTATAGAAAACCTTTTCCCTAGATTAACATTGTTAAAGTGCTTTGAAGAGAATGAATGCCACGTAAATACTCAGCAGTTCTCTGTTTTAGTGAAGAATCCCTTTATCTGTATGGAAACAATATCTCAACTATTTTAAATAATACATTCTATATTTTTAATCAACAGAACTTTTATAGTAATACGCACGTAATTATTGCCAAGAACATGAGAATATCTCATTCTGAACTAAAATGGAGGAGGCAGCAACAAGCTGAGAGGTACAGTTCATGGGAAAACTATCAGCTTGGTCTTGCTGGTGCTTTGCTTATGAAGCATTCAGTCAGGATTTAGCATAAAAATGTGACTTGTTCCAAAATAAAAGTAGGCATCACCACAAGAGCACTGAGGTGGAGACCTCTGAGTCCAACACTATGAGTGTAGCAACATGCCTACATCTAGGAGTGGGGTGGAAGAAGGGAAGGAATCAGACAGATTACCTTAGGAGCAACTGCTAGCCCTGAAAGCATTGTTTATTTAAGAGTTTTCTTACTGTCCTGTCTTTGACGTGTAGCACACAGAGCAACATAATAAAATATCTCCAGTCCCTCCTAATTGTTTTGTGGGATGACCTGTCAAAGCATAATTAGATCATTCCATGCACTGTTGTTTTGGGGAACTCTGTGATCCTTGAATGTCAAGCTGCCACAGAGATAACCTAACCTTTGAAACAGCAGTGTGTTAAAACCAGGAGTTATTTATTATTGGCAATGCTCTTTACATGATGTTAGTGCAGAAGCACTGTCAAGGAAAGGCAGACCGAAAACCCAAGGCTTAATAATGACCATATGCAGTAATAATTACAAATGTGCAGCAAAATGGGATCTGATAATGTGGTCTCTGTACCAGTCAGCTGCACTGCAGAGAGCTTCAGAAGCCCTTGTGACACATCGTAGTGCACCCTGACCTATTTGTTTTAAATTTGATCTTTTGTACTGCTCCAGCATGATGCCTTGGTGCTTCAGATCTCCAAAAACTATACTACTGGATTTTAGATGAATACGGGAAGTCTGGATAAGACTGCTTACCAGAGGGAACTAGGTTACAATATTGCTTTAGGCAGAGAGGCCTATGGGAAAAGAAGTGGTTTTATATAAATAACACCTCCAAAAGTGTAAGGTGGGCCTGGGATGAATTGACAAGAGAAAACAAATTTCATGCAGAGATTTTAACACTAAAAATACCTAGGAGTCAAATCAGGCAGTGAAGGGGCCATGGTGGGGGAGACTGATCTACACTTAAGGAAACACACACCAAGGAGAGATCCCAGCCGTCCCACTTCCCAGATAATCTGCCTGTGTCCCTCTGCCTATACCACCCAGCTGCCTTCCTCCAATACATTCACTGATGGTAATTCAAAGTACTTCTTAACCTTCAGTTTATAAATGAAATGAGACAACTCTCACAAACTCCACAGGACAGTTTCTCAACACTCTGATCATCCTTGTGTCTCTCCTGCAATATTTTGTAAGTTTTCTCCTGCAATATTTTGTAAGTTTTCTCCGTACTTTCTGAAACGTGGACACCCAAAATGGGCACAGCACCCAGCAGCTGTGCAGCAGTGCCAAACCCGGAGGTAATACAACCTCGCTACTCCTACTTGCCTACTATACTTAGCCATATATCCAGGGAGCCTTACTGGTCTTTCAGCTGCAGTCACAAGTGGGAACTCATATGCATTTAGTTTTCTGCAATCCCTTTCCTGGCTTTCTCTTTCCTGAGACAGCCTCCTCTTCCACGAGCCAGACCTACATTCCTTGTTTCTAAGTGCTTGACCTTGCATTTGCATGTCTTCAAATGCATATTTGTTTGCTTGTCCTCAGCTTAGTGAGCTGCCCGGGTTGTCGATTGGTGATCTTCTCTTTGTTTACCACATTACCAATCTTCAAATCACTTGGGAACTTTATCAGTACTTTGGGAATACTTTTTTCTCCTTACTGTAGATAAAAACATTACAAAAAAGCTTAATACCAGGAGCTGATCTTTAGGAATAAGAAATTAGAGAAACAACTTTCATTTTTGATGTTGGCTGGTCACTCTTTAAAACATCTAATGTGTGCCCTAATGACTAAATATTATTCTTGATCGATACTTTGAATTTGCAAAATCATAAATGCTTACAGACCTCAACACATACTTGGTCAATACTATCGCTTTTATTGATCCCAGGAATAATCTAATGAGAAAACAAAATCATATTAATGTTCTCACAGCCCTGCATTGACTGATATGAATTATCTCACCTTCCTTCAGCACTCTATTCACCAAAATCTGCCCTTTCATTGCTTTCTGACTACAAATGTCAGCTCCAGTCCATGTCACTCACCTCCCCTGGACACTGGACAGATGAAGGCTTTTCTCCAGGCTCTTCAAATTGTCCCTGATTTTGAGATTAATCATTTCTGTTCAGCCTAATGAATCAGGACATTTCTGAGAAAATTGTGAAATACATCTCCTTTTAGGACCCTCAATCAGAGTGAGATGTAACTTCCACACGCCCCAGCTCCTCCAGTGTAATCTTACCCTGTGGCGACCAGGAGTGCCATATTGAAGATATCTGTGTAAAAATCTCTCTCCTAAGTTTCGATCAGCACAGTAACACCACAACAGCCTCTGGTGGCCCTTCTTACACTGCAAAATTAAGCAGCCAGTCATGCAATGGTCTCATGAAAGTTGCCCTGGTAGAGACCCTGAACCATCCCATTGCTTGCCTGTTTCTCACAGAACTGCCTTTGACCACTTCCTAGAAGAGAATTCCTTTAACATTTCATCAGTGATGGTTATTTGGCAGGAAATCAGTCCAACATTAATAGGATGAGTATCAGACATAGGATTGTTATTACAACTGTCAAAAGAGTTTTGCTAATTGACAGAGAATTTAGGACTAAGTTTTATCTTCCCTTCTATCATGTGATCCCAAAGAAGTTAACAAAATGAAAAATGAAAGAGCACAGGTTTTTATCAGAGCTTCCCAGACTTTCTTTTTCATGTAGGTAAGCCATCATGCTGCATTTGGCTGGACTAGTTAGTTTTCTTCATAGTAGCTGTTATGAGGCTGTGTTTTGGATTTGTCCTGGAAGCAGTGTTGATTATACAGGCATGCTTTAGTTATTGCTGAACTCTGGGAATGTACAAGAAACTGGGAGGAGATGCAGCCAGGACTGTTGACACAGGGGATATTCCATACCCTGAGACGTCATACTCAGCAATAAAACTAAGGCAAGGTTGCCAGAAGGGTCACCAACCAATTGGTGAGCAATTGTTATCATTTGCTTCACTTGTCTTTCTTGGTGTTTATTTCTCTCTCTAAGTTCTTTTCCTTTTCACTACAGTTTTTGTTACTATTATTATTATTATTATTATTATTATTATTATTATTATTATTATTATTATTACTATATTTAAATTATTAAACTGTTCTCATATAAACTCCTTCCAATTCTCTCCCCACCATCCTTCTGGAGGGCTGAGCAAGCAGTTGTGTGGCGCTGAGCTGACAGCTGGGGTTAAACCACAAGAGCCTCATTTTTAGTAGGTATGGTCATTACCAGCCAGTTCAAAGGCTGTGGTGACTCCCTAACACTTAGAGCTTCTGCTTCAAGAGATGTCAAGTAATTTCTTGGCCAAGCATGAGAAATCTGGTTTAATGCAAGACTCAGTGGAAGGACCCATCCTCTCTCTGGGATTTCCGGAGCAGACCAAACAATCAAGAGGGGTCTCATCAAAAGCCCAGGCATTTCTCACCCTTACACACCTATTGAAAAGGGCTTCCAGACAGATCACACCCAATCATGCTGTGTTCTCACATCCCTCATATGTTGCATTCCTTCTAAACTTCAGTTTCCACAGGGTCAGTGGTTTTGTTTGCCTCTTATGACACTTGACTGTAGGTGACCTCGGGGATAATCAGCAGCTGGTGTTTTTCTTGCCCTTTGCACATGCAGCAGCAAGGCTACGACTTTGTGCCATGTTTTTCATCCAGGAGGTTATTGATATTTATAGCAGTGATATAGCAGATCATTTGGACACGGAAAAGAGACAGGAAATCAATTAGCATCAATACATGTCTCCAGACTGTTAACTTGCTCATACAAATACAAACGACCTTCCCTCTCAACACCCTGTGGTGCTGAGGAGGGGAACAGACCCTGACCATCCTCCAAAGAGGTTCAAAAATCATGAGGAGACACAGATGGGAACTTCTGGGAAGAAAATAGTGATTTCTTTGCACACACTGAGGAGTGTGATGGCCTCACTAAGCACTAAACAGAACTAACAAAGCACCAGCAGGATAACAGCAGCACAAAAACACTAAAACAGAGCCATAAAAGCAGCATTATCGATTCACACGGCAAGCACAGCTTCTCTCCCTCCCTTCTGCTTGGTGGGCGTTGCACGCAGCAGGCAAGACACAACACCACACCTGGCTCTTCTAACCCCACTGCAACCAAACTCACAGTAGCCACTGTCCTGTCCTGAGCCTCAGACCCAGGAAAGGCAAAATTTCCTGTTGTCTGCAACCCAGAATCACAAGCTAAAGCTCTAGTATGACGAAGGGGAGGGCTGAGAAGGTGATAGGATCTCTGCTACACTGGCGCTGGGAGATGCTAAAGATCTCTGCATGCCTCTTGCCATCATGCTGCACAATTTAGGTGTGACACATGTGGTCACCTTTGCTGCCTTGGCATGGCAGTGCTTTACAGCCATACACTCCAAGAGGCTATTTGATAGAAAATATTCCAATCTGTGGGAGTAGGGGGGTGAGATACACTGCTTGGAGATAAATCTAGTCTTTCTAGAAGTTGTAAATCCCTGCAGCTAAGCTCAGGGAGCTGCAAAAATCAAACCACCAAGGAGCTGACTCATATAATATGAAACCAGTTCCTTCTGAGTATTATTTGAGAGTGAGAGCATTCTCACTGGAGCTAGGCATAGATGGAAGACCCTGGTCCATATGGGAGGAAGGGCAGCAGAGCAAGCAAATAACACCCTCATGCTATGACACCCATGGATATCACTGGGCAGTGCCAGCGCCCCATCCCAGCATCCCGAGCTGGAAGGAGAATAGACAGTTGGGGCAGAGCATGGCCAGGGGCTCTCTTCTCAATGGGGGCACCCAGCAGGTGTTGAGATCAACCAAGAGCTGTGACAATTTGGGTGTCACTTTCCAGTGATGGGTTTTCACCTTAGAAAGTCGGTTCTTGCTTCTTCAAGGTGCTTTCAAGAGCAAAACTCCTCCTCTTAGGTGAGGCACCTCACAGCCCCCATGGGAAAGCCCATGCTTACACATTCCTCACTAAATCCCTCTTCTCTTGGGAGCAAAGACAGAGCTCAGCAGGAGCCTTGGCAAGACACAGGCGTATGCTGCCGGGCTTCCCCGGAGGAGAGATGAATCCATGCCACAGCGGCTGAGTCACACTGGAGACATGTTCCTGTCTGCTGATTCCTGCCTTGGCTCTTGCTCTCTAAAGGCCTTTTGAGATCCTAGTCACACTCAGCCCCCTGCTCCTGGATGTAGGCGGTGGCATGAAGCCACACTGTTTGGTCTGAAGCAAAAAGAGGGCTGAGTCCTGGCAGGAATAGAGCTGCTCTGCACACACCAAGCAGCTTGGCGAGGGATGGGATGTTCCTTTATCCTAAGATTCTTCAGGCCACATTGCTCCTGGCATCATCACCAAATGCTGGGGCTTGCACGCAACCCACTCCCCTCCCTGCAGGCACTGCATCCACACACATCAGACTGGCTGTTCTCCAAAGTCCTCTGGAAATGTGGTGCAGCCACCTGTCCTCAGACCAGTAGGCTTTGAAAAAATTAATTAAAAAAAACCCAACCGAACAAACAAAAAAAACCCCAAACAAACTTAAAAATTAAGGAAAGGGCTTCTTGCAAACATCTGGAGGATACTGTGTTATCCAGGACCAAAACCCTTGTCATGGTTTCCTTCTTACACCAAACCCCTTCAGGGCTCTAAACCCCCCTTCAAACTGAGCATCTCATCACCCCGAGCATGTGGTGATTCACCAGCCTGAGCACACGCAAGGCAATTCTGCATGTGTCTGCTGTTCCTGTCAATCTGTCTCCTTGTGTACTGACAGAGAGAGAGAGAGAGAGAGCAGAGATCTCTGACAGTGGGCAGATTAATAATACATTTAATTTCTCCATGCATCATGAGGAAGAGGAAGAGCCATAATTCAAGAGCCTCCCTGAGAGCTTTGCGAATTCCTCACAATAGGAGACAAGAGCAGGAAAGGTGCTTTTGTACTTCAACTCCTTACAGCTAGTGGCTTTTTTTTTTTGAGTACTTTAATGTAACATTTAAAAGGCACAGAAAGAACTGTGTGTGCTATAAATATAAAGTGAAAATATTAAACCAGTTGATACAACCAGGACATCATTTTTCATAAGCTCTCAGGATCAGGAGATAGCAGCAAAATGTGGGTCTCTGTGACATTGATGGCTTCTCAATATCTCTAAGGAACATTTTGAGCAGACATAAAGAGTCCAAATCAGAGCCTGTCTCCATGGGGAAACACCATGGCAGTGAGAGCAAGGCTGGTCTGTGGCACCACAGGTCTGGTTGCCCTGCACTGTCCTTTACATGGAGATGCATCTTCTTGGAAAATGTAACGTGGGCTTTTATTAAGGAAAAATGCTAGGTCTAAACAACCAAGCTGGAAACCTGGCAATGCCAGCAATAACTGGCATTATTTCAAAGCTTGCAGGAGCATGGCAGCTCCTGCCTGCTTGTGCAGTGCCCTCTCCTGCTTTTCCCACCAGCTAGGTGCTCCCTGAGGCCTCCCGGCTCTCCCTTCCAAGACGGGTTTCTGCCCCATCTCCTCTTTACCTTCCTAAAGTCTCCACTGTGCCTGGATGAGAAACATGTGGCATCAAGAGTGCACAGCGCATTTCTTGTCTGCTTAAACACTGGCATTTCCATTTTGGAGAAGGAAATTGTCATTTAAAAACCCAAAGCTATTTCTTACAGTGCTTTTATATATATACCTTACTTATACATTCACCTACTTTCAAACAAAAGGAAAAAGAAGATGAGATTTTCTAATAGTGGTTCTTATTTTACATATCTGACGGGTAGGTACAAAACAGGGAGATAATGAAGGCATGTTGGTGTGTATTCATCAGAAACACACACAAAAAGGCACAGGCTGAGACAGGTAATTTATATGTCTCTTTCTTCACAGTTGCTTTTTTTAAAAAAAAACATCAGGAAGGGAAAAATGTAGAGAAATCAGAATAAAAATTAGCGTCAGATGTCTGCATTACAGAGAACAGATCTGAGCAGGCCTCCCCACGGATGCCAGCCCTGCAAGATCCTGGTTTCCTTAGGGCTGTGCAAACTGGAGCAAAACCAGCAAACTAGAACAAAACCCCAAAATAAAAAATGCAGGACCAGGATAAGCTGGGAAAAGCTGTGCTCTTGGCTTGGCTCAGAGGCCCTCAAGCTAACTTGTCTGAAAAACTGTCTTTGAAACACACAGTTTGGCTGAGAGGTTGAGCAGAGCAGTATGAGGAGCACTCTTATCTTTCCTAAAGGCCAGCTACTCACCTGATACCACAGACATTGTCCATATAAGTACTACAATCACTTTTCTTTTCAAAAGTCATTTTTTCATAAAAAATTACAGCACAGGACAATGTTGTTCCCAATAAAGAACAAAGCCATGCCAAGTGCCTCCCAAAGACAAGCCTGCAGCAGATGTCCTTGTGAGACAGTCGGAGTCCTGACGGTGTCACACAGAAACCAGGTGCCATGGAAAACAATTGGAAATTGTTAAATTGGAAAACGATTTAAAAGGAATTGAATTTAGGTTGGAGTATAACCCCCAGTTTCCAACCTGCCTGCATTATCAAGAACTCTTATGATCCTGATAGCATTCTGCAGCTTCATATATGCTTATGTTAGACACTGTTAGGTCATCGTTTGAGTCAGTAGAGCTGCTCTTCCATCAGCATTTCAATTATAAAACTCCTTTGCAAAGATTAGTTACACAGCTTGTGCTTTAAGCCAAGAAGCAATTTTTTTCCCCTTAAATTTTCATTAAAGTCTGCTGATATAGCAAAAAGCACAGAAACTTTCTTGTAGTTTCAGATACTACTTCTATACTCTCTCACTATAAAGAAATTTCACTCCAGGCAATTAGTTCTTTGCTGGGACTGGTCCTTCCTGACCTCTAACATTCCATAGCTAACATATCCCAAACACCACTGCAAGAAGTCTGTGCAGCAGCAGCAATTTTTCCACTGTAGCAATGGCTATAGCCTATACAGCAGGACTGTATGCATGCATTATTCTCAGTACTGACCATGTCTCATGCTGGATACAACCAATTCCCAGTAAAAAATCACTTTAATTCTTAATTCTGCAAATGCCAGCTTGTGTGTTTATAGACCTGAGCCGCACTGGGGAGCTGGGTTGGTCTAACCTGCTACCCCAGAGCATACTGGAACATTGCATTCCCTGCTTGTTTTCCGTCAAAGGAGTGGCTACGTACTATGAGCAAAAAACATCGCCACACCACTTCAGTGCATTATTCCAAGCAAGCATCAACTGTGAATTACTACCCACACTGTGTTCAAAACAATGTAAAGAAAACATTATTTGTGAGAAAGATCATTCTAGCAAGTTGTGAAGCTGTGGCTGAAGCCTTGTCAGGGAATCACCTCCCAGGCTGTCCCCATGATCCCGTCTTCCCAAAGCCTCCTCCATACACAGGTAGGCTTCTGGGGGGCCACCTCCACCCTGGTCCAGGAAACAGGCAGCAGCATGAACTGGGTTGGAACCTAATCTCAACCAACATGTGTGTGCAGCCCTTTACAGAAGCCACCAAAGTCAGGGAGATGCCACCAGCATTATTTCCAAATTCTACTGCTTTGCACTAAAGGGCTGCTGTGCCTTAAAGAAATGCCTGTGCCTCATCCAAATCAAATCTGTCAGGTGGATTTGTAATATCGTCCCAATTTTTATTTTTCCCTTCACGTCTTTATCTTTTCCCCCTCCAAGTTTTTTCCTGGGCTTCAGTAAGCCAAGCAGCAGGATTGCAGAAACAATCCTATTTGTCTGAAAAGAAGTTTAATCATAACATCATAGGATTTCTGTCTGTAAGCATCCAGTTCTCAGTTTCAGCGTGTTTTGTCTTGCTTTGTCTCAATGGTCAATAGAAAGGTTCCCTAAGACCTTGATAGGATGAAAGAAAACTTGTTAACATTATAAGAACAGCTCAGGGATTTCATTTCAAAGCCACCAAGGGCTTTCTGCTCCTTCCAAGCTGCCCCAGAGGCTTAGCCCTGAGTGCTGATGGCAAAGATTGCATCTCATTCTCCCAACAGGGTCCTGGAGGACTTTGTCCCAGAGCCACTTGTACATTAGAAATTCACATTATTAGGTGAAAAGATGACTGCTTATGCAGGAAAATACACCTGCTATTTGAAAAACTCTACAAAGCACAGCATACAAGGAGGTTGTAGATGGGTAGCAGTCAGTCTCTTCTCCCACGTAATAAGTGATGGCACACAAGGAAATGTCTTCAGGTTACACCCAGGGAGGTATAGATTGGATGTTAGGAAAAGTCCTTCACTGAAAGGGCAGTCAGGCGTTAGAACAGGCTGCCCACTGTCCCTGGAAATGTTCAAAAAAACTTCATGTGTGCTGCTTAGGGGCATGGCTTAGTGGTGGACCTGAAAGCATTAGGTTAATTATTGGACTCAATGATCTTGGAGGTCTTTTCCAACATCAGTGATTCTATTATTCTGAGATGCTAATTCCAGGATAGGGAATTTAAGCTTGTCTTTTCCTGGCTGTTTCACACAGATTCCTGGCAAAGAGCCATACACCTCCAGAGGGTGGCCTGAAAAATCCCATCACCCACAGCCCTCTCTCCTGACGTCCACGTGAGCTCTTAAGCAACACGGCTGCAGGCTGAACACCAAGACCACAAAATTCCCTTTTTGTTTGATAAGGAGCCTAAAGCAGAGAGCCAGCAGCTCCATCAGGGTTTGCCACAGGCCACAGCATGGCTCAGAGCCCTGGAAGGCTGACACAGGACACAGCAGCGTCACTCACAGTCTGACCAGCTCCACGGCCTGTGAGGAGCACTACAGCCCAGCTTTAGAAAAGGCAAAACCATGCCATTAAATCACAACCTGAGTCTACTTTAAAAAGTACAGTAGCTAGTTGTTTGGTTAATTAAACTATTAAATTATG
This sequence comes from Chamaea fasciata, assembly GCF_029207755.1. NCBI lineage: Eukaryota > Metazoa > Chordata > Aves > Passeriformes > Sylviidae > Chamaea > Chamaea fasciata. The sequence goes on from NW_027094089.1 coordinate 75,436,322, forward strand.
CTGGAAAATAAACATTTGGAAGTTTTGAGCAAGACAAAGCCATGAATACTAAGAACTCCCCAACTTAGTGTGATTGATTACACAAACAAACCGTATGTATTGGAGAAGTGTTACAGAAAAGCATCGCTTTCATCAAATTTTAAGTGAACAGTTGTAGAGTGGGGAGGGGGAAATTAATTAATTACACCCTGAAACATTTTACTGATTGAATCCATGACCCCAACACTTGTAAGGTCATCAAATGATAGATTAGTGCTGCACAGAGTATCACAAATGGCATTTGCGCTGGGAAGCTCATTATATGAGATGTCAGGTCATGTAAATCATAGGAAACAAATACAAACATCCATCAGAAAAATGCAGATACAGTCATTACAGGCAGCAGAGAGGAGTTGAATTATTATGCAAAATTTATTTTGACTATTAAAATACAAAGAGGTGACACAAAATTGTCCTTTAAGCAAACATAAACTACAAGTACTCTGACAGGAAGCTTTGTTTATAAATGTTTCATCTCTTCAGTATTCCATGTCTGTAAACATCTCTTAAAAAACAAAGAAATGGGGGAAAACCAGAAAAAATATAAAATTGGTGATCCAGTGTTTGGGTCTTCAGAGCTTTTTTTTTATTCAAGAGAGAGCTATTCTTTCCACATCTGAATAATCAATGCAAGATAGGAAGAAATAGACTGTAATTATTGCATGTGAGTCATTTGTTACAGATCCTGTCTGCTCCAAGAGAGCAGAAGCAAGCACTGCTTCTTGACAAGCAATTTTTTTTTCTTTTTAGGGAGATGCGCTAAACAATTTGGCAGAAATATGTGGGTGCTCAAGAAGAGAAAACCGAGCAGCAGGAGATACTAAACCAGAGGGGCTATTAGCACTCTCCAAATGGCCCAACAGGAGCCCAGCCACCTGTTCCCAACACCATCCATGACTCCAGGAGATGGACTGGCTTCTGCTGGAGTTCATTTCCTTGCTCATTAAAATAAACCCTTAAGTGTTCTCCCTGTTTCTTGTTAATTTGCTTGGTAAAGCCCAATTCATACCTGTTAACAGGACAGATGATTTTTGTTTTGGATTAGGAAAGTAAGCTCTTTCTTAAGTCTAGATACAGCAGCTAAGCACTCAAGCCATAACTAATATTGATAATTTTGAAGCACTGTAAATTACTCCCAAAGTATAATTTCCCCATGTTGAGTGCACATAAAAATATCTTCTTCATTTTGAAAAGCTTGGTGACACAATATTTAAAGGACACTATTTTACAGCAATATCATGAAGAAGACCAGGGTGTCAGAAGGGAAGTTATGGGAGATTTCAACCTGAATTTCTTCATTGATTCTATAAAAGATAAAATCAGGGCTGGTGGGTTTTATTGGGTCATGTTTTCAGTGCTGAAAGCCTTCAAACTTACATCTAAGTCCCTTAGACTGCTTTGGAAAATTGCAGCACATCTTCCTGGGTGAAGCAGGCTCCTTCCAACAGCCTAAGGATTATGTCTAATGAGTCACATCTCTTCTTAGTCTTGTTCCATTTCTCACTATTGTAAATCACTCTAATCTCATTTTATGAACACTGCATAAGAAGGCAGGCACTGAAAATTACAAATAATAGGTCAAACTGTGATTTGTGAATAGCGAATGCAATATCCCTTCCATTACCTGGAAGTTGTTTGTATGATGGAAAGGAAGAACTGGACCTCAGAATGAAACAGAATAAAGCAGATATATTGGATCTTTTACCATCTTAAAAAATGTTTACAGTGTTACTAATGTAAGACTGATTGATACCAATCTGTACAGTTCTTCTATTGCTGCTCTGTGGTGGGATAAATTAGTATGCTCTGAACTTTCCTTGGGTAACAAGCCGTGAGTGCCTGAGCACTGCCAATCTCAGTACATTCAGTGCTGCCAATATAAATTGCTTAGTCCCTTTGCCACCAGACAAATGGAGTACAATTCCAGTAAAATAAATACAATTCCAGCACTGAAAGAAATTGCATCTGCTGGTGATGCCTTTTCTACTGATGTACAAAGGAGGTCATGACAGGGAGCTAAACACAGTTGTTAAAGATGCAGTGAACAGTTCTTCAATTCACCCAGACACAGAAAAGAAAAATAATACTGTGGTATCCAGTTCCTCCTGGCCACAATTTTGGAAAACATTGACTACAGCTTTTGCAGGGAGTCTTGTTAGCACCTGGGAAAGCCCCTGGCCTGGTGGGCAGCCCAGCAAGCCTAAGCCAACACCTGCAGGTATGTGATAATCCTGCAGAAATGCTGAGAAAATCAGAATGGTACAACAGAAATGGGAAGGTTGGAGGTAGGGTATATTTAAAATCAATGCCATCAGCTGCTGTGCCATTTTGTTTTAGGAAATGCTCCTGACCTTGTTAGAGATGGTGACCTTGAAAAACCATGAACCCTGGTAAGTGTGACTGATTGGGGCAAAACATTCCCAACCCTTCTTTAGAAGGGTACGTTCCTGGAGGTCCTGTTACATGCTGGATATTTTAATTGCCAGACCAACATCTGGGCCTCCTGCTGCAGGACCACAGCAGGGAGTGCTTGTGCCTCAGGGTAGTGTTTGGGATTAAGTCTCCATTAACAGGCTCTGGCAAGAGAGCAGATAGTGTGATCTGCCTCTGGGAAGCATGGCAAAGCCTTTCCTGGGGAACCAGGTCCCTGCAGCTCCCTCCAATACCCCCAGCATCCCATGGCTGAGCACTGGCACAGATATCCCTACACGCCTGGGGTGCTCAGCTTGGGGCTGCAGAGTGTCTTCATGCTGTATCATGGTGTGGCTTAATATATAATCCTAAAAGAGCTCACCTGGTGACATCTTTATCTTGAGAGAAGCAGCAGCCGGTGTGTGCTATTTTCAGCCCTGCAGGCTTGTTTTGAGCATCTCTCCTGCTGTTTCTTGAGTTGAAGCCCCAGACAAGTTCATCCCAAAGGGAAAAGCAGCGCTGCCTCAGGTGAGCACACAGGAATGTGTTTGGAGCAGGGAAGGAGCCCACTGGTGTGTCCTGACACGTTCCCAAACACCAGCTGGGAGGCAGGACCCCCAGGAGGTTACCTGGTCCAGCAGCCCTCATGTCTTTGGGCAGGCAGGGGTTGTATTGGTTTATGATGGAGATAATGCTAGGATTGGAACTGAAGGCATCATGCCCCAAACCCTCTCTTCCCGCCTTGGACAGGCGCTAGTGATAAACTATTGCCATATCATTTCAAACAGGGGGGGTTTATTAGAATCTCCTTTAAATCAGGCCTGAAATTACCGCTGTGGTTTTGCAATAAGCCGGAGCCCTGCTGAACAGCTCATACAGCTTCTGCTTGAAATTCCTATTTCAAAACCATTTTTGCAACTCCCCCATGAAGGCAGCTCGATTTGTAGCTGTACACCAGGACGCAGTACAGCCCGCCAAGTTGGGAGAGGCTCTTTCCCTTTAATGACAGCCATCTGCAGGTTCCTATAACTTAGCAATGTTCCCAGCCATGATTTATGGAGGGTGCTTAGCTTTACGGTACAATCTTTACTATTTTACAGGGTTCCTTTTTTTCTCAGTTAAATGTTGTTTTCTGAATAATTCCAAGCTGCCAGTAGGTTTACAGAGGAGAAAACTGGAATGAATCTCTCCTTGCTTTTATTTACTTCTATTTGAGTACTGTGTTTCTGCATCCATTTTGGAGATTTACAATGGTATTAAGGTTGCTTCCCTCATCTTCATTTTATAGATTTCTGCTGCAATCATTTTGAAAACCAGAGAGCTGACAGGAAAATTAGGAAATTAGATATCATGTTCCTGTTCCTTCCAGTGCCCTGATGAAAAAGGGGAGAAGAAAAATCAGCTGAAGGCATAATAAATAACGCTTTATATCCCAGAGTCCCCCTCACTGATGCTGGCACCTCCTCTGGGCATCCCACTGCATCCCACCCCTCCAGCACTGCTCTGACCCCACAAACATTGGGATGTACTTGCATCTGTTGAGGCAGCAGTTGTCCAAGTGCCAAGTTCACAGGTTAATTGCTCATCTAATTTTAATTGCTAATAGTGGCCTGTGGAGCAGCAGCTCCCTGTGCTGAAGTTATCTCAGCCTATTGTTCAAGTTTATTGAAAATAATTGCCCCAGAAAGAGAAAAATGATGGTGGTGACCACCAGCTCTGGGGACAGTGGTGTGGTGGCTTATCATATATGACCTGAAACACCATCTCCACCACCACCACCTGAGAGCTGAGGAGTCTCATAGTCTTACGGAGGACAGCAGACAGAGGTCCTCCTGCAGCTCACTGCACACAGGAGTTGCACTAGCTTGGTCCAGCATCACCAGCTCTCCTGAAAAACAGCCCCTAAACCAACCTTTCAAATCATTCATGTGATTGTATGGGCCAAACTTAGGCCTTCCCAATCAAAATGAGCATGCTGAGCCTTTCAGAAAGGAGTGGCTTATCTAGTCAAGGGCAAAGGCTGGTTAACTCATGGGGAGGCTTGTACCATCAGCAGCCAGAGACAATCCATACCGTGGGCAAAATTCACCTAGGAAAGGTTTCTGCTGTATGTGTTCGCTGTCACAGGCAAACCAAAAACTTTGGAAATCATTCCAGGTCACAAAGTGACCTATTTCTTCTGATTTCTTCTCGTTTTGGGTTACAAAGATGGGTAACTCCACATAGTTTCTCCCACTCCTGCACTAGGAAAAGGGCTTTCCTTGCTCATTTTACCCCAGATATGGGATTTTCCTCCAAAATCTTGCTTGTCATTTTGTGCAATACATTACCTTTGATTCAGGCTGAGAACATGTATTTTTATTTAAAAAGGGAGAGCTTCCATTCTCTCTTTCCTGTTCTTCACAGAAACATCTGTGAATTGAAGCAACCAAACTCTGCAAAATGTTGAAATTGCCCAGGGAGTGAAATTCTGAAATTGCATGCTACAAAAATGCCATTTCTATTCAGCCCAGTGAGTTAGAAAGAGGTTTAAATATAAAGTATCATTTGGGCTTCATGGGCTCAACCTTTGTACATCAGAAATTATAACTTTATGCTAATATATGATATGGTATGATACACAAATAAACTCAAACCCAACTCTTTACTGTATGTGTTTTTTATTTTTATATATTTTTATCCCATAAAATGCATGTTCAAAACTCATTTAAATTATAATGTGAATTATTCTCATTGAGTGACTTGCACTTTGATTTGACACCTGATGTTCTCATGGGCAACAGGGGATTTTTTAAGGCTGTAACTACACTGGATATAAAATATAAAGATGAAAATTTAGGAAAAAGAGCAATATAAATAGAACAACAATGGAGTAAAGAAAAATCAAATGGGCTGCTGGCTGCAGTGCAGAGCCCCAGCTGTCCCAGAGAGGCAGCCAGCTGGGCAGCAGGCAAGGAGGCCAGGCAGATGTCTGGCTTCTGCTGTTGGCTTTGATGGCATTGATGTGTTCCCACAGAGCATCTCGATACCATCAAATCAGCGTTTTCCAACAGAAAACTATTCTGATGGAAAACTGTTGACCCACTTTACTGGCTGCTGGTCATAGAATAATTCCACTGAAGCATATCAAAAGGGACCCATAAGGGTCATCGAGTCCAACCCCTGCCCCTTGCAGGACCACCCAACACCGAATCATAGACCAAGAGCATCCTCCAAATGCTCCTTGACCTCTGAGGGACCTGGTGCTGTGAGAGCTTGTTCCAGGGTCTGGCTGCCCTCTTTGTGAAGAAGCCTTTCCTTTCCTGAACTTCCCCTGACACGACTTCATTCCATTTCCTCCTGTCCTGTAACAGGTCAGCAGCTCTCCCTCCACTGAGGAAGCTGGAGGCTGTGCTGAGGCTCCCCTCAGCCTGCTCTTCTCCAAGCTGAACAAACCAAGTGACATCCAAGTCTTGCCCTCAAAGCCTTTCACTATCTTGGTTTCCCCACTCTGGACGCACCCTGAGGTGAGTGCTGCACTTCCAAATAAATTAAGAGATAAATAAACAAGCCCTCTCCTCCCCAAACAGGCCTTTGTCTTTCTCCCTCTTGCGTTATAGGTAATGCTCACCCCTATCCATCTCCATATCACTCGGGATGGTGCACGCCCTTGCCCTTTTCCCTTCTGTCATGGCCTTTCTTAGCAAGAGCCCTGAACCTATGGGGATTTTTGGGTCACAGAGGCTGGTTCCTACATCCAAAACTTTTTGCCTTCCCTTTTCCTCCTCTTGAACACCTGCAGCCTTTCTGCAATGGGTCACCAGACCTGCAGGCAGGAACAGAGGGTGGGTGTGCAGGGACTTCACCTAGGCACAGTGGTGCTCCTCATTCTTGGAGCGTTCTTCCATCCTCTCCATGGCCATCAGGATGGTGCCAGCCTCTGGAGAGGAGCAGCTGCAAAGGCTCCAGCACATTTTACTGCCCAAGGGCAAATGCTAATTCAAACCCCATCATTCTGCGTATGTAGGCAGACCTGTTTTAACAAGGGCATTAATTTGCACTTATCAGTACTGAATTTCACCTGCCAGTTCATATCAGCCTGATACTTATTTCTGTAAGATCCTTCTGCAAACCTCAGTTTTAGGTCTGGCTGCTCTGGACAAATCTGCAAACTTCACCATCTCACTACTTTGTGCCTCTTTGTTCCAGGTCATTTTGGAATATGCTGACAGTGTCCAGAACAGGCACCTGCAGGACTGCTACTGTAATTTCCACACACTGTTAAAATTGATATAGGACAT